>NC_137474.1:2434395-3645342 GCF_918807975.1 Aplidium turbinatum
ATCGGTAATGCTTTTATTTATGTATAAATTGCTATAAAAGAGAAACAACATGGAAATTATGTCAACATCTAAAGCGTTTGTCTTTGTGAACACAGTTTTGAACGTAAATAAACGCAATTCAGCCAAGCAGATCCTTTATTTACATGAAAGTTGATCAAGCAATCTGACGAATCAGCGTCGCACAGACAGTACAGACACTTGGAGCACATAAACCAGGCCTTTCTCTTGCATCCAGACATTTCGTAACATTGTTTTCTTTTCTGTCTGCATTGGATAGTAGAAAAATCCGTTGTATCGGACTCCTAAAGGAACATGTAGTATTAGTAGTAGTCTAGTTTTAATCCGGTGGTGTCCCCGTTACCATGAGTGGCCGCATTCACATCCACGTGCTGCAATCACATTCACACCTTGCTTCCACATCGACCTGTAAAAAGCATCTTCTCTTGTCAAGCCAACGTTACTGCTTTCCTCCTCAACTTGCTTTTTTACATTTTATGGGGTTCCTTAGAAAATTCAACCTAAGCAAGTTAATGTTCATCCGTATTCCTTTTGTCCATTAAGATGTTGTGCAGAAAGTGATCGATGAGGAAGATGCGGTGTTGTTGAGACATCAACAAATTTTATGTCACTTTAGAGAGGAAAGCATCCATTCATCGAGCATATGTCCACAATGACATCTTTCAATGATGCTGTGCCTCCGATTTGCTTGCATTGATACCATGAATTTATAATGAAAATACTTCACAAGTGTAAAAAGATTCTCATGCACTTCTTCTTGTGCAATCTTTGTTCCGGCAAAGAGCTAGCATCATCTTCATCATCATTGTATGGCATCAACGAAGCATTACAGATTTAATTTATCCCAAAGTTTGTTTCATGCATATTATCTCAAGGAAGAGGAAAAGCTCCACCTCTTTTTTGTACGATATTATGTTCAAACCAATCAAACAATGCAGCAAACCCTAATAAAAAAAGGATTCCAAATAAAACTTTTCTTATGCTATTCTAATGCGTTTTGAGATGTCTCAAGTGCCCAGTGTCTACTTTTGAGGACAGGTCACACCAACGAGATATAACACAATGAGTGGAAACTCCTCCTTTTGCTCCGTTTTACGTGTCGGCCGTCACGCTTCACTACAGACACTTGCGCAGTAGATTAAACGGACATCACAAGAGTTTTAGATGGGATGTTCCTTCGATTTTATGTGCGTTGAGCTCTACCACTGAGCTATCTCACCGCCTAAGGTGCTTGGCTAATTAGTAATATAGTTTTGTACCATGGGTAAGGTGCTATCCACATGTTAGGCTATTTTCAACCTATTATTTAACATTATGTTATTGTCAGAAGCCTAAAATTAAACTCTAGTGCAGCCCTAAAGTTAACCCAGCCAGGCTACTGTTAGCCTGTCAGCAACTTAATCAATTTTGAAGGACCTGAATTTCTAATAAGCCGTCTACACTAGCGTCGTAAGTCTTACAATGTTTTTAAAACCTTAGGCTATAGTCTTGCACTGTTGCTAGTTGAATCGTGAAATTATAATAATAATAATAATGATAGCATTTATATTGACATTGACAATTGCTGTATACGGTACAACTAGTATAAATCTTAAACCACCACCACTTGAGAAAATTTTTGAAGAGCTCAGAAATTGTAGAGCTTTTTTAGATTACGGGACATGAAGTAAAACAAAGTAAAACACAAAACAAAGAAGAACAAAAAAACGAATTAAATTATTTACATGTCACAAAAATTTTGGGGCTACACTAGTGATCACTTGAAGCAAGCTAACTAGGCTAATAGAAGATATAAAATCAAACAAAATTCGACTGAGTAAAGTTTGTTGCACAGTAGCCTTGATGTAAAATCACTGGTATTGCCCACAACACTTATTCGGCGCTCGCTAAAAGCGGCCACTCCATGAAAAGTACTTTATGAAAAATGACGTTCCATGAAAAAAACCGTAGTCTAAAGCAATGGGAAGGCGTAGCACTACAACATAAAGTACTTTCATTTACATTTTATTGTAAAACAACGAGCAATATTCCGTACATTAGTGTCTTTACTGTAACGCTTTACGCAGACTGATGTTGTTTTTCTGAACATCACCAATGACTTTGAGCTTTAAAATCTTCGTTTTTTGATAGGTACGAATTTTAAAATATAGTTTGCAAATGTGGTTTACAATATATGACACAATGTCCCAGTCGTTGGTTAATAAATACAAACTGTTTATATCAGTCTCCTTAAACACAGTCTGCATTGTATTACAAAAGCTGAAATGTTTTCGAAAATCCACTTCCAGCCTCAGCAAAATTTTCATCAGAGTAGGACTTGGCTTCAGTAATGTTCCGTATTCGTCGTTTTGTAGTGTGTCAATCATAGATGAACCCGCTGTGCAACTGGTGTCACTTTCTAGTTTAGACAAAATGCCTTGTTGTTCATCTGTGGCACTGCGCTTCAATTTTCGTAACACGTATCCCCCAATATATTTTATTATGTGTATTTCATCAGTTGTAAGCACCGTATTAGTCGTTTGTTGTTGTTGTGAAACTTTGCTATTTTCATCTCTGAAATGTAAATTTCAAAACGTTAATGTTTGTGTATTGAACATAGATGCTGGCAAGAGTATTTAATGGTATACAAATCGTAAATTCGTGCTATTTTTTACGGTAATGTAGGCAAAGTTAAAATATGCATCTTGCCCCGTTTTATGCATCTTGAGTATGTCTCATTTACTGGCTGGTATAGACAATTGCGTTATCTATTTGGCGACTTTATATGAAGGTTTTGGATATTGACCAATAAATACAGACTGAATTAAGACAAGTTTCGTACTTGAAGATAAGACGGAGAGATTGGGATTGGCTCAGTCAACAGCAATCCCACGAGATCACTGGATAAGCATATTAATCATTGAAGGCAGTTTCTGAAATCTGGCAGAACTGTCGTTCGTCGTACCAGACATAATTGAAATAAATGTAAATCACTGTTGATAAGCTACATTGGTTAAACAAGCTATAGCATCGGTATAGAATGAAAATGCCACTATATGTTTGGTTTTTACCTCAGAAACACATCAAACAATTTTCTTGTTTGAAAAGATAAACTTTGATAACCATCGAGCCTACAGTCAGTCGTTTTGTATCGTATTTCGTAGACCTTTGCTACCCTATACTAATTTAATATTGTTGTTAGCAAGAGCCTATGTATTTACCCTGCTTATTGACCTGTAACATCCTGATTAACCTACTTCAAAATTTCACACAATAATCTGAAAAGACAAGCGGTAACGAAAATAAACTTTTAAACCACCTAACAATAATACTATGGTCGGAACAGTCCAATTGCTTCGTGGTATTCGCCGTCACTTTAGCCTTGCTTTAGTGCATTCTTAGCACGCCGTACACCCGTACGGTCACAGTCTGTAGCCTTCCATGTGCAAGCAGTGAACCATGAAACGAACGACGTAGAGAAACGAGAGAGATAAAAGAGAAACACTAAGAGAAGAGTGAGTTTCCACTCATTGTGTTATATCTCGTTGGTCACACATAAGAAGTTTTATCAAAGAATTAAAGCAACTGTATCAAAGATTAGCATAGTCTATAAACGAGCAATTCTAGTATATGTTTGATACAAAATTATCAGTTCTGTTCAGTTTATTTTTTGTTTTTTTGGCGAAAAAGAAAGAGACAAAAAGCAAAATATACAAAAACACAATAAACACAAATTATTTGCACAACAAGGACAGACAGAATCAAACAATTACTTAAGAATAAATTATATTTCAAAGTATGCCGAGTTTACTTTGTCGAAAAGGGTGAGCTCAATGCCACGCTGATCCACAACATCAAACAAAACAAATCCACGTGATTTCTTTGATGAAAGCACAACTTTTATGGTAGGTAAAATATTTTCAAAAACGAGAAAGGAAAGTGAAGATATTTTGATACAAAAAGTGTCCACTTTTGAGGACACTAAGCACTGAAGGGTTGAAGTAATTTTTAATTACGCAATCGTTTATTGGGAAACTTGCTTCTAGAAGATTTTGCGTTCGTGCGATTCTCAAAACATCTTTGACTTGTTGACCAGAAGAATGAGTTGTAATGTAATATTACCATAGTTTCTGGAAGCTTCTGGTCTAAGAAAAATTGTTACAAATACCGCATGACTTGAGTAGGATTTAGAGAGTTGCGTATTAAGGGGATTAAAAGTTGAGAGATCGTAATAAAAAGTATGTTGAAGACGATTGTAGAATTCTAGCCGATTTTGAATACATGGTAAAAGTTGAAATTATTGCCGATTGTAAAGTTGTTGTTGAGAGTAGTAGAGTATATCTATCTTGAAGTCTACGAAGACGTTGTATTTCTGAAAAGCAATCTGCAATCTAAAAAGTAGAACTATTCGACATTTAATTGACTGTAACGTTTGATATCCAAATAAACTACGTCAGTGTTTCCCAACCGGGGGGCCATTTACAATACTCAGAGTTGACGCAAGCTATTTCTCATATTTATTTTTTATCTGTCTTTAAGTTAGCTTGGATCATATTTGTTAATAAAAGGTTTCAAGCACGATTAGTTTTCCCGCATTATTGAGGGCAATATTTTTTGTTATACTGTAGGTAGAGATGTAAAAGCAAAAAAACGCGCTTTTTCTTCAAAAAAAAATATTGGGCCCAAAAAACACACGTTTTTTGGGTTTTTTGTCTTTTTTTTTTTTCATATTTTTCTGGAAAAGTTGCAAATTTTTTACGATTTGCAGCTTAGTTTCATTATAGTGCTCTTGACAAACATTAAACTAGTAAAAATGGCTTTATTGGTGTGTTGAAATTCGTAAGTGTTTGTGCTTGGCAGCATAGCCTATGTTTTTTGCATAGTCCTACCCCAGCCAGCAAGTCCATATGGGCCCCATATACTATTTTAATGGGCTTGTGGGCATGTGGGTTCTATGTGGGTTTTTGTGTTTTTGCCATATGCGCCCAATATTGGCTTTCTTGCAGAATGTGTTGCTAAATGACAAGGTGGAATATAAAACTTCCAATCTTCAAATGCGTGATCATATAAATGCATTTTAATAAATTTAGTCACATAAAATTATTGATCATGGGCTAAGCATGAAATATTGCTGGGCTTCCTACTTTGTTTATGGGCAGACCATGGGCTTCCCACTTTGTTTATGGGCAGACCATGGGATGCCCACTTTGTTTATGGGCAGACAATGGGCTGCCCACATTTTTCATGGGCAGAACATGGGCTGCTCACATTTTTTTTATGGGCAGACCATGGGCTACCCACATTTTTTATGGGCTGCCCACATTTTTTATGGGCAGACCATGGACTGCCCACATTTTTTATGGGCAGACGATGGGCTGCCCACATTTTTTATGGGCATACCATGGGCACCCACACAGGGATTCAAAGGTTTGTGGGCAACCCATACTAATATGACATAGGCCTACACCTCGATCAGCATTTGTCTAGACTTTGAGATTTTTTAGTTGTCTCAAACGACTTTTAACATTTAAAACAATGATGACAAGATAGTGAAAGAAACTGCCACAAATTTCTTCATTTGAAATGAACCTTTTGCGCCTCCAGTGGTGGATTCCGGTGCAACTACAATCATTTTAAAGTGCCTCTGACAGGTAAATAAATTCGCTAAATTCACCTAAGATACCAAAAAGATGACGCTAACAAACTTCCCTGACCAGCAGATCGTAAAAAATATCAACAGGCTACTAAGTTACACGCTTGCAAACTTTCGTTGACAACGGCGAATCTGGCACTCATTCAATTGCGAAAATAAATACGGCAACACCGCTGTGACGTCACCGTAAGCGGGAAGGATACATTCTTTCTCTGTGGTGACTTGATAAGGAATGATACGTCTACTGCAAAACGTGAATGTGTGGGGCTCTTTTGGTCTAAGGCAGGTGCAAAATAAGAATTACCGAAATGAAAAAGTGAACTTATTATTACTATCAGGTTTCGATCAAATAAGTTGAGTTTACTTTTATCAAACAGCATCGCAATGCAATTGAAATTGCAGTTTCATAGGGCTACAATTTTAATACTTTTTTGCTTGTCTTAATCTGGCTATAGCCATTTGCAGTGTAACAACAGTATCTCACAAACAGTACCTTTAATTTATGGTTGAGGCTATGCCTACAAATTGCTGTTTATGTGTCAGTGTCAGTGACAAAGTCCGTGTGCTATCTTTTCACGCTTTCCCACAAAACAAGGTGATAAGAAGAAAATGGTCAAAGTTTTCTTCACGTGTTCCGATGGCCAGTTACACCGGATTTCAATGGCCAACTGAAGGCACATTATGAGAGAGAGAGAGAACTTTTATTTATTTTTGAATAGTGAATAGTTCTCTTCATTACTAGTGTACTTTCCAGGCATGACAAGTTTACTACAAAAATATTTACTCACCTCTGAAAACTTTTACTTTGGATTCTCTTATACTTTCAAATTAACTATGATTCTCCCAGAACTTCCTCTGAATTCTCATCACTATTTTATTCTAATAAAATGCCCAAAGCAATTTTACAGTAACATTTTCTTGCTAATAGCCCATTGTGTACGTATTATACATCATAATCAGAATTGATTGGAGTGAAACAATTGCCTTTTATGCAATACACAATGTTTTAATACTTATTGCAATTAAAAACGTGTGAAAATGATCGAGGTCTCAAGCATTTTGCAGTAGCTGTACACAGGGGCGCCGGAACGATTTTTGACTGGGGGGGCAAGTTCACGAAAAAAGGGCACTTTTGTTTACTAAAAGGCCAATTTTTTTTTTGAAGTTTTAAGATAAAGTATAGCAATAATGATAATCCGGTATACAAAGCAGGGCACCATGCTATGTTATAATGATGTAACCTACTGTCAAGCCTTAAAGCAACCTGCGGCCATGGCCGCTAAGCAGTGCTTGAATGAACCGCCGGTGCTACCTGTTAGAAACGATTCCCCGCCCATTTAATATTATTGTTGTATCTCTGCTCCATTCTATTTTCATGCTTGAGTGACCCGGCCATGCATTAACAATTTTTGCTAGTTGATCTTTCTTTTTACGTTTTGGCATGGACTGGAGTGGTCATTGTTTTATAAATCTGGAGAACTGGAGATTTGGAGTGACTAGGGAATATGTAAGAATTCGGTAAGCAACTGTTTGTTTCGTTTTATTATTGTCGTTTTCAATACACCATTTCTTCTAATAAGTAAGGCCTGCACTTTATCCAGTCTAGGCAAAAAACGTTTTAGACATCATTTATAAAACATACCTTTGCTTGGTGCAAGGTTATGCCTGTCTAGTTAACTCTAGCTAGTTGTGTAATTTGTTTGTTATCCTAGGGTAGTCTTTTCAGGTCTGCCAAGGATTCATTTATGGTATGTGCCTTTGTCTAGCTCACTTTAGCTAGTTGTGTAATTTGTTTTGTTATCCTAGGGTAGTCTTTTCAGGTCTGCCAAGGATTAACTTTTTGGTTTGTGCCTTTGAGCCTGCCATGCTGTAAAGTTTCTTTGAACTTTGTAACTAGTTGTTTGTTATCCTAGGGTAGTCTTTTCAGGTCTGCCAAGGATTCATTTTTTGGTTTGTGCCTTTGAGCCTGCCATGCTGTAAAGTTTCTTTGAACTTTGTAACTAGTTGTTTGTTATCCTAGGGTAGTCTTTTCAGGTCTGCCAAGGATTCATTTTTTGGTTTGTGCCTTTGAGCCCGCCACGTTGTAAACTTGGTTTAAATTTTGTAAATAGATCTTCACTTTGGGCAGTCTTGTCAGGTCTGCCAAAGATTGAAGCTTCTAAGCCTGTACTCTGTCAGGCCATTGTTCTAGTCAGGTAGAACTGGTTACCGTTAAACCCTGTAATTTTAGTAGGTTGCTTACTGACATTCTCCGTAACATCGTGAAGGTCAATTGTCACCTCACCAAAGGTAAGTACCATACAGATTTTGTTTTTTGTAGCTTGTATATTGCTGTGTGTTAATTATGGCTCGTAAAAAGCCCAAGCAAACTCCAAGACGGAGTAAGCCAAATGGTTATGCTAGTGGCTCAACAGAGCAGCATGAGGCCGCCTCTAATATTAGTGGTCAACATGACAGTAGCGAAGAGCTGCCAGGTCTTGTTGTGTTAGAACAAGAGCTGGTTGAAATCGAGCTTGGCATAACTTCCATCGACATGGAGCTATGCTCAAGTGATGATTTCCTGAGCTCTTCTGAAGTTTTGGAGGTAAAGAAAAGATGCCTTGAACTTCAAAGGAAGCTCTCCCTTAAACGTTTAGATTTACTCAAATGCAAACCACAGCAATCAGGCTCAATAGAATCTAGGATGAACCGTATGGGGGAAAGCATTTATGGTTTGCTTGAAGCATGCTCTACCCTCATTCGAAGCTGTCGAGAGCAATCCAAGCGAGTGTCACATCAAACATCATCGGTAGTTATGGATGCAGACAGTGACACAGGCAAAGCTGCTGAGTCTAGCAGTCACGTGACACCCCGTGAGAGTGGTGTAAAGATACCACCTGTAAAAGCAGAACAGGGTATCCTTCAGGGCAGCAGTAGTGCTAGTAATATTCTTAATCCTTACACATCTCCCTTTCGCACTGAAGCTAATAATAGTAGTGAATTTCCCATCGTCGTGCCTCAACCCCAGCTCAGTGCAGGGTTTCAAAATGTTCATGGTCCTCGGTTGTCGCTGGAGAAGTTTGACGGCAATGTGTTAAAGTTCTTTAACTTTAAAAGGCGTTTTGAACGATACATTGAGTCAAACTATCTAAGCTTTGAAGATCGCATCGCCTTTTTGGAGGACAATTGTGTAGGCCAGGCCTTGGAAGTAATTTCTGGCCTGAGTTGCTTGCAAAATAGTGAAAGAGCATATGGAATGGCATGGGATAGATTGAGAAAAAGGTTTGGCAACCCTGGAAAACTCATGGCCAAAGTGAAGGAAGATTTGCTGCAAGGACCCCCTATTTCAGAGTGGGATGCGCCGGGCCTCACAAAGCTTTGCGACAAGATGTATAAGTGTGAAGTCAGTTTCGATGGCTGGGGTAAGTCCCATCTTTTAAACAGTGATGAGGTGCTTCAACGGCTGTTCCTGCGACTTCCTTATAAGTTAAAGGAGCAGTTTGTTAATGTTAATCACTTGGGATCGGACTGTGCCACGTTTGGCGATTTAAGAGTCTTGGTCGAGGATGCAGCCTCTCGAGCCGACAGCCAATATGGCCATCTTATGCAACCAGGCAAAGATGTTAAGAGAGCTCTACAACCAACGATGGCTCGATCTAATCCGCAAGGTGGCTACAAGCGTGCTTCGGTTTGCACAACCCAAGAGCAGATTTCCCAATCTGCTAACCATAAGCAAGAGTCCTGTTGTTTGTGTGCAGAGTCGCATGCCCTATGGAAGTGTGAGATGTTTAAACAAAAGCCTGTTGCAGAAAGAAGAACCCTGGTGCAAAAGCATAGACTGTGTTTTTGTTGCTTGAGAGCAGGCCACAGAGTGGTTGATTGCAGATTTAAGAAATCTTGTGCAACGTGTGGATCGAGGCATAATTCACTTCTGCATGTAAACCGTGTGGAAGAGGAAAGCCCCTCTGCTCTGAAGAAGGGCATCTCAGCAACAACGTCCGCAACTGTGCCAGCAACATCTGGGACAACAATTTTTAAGGTTTTGCCAGTTAAGGTATGGGCTGGGGACCCCTCCAACTATACCTATACTTATGCTTTTATCGATGAAGGTTCTAGCGTCAGTCTATGCTCCTCAAGCCTCGTATCTCGCTTAGGGGTTGCTGCGACAAAAAGCAATGTGGAGTTGCTGACCACCAATGCTGTCTCCTTTCATGACAAGAAAATTGATTTTTTGGCTGTGCAGGGAATGGAAGAGCAGGCTGTGTTTTCCGTTGCAGATGCTCTGGTGATGGACCAGATTGTGGATGTCAGCCACAGTATTCCCACCGAAGCACTTAGTAGTGCATATAGTCATTTGGAGGACTTAAAGTTCCCTGAACTAAAAGATAGGAAGGTTGAGTTGTTATTGGGTAGCGATCTTCACCAGGCTTATCTTTTGCAGGAAGTTCGTACTGGCGCACCAGGAGAACCATGTGGACTGCACACTCTTCTGGGTTGGACCATTTATGGGAAAGATGGTGGCGATAGGCAGCTCAACTCACCAGTAATGGTAAACTTTCTTAGCGTAAAGGAGTCTTGCGATGGTATGTTAAATGTATTGTTGCAGGATTTTAATGACATCGATGAGCCACAGGTACCCTGTCCTTCAATCGAGGATAAACGTGCGCTGCAGATCATGCAGGACACGGTGAAGAAGGTGGATGGACACTATTCTGTAGGGCTGTTGTGGAAGGATGAGGACCCAGACCTGTGCAATAATCGCTCTATGGCACTCAAGCGCTTAGAGGGAATGAAGCGGCGATTTATTGCTGACCCGGAGTTATTCAATAAGTATCGTGGTAAAATGCAGGAATATGTTAAATGTGGCTATGCTGTGCCACTTGAAACTGGTGTGGTAGACACACCAGGGAAGACGTGCTATGTGCCCCATCACTGCACGACCAATGCGGCCAAGTTTAGAGTCGTTTTCGACTGCAGCGCGAAGTTTAAAGGCGTGTCATTAAATGACAAGCTGCTTCATGGCCCAGATCTCACCAATAACCTTGTAGGAACATTGTTTCGCTTCAGGCAACATCCGATCGCTGTTGTGGGCGATATTAAGGCCATGTTTTCCCAAGTACGTGTAGACGAAGGAGACAGGGATGCCTTTCGATTCTTATGGTATCCGGACGATGATCTCAAGCGGGAACCTGTCGACTACCGTATGCAAACACATGTGTTTGGAGCAAAGTCGTCGCCATGCTGTGCTGCCTTCGCACTTCGGATGACTGCCAAAGACAATGAAGCAGGTGCTGATCAAAACACTGTTAACACAGTTTTAAAAAATGTTTATGTTGACGATATTTGTCATTCATGTGAATCGCCGGATCAGGCTATCGAACTAATACAACAACTGCGTGAACTATTACAAAGTGGCGGCTTCCATTTAACTAAATTCCTGTCTAACAGTGCAGAGGTCTTGAGTTCTGTGTTGCAGGAAGACTTGGCGTCGAAGGTCGATTTGCCTCAGTGCCAGCTTCCAACGCAGAAAACCCTTGGTGTTGTGTGGAATGCTGCGAGCGATTGCATGGAGGTGAGGGTGAGTATCCAACAAAAGCCTAACACCCGGAGAGGCGTTCTCTCCATGATTTCGCAAACATACGACCCACTAGGTCTAATACAACCCTTCATTTTACCTGCTAGGCAACTCCTGCAGCAGGCATGTGACGCTCAACTTGATTGGGATGAACCCCTTAATGGCCTTGGGCCAGTAAACATTAATTGGGAAGCTTGGTTAAAGGCCCTTCCAGAGCTTGAATGTGTTTCCATCGCTAGAAGCCTGACTCTTTTTGGTAAATGTGCTATCCGCTTTGAATTGCATGGTTTTTGTGATGCCAGTACCAGTGGCTATGGGGTCGTGTTTTATGTTAAAGTGTTTTATGATGATTCTGTAGTAATTTGTAATTTTCTATTTGGCAAGGCTCGAGTGGCTCCATTAAAGCCTGTTAGCGTACCTCGCCTGGAGCTCACTGCTGCTGTGCTCGCTGCCAAAGTCTGCAATTTTATCCTGACGGAGTGTGATTTTAAATTCAATTGTGTTGTCTTATGGACAGACTCAACTGTTGTGCTGCGTTACATTAATAATACTTCGACTCGTTTCCACACCTTTGTGGCTAATAGGCTGAGCACTATTCACATGCTTACCAGTGTCAATCAATGGCATTATGTACCGACTACTTTAAACCCCGCTGACCTCGCGTCTCGGGGAGTTTGGCCTGATAAAGTTAATACCGCTAAGCTTTGGTTTAATGGTCCTAAGTTTTTGCATGATGTCACGAGCAATTGGCCAAACCAGCCCGACTTTGTTGGCGGAATTTCGTCAGACGATCCAGAGGTTAAAAGCATTGAACATTGCTCAGCTCAGCAACACGCGATTACGGACTCAGACTCTCTCTGTCGGTTGTTTACCCGCTACTCGCATTTCCACGATCTGCAAAGAACGGTTGCATGGTTGCTTCGCTTCAAATTGTACCTGAAAAGGAAATGCCGAGATGACTCCTTGACTGTTAAGACAGATTCGCTCAGTGTCGAGGAGATGGACGAAGCTGAACTTGCCATTGTCACAGCCGCCCAGCATCAAGCATACCCGACGGTGTTCGCAGTTCTCCATAACCACCCAGGATTTGACGCCCCGGTGGAACTCGTGTCCGACCTGCAGTTGAAGAAGCATGTGGCTTTGAAGGAGCTACAGTCCCTAAACCCCTATGTTGTTAACGAAACGTTAAGAGTTGGTGGGCGATTGCAACAATCTTCTCTGTCAAGCGGAAGAAGGCATCCGATCATTCTCCCATATCAGCACCCAATCACCGATCTAGTGATCATGAGGTATCACGAACGAGAAGGACACATGGGATGCTCACAAGTCCTTACCGCCATTGCTTCCCGTTATTGGATTGTCAAAGGGCGATCAGCTGTCAAAAGGGTCTTGCATTCCTGTATGAACTGTCGTTTTTGGAAAGCTACCGCCGGAAAACAGCAGATGGGCAACTTACCTGCTCCACGCGTAAACAAATCCATTCCTTTTCAAGCTGCTGGCACTGACCTTCTTGGTCCATTGATGGTAAAGAGCGGCCGCAGCAGTGTTAAGCGATATGTTTGTATTTTTAATTGTTTGGCGACCCGTGCTGTGCACTTTGAGGTCGTGCAATCCCTGGAGGCAAGTGCATTCCTTCAAGCCTACCGAAGATTCTGCAGCCGTAGAAACGTTTGTCCTACTGATCTGTACAGTGACAACGGAGGAAACTTTGTTGCTGCAGACCGCGAACTTCGGCAAGGACTCAAGAACCTCCATCAAAAGAAAGTCACCGATGCCTTACTTCGGCATGAAACGAACTGGCACTTCAACCCTCCGCGTGCTTCACATCAAGGCGGCTTCTACGAAACATTTTTTCGTTTATTAAGAAAATTGATGCGGTCGCTGGTAGGAAACGCTACGTTGGATGAGTTCGACCTTCTAACGCTGGTAGCAGAGATTGAAAGAATTTTAAACGATCGTCCCATCACTTCGCTCCCATCGTCACCAGATGATCTGCAAGCCCTGACTCCAAGTATGATACTCACCGGATCAGCTTGTGACACCCTACCGCCAGATGTTTTTATGAAGGCTGACGGTTATCGACGCTCTTGGAGAAAGACCCAATACCTCACAAACAAGTTTTGGGAACAATGGCTGTTGCAATATCTCCCTCTGTTGCAGCCCCGACAAAAGTGGTTTGGCACATCTCCAAGCTTGAAACCAGGCGATTTGGTACTGGTAACGGACGAGGCAACTAAACGTGGGCACTGGCCCAAGGCTATTGTAAAGGAAGTTATGCCGGACACTAATAAACTTGTCAGACGCGTGCGAGTAAAGGTTGCTGACGGTACAGAGTTTGTTCGCGACATCAGAAAGATCTGCCTGCTAGAGGGCAGTATGGACTTTTAAAATGACAATTTGTTTTCTAGGCTGGCTGGTTGGCACGATTGCACAACTGACATTGCTCATGCTGCTTAGGTTTCATATTTGAATTGTATTGCGTGTTTGTGTTTATTTTACTATTATTATTCTTGTGCTCCTCACTACCGCAGCTAGCGCGGCGTCGTCGATGCATTTGCATCCAGCAGTTCTGCCATAACTGTGTTATTGACTCCCATTAATAGTGTTGTTTCTATTTGCATCCTGCAGTTATTTACACTGTAGCAGTCTAGCTCTGTTTTTGGTCTGACTATTTCACACACCTGTCTCACTACTAATGCTTTTGCTATGTGCGATATTATTTTTCGTGTTTTGTCAATTCATTGCTTAATTATCACGACTCGACTTAACAGTCGCGTGTTTTTTCTGGTAGCCTACTTTTGCTCTGACGTTAATGTCACTTGCGCTGGTCATAGCATTGTGCAGTATTAGGTTGTATGTGTGCTTTTGTTTATGCCATATCCCCACTTCTGCCACTGGTACCATGTATGCTATCATTTGTTTTTCGTGTATCCGTTTATGCTGACTTCCAGTTGTCGGTAGACTTATGTTTTTGTGCTTAATTTTAGCAATCGCTAAGCATGTTGGTCAAAAGGGTTTTTTAACTCCTCTTGGGCGTGTCTTCGATGTCCTTCTGTAGGCTACTGTTATGCATGTTCTATTAAGTTTGTGTGTAATGCAAGCCAGCCTTTGTGTTGCAATTGTGATCCTTGCTAACCGCGAATATTTTTGATTCTGGTCGATATTTGCATAATTCATGTTCATTGTCGTTTATTTGGCCACCTTGTGGCAATTAGTTGGTTTGTATTTTGCTTCGTTGTAATCGTTTTACAGTGGTAAAACCCTCATTTGTTAAACTCTGGTTTTGGGGGTGGGTATGTTAGAAACGATTCCCCGCCCATTTAATATTATTGTTGTATCTCTGCTCCATTCTATTTTCATGCTTGAGTGACCCGGCCATGCATTAACAATTTTTGCTAGTTGATCTTTCTTTTTACGTTTTGGCATGGACTGGAGTGGTCATTGTTTTATAAATCTGGAGAACTGGAGATTTGGAGTGACTAGGGAATATGTAAGAATTCGGTAAGCAACTGTTTGTTTCGTTTTATTATTGTCGTTTTCAATACACCATTTCTTCTAATAAGTAAGGCCTGCACTTTATCCAGTCTAGGCAAAAAACGTTTTAGACACTACCTCCTCAATCGGCCAAGTTTGGCCGCCGGTCTCTTCTAGCCAATTATTTAATTTCGCAATAGAATGATCGGGGATTAACTGTCGAAAATACGTAGTATCAAAGAGTGATGCAATATTAGGTCAGCGCGTCATAACGCCACTGTTGCATTGTGCGGCGAATATTTGTTATTGATGGAATATAACCATCTGCGATCGCCAGCGCTGTAAGTCTTGTTTGTAATTCCCGACGTTTATTTTAACAAAGTCTTAATCCGAAGTGCTAATTTACATCGGCTGGCAATTTTGTCGTTTTTATGTCGATTCGATGTTGTCGGACATTGAATCGTTGTTAAAAAGAAGAACTAAGTTAGTTGACATCAATGGGAAAAACATTTTTTGATCATATTTTGCAAAAATTATGCTTCTTTTAGTAATTAATGTACGTCATTAAAATAGCTAAAACCTTAATTGCTAAGGCAACAGGGATCAGATGTCAGTAGATGTAATAGAAAACATATTTCGCACTTGCTAGTGCATCGTCAGCTCTGATAAAGGGCAGTTAAAGCCTACAAGTAGGCTAATGTTTTAATCATTGAAATACTTATTTTATTACCTTGCCATCATCGTCAACACAATCATGTCGAACGTTGTTTTTCGTTGCTAAAAAGAATTCTAGGGGAGTGGCGAACTTCTATTAAATCAGCCACATTGGAGACACTCGTGCGAGTGTCGTTTGAATAGTACTGGATTACAATCCCGATAAAGCAGTTATTGCGTGGTGCAACGATTCTATTGTAGGACGTCGCCCAGGCTCCAGACTTCAACAACGCTAAGTGATTATTTTAGCATTGTTGCAAGTTTAATTCTATTTCCTTGTGCTATCGTTATTTTTATTTTGTATTTTGTATTTTGGCCTCCAAGCAAGCAGATTTGGCCGCCGAGCAGGAGCTCCCGGTAGGCCACGATGGCTGCCGAAAAAAAAACGAGTTTTAAGGCCTGTACTGTGTTGCAAACTTTTGTGCCTTAAATATTATTTTGAGGCAAAAATGAAAGATTATAATTAGGCTAAAAGCGAATAGCAGAAATTGTTATATTGCAAAATGTGCAGTAGCTTACATGACTTTAAAAGGGCACCATTGCCCCCCCTGCCCCTCCATCTGCAGAAATTTTGAGGGCAGGGGGGGCATTCGCCCCCCCTGCCCCCCCGCTTCCGGCGCCCCTGGCTGTACATACATCGTTTTGCTTAACAAACTAGACGAATAGGCAAAACAAAGCCATCTATGAACAAACTAAGTGCATTTATGGAATCAGGGGCCCTGAAATACTTTAAAATGACTCTCACCTTTTGTGCCAAATTTGTTTTGTTGGCCTGTGCATGGCCACCTAAAGATACGGCCTGATTTGTCACATTTTGCAAACATTTCCAGGTTTTTCTAACTTTGGGCGAGCGTTTAAATAAAAAAATTTAAAAAATAGATTTTTACGCTTTCTTTATTCTTTTTCCCAGATGACACAATAGGTTTTAACATCCTCACATGTTGAAAAACAAAGAAAATTTGATTTTAAAGATTTTAGTCAGACTGTTAATTTTCAATAACAGTCTGATTTTGCGTTTTTCCACTTACTTTTTCTCGTTTGCTACTGCTTCTTCAAGGCAACAAAAAGGTTTTATGTTATTAGGAAACCGCAAAAAGTAAAAACATCTCAAAAAATGTCAGTCAAGCACTAGCAGTAGCTGTAATCAAAATCTGCAAAATGTGACAAATCAGGCCGCATCTCCAGGTGGCCATGGCCTGTGTAATCAAACTAGTGCGTATCAAATGAATGAAGAGCTTTTTTTGGAACTCCTTCTCTAATTTTCAGTTTTTCGCTACCTTTTCAAAGAAATTTGGCTTTTAAAAGTGGGTGGGCCAGGCCCACCAAGAAAATAAAGTAGGTAGGTCCAGGCCCACGAGGCCCACGTGGTTCCTCCATCCCTGGCATGGACTGTTACCGTACTCATAAAAATTCACAAATCCCTGAATGCACAGATGCAAACGCAACCTTACTATTCTTCATATTTCCATGCTCATGGTTGATTAGATCGAACGTCAATTTGGAATTTTTGCTTGTGCGCCTGCGGGCATAATTCCTTTCCTATCTCTAAGCTTTGTTCCTAGTTCGAGCCATTTCAAACAGTCTGTGCTTAAGCTAATAAACAGATTAACGTTGGTTTATATTATCTTTGTGAAGCAAAAGATATATTCAAAGTTTGCCATTCGATGGGTTAAGGCGTGGATAATAATGAAACAGTTAAATAAATGCTAAAAATATGTCAAAATGCCAACACCAAAACAGCCTGTCAATAACGCTACTAAACTCATTGAAAATACGTCAAGTTTCTTAAGTTTGGCATTATATGGCAATCTTGATTGAGTCTCATCTTGCATGGCAGCTTTTGGCTTCCTGTCCATGATCAGTTAAGTTCAGTTTGTTTTTATTTTAGGCCATGACAACGAAGAAGAATATATGCTATTACGACATTGTATAGCGACATTCACAAACAGAACAAGTTGAATGCGTAAAATTGTACTGGGTGTTGCAGAGCCTAGGATTACAGAATTGCCTCGCTAACGTATTCTCATCTGTTAGATTCAAAATGATATATTGCATTGCAGTGATTGCTCTTAAACTTACTGAAAATTAATGAATAAAGCTATACAAAAACAAGTATGTTTGTTGAAGACGAATATTGAGCGCAATAAACCGGAAAGAGTTTGAGAAATTCTGGCTTTGAGTTAGTATTCAATATAGTTCACTTTCATATAAAACAAATAAACAAATATTCTTATGAATCCAGCAGATTCCTTCAAAGCAATGTATTTTTTTTGAAGTAGTTAAACAATATTGTCGTACAACAATGACAAGATAGCGAAAGAAACTGCTACAAATTCTTTCATTTTAAATGAACTTTCTTTGCCTCCAGAAGTGGCTTCTTGAGTTGGAAGAGTAGTTTCTACTGATTGATCACCATTGCAATTGTCGGTGGTGCAACAAGCTTTTTCACATGTTCTGAAATCAAAAGACACGTCAGTTAGCTTATCCTATTGTTCTGTGTGGTAACTTTTTGTGAATTTCACAACCAAATTCCATATTAAATAAAACGCATTCTTCTCCATTGTGTCAATTGTTATTTACGTTTTGAGCAGGGCTTTGGAGTCGAGGGGTTTGTGGAGTGTCCGGAATTGAAGACGTCAAAAAGGCGACTCCGCCTCCGGCTTGATACTAAACTAAACCACGAACAATAAAATTTATGTTTGCAATCTTTTTTTTTCAAAATAATTGTTTCTTGTTCTCCGCATTGATCTCAAAAAGCTTATCCGAAAATAAAAGTGTTTGTTCTTGTCAGTTTTTGTAAAAGTTAACGTTTTAATTTGATCATAATTGAAATGAAATTAAATTTTAAAAAAATGGAAAAAGACAAAAACTAAACGAAATCTGGCAACCCTCCTAAATCTGGCAACAGTAAGCCGGAGTCGGAGTCTGCCAGTCATAAACCAATGAAGCCATAGAATCGTATATTCTTTGCCCGACTCCACAGTCCTGGTACTAAAGTTTTTGCATGGTTGTTAAGGTAATTTTTCTAGTCACGTTTTGCTTAAAGAACAGTAAGCTTTGAAAATATAAGGTTACTCTGACTTAAAAAAACACAAAAAAACAAACAAAACAACAGCAATAGAAAACCAACAGCAATGATCAAACAAGTTGTTTTACTGGTATTAGTTGCAAGCATTGTTTCAACACAATACACTCATCATTGTTTCACAGTAAATTCACCCAGTTCAAGTAATTTTATGTTAACTCGATTGATGAGTTTTAACAGAATGAGGTAAAAGTATTTTATTTTTATTGAAATAATGTTTCAACACAATACACTCATTATTATACAAAGTGTTTGCGACTTTTACAGAGACTTACATAATTCTATAGCGCGCCTGCGCTAAGGTGACCCCAGGTACCCTTCCACTTCCTTGAGTTCGTTGAATTATCATATGAACTAATGCTGCGCAATCAGTCATGCATGTTGATTCATCCGCACACACCCCCAGTGTAATGTTTGCTGCACAAAAATATTAAATGATAAGATATTTTGTCATAGGCATTTCTTATCATACCTAGGCTTAGCCTATGTTTGGTAGAGTTCGAGAAAATAAATGAACGTATCGAGAAATTTGTAGATGTTGATTAATGCTTGCATAGCTATTGATAACAATTCAACACATGAAATGAAGTTTAATAGAAGTTCTCTAAACGTAAAAATAAGTTAAAAAACCCACGACACTGGGTATTCTAAGCATAAAAATTGTATAAAAGTGAAGTAAACTTAAAATTCTTAAACTTAATTTACACTTCTTGGGTGTCCGACAAATTGTCCGACAAATTGTTCGTAAAACAATTGTTCGTAAAATTAATTCTTCGTAAAACAATTCTTCCTAAAGCATTTTTTCGTGCATGCAGTTAAAATTTGATGTATACGAAGAAATGCTTTACGAAGAATTGTTTTACGGATTTCGTTTTACGAAAAACAGTTTACGAACAATTGCTTACGAACAATTGCTTTACGAACAATTTGCCTATAACCACTTATTGCCATACTTGCAAAAACCTCTTCACAAGCTGTAAAACTGCATTAGTAAACTACATAATACGTTACAAGTTTCCAATGGGGCCTTCATATTTTACATTTCTTTATAACTAGATGGTATTACTTTGATTACCTTGTGCTAAAAGAAATTAAATTTGGGTAGTAGCCTATTTGTAAATATTCTATTATTATTCGTTAATGAGCTAATGTCCTGGCATGCAGTTTTATTTGAATAACATATATGAAGGGAATGCTGCGTATACAGATGCATGTGGAATAACAGATGAAAGTAATTTTATATCGAAACATGGAGTAGGTTGAGATTATGTCTTTGGCTAATTTTCACTTAATTCACTTCATGGACCAAAACCGCCAGCAAATAATAAACTAAAATAAATCTTACCACTTAATTGCGATGGTTCAGTGACAATAAAAGAATCCATTCGCAAACAGAACTGTGGCCGATCGCTGGTGGGACACTGATTCTCTTCATAACTACTTGAATAAATTGTCTCTGATCCAGACTTGAAGGCCACGCCCGTCAAACAGGTGAAAGGTATCACCGACTCTGTAGACAAAATCAGCCCAAAATGTAATTGGATTCATAGGTCAAGAAAATAATTTTAGCACAAGAAATGAGAGTCATTTTAGAGATTTCAAGGCCAGTGATTCGAAATATACGGTTAGATTTTCGAATTGGCTCTAGCTTTCTACATATTTGAAAATGAAAATATTTTTGAAACATTACCTGATTGTATTTAATTATCAAATTACTCATTTTCAGCCCTGTTTGTTATTATGATGTCATAATTGTGTTTGTTTAGTTCAGTTGCTGGGTGCTATTGTAACAATTTTAAAACGCAAGCAAGAGTTGAAATGAATAGTTAATGAGAAAGTATCATGAATATGTTCAATGAAAATGGTTGCGAATGAATACATCACGAGAAAAATAACTTGAAAATCATATGTTTATTAAATTCAGCTTTGTATTGAAAAGGTAACCTTACTAAAATAGATACTTGGACAAAGGAAATTACATTTTAAGCTTTTGCTGTAAGAAGCTTTTTTTCCTGATCTATGATCTAATACGGTGGTTCTTAACCAGGGGTTCGATTGAATTCGATTGAACCCCTGGGGCTCGACGAAGCTGTTTCAGGGGTTCGGCGCGAACGTCCTCTGAAACATTAACACACGGCCTACTGAATGGTGGGCTATATCAGCGAATATTTTTGGAAAATAATGTCCAGCCGAAACTTGATTGCGGCTTACGTGATGGTTAATAAACATCTGTGTGTTTGACGCGTGATGTAATGATGCCATCTGCAAGTAACACAGAATGCAAAAAAATACGTAACATTGCAAAAGCAATCGGTAAGAAAAACTAAACTTCATTTTCTCAAAACATGAGTTTCCTCACGTTTGCTTCTTGCATGGAACGGCAGAAGTACGGCTCTCACTTTTAGGGAAATTTTCATAGTTTAAAGAAATTTAGTTGTATTTTCAATTTTTTTCAACAACAGTAGATATAAACAGTCCATACTTGGATGACATTATCGAGCTTCAAGAAAGCGAGATGCAAAAAAAAAACTTCAACACAACAAATCTTCAAACGTTTTGGTGCCAACAAATTGAAAGTTATCTTCTTATTACAAAAGTTGCCTTTGAAGTTCTCATGCCATTCGTAACCACTTCTTTATGCGAGCATGCGTTTTCTATTCTGGTGGATGTTAAAGCAAAAAAAACGAAACAGGCTTGTATGCGAAAATGACATGAGAATTGCTGTTTCCGAGATAAGACTCGAATCTCACTATTGGTCACAGAAAAACAACAACAGAAGTTTCATTGACACAGTAATGTAGCCTCGGCCTATTACAATTAAATGTGGTAGATTTTTGTTTTTGTCATTCAGCGAAAATTTGGGGTTCAACGAAAGCTTGCTGATTAGCGTAAGGGTTCGGCAGGTTAGTAACGGTTTAGAGCCACTGGTCTAATACATGACATGGACTAATGAAATATGTCTTTGACAAGTAGAATGCTGTCCAAACAGTTCAGGTATACAGTAGGTTGAATTTCGCTTTTAGCAGAATAATTATTGCTTCCTAATGCAGATATTATCGACCTGTTTTAGCTTGATGTTATGATTTTATGTTTTAGATTTTATGCGGCTCTTTTGTTTGGCTTGAGGCTGCCGTCTTGAATGCTGTCTGTTGAGATTCTGTGTTCTTAGGCGTTATTGCTGCATTGTGAAGTAAGCAACGATCAAGCTGTTAACAGCGAAGCTTAATGTATTGCATCGTCAGTAATGTTTTGGAACAAGGTCAAGCTTTTTTCTTCTCCTAGTCACGATCAACGTGGCATTCTTGACTCCGAGACCAAGATTACGTTTATGCGTAACAAAGATGAAATTCTAAGCAGTTACTTTACTGAAGAACATAACTTTGTATTAATATCATGTAATTATGTAACAGGCTTTCGTACCTTGAGGGGTTGTTGCTCACTAGTCTACAACAGGGCTACTCAACTAATGTTAGCAAAGGTCCATTTTGACAAGTTGAATATTTTTGCGGTCCGGTGAATATTTCATATGCAACCACGAAAATTAAACAACCAGCAGCCTACACCGAAACACCGAAACACTTTTCAGGTAGTATGTAACACGACTTGGATTTTTGTCTGACACAAACAAAGAAATAAAAAAGGAAAAAATGTATTGTATCTCTTTGTAGTGTAGCTGTGTGGATCGCACATCAGAGAAGACGGCAAAGCGTTGAGGGGTCTGGGGGCGAAGCCCCCAGGTCTTTGGATAATCACAAAAATTGCTTTTCCCTAATAGAATTCTGTTTAAAGAGGCCCTAAAATGTGGCAATGAGGTTATTCTTCCAGATGCCCAAGGTCCACCTTCAACACCCAAAAGGTCCGGATTCGGACTGCGGTCCGCCAGTTGAGTAGCCCTGCACTGTAAATGAAAAAGGTTCGTTTAGGGTTCTTTTAGGGTTCTTTTTTCGAGAAAAACCCTAAGCTTAGGGTTCTTTTAACAAAAAAGGTTCTTTATTGCAAAAAGAACCTTTTGCTTGTCAAAAGAACCCTAAGCCTAGGGTTCTTTTTCGGAACTTGTTTCGAAAAGAACCCTGCAGAAAGGTTCTTTTCGAAAAGGTTTTTTTTGGAACCTTTTTGTGAGATTATTTTAACAACAACGCAACTACACTGTAAACGAAAAAGGCTCGAAAAATAACCAATAAGGGAGCTACTGCGAATGGGGTTCTTTTTAAGAAAAAAACCCTTTGGGGTTCTTGAAAGAACCAATACAGGGTTCTTTCAATAACCCCCAAAGGGTTTTTTTCTTAAAAAGAACCTTTTTGAGGTACTATAAGGAACTTTCTGAAGGTTCGATAA
Source organism: Aplidium turbinatum (assembly GCF_918807975.1). NCBI lineage: Eukaryota > Metazoa > Chordata > Ascidiacea > Aplousobranchia > Polyclinidae > Aplidium > Aplidium turbinatum. The sequence goes on from NC_137474.1 coordinate 2,457,208, forward strand.
AATACCATTTAAATTTTTTTTTAATTAGTACCTTTTTGAGGTATTATTATGAACCTTCGATAAAACACCTTTCAGGGTTTTTTTCCTATTTAGTACCTTTATGAGGTACTATTACGAACCTTCGATAAAACACCTTTCAGGTTTTTTTTCTTATTTAGTACCTTTTTGAGGTACTATTATGAACCTTTGATAAAATACCTTTCAGGTTTTTTTCTTATTTAGTACCTTTTTGAGGTACTATTACGAACCTTCGATAAAACACCTTTCAGGGTTTTTTTCTTATTTAGTACCTTTTTGAGGTACTATTATGAACCTTTGATAAAATACCTTTCAGGGTTTTTTTCTTATTTAGTACCTTTTTGAGGTACTATTATGAACCTTCGATAAAACACCTTTCAGGGTTTTTTTCTTATTTTGTACCTTTTTGAGGTACTATTATGAACCTTCGATAAAATACCTTTCAGGTTTTTTTTCTTATTTAGTACCTTTTTGAGGTACTATTACGAACGTTCGATAAAATACCTTTTAGGGTTTTTTTCTATTAGTACCTTTTTGAGGTACTATTATGAACCTTCTGAAGGTTCGATAAAATACCTTTTAAATTTTTTTTAATTAGTACCTTTTTGAGGTACTATAAGGAACCTTCTGAACCTTCGATAAAATACCTTTCAGAGTTTTTTTCTTATTTAGTACCTTTTTGAGGTACTATTATGAACCTTCGATAAAACACCTTTCAGGTTTTTTTCTTATTTAGTACCATTTTGAGGTACTATTGTGAACCTTCTGAAAGTTCGATAAATTACTTTTCAGGGTTTTTTTGTATTTAGTACCTTTTTGGGGTACCAACCTTCGTATGGTTCCAATAGTCACCTTTAGATAAACTTACAGTACTATAACTGCTTAAGGTTTTATTGAAAAAGACGGTACAAAGCAAATACCTTCACAAAACACGATTATCAAGTAATAGTGTTTTGTAGAAATGAACAAGTGTAAAGAAAACGAAAAACGATGAAGCATCTTTATTCTTTAGATAATACAGAAAAGTATAACTTATACAACTTGCACTTGATTTTCTTTGCAAAAAATGTGCCCATTTTGTAGAAAAAAGCTTAGTGGTGGGGGTGAGGATCCCGGGGATGAAAGGTGAGATATGCCATAGTCTACCTTATTTAGGTCGCCAATCGTCCCATTATACCCAGTAAACATCACATTATTGGGCCGATACTGTTTTTGTATCGGCGCGTATGGGGTTGGGTAACGTTTGCACCGTATCGGGCCGATACCGGACAGTACGTAGGCTACCGTATTGTATCAAGAAATGGTACAGTTTGTCCGATACAAACCCAGTATCGGCCCAATACAATGTTGTAAAGTTTGTACTGTACAGTGTGTGTAAGGTCACACCGATATCGGCACAGTAGAGTTTTGTAAAGGCAAAACTATATAGTTTGTGTGAGGGCAATCCGGTATTGGCACAGTAGGCTACAGTTTAGTAAAGGCAAAACTGTACAGTTTGTGTATGGGCAATCCGATATTGGCACAGTACAGTCTGGTAAAGGAAAGACGGTACAGTTTGTGTAATGGCAATCCGATATTGGCACAGTAGGCTACAGTTTAGTAAAGGCAAAACTGTACAGTTTGTGTAAGAACAATCCAATATTGGCACAGTACAGTCTGGTAAAGGAAAGACGGTACAGTTTGTGTAAGGGCAATCCGATGTTGGAATACAGTTTGATAAAGGCAAAACTGTACAGTTTGTGTAAGGGCCATGTGTGGGCCACAGTAGCCTATGTAAGGCCATGTAAGGGCCACAGTAGCCTACAGTCTACAGATGGTGAGGCACTCACTTTTTCAAGTCACGTTTACAATAATTTTTCTTTAACAACAACAAAAACGATATCATACTAATCAAAAAAATAACAATTAGCAGCATAATTTCACATTTATTTAAAAATAAAATTCATGCGCGATATATCCTTTTGAACAAAAACATCTGTTTCCTTTATTTATGACTTCAACTTTAGATTGGAAGTTTAGTTTTGAAAAATCTCTTAGCTTAGATACTAAGTCTTCGGTGATTTTAGTTAAATTTTGTATGAAACAGTCCTTTACATTTACACTGCAAGAAATCACATAGGCTACACGTACTTTGCGGGCGTTCCAGCTTGACGAAAAAGGTTTCATACTAGCTGTGACGTCACATTTTAGACATGCCTCAAATCATAGCTAAATCGCTCATCATGATTTCTGGCCGACTTTGCGAAAGCAAAAGGCACGCATAATGCAGTCTATGGAAGTTTTCTGATCTGAAGTGAAGCACAGCTTGGAGCTGCCTTTCCTCGCGTATTTCAACAATTTTGACCACGTGAACGCTCGATATGAATATCGCCACGGAAGCAGAAAAAATTAAAGCACAGTTTGGGTGTAGAAACGTAAAATTTGCGGGAAAGGGGGCACGACTACAGCAATTCACACAAATTAAAGCACCTAAAAACGTGCAATACTTACTACTTTTTAACAAATAATATTAATTCTGTGATAACTAATTCTTTGATATAACTTTTGCTTGACCAGGGACGTGTAGTCAGATGAGGCACTGCCTCACCTGCCTCCCCTGACTACACGTCCCTGGTCTACACTCTACAACATTTGTAAAATGAGATGAAACGACACACGAATTTTGATTTGGTTTTTGTTTATGCTTTTAATATGCTTGATGTGTATTAATTTATGCTACTTTAATGTGCGTATTAGACAATTTCACTTGCGCTGTAACTTTTGAGCTTTCGATTTGTGGACTGTCTTTGAAAAATTGAAATGAGCAATTTTAGCATGAATACAAATCGACTTATCAGTTACGAATCCTTTTTTTCTTTTGGCCATCAGTGCAAGAGAGTGCAAAACAATAAAGAACGCATGACGAAATAAAGGAACACAAGTAGGCTAAACAAAAAACTAACGTAAATTTATCAAAACAACTTGTTGATGGTTTAAATTATGCCGTTCACATTACACAAGACGTGCGGAACGAGGCCAAGACTTAGAAAAACAAATGGCGTGGCTGGGACTATAGGCCTACTGGTCAACAACAAAAATTCCGAGTTAATTTCAGTTTGAATATGGTCTAGGGGTAATTTGAATGCGCTGAATCAAAAAATGAAATTATTTTTTCTCTGTCACATGTCACATCAAGTTTTCTTGCAATTTTGGAATTTATTTTTCAGTAAGCTTTTTTACGCTTATGACAACATCATGTTACTTGCACTTAACCTTCCAGAAACAAAGTGAAATTTCAATCTGTCACTGCATATATTTTTTTTTGTAACTGATCAGAAAACTGCTTAATTGTGCTACTGTAGAATGATAGATTGATATGCGACAGAATTCCACTTTAGGTCTTATTTAACCGGTTACAGATGGCAGCTGTTACTTCTTACACCCTTAACTAAAAAGTAGTTAACTTGATCGCTGATCAAATGACAGCGCAGAACACTGTATCTGTGCTGTTCATCTTATATTATCACCAGAGCTGTCATAAAGAGCCTACTTGGTCAGTTGCAGACTTTGATTCCCGTACAAAGCAATTGTTGGGCTACCCAAGTCTGGATTCTGCTACATAGACCTGTGGCTCATTGCAGTGCAATTCCTAAGCCAGTATATGTACCAAATTCCCTGATCTTGGAGACAATGATTTGGTCTATAGTTGAAATCATCAGACCAGGAACATATGTCGATTTTTAGCGATGAGTTTACCCATCCTAATGGAGTCTCCTACAAGTCAGCAGTTGTGAAATGAGCAATCAGTGACAACTGAGCTAGCAACATTTCAGCAAGTGCCTGAAGTTGGTAAAGGATGAAACTGAGCAAGCAACAACTGAGCAAGCCGAAAATTGGAATGTCACAATTATGTCACCAAAATAAGTTTGACAAGCGATGACCAAGCAAGTTCGACGTGAGCACGTAAATCTCATTTGTGGACTTGGCAGTAGCTAAAATGTTCTTGCTGAGGTGAAGCACTTGCTGAATTGTCGCATGCCGAGTGGTCCGACGATCTTCTAATGTGTCATTGAAGCCTTCGTTATTTAATAGAACAGATTCAAAATGATTACATATTTTATACCGATTTTTAGGGGGCACATGACCAAGTGCTCCCCTGAATCCGTTCCTGTCTACTAGGGTCAAGTCAACTGCATCATCTGTGTTACTTTATTGCAAAAACTTGTTATGTTGGCAGTTATCTGGATCTATAACTGTATTTCATTTTGAGGTATCTGAGATCTGTGATTACGTGTTCTTCTTCATGTCAAAATCGAAAATATTTTGTCCATCTTGTTTCATTTTACACGTGTGCATTTCGAAAAATTCGTATAATTTCGTATACCGTCCCTTTCCAAAATGTGTCCTTGTTTCAAAGGGCAGCGTTTTATAGAAACTCCATTGTGTTTACTTCTAAAAAAATGTAGGCCTACTTACGTCTTTATTTTCTCTCCATGCGCTGAAACCGGAGCGACTGATGTAAAGTGTGACACCTTCGGAGCTGGAGCGACTGATGTAAAGTCTGACACCTCCGGAGCTGGAGTCACTGGAGTAAAGCCTGACAGCGCAGGATCTATAGAGCCATGTACCGGTACCTCTTTTATAGCGGCACTGCAGCCCTGAGTCAAGTTGCACCCTTAAATTTCAATAAAGCTTAAGCTCCTTGCAAAATAGCAACACCAAGTGATAGAAGAGAGAGTACATAATAATAGGCTTAAGCTTGTTCTGCTACAAATTCCAAACACAGAAGACAGAAATTAACGCACAAACGAAACACTCAAAAGCAGTGGCGCAGCCAGAAAAAAAATTGGGGGGGGGGGGCAAATATTTGATGAATTGAAGAGAACGACAAAGTGTTTGATTTAAGACATCGCCACCTGATGTGCAATGGCGTATCTTGGTGGGTTAAGCAAAGGAAGCAATAAAGCTGGCGGGGGGTTAGAGCGTGCCGAAGGCACGCGTATTCTAGGGGGGTCCGGGGACATGCTTCCACGGAAAATTTTTGCAAAATTACACTCAAATAATGGATTATAGCGCTTTCTGGAAACACTTCTAGGGTAATATTTGTATGAAATTTATAGGCAGATAAACAGCTAGGCTATTAACTTATTAAAGATAGCTGTTACACACAAACGGGCAAAAACTGCGGCTAAAATTAGAGAACACAAAAAACTCAGCTACACAAAAACCCAACAGAGTAAGCGATTCTGAAATTGCTTCCACAGATTAGTTAAAAGAAGCGTAAATCGCGTAAACTTTGCGCGATTTACGATTTGCAAAATTTATTGGTGTCTTTCTGTGTGTCTAAAACAAGTCCTTATGGGGGGTGTTAATAGCCAGATGTCTTGGAAAACGATATAAATCTATACAAATTATATTATATTTTCAACAAATGGTTCAACTTCGGAATCCAAACTTTGAAAAACTGGGGGGGGGGCATGGCCCCTTTCGCCCCCCTGGCTACGCCTATGCTCAAAAGCAGCCGCTCCCACGCTCCATCAACCCACAAAAACTTGTTGATGATACACGGGAGGCAGTGGGTGCATCGAAAAAAAACAGCCATTTACGTAAGTTAGATGCCCCTATAATGTTTCACATGAATTGACCGAAAACGCAAAAATTAGTCACCAACGCATTTTTATTGATTTCGTTGCGCTCCCTATGCGATTGTTGAAATTGCACCGAAACAAGACCACAGACATATAGATATATGAATCCCTGATATAGGTCTTCTAGTTTTTATTAAGCAACATACGGTACGTAATGCAGGTGCATCATTGATCTGTGATCTTGCGTCTTCAATATCTGTCATAGTAGGATTCCTTTAGACTGATGGGAGAGGAGCTTCATCGTATCTCTCTACAAAGATAAAGGGGGTGCATTCAAGAAGATCGTAGATCTCTAAAAGCTTTTTGATCGTGTTCCCTGTAAAGTTATCTGGTGGACACTGAGAAATATTTAATGGAAATGGTGGATTGTGCGACTTATACAAGGTTATGTACACTAATGCCAGGAGCTGGTGTTCGTGTTGGTGACCACTTGACGTAGGAGTAGGAGTACAGTAGGAGTACACACTAAAGTTTAGTATTAAGCTCTCTACTCTTCATTGTCGTTCTCAGAGGCTTTGTCAAGAGAGTTTCGAGCCGGTGTTCCTTGGGAAGATCTTTATGCAGATGACTTAATTATTTTAGCCGACGGCCTGGAACAATGAGTGTGTACAGAGAGGCTCCTGCCTTGGAAAGAAGCATTGGAAAAGAATGGCTTGAGAATGAACACTGATAAAACCAAGGTCGATCTGTGGTATACGCCTTGAAGAACTACACGATTCAAGCAGATTTCCTTGTGCTGTCTATCGCAAAGGTGTAGGTCGCAACAGCATTCACTGCAACGGATGCCACAGTACTGGGTATAAAGAGATGCAGTCGATCTGATCACTTTGTTCGAAGACTCTGACTTTAGATGCTCTCGATACCTAGGCATCACAGCCCATTCGATCGACGGAAGAACGCAAACAGATGTTCAAGTGGTCGGGAAAACTGCAAGTTGTAAGCTCTTTTCGTTTTCTTAGAGACTTACTTTCCGCAGCAGGAGGATGCGATTACACAATAACGCCGCGTGGAAAAGCAGCTTAAAAAGCATTCAGAGAACTGTTGCCAGTCTTAAGATCACTCCACCTGTCTTACAAAACGTGTGGGAGAGTGTATAATAGGCTACTTGTGTGCGACATCGACAAATATGTTATGTGAAGTCCAACAATGCAACAACAAAAATGGTCTGACCACAAATGCGGTCATCCGTGTTGCAAGATCGACTGCTGGTTCTTGCTGACAAGGCTCCGCTGGTATGCACATGTAGAAAGATCTAACAGTGCATTGAATTTGGCCCGCAATTTCCAAATTCCAAGAAGACGTGGGGTTGGTATAGGCCAGTTAAATTGGGAATCGATAATAATAAAAGATCTTCGAGAGTGGAGTTTATTGAGATCTGACCCCTGTGACCCTGAGAAGTGGAGTGAGATGTGCAATTTGCCACGTGTGCAGCTAGCCAGTTATCTGGAGTGGGGACTACAAAAGAACTGCCTCTCAAAACCTAAACGTTAAAAAACAAAACTCGGCTACAATGAATGGAAGATGGAATGAAAGATTTCTATGGTGGAATGGAAATGGGATGGAAGAAAACTTCAGGATGGAAGATGAAATAAACGTCCAATAAGAAAATTTTGACAGCCTTTTTAAAGGAACAATGGTTTGGACGAGTCTCTCCACACGATGATGGTTGAAGTGGAATCAAAATATAATAAACTCCAAACCTATCGTTCCGATACCGGTAACTTTTGACCCTCGCGATAATGAGCCTCTAACACCAAATAATCTTCTACTGATGGTATGCCCTTTACCAAATTTCCCCCTAGGTTGTTTGAAAAGAAGGACTGATTTGACGTTCGACGTCGGTGGGAGCAAATCCAATAAATAACACATCAATTTTGGCAAAGTTAGAACAGGCAATATTTGCCTCAAATTATCTAGCCACAAAAATGTTACCAGAAGAAAATAAATCTTCTTGTTCATTGATCGACCATTCTCAGCGGCGCTCTAAACGATCTATGGGTAAGGTTGTAGAAACCTATCCTAACAAGTGCGGAACTGTTCGAACTGTACTTGTAGACCCAACATAATGCGGTAAAATGGCCAATATCCAGATTATTCGTCATCTAGATGGTATTGGTTAATAAGTGAACCTTTAAACAGGTCAAAAAACTGTGCACTCGATGTAGCTTAACTTATATTGAAGTTTTAAAGTAAATTCATACATTTGTAGGGGTAGGCTATGTTACAATTCGTTTATATTGTTTATACGTCTTGTATATCCATTATGCAACCATGTGTTTTTATCATTTTGTGTCGCTGTTCAGTCAAGCTTGAAATCATTGTTCAGAAAACTTTTTTTTCTTCTTGTCGTCGTAAGCTAAGGAATCGTTTGTGCGTCTCTTGACGTAATTTCTACTAGTTATCGTAATTTTGCGGGTCAGACCAGTTTACGGGTCAAACTAGTCCATTCTCTGTGTCTCTGTGTGAATCTAAATATGTCCATCACAACAAAACAGATATTGAGTGGTGGCTACAACGCATTTCACAGTTTACGATAATTAGATTAGTGTATCATAGAGTCAAGACATCTGCTGCTGCATAAGATAGTATCATTTTATGCCAACTATCGAAGTGCAGAAATGAACTCGTGAAGATCTGTATGCTACAACTATTTGGTCCAAAAATACGGCAAGCAGAAACGTCAGTCGACTTCTGCTATTGATGATGGTGATGATAGTATTGATATGGATATGAGGTGCAAAATATCAAGAATCAGTGAAAATCTGCAGGTATTAATTTACTAGTTGATTAGTCTGAAATGTAATAGCCTATATATCGGTTTTATTTGACTTTTCATAGGCATATTGGCCCATTTTAACAAGAAACAGTACAGAAACCGACTACTATACACTTTTCTGACTGCTGGCTCTGACTCAATCTGTCAGGAGCTTGTACTCCACACTGCACATGCTTTGAAGTCGTGGTTGAGAGCTTTACTATCTTCCTGTTAGGCGTAGAAGATCAAGTGTAGAGCAAGTTCAGTCGTATGATCAAGGACTGCCTTTTGGCTAAAAAGAAGGCCGATGCTGTCTTTGTTGATATTGAATGGTTGTGTACGCGCTAATTGTTGTGTTTTACAGTTGGTTTTACAGGAGGTAGAAGATGCTTTCAGCATTGAGCGTCATTTGAAGCGATTGAAAGGGGAGATGGCGAAGGGGGAAAGCCGTCGCAACAACGGGTCGGTTCGCGACCGAATGTTGCGCACTCGATCCACGCGTTTGCACGATGTGAACGAAATGTCGGTTGCGGATCTGCAAGCGAAATATCCGCCGTTAAGAACCGCTATTTGGGTATGTTGAACATTACGTTCATTTTTATATACATATGGCACTGTTTCAAGACTAAAGCCAGTATGACGTACTGGTTAGTAAGGTGACTAGGATCTAGCTGACATCAGATATATCAGGCGATAACTATCAGGCGATCGCTGCTGGAACTTGCTAGCTTAGTGTAGTAAACTCACAGTATAAACACAGAAGCCTGATTAATTGACAAATAGATTTCGCCTTTAAGGATTATTATCCGACTGACCCTGTGTTTATACTATATGAGTTTTAATATATCCTATATAATGATAGAAATAGTGGATGTATGTGAGGGTTAATTTGAGGTTTTTGTCTGTGCAGATGATCGAAGAAATGAACAGTCTGGTGCAAAAAGATTGTGTTGAACTGCTCTCAGAAACTAGCTACCACCGTTTTTATCAGAACGTTAAAAAGCAGAAATTGCCGGCGGACATTCTGAACTTAACAGGTAACATGACTAAACGTGCATTTTCATTATATCAAGTTAAGTTTAAACTATTTTTTCTTGCTTGAAGAGAAGGGTTCACAATTGACGTCACCCAGTTTTTTACCCCCTCCTCCAATATCAACTTTTAGGTACCCTCCCCAGTTACCGGTTGACGTTGAACGCCCCCTTATTTGTAGTTCGTACAGTATGCATAGTAACTATTAATTAATAGATAATAGTTCATTTTTTAGACAAGGACGAGTTTACTCCAAGCTGGCTACTCACGGTACCGTCACTCTTTCATGATAGTTATCATGGCTACATCACAACCAATGCAGTAAGCATCAATTTTCAATGCATGCTTTGTTACAGCAATTGGTGATTATAATTAAGCTAATTAAGAATGTAAAAGTTGATTAAGAACATTACTGATGTCCTGCATAGCGAGCCATCGCACTTGATTGATAATCGCTAAATGTGATACCAAGAAAAAGGCCCTTGATGGTTGTGTGTCTCCCTCCCATTATATTGTTTAGTGAAGCGAATGTTGCTCAATGCCCGCACTTGTGCTGGCCATCGAGTTGATCTATATGCTTATTGTTTGTTGTAGAATCCAGAATCAACATATCCGGTTATACGGTTTAAAGAAGAAGATGGCTTCACTGTCATGGTCGACGGGTGTCAAGTAATTGGCATGGATAATTTAGTGGATGCAGTCGCCGTGCTGTTGAGTACTTACTGGGTGTTTAACATCCAGTAGCCTACCCCAAATCCACTAAGCATACCTTGTCTTTTTTGTCTACCCACATTTTACATTTAGATGTGGAGGTAACAAGCAAGGTATTGCGTTTTGTGAATAAATTGTAATGGGCAGTGATTATGCAGGATGCTCGGAAGGTTTTTAGGAGATCAGAAAACGTGCGCCGGTATCTCGTTGTTGCAAGCATGTTTTCTTAGCTCTTTAAAAGCTATCCATCATCCTATGTAATTTTTGTAGTTGTTGTGGTCTGTATTTTTTATCGTCCTATATGTAAAGAATGAAGATGCTTCATCGTTTTTCGTTTTCTTTCCACTTGTTCATTTCTACAAAACACGATTTCTTGATAATCTTGATTTGTGAAGGTAAATTTGCTGTGTATACTGTCTTTTTCAATAAAACCTTAAGCAGTTATTGCACTGTAAGTTTATCTAAAAGTTTCTATTGGAACCATAGGAAGGTTAATTGGTACCTCAAAAAGGTACTAAATAAGAAAAAAAAACCTGAAAGGTATTTTATCGAACGTTCAGAAGGCTCATAATAGTACCTCAAAAAGGTACTAAATAAGAAAAAAACCCTGAAAGGTATTTTATCAAAGGTTCATAGTAGTACCTCAAAAAGGTACTAAATAAGAAAAAACCCTGAAAGGTATTTTATCGAACCTTCAGAAGGTTCATAATAGTACCTCAAAAAGGTACTAAATAAGAAAACAAACCTGAAAGGTATTTTATCGAACGTTCAGAAGGCTCATAATAGTACCTCAAAAAGGTACTAAATAAGAAAAAAACCCTGAAAGGTATTTTATCAAAGGTTTATAGTAGTACCTCAAAAAGGTACTAAATAAGAAAAAAACCTGAAAGGTATTTTATCGAACGTTCAGAAGGTTCATAATAGTACCTCAAAAAGGTTCTTTTTAAGAAAAAAAAAACCTTTGGGGGTTATTGAAAGAACCCTGTATTGGTTCTTTCAAGAACCCCCTAAAGGGTTCTTTTCCTAAAAAGAACCCCATTCGCAGTAGCTCCCTTATAGGTTCTTTCAAGAACCTCCTAAAGGGTTCTTTTCTTAAAAAGAACCCCATTCGCAGTAGCTCCCTTATAGGTTCTTTCAAGAACCCCATAAAGGGTTCTTTTCTTAAAAAGAACCCCATTCGCAGTAGCTCCCTTATAGGTTCTTTCAAGAACCCCATAAAGGGTTCTTTTCTTAAAAAGAACCCCATTCGCAGTAGCTCCCTTATAGGTTCTTTTTCGAGCCTTTTTCGTTTACAGTGTGGTCTACAATAATAAAGAGTTGCGTTTGTTTATAGATAGCTTTGTTTTGCTTATTTGTCTGAATTGTTAAGCGAAGCAGTGTATGAGGGAGTTAGTAGCCCACTTAGCAGATCCAATACTGTTGAAGTCAACAAATATAAAACAAGTTATACATTCTTCAAAATGCCAAACTCAAAATAGCCTGTCAAACGCATTGAAACAAGCCAAATTTCTCAAAATTGGCCTAAAAACCGCCAATATGGTAACTTTGTTTGAGCCATATCGTGCACAGTAGCTCTTGGCTTCCTATCCATGGTGCTGTTATAGAGACCTCCTTGATTTTGAAAATAAAAAGCAGAACAGGTTAACTGCTTTAAACATTGCACTTATTGCACTGGGATGGGACCTAAGATTATGTCATTATCTCACTCATCTCATGCAATCTTATGTGTTACTGTCGATAAAAAATAATATTTTGTCTTCAGTAATTATCGCATGTGCAGTTGTGCACTTACTACACATATGAGCCTAAGATTACATCATTATCTCATTCGTGCAATCTCATATGTCAAGGTATAAAAAAACTGATATTTTGTATTGCAGTGATTGCGTTTAAACTTACTGAATATTAATGAATAAAGCTATACAAAAACAAGTATGTTTGTTTAAGACAAATATTGAGCACAATAAGCCTGATCGCCACCTTTGGGTAAAGGATAGAAGAGTTTGTAAAGCTCTGGTTTTTAGTTTGTATTCAATGTGGTTCACTTTCATGTAATACAAATAAACAAATATTTTTATGAATCCAGCAGATACGTTCAAAGAAATGTATTCTCTTTGCTTTAAAACAATTAAACAGTATTGCCAAACAACAACAAATCTCGATCGAGCGGGCTTTTGCCCTTTCGCTCCGCGGGAGGTTGCATTCCTCCCCGAGCCCGCCTTGGGAAAGATAGCAAAAACAAACTGCTATAAAATTCTTCATTTTAAATGAACCTTCTGCGCCTCCAGCAGTGGTAGTAACTTTTTGAGCAGTCGTAGCTTCAAGAACAGCTGCCATTCCTGTTGTGGTTTCTTGTTGGGTTTGAAGGATAGTTTGCACTGATTGATCATCATTGCAATTGTAGGTGGTGCAACAAGCTCTTTCACATGTTCTGAAATCAAAAGACACGTCAGTAAGCTTATCCTATTGTTTTGTCACCCGAAAACATCACCCGAAAATAGAAGCGTTTGTTCTTGTCAGTTTTTGTGGAAATCGCCGTTTCAATATTGATTACAACTTAAATAAACATAACCTAAACTTAAAAAAAAATGAAAAAAGACATAAAACTAAACAAAATCTGGCAACCCTCCTTGTCACAATCACTTGACAAAGCCCAGACGGCAGGCTGCATTATATGTTCTCGAACAAGTGTGCCATTTTGATTGTGTAATTCTTTTAAGATGTTACTGTCGATTACTGTCCTAAAGTAACTTTTAATTATGCAATCTTCTATTGCAAAACAAACTTCTAGAAGATCTTTCTTTCATGTAACACTAAAAGGTTCTCTTAGGAGAATTGCCTTTTCGTTATGGCATAACGTTATGCTTTCGTGTTAGATCGATTCAAGATGTTGCATTTGGCTTTGGTAAGGCATTCCACGTTCAACTGCACCAGTACGACAGGTGGAAATGCCTGCACTGAAAAGTGCATTTGCTCAGGAGGAAGAGTTGCTCTCGTTGGACACAGAGGTCGAGGGTTTATCCTTTTGCTACCCCAGGTGCCCAGTGAATTGCGGTCTCTGGTTGTTGCCATTCGCTTCAAAAACTTGAATTACCAGGACTCACCACGAGGAGGTTAGCAACTTGAAGGTTTTCTAGCTTGACGGAACGTTTTGAGTGGTATACCGTTATGACGTCACAAACACATTTACATCCAGCGAAGTTCACCAGGAAAATGAGTTCTTACGACCTAACATTAACGTAGTTTCTGGAAGTTACCGGTCAAAGCAAACCAGCTATAAATAGTGGTATAATCTACCTAGTATTTGATGAGAGTATATGAGATGATGAAAATATGTTATGAGTACATGAGAGTCGTATTACTGTACAGTAGAAATTGGTACTATTAGAAGTTGGAGACGATTTTAAAAGTTGAAGTTGTTGTCCATTGAGAGAGTTGAATTGAGAAGTTGCTGTCGAAATTATTGGGAGTTTATTTTGATTATTTGTTGGAAGTGTTGAACTATTCGTTAAAGTCCTTCAAAAATTTCTATCAACAGTCTCACAAGCACAACTATTCGACCATTTATTAGACTGTTGAACGTTTGATATCCTAATAAACTACGTTATCAATCTTTCCAAAGTACTTTGCAATGTATAGGGGAGATGTGAGACCAGTGGGTCACTTTTGACGTTTTTGCATGTGCAGGTTTTATTTGCCTCGTAAAATGGGATTTAGAAGTCTTAACATAAACTTTAATCTATCCTTCAACATACCACAGCATTTAACTCAAAATGTAAGAGAAAAGTTGTTTATTTTGCTTGCAAAAAATCCAACTCAAGTGAACCATTGGTCCCCACCGATGGGGACCATTGGTTCAAGGGTTGGGGACCATTGGTTCATAACATCTTGTTGAAGAAGAACTCAAGCACCGTCCAATACAAATGTAATTTTCATCTGCATTATTTGCTTGTTTATTTTTATTGCTAATTACATGGTCTTGCAGTTTAGTTTATATTTCCAGCAACCAAAGTATATTAGGAAATTAAAGTAGGGGAAAGTGGTGTAACGTGGACCAGTGTGTAATTTGGACCAGTCCCCTAACTCAAAAAATAAAAATCGTTTTGTCAGTATTTTTGAACAGCTTGAAAGAAAAAATAATAATAGCCCGGATGTGAAAAACTCAGCTCATTAGGTTTAGAAACGTGGACGGGAGATTGGAATTTGTGGTTTTGGGTATGCTGATGTTATTTTGGGGAGTTGATTGCTAAGCGCTGAGACGTTATTGGCATGACGTTTGAGTCTGATATGATGTTGGTATTATCTTTAACCTATAAGGAGATGTTGTGCTCAATTACAAGACTTGTAACCAAGTGTGGAAGTCATAGTTGGTAATTTTTAACAGTGCATGACAGTGTGTAATTTGGACCAGTCATCTCATCTATGCAGCATCGCGTCAGTTCAAAATTCCCAAAGCTGTAGTGTTAAAACATGTCCATAACAAGCTACCAATAAATATGCTACACAAGTGTCAAAAACCATTGGTCGACAATTTGATCTTCCCGAAAATATTGAAGATCAACTGGTCAAACATGTTTTGGAAATGGAGTGAAGATTTTATGGTTTAGGGGCCATAGATTTAAGAAAGCTTGCATATGACATTGCGTCTGCCAATAATATCAATACCCGCTTCAACAGTGAAAAGGGTCTGGCTGAAAAAGATTGGCTTAAGGGATTCTTGAACCGTCATCCAGAAATTTCATTTCGAAGACCTCAAGCAATTTCAGTTGAAATTACATACTCCAATGGTCCAAAATACACACCCCAATGGTCCAAAATACACACCATATGTGTAATTTGGACCATTTTTAAACATTTTTTATTGCTTAATTATTCTGTATTTTTTTATTGTATGTGATTTATATTTTCTACACTGGTTTGCAAGTACCTAGACTGTATCTGGGTGAAAAATAATACACATTGACCGGAAGTTGGCTGAGTTGTGCTTATTTTTCTTTAAGGGGTTCAAAATACACACCTTTCCCCTACATGTCCCTTAGAAGCCGTTTTGACGTCATCACTATCGAGTTAATGATTGCATGGTGGTCTGTTAATACGTTTAAGGCTAAAACCAATTTAAAGTTTGGAGATTCCGTAGAAGATGTTGAGAAATTTGCTTATCGCTGTGGTTGCTAGGTAGGCAAACAATACTGCTGATTCAGCATTCAGCTGATCCACTGGTCCCACTAGGTTGTGAACCATTGGTCCCTATGGTGGCCACTTGCACTTGGCATGGCCTTAGTTGAAACTTGGACTAGCTTTTCAGATCTGCTATTTGCCATCACCTGACTAAAATGCAATAAGAATTTTTCCTATTAAACCACATTCCATAAGCATTTTTGTCTAGTAGGCTACAAAATACAAATTCTATTAGACGTGAAAATTTTGCTTTTTTGCCTCAAAAATCGTTTTATTGTCTCAAATCGTAAACAGTCTTGTGTTTTGTTCAAAAACTCGTAGACAAAAATGGCGTTGTATCTCAATACCACAGTCAAAATTTCAACTATCCATTTTAAATGGAAAGGAGAAAAAAAGCTCCTGAGTCACTGGTCCCTATGATCCACTGGTCTCACATCTCCCCTACATATTAACGACCTGTTTTACTCTGATGCTGCGAGTTCGCTGTGGCAAGCAACGATCATGCTGCTAAAAGCGAAACACAATCTATTGCTTTCCAACGTATCTTTACGTGTAAGAGACAGAAAAAATCATGACACTCCCAAATCTGGCAACACTGAAGTCGAAGTTAGTTATAAATCAATATGGAGTCGAAGTCGATATTTTTTTCCCGACTCCACAGTCCTGATATTGAGTCGTAGACATCTTGTATGCTTGCTTGGTAAGTGGAATTTTTCTGGTCACGTTTTGTTTGAAAAACTGTAAGTTTTGGAAATATAAGGATACTCTGCTTCCGCCCCATTAGCTCAGTGGTTACGCGCCCGGCTCAAGATCACACGGCGCAAGTTCGACTCTCGTGGTGTGCGCTTGAGCAACGCATTTCAGGACTGCTCTCCATTCAGCGGCACCTAGTGAATGGAATAATTCCCCAGCAACAACACTTCAACATCGGAAAATTTCACTGTCAATCTCGGTAACCGGCCCTGCGGAAAAAGCCTCTACAAGTATGCGAAACTACTAGGAATAACCTATCAAAGCTTTGTCAGTCCGAGGATAAAGAATCAAAACTAACCAACCAAGTTATCTCTTCATATGAAAATCACAATACTCCTGTGTTTGTGGCTTCAAAACCAACCGACCTCTGACTAAAAAAACAAAAATGAACCGAAATTATTATCAAACGAGTTTTTTTCACTGGCATTGCTTTCAAATGTTATTCCATAGTAAATTCACCCAGTTCAAGTAATTTTATGTTAACTCGATTGATGAGTTTTAACAGAATGAGGTAAAAGTATTTTATTTTTATTGAAATATTGTTTCAACACAATACACTCATTATTATACAAAGTGTTTGCGACTTTTACAGAGACTTACATAATTCTATAGCGCGCCTGGGCTAAGGTGACCCCAGGTACCCTTCCACCTCCTTGAGTTCGTTGAATTATCATATGAACTAATGCTGCGCAATCAGTCATGCATGTTGATTCATCCGCACACATCCCCAGTGTAATGTTTGCTGCACAAAAATATTAAATGATAAGACATTTTGTCATAGGCATTTCTTATCGTACCTATAAGGTTATGCTTGGTAGTTAAACAATTCGAGCTAATAACTACTTTGTTTGTTTGTTTATCTTTATCCTGCATTGCGGGAAAGCGGACTTGAGCGCTATGCATCGGTGTACGCCTTTCGACATACACCTTACCCACGCTGCAGCCGACGGCAATGTCTGTTTTCCGGTTGTCTACTCTACTTATGACTTAAATTTGGTACTACCCATTACTCGAAATCGATCACTAGGTAGAGGCAATTATCGTTAAGTTTCTTCCCCAGAGAAACAACAGCAAGTGCGGGTGGCGGGAGTCGAACATGCTGGCTCTCGACTGCGAGCTCAACGCGCTAACCACTCGGCTCTACTGTTAACTGTATAATGTGATTCAAAAATTAAAAACACTTAAAGCTTCAAAAATGTTCTTACAGTTTGAAAAATTTCTTAATAAAGCCCTCCCAATAGGCCAAGATCACTTGAATAAATAATGACTTCATAGAACACACATAAGATTATTTGTTTAAAATTTAACTTAGCTTCTACAAGACATCGTACAAAATGCGATCAACAATGTCTACCATTGTGTAATAACAAAGGAGGATGCAAGTGATTGACAGCTGAAGAGATACTGCATCCAGATGCATGTGGCATAACAAATCAAGGTAATTTAAATTCGAGCCATAACGTTGGTTGGGAATATGTCTTTGGTTAGATTTTACTTAATTCATTTCATGGACCAAACCCGCTAACAAATTAAAAACTAAAACAATTCTAACCACGTAATTCCGCTGGTTCAGTGATGATTACAGATTCCACTCGCAAACAGAACTGATTGAAGGTGAAACACCGACTCTCTTGAAAGCTGCTGGAATAAATTACCTGTGATCCAGACTCGAAATTTACGCCCGTAAAACATGTTAAAGTTTGGGAACGACTTGAACCCAAACAAAAACACAAAACAAGTATTTGCGTAATATACTTCATCTTATACCAAAGTTCCAAAAACCAACTGAAAATAAAAGCAATTAGGTGTCTCGTGTTAAAAAATCATGTTCTTCTCACTGTGTATAGCCTTTCAATGAGACCTCGGTTTTAATTAACGTGACCTTAATGATACACACTGAAAACGTGAACTAAACATTTATCGTACGCAGTCCAATTACAACGAGACTTTAGATTCGTATTTAAGTTTACTAATTCTACAGCACTTTTCTACTTTTAGTTTACCAATAATTGGCCTTGTGGTAAAAAGTGCCAATATGAATATTGGTAATATAGGAAATTGCAGACCTACAGCTTTATTTACGGCTATTTTCAAGCTTTTTGAGCATATAATTCTGCATTTTATTTCGTCTTTTCTTGTGACTAGTGACACCCAATTTGGTTTCAAGTCTAAGCATAGCACTGATAAGTATATCTTTCTCTTGAAACAAATTATCTCTTCGTATGAAAATCATTATACTCTTGTTTGTGGCTTTTTTAGGTCTATCGAGAACGTTTGAAAGATTTCAATTCAAAGTTAATGGTTGCAAGCTGCCGTTTAAGAGCCAACCAATTTGTCTTGGGATGAAGTTAGATCAACAACTTACAGTACGTACAAGCAGCACATGTAAGGCTTGTGTGCAAAAATATCTGAACGCAATGGTCTTTTGATGTGTCTAGCAGGAATTACATGGAGGGTAAAACCATCTACCTTTTGCATAAGTGGCCTGGCACTTGCCTACAGTGCCGCGGAATATGCAGCTCCGGCATGGTGTAGCACCAAACAAAAAGTTGAACACTTGCTTGAGTGAGACAATGCGCATTGCTGCTGAATGATTACGACCAACACCACAGCGATACCGACCAGCACTGTCAAGCATCCTACCCGCTCATGTACGCATAGAAGCGCTTGTATCTTCATTAGTGAATAAAGCCTGTGCTGATCCGAACTACGTACTACACAATCTCGTATCCGCTTTCAATGTCCAAATTATACAATGTTTATCATCACGACAACTCTTTTTAATACATGCTTCAAATCTCCAGCTTGCTGATTTTAGCATGTCGGATGGCTAGTCTAAGGAGCTGAGCACTGCTCCAAACATAAAATCCCGTATTTCTTTATTTGATATCTCTTCTTCCTCCTCACTCCCACTTAGGTTCTGAGCTCCAGATACGGGAGTAGGTAACGTTGAACTGATTGAGAAGGGGAGTTGGTGGTTTTATTGGTTGGCACGTTGAAGCATGAGGACTTCTGCTGCGTGTTAGCGCAGTGTGTCGGAGCAAACAGCCATCCACATCATTTTCTGGTTGTACTGTGTATACCTCTCCCAACAGAATAACAGGCCTCCGCAAACTTGATGATAAGACAAAAACTGGCTCCAAATTTTTCCATTCCGCTGATCACAAACTTTCTGCTTCATACAATCGACGATGACGAGGATAAAATTAACCATAATGTGCTGTTTAATAAACTAAGTGATCAAAATGTACCATTTTTATTTGCTTTCATCGCTCTTGGTATTCAGACTAAACAATGCAAGTAAACTAGGGAAACCTATTATCTGTATCGTTTTAAATTACAAATGGGGTGAGACAAGATGGTGTTCTCAGCCCACACTTATTTTCAACACACATGTTGGAAGTACAGTTAATCATAATTTTTAGAATCACATTTTTTTTGTGGATGACATTTGCTGCTCTTCCCTAACCTAGGTGATCTGAAAGGCCTTATTAAAGTGAGTGAAAACTCTTTACTGCGTAGGAAGTAAGAGCTAACTACTCGAAGTGCTCAACTTCTGTCGAAAACGTGTTCTTTAAGGGATGTTGTGTTTCCTGTTATGTGTTTTAACTTTGGTGTAAATATCCTCGTACCTTAATTAATCATTGGCGTGTTGCATGTAACGACAGTTTACATAATATGATGCCAGGATTACTTCGTTATGCAAGTGCTCGCATTGTTGAAATTAAAAAAAAATAGTTTAAATTTGAAGCACTACATTGGTCGTTTGAGGCTACAAAAATTGTCCATTCTAAACCTAGATTGGTAATGCTTTTATTTGTGTATAAATTGCCATAAAAGAGAAACAACGTGAATATTATGTCAACATCTAACTAAAGCGTTTATCTTTGTGAACACAGCTTTGAACATAAATAAACGCAATTCGGCCAAGCAGAGTCTTTATTTATATGAAAGTTGATATAGCAATCTGAAGAACACACGACGCACAGACACTACAGACACTTGGAGCACATAAACCAGGACTTTCTCTTGCATCCAGGCATTTCGTAAATTATTGTTGTTTTTCCTTCTGTCTGCATTGGCTAGTGGTACAATCTGTTGTATCGGATTCCTAAAGGAACATGTAGTACGGTAGTAGTCTAGTTTTAATCCGGTGGCGTTCCCGTTACCATGAGTGGCCGAATTCACATCCACGTGCTGCAATCACATTCACACCTTGCCTCCACATCGACCTGTAAAAAGTGTCTTTTCTTGTCAAGCCAACGTTACTGCTGATTTCCTCCTCAATTTGCCTTTTCTACGTTTTCTAGGGTTCCTTATTTTCTAGAACCATCGGCTCGCAACTGCAGCAGTTTTCAAAATACCATCTTCACCCCTCCTCAAAATCGCCTTCACCAACTTATCAACATTCTCATTCAACCTAAGCAAGCTCATGTTCTTTGATATTCCTTTTGTCCATCAACATGTTGTGCAGAAAGTGATCAATGAAGGGGATGCGGTGTTGTTGAGACATCAACAAATTCTATGTCACTTAAGAGAGGAGAGCATCCATTCATCGAGCATATGTCCGCAATGACATCTTTCAATGATGTTGTGCCTCCGATTTGCTTGCATTGATACCATGAATTCATAATGAAAATACTTCACAAGTGTAAAAAGATTCTCAATGTACTCTCTCTTGTGCAATTTTTGTTCCGGCAAAGAGCAAGCATCATTTTCATCATCATTGTATGGCATCAATGAAGCATTACAGATTTAATTTATCCAAAGTTTGCTTCATGCACATCATCTGAAGGAAGAGGAAGAGCTCCACTTCTTTTTGGTACGACATTATGTTCAAACCAATCAAATAATGCAGCAAACCCTAATAAAAAAGGGTTTCCAAATAAAACTTTTTTTATGCTATTCTAATGCGTTTTGAGATGTCTCAAGTGCCCAGTGTCCACTTTTGAGGACACGTCACACGTATGAAGTTTTATCAAGAATTAAAGCAAAGTACTGTGCCAAAAATTATCATAGTTTATAAACGAGCGATTATAGTATAATTTATGTTAGACACAAAATTGACAGAATCAAACAATTACTTAAGAATAAATTATATTTCAAATTATGCCCAGTTGACTTTGCCGAAAAGCGTGAGCTCAATGCAATGCTTATCCACAACATCAAACAAAACAACTCCACGTGATTTCTTTGATGAAAGCATAACTTTTATGGTAAGTAAAATATTTTCAAAAACGTGAAAGGAAAGTGAAGATATTTTGATACAAAAAGTGTCCACTTTTGAGGACCCTAAGCACTGAAGGGTTAAAGTAATTTTTAATTACGCAATCGTTTATTGCGAAACTTGCTTCTAGAAGATTTTCCGTTCGTGTGATTCTCGAAACATCTTTGACTTGTTGACCAGAAGAACGAGTTCTTGTAATGTAATATTACCATAGTTTCTGGAAGCTTCTGGTCTAAGCAAAACTAGTATATATAGCCGCATGATTTGAGTAGGATTTATAGAGTTGCGTATTAAGGGGATTAGAAGTTGAGAGGTCGTAATAAAAAGTATGTTGAAGACGATTATAGAGTTCTAGCCGATTTTCAATACATGGTAAAAGTGAAAATTATTGCCAATTGTAAAGGTTCTGTTGAGAGTGGTTACGTATATCTATCTGGAAGTCGACGAAGAAGATAGCTGTATTTCTGGAAGCAATCTACCATCTCAAAAGTAGAACTACAGTATTCGACAGTTAATTGACTGTAACGTTTGATATCCAAATAAACTACGTATGCGTTTCCCAACCGGGCTGCCATTTACAATACTCAAGGGTGCCGCGAGCTATTTCTCATATTTGTTTTTTATCTGTCTTCAAAGAGTAAGCTTGGATCATATCAGTTAATAAAGGGTTTCAAGCACGATTAGTTTTCCCGCATTATTAAGGGCAATATCTTTTGTTCTACTGAAGGCCTATAGACGTTCACAATCACAAATTCTTTATGTGGCACCTTTATATCGCTGTGGCTTTGTGATGTCAGTGTCTGTACAAATTCTGCTGATTGCCGGATGTAATTCAGTGGGTGAATGTTGCACATGGAAAGGTTTATGCTTATTAAGTCTGCTAAGGCAGGAGCAGTAGGATATATTAAGTTTCACAATGACTTCAAAATAAGTAAACTTTACTCTGTTTTTTTTTCAACAAAATTTCGTTTTAGAAAGCTTATAATTTCCAACTAAAGTTGAAATGTTAAAATATATTATTATCATGATTTTTGAAGGTGGTATTAATTATTAATTGCCTTTCCAGAGAGCACGCACAGCAAGCGAACTTGCCTACTTTTCTCTACACTGCATTAGAGCTGAAAGTCAAGCAGAGAAACTACAAATAGGCTACACTACTATGTTTCGAAGTCTTTTTGATAGAAAACGGTTAAAGTTTGTTTCAACAACCTGCTGCATTCGAGGTGAAAAATTATCGGTCTGCCGCAGGGTGCCACAAACTATTTTTCCTTCTGAATGGTACCATAAGCCTAAAAAGCTTAGGAACCACTGAACTATGTCATCAATCTTTCTAAAGTCACTTCACGTGTAAGAGATAGAAAGAACTGTGGCACAAGCAATATATAGAAACAAAAAATAAAAACTCGAAGACTATAGGAATTGAAAAAAAAACTTGAATCTATTCTTAGGCTAATGGTTTCGAAAAGTTTGTGAACATCACGCTTAGAGTTTGTATTCTATGTGGTTCACTTTTATGTCATCATCATCATCATAATCCATCGTCGGTTTGTTCCCCACTAGTGGGGGTGGCCGATTGTTTCCGCGCAGCAATTGTCTTAATCCCTTTTCTCCATTTCACCCTGTCCCTTGCATCTTCCTCCTTCAGTCCAACTTTTTTAAACTCATCCTTCACTTGTTGTTTCCACGTTCTTCTTGGACGACCGCGTTTCCTCTTCCCATCCACCTTTAGATCTAGTGCCTTTCTAAGAAAACTTCCTTCCTCCCTCCTTATCACATGTCCATACCATCTTACTCCATTTGCCCTTGCCAGTTGGTCTATGGTCTCTCTCATGTCTAGCATATCCAACAATTCTTCAGTCCTTTTTTCCCTTCTCGTTTTCACCCCACACATTGCTCTCACCATTGACCTTTCCGTTCTTCTCAGGATTGCCAGTTCACTCTCTCTCAATTTAATGTGACGAATGGAATTCCTTTCCAGCAGATACGGTCAAAGCAAATAATCGCTTTTCATTTAAAAACAGTTAAGCATTCTTGCCGAATAATAATGACAAGATAGCGAAAGAAACTGCCACAAATTTCTTCATTTGAAATGAACCTTCTTCGCCTCCAGTGGTGGATTCCGCTGCAACGACAATCATTTTAAGTTCGGTTGGAGCTTGTGGTGCGGTGTACTGAAGGCTCCACAACGATAACGTTTTGGCCAGTTGCCACTTTGCAGTGCAATGCTGCAGACAGTGTTGGCTTCAGCAACATTTGTTAATTCAGACTTTTTGCAGTTTTTTTGAGTTTGAAGAATAGTTTCCGCTGATTCTTTATTGCAATCGTCCATTCTGCAGCAAGCACTTTCGCAACTCCTGCATGAAAAGTAAACTGTAAATTTCCTCATCGTGCATTCCATGTAGAAGAGGATCTCTCTTCCATTTATGTAAAAATTCATTTAGCCCATGTCTTGAGTCATATGTATGTTGCATGCTTGTTAAGAAGAGTGCTACGACTGTACACTGTACAGTGGCTACATTTTGTATCAAGAACCGTAAACGTTCGAGATATTAGGGATTCATCATCAGTCGTTATCTCCGCCTGCGGCAGATTGCGCATCAACATGGCTTATTTGTTTCCAAGAGTGGCGATTTTGAGCCAACTCGCCCAGTGTCGTCAAGTGGAGTCCGGTCCATGATTGAATGTTGTCTTGCCATCGTTTTGATTGTCTGCCACGTTTTCTTTTTCCTTCTACTTTGCCTTCTGTGCAAACTTTGCTGATTCCGAATTGTGATCTTTTAGTGTGGCCGAACAGTTTTAAAACTTTTGATTTTACTATTGCTGCAATTGGATGTAGTTTTGTCATAGTTAGAAGATCTTCTATTTTTGTGTGATCAAGTAACCTTTTGTTGGTCATGCTTCTCATGATGTGATTTTGGAAGGTAGTGAGTTTTTTCATTGTTGATGATGTCCAATTTACGCATTCTAGACCGTACAGCACGACTGGTAAAACGTAGGTGTTGAAAATTTTTGCTTTCAGTTTGATTGGGAGACTATTAGATGTTAGAATCTTTTTGTTCTTTTCAAATGCTGCCCAGCCTAAGCCAATTCGGTGTTGCACTGCAGTCTTTCCATCGTTGGTTGCGGATAGTCGGTGGCCAAGATATATGAATTCTGGTACTTGTTCTATTTGTTTTCCATAGAGAGTGAGATTGAGTGTGTTGTTAGTTTTGTCGGTTGTCATACATTTGGTTTTAGACACATTTATTTGGAGGCCGAATTTAGCAGCATTTTTTGACAGAGCATCTAGGTATTCCTGCATTTTCAGTTTAGAATTATTCAAAATGGCCATATCGTCTGCGTAGCTTAAGTTGGATATTACATGACCGCCGATGGTGAATCCAGTTGTACACTTATTTTCTGTTTCTGAGATTATTGCAGCCGCTACGATGCAAAACAGGATAGCAGACAAGACATCTCCTTGCTTAACACCTTTTATAATATCAATTCGTCTGGTTGTTCCGATGTCTGTTTTGATTAGTGCTTTATATTAGGGATTAGGCTACTCTAAATCCAAACAAAAACAGAAGAAAACCAACAGCAATTGATCAGTAATACTTCGACCCGTAGTTTGCAAAAGTTATTCTACACTAAATTTGCCATATGAAATAACCTTGTTTGTTTGGTTGATAAATTTCAATAGTAGGTACCAGATACAAAATCTACAACTTGAGCAGAGGAGAGCAATAGCGCGCTATATGTTTGTTGGGGCAGAGATCGGCAACATTTTTCACACTACGTTTAAGACAGGCATTACTTTTGCGAACCGGCTTTCAGTAGGCTGAAAGTGGGTCGCATGACTGAAATCAACTGATTTAAATCTTTCCTTCTGATTGGTTAATAAACCTCATCAGATGCAGCGACCTAGAGATTTCTACAACTTGTTCAAATCTACAACTTGTTCAAGTGTTGTATTTAATGCCATCCACTGTATTTAATGCCATTTTCGACGTGGAAGATCTACTGTAGACCAAGTCACTCTCATGACTCAAGACATCGAAGACTGCTTTGAGGCAAAGAAGAAGGCTGGTGCTGTGTTCCTTGACCTCACAGCCGCATACGACACCGTATGGCACCAAGGCCTCACCTGCAAACTCCTCCGCCTGCTCCCAGACAGGCACATGGTCCGCATGATCATGGAGCTCGTTTACAATAGAAGCTTTACCCTCACCACCGGAAGTGGTAAACCAAGCAGGTTACGACGCCTTAAGAATGGCGTCCCTCAGGGATCTGTCCTGGCCCCCCTTCTGTTTAACATCTACATCCACGACTTGCCAATCACGGTATCCGCAAAGTACGCCTACGCCGATGATTTGGCCATTTTACACTTGTCGAATCAATGGGATACATTAGAAGAGACTCTAAACAAGGACATGTCGACACTTTCGGCATACCTCCAGAGATGGAGACTGAAGCTCAGCGAAACCAAAACAGTGACGACAGCCTTCCACTTAAACAACCGGGAAGCGAAGCGTGAGCTCAAGATCAACACCGATGGAAAAACCCTGCCCTTCTGCCCAAACCCTAAATATCTAGGGGTAGTCCTGGACAGGTCGCTCACTTACCGTCAACATTTGGAGTCACTACGCAAAAAGATCTCAACACGGCTCAACCGCCTGCGCATTGCCACCATCGCGCTAGTTCACGTTCCAGCAGAATATTGTGCACCTGTCTGGAGCCGCAGTGCCCACTGCCATCAAATCGACACTGCCATAAATGACGCCTTGCGTATCGTGACAGGATGCCTGCGACCTACACCATCGGAAAATCTCCCTGTCCTTGCAGGCATCCAACCAGCTGAGCTTCGTCGCGAAGAAGCTATCCTGTCTCTTTCTCGTCGCGCTACGAACCCCAACCACTTGCTCTACTCAAGTCTCTATGAGTCTGTGAACGAGAAACCTCAGCGACTGAAATCGAGACACCCATTTGTACGTGCCGCACAACTCCTGATGAAAACTGCTGAACACCAATCCATCAGTGCGGCTACCTGGGCGGACCACCAATGGAGCTCGGAGTGGAAGAAGAACTCCTCAAGACTCCAAAGTTTCATCTCCGACACCAGCAACCACCCAACCGGAATGCATTTGCCAAGGAAGGCCTGGGTGCGGCTCAACCGCCTGCGTACTGGCGTCGGACTATTCCGCTCGAACATGCACAAATGGGGGATGGCTCCATCCGCGATTTGTGAGTGTGGCAAGGAGGAACAAGCCGTAGACCACACCATTTGTAATTGCGCCATCTACCATGCGCCAAATGGTGTGCGTGGTCTGCGTGAACTGGATGACAAATCAATTGAATGGCTGCTCGACACCTGCCCAAACATCTAGACCGCGTCGCCGCCACTGCCCAAGGGTGGTAAAAGGCAGAGCCCCTCGACCCTTGGAGTGGCGAAGAAGGTTCAAACGAAGAAGAATGCCATCCACTTATGAGCAGAGGAGGGCAATAGCGCGCTATATGTTTGTTGGGGCAGAGATCGGCAACATTTTTCACACTACGTTTAAGACAGGCATTACTTTTGCGAACCGGCTTTCAGTAGGCTGAAAGTGGGTCGCATGACTGAAATCAACTGATTTAAATCTTTCCTTCTGATTGGTTAATAAACCTCATCAGCTGCAGCGACCTAGAGATCACAGATATGCAAACTGTATCTACTTCTTTTTTTTCGTTTCAGTATTTCTGGAAGCAAAGGTTTGCTTATTATTGAAATTAAAACTGATATTATTGGTCTAGCCCAGATGATCTAGCCCAATTGATTAATTTTTTTACGATTTGGTCTTGGTTTTGCACGACCCGATAGCAAATGCCTCACGAGCCGGCACCGGCCTCAGCCTGGGGGAACTGATCATCTAGTTCACCAAAAGCCGTATCGGCTGTGATACTGAAGTAGTAGTAGTAGGCTTCATAGAATAGATTTTTTCACTTAACACTTAACTGAACTTTTCCACCAAATCTTACAAAATGATTCACTGCATTGATTGGCAGTTGACAATGCCCATAAAATAACAGTGAGAAATACAAGTGGTTGGCGGCTGAAGGAAGTGAAACTAAAATGGCCAAATGAAACTGCTGAAACTAAAATAGCCTAATTCTTACCACTTGTATGTAAAAATGGAGTGGCGACCAGAGATTATACTCGCAAACATAATTGTGGCCCATTACCGGTAGGGATGTAACACAGGTTGAACTTTAGGAACGACTTGAACCCAAACAAAAACACAAAATAAATATTTGCGTAATCCACTTCATCTTTGTACATGCCTTTTAAAGGGACTTCGGTTTAATTGACGTTAATTTAATGACAAGTAATTAAAACAGACACACTTTACACACACATTAAGACAACTTACGTACGGTACAACCAGCACATCTAAAATCTGCATGCAAAAATATCTGCAACCGATGGTCTTTGAAGTGCCTAACCGGAACTACCTGGAAAGAAAAACCACCTACCCTTCTCATATAGGTGGACACTCGCTTTCAGTGCCGTGGAATATGTAGCTCGGGCATGGTGTTGCAGCAAGCATACCAAAAATTGGTCATAATTTTCAGAATCACACTCCTTTTGTGAATTATATTTGTTGCTTTTCGTCTAGCCTAGATTACCTGAAAGGCCTTATGTGAGTGCACATTCTGCCGAGAGTTATGAAAAAATGCTTAATGCTTCAAAGTATGCCTGATTGCTTTTCTCTCTTTGTAGCTTCTAGTTACCATCTCCTCCTAAACTCATGGTTTCAAATAAACTAATTTCTTTTAAAGATAATATTAAATATCTGGTTGTTCATAACAACTCGACTATACAATAACACGAACAGACAAATAAGAAATCTTTATTGTGTTGGACGCAAGTTGAGCTAACAGCTCGAAGTGCTCAATTTCTGTCAAAAACATCTTATTTCAGGCGCATTGTGTTTATTGTTATTCATGGCAACTTTGGTAGCCTATAATACTTCTCTCATTTTAACTTTTAAACTTGGTAAAACTTTTCTCGTTTTTTCATCAATCATTTGCGTGTTGCATACCAGAGTTGGATCAAATAAATGGTATGTCATTTAAACGTTGTAATAGCATTAAAAATAAAAATTTTGGGAGACAAGATAAATTTTTAGGGGGGTAAAATTGCTTTTCCAAGACCCCCCTCCCCCTTGGCAACGTCCCTGATTTTACTGCAATAAACAAGTAAAATCTATTTATTAGAGTCCTTGTCAGTTTCTTGATTACTTGTGTGTTGGTTTAAACTGTTTTTTCTAAACCATTGATAATATTTGCAAATGTCCAATTGTGCCCCATTACCGGGGCACAATTGGACAAAAACAATATTTTTTTCAATTGACTGTAGTATTTAATATGCATTACCTAAGTGTTGTTTCACTGTCTCATTTTGTTAACAGTGTGATACTTTGTTATTGTGCAAAAGTTGGATTTTGTTAGACTTTTAATATAAACGGGACTTCTATTTTACTACTTTTTGTCCAATTGTGCCCCACTCTCCCCTAATTATATTTGAATGTAGCCTAATGGATTACACATTTTCATGTAATTGTAATTGATCCTTTTCGGTGAGTAATTGTATGGACATCGAGGACCGGTGAGACAAACATAACATTTTCTTAAATCAAACGTTTTGCGACAGTGTTTACCAAACCATCCTCTGCTCACATCTTCAAACTATTGTTCAAATTTAGTTGGATTAAAACTCGATGATTTGTCTTGCAGTGATTGTTTTTAAACTTATTGGAACTAATCAATCAAAATATACAAAGTACAAGCGAATGGGTTAAAGCAAAATATTGGATAACAACTTTAAATCGCTACCCATGGCAACTAGGGTGGCCCTTAAAAATCATTTTTCTGAAATTTACTGCTCCTAACCCTTAAAAAGTTTCGTCCTTACAAAAAATGAGGTCTTGCAAAAAATTTTTAAATTTGAAGATAATTTAGAGGGTGCACAAGACCCCTCAAGTTCCGCATCCCCCTAAAAATGCAAAATTTGGATATCTCGAAAACCGCTTGAGCTAGAGATGTGCTTTTGGTGTCTAAAGATGCAAAAGACAAGGTTTTCTATACATTACTATTTCTGAACATTGAATATGTCCATCTTGAGTAGAAAAGCAGTAATTTTGAAAAAAACTACTTTTTAGGGGTTTTGCGTGTAAGATTCATAGTTAAACAATAGTGCAGACCAAAAACCACAATTTTACAATTTACCTTTCTAACCTGTTAAATTGTGATGTTACAAGTAAACAAATAGAACATTGCAAACATGTGTTTTAGGGTAGTAGGGTGGTCCTTACACAAACAACAAGGTCGAGTAAGGTGGTCCTTACGAGAAAATGCAGGTATATAAATTCTGAGATTCGATAATTTGTTTTTGAAAAAGGCTGCAAAAGCACTTCTTGTAATCAAAAATAGGAAAACAATGCGCAATAAACTATATGATACAAAGCATAAGCTTAGCATTATGACAAATTATTGGGCTTTATCAGAATATCAGTCACTGACGGCAAAATTAACTAGCTTTTCGCATTGCCTTGGCATAAAAATCACATAGTTGTTCTGTCCGCATTGTTAATTGTTTGCCAACACATGCTTGTCAGCTAAAGTGGCTTTATTGCAGTTTGGAAATCGTTTCCGAAGGTCTGAAACCACCTGCATCAGATACTGAACCTGTTCTTCATTGTGAGTGAGGATGCGGTTATTATTCCTCTATGAGAGCTACACCTCGCTCAGCGTGGTCATCTGTGACAGTTAGAGTGTCTACTATGTTTGATGTCTCACAGTAACCATCACAGATTGCCCAGGTTTCTGGATCCTGTTCCATAAACTCAGTTGATATGTCGAGTTTTTTGAACAGTGACAATGACCCCTTAATGACCTGGTCAGACAACTCCAGTCGATCAGTCATTGCAGAGTTGATTGTCCGTCGTTAAGGGGCATCCTCAGTTTCTTCCCGCTCTTGTATTGCTTTAACCATGAGTTTTTAGGTTTGAGCCGATACAGAACGATCAAAAAAGGCAAGGGCAGCTAGTTCTTCAGACAGATACCACAGGTGGGAGGAAAACGTGGATAATACAGCATTTGACACTGCAGTGTTAATGCTGGAATACGTTTTAAAAGACTTCAAAAGATTTAGATCGTTATTCGGGGCTGCAGCAGGAGATTGTATCTATGCCTTAAGGTACAATTTTGTAGCAAAAATACACATCTGCAAGAGCCCACTCCTTTCTCTTTCTGCAAGTTTAAACTGGTCATAAAACATCCAAACTTTTAATGAGTACAAAATCTTCGACATCCATCTAGCATGATGCATTGGGCCAGGAATTATAAAATGAACACCTCTCGGAGGAATAGCTCCCATAAAAATAAATAAGAGCTCTATAAATTCTCTGTTATCATCATCACCACGTAAATCTTTTCTTTCCTTCAAAGATTTTTCAGCCCCAGCTATTATAGATCCACATCGATGACTGTATCAGCTATTTCTTTGTTTTCAGCTATCGTGGTGAACCTCGTCTTGCCTATAAACTCCCAGCGTGTTTGAAATCTTTTAAATACCAGAACATCTGGTGAGGCAGTGCTTCCCATGATTGTGGTAAAAGCTGTTTGTACTAGCAGCTCATGAATGTGATGGCAGCATGCTAGATACAATAGATCTTTTTGCAGCTCTTGTTCAATGAGGACACATGAGCCAAGCTTTTGCCCTGTGTTGGAAGCAGTAGTGTCAAATGATAATGCAATCACTTGTTCTATTAGGCCCCATTCATTGAGAGCTTCTACAGCAGCTTTTGCTTGTTTTGATCCCGTTCCGTTTGGCTATTTTGCTACTTGCAACAGCTGAGAAACCCCATTACCACTTACAATAATCGGCAAGCGGTCGACATGCTGTTTGGTTGTTAAGTCTCTGAGAAGCTTTCCATTCCAGTTGACAACCGCAGGAACATTAGCTCGGAACTCAGCTTTAAGTTTTACATGATGTTTAGGAAGTTTTACATTAGCTGCTTAGAACTCAGCTAGACTTAGGGACATGAAAACAGTACTTACAGGTTGTTAAAGGTTATGAACATTGTGTATCTGATGCACAGGTCGCTGGATTTCTAGTCACTTTAAACAATGCTATTTGTTTACTTGTAACATCACAATTTAACAGGTTAGAAAGGTAAATTGTAAAATTGTGGTTTTTGGTCTGCACTATTGTTTAACTATGAATCTTACACGCAAAACCCCTAAAAAGTAGTTTTATTCAAAATTACTGCTTTTCTACTCAAGATGGGCATATTCAATGTTCAGAAAGCATATAGAAAACCTTGTCTTCTGCATCTTTAGACACCAAAAGCACATCTCTAGCTTAAGGGGTTTTCGAGATATCCAAATTTTGCATTTTTAGGGGGATGCGGAACTTGAGGGGTCTTGTGCACCCTCTAAATTATCTTCAAATTTAAAAATTTTTTGCAAGACCTCATTTTTTGTAAGGACGAAACTTTTTAAGGGTTAGGAGCAGTAAATTTCAGAAAAATGATTTTTAAGGGCAACCCTAATGGCCACCTAAAGATACGGCCTGATTTGTCACATTTTACAGAAATTTCCAGGTTTTTCTAACTTTGGGCGAAGGTTTAAATAAATTTTTCTAAAAATTAGATTTTTACGCTTTCTTTACTCTTTTCCCCAGATGACACAATAGGTTTTAATATCCTCACATGTTGAAAAACAAAGAAAATTTGATTTCGAAGATTTTAGTTAGATTGATTTTTTTTTTTTACAAACGACAAACAGTTAGACCAGGGGTGTGCAACCTTTATTACAAGAGGGCCAGATATAAATATCTGGGTGAAACCGCGGGCCGCAAGTTTATTTAACATATGCTTTCTAGTAGCTGCAGGCACAAAAAAGTAGTTTTTTGTTATTTATGTTATTCTTATGGCATTATTAGGGGTTTCCTTGCAGAAATAATAAGTTATTACACATAAATTTCTGAAGAAAACTGCTATTCAAATTTATTGTCACACCGACTTTGAACGAGTTCAGTGAGAAATTTGCAGCTGGCTTGTTTTCCCGACGACTACAGTATTTCCAAATTTACTATGGAAGTGCTCGCAATTCGAAGTCCATTTTCCAAGTGTTCGTATGTCAGAACCGATCAATATTGAGATTTTATGACACCCATTTTAGAAAAAAATTGTTTGCACAAATACGTTGAGCCAATAAGAGCCATTTTTGAAGCCATGAATTTTTTCAAATATGAAAAGTCATTTGGTTGAGATGTTTTCGGTAAAAATCGCCAAGATTGATTTCTAAATACTTTGCTTTTAAATCCGTTTTCTCTTGAAGCTTAATCAGTTTGAATTGGATATCAGCTGGTGCTTTGTCACTGTCCGTGTTGAGTGGCGAAGAGAATATATCAAACAAATGTTCATGAGATTTGAAGTCCTTGAAACGAGCCAAAAATTCATACAATAATTAATTTTTCAAGTTGGTCTGCAAATTCAGTTTTCTTCTCAAGATGCATTCCATAGTCTTTCAAAGCTGGAAAGTGGAAAAGATTTCCTGTCTGTATGTGGGCTTTCCAAAGCCATAATTTGTTCATAAAGCCTAGCTTTATGTGACCATACGTTTCATTTGCATACTGAATTTTTTGCTGCAGTCTTGTATTGAGATCATTCAGGTGCGTAGTTATAGCAACCAAGAAAACTAGATCGCATATCCAATTTTTGTTTTCCATTACAGCTATTGGGTGCCCTTTAAGTTTCAAAAAATTCACGACTTCTTTCCGCAGTTCGTAAAATCGTCGCAACATGCAGCCCTTGCTTATCCAACGCACCTCGGAAAAAAGTAGATCTTTGTGTGTTGTGTTGAGATCATCCAGAAACTTTTGAAACTGACGATGGCTGAGCCCTCGTGCTCGAATGAAATTTACTGCCTTAATAACCGGGCTCAAGACCTGTTTGAACTTCGAGCATTTTGCGCACAGGTTTTGCTGGTGAATGACAGCTTACAATAAAAAATTGCTTTGTCATCATCGGTTTTTCTCTCCCTCAAGGAAGACTTCAAGAGACCCATGAATCCAATGCCAGTTCCGGACATGGATCAAGAACTATCAGCTGCGATTCTGCATAAGCTGGAAAAGTCCTGTTCGAACTTGTCAAAAGCATCCATTACTTCAGTGAAGATCTCAGCACCAGCTGTCGTGCCCTTCATTGACTGTAGTGACAGAAGCTGTTCCGTTTCGTTTAAGTCTTTGTCCACCCCTTTTACAAATATGGCCAACTGTGCTGATGGTTAACAGAAGGTGCGAAATGTATAATAATCCATTCTACAATGAACTGTTCACACCTACCAGACTAAACTAAATTATAAACACCTTTCGCGGGCCGCACACAATTCAAAATTGGCACATCTTTGCAGGCAGCACAATTTTTCTTCGCGGGCCGCATTTGGCCGCGGGCCGCATTTGGCCCGCGGGTCGCATGTTGCACACCCCTGAGTTAAACTGTTAATTTTCAATAACAGTCTGATTTTGCGTTTTTCAACTTACTTTTTCTCATTTTCTACTGCTTCCCCAAGGCAACAAAAAAGTTTTATGTCATTGGGAAACCGCAAAAAGTAAAACATCTCAAAAAATGTCAGTGAAGCACAAGCAGTAGCTGTAATCAAAATCTGCAAAATGTGACAAATCAAGCCGCATCTCCAGGTGGCCATGCGCTACCCATGTTTGGATAACAGCTTGGAAAAGTTTTGGAAGCACTGGCTTTGAGTTTGTATTCAATGTGGTTCACTTTCAAGTGATGTATATTTTTTATACAGCAGATACCTTCAAAGCAATATATTTTCTGTTTTGTTTTCAAAGCAATTAAACAATACTGCTAAACACCAACGACAAGATAGAGAAAGAAACTGCCACGAACTTCTTCATTTGAAATGAATCTTCTGCGCCTCCAGTAGAAGCTTGTATAGTGCAGTGGCAGTAATTATAGTAATTTTCGCCGCCTTTGAGTAAATGGTGGAAAGAGTTTGAGAAACTTTGGCTTTTAGTTTGTATTCAATGTGGTTCACTTTCATGAATACAAATATTTCTATGAACCTAGCAGATACGTTCGAAGCAATGCATTTTCTTTGTGTTTGTTTTAAAAGAAATTAAACAATATTGCCGTACAACAATGACGAGATAACATAAAAAATTGCTACAAATTTTTTCATTTCAAATGAACTTTCTTTGCCTCCAGAAGTGGCTTCTTGAGTTTGAAGAGTAGTTTCTACTGATTGATCACCATTGCAATTGTCGGTGGTGCAACAAGCTTTTTCACATGTTCTGAAATCAAAAGACACGTCAGTTAGCTTATCCTATTGTTCTGTGTGGTAACTTTTTGTGAATTTCATAATAAAATTGTATAGTAAACAAATAGGCATTCTTCTCCATTGTGTCAATGCTTATTTACGTTTTGAGCAGGGCTTTGGAGTCGAAGTCGGGAGTTTAGGGCGTGTCCGGAATCGGAGAAGTCAAAAACGGCAGAATCCGGCTTGATACTAAACGATGAACAATAAAATCAACATGCTGATATACAAGACATCTCTGCGTCTGCTTGGGCGGACCATAAATGGAGTTCTGAATGGAAGTCAACCGCAACCAGACCCTATTCGTTCATCCCCGACGCGAAAACACGTCCCATCGGACTGACATTACCAAGACAGGCATGGGTGCGCCTCAACCGTCTCCGTACGGGCGTCGGGCTTTTCCGCTCAACTATGCACCAATGGGGAATGGTCTCTTCCTCCTCCTGTGAATGTGGTGCTGAGGAACAGACCGCAGACCACATCATCAATGACTGTTCCATCTTCAAGCCACCTAACGGAGTGGAAGGTTTGCGTGCCATAGATGATGAAACCAAAGACTGGCTGCTCTCTAGTAGCATTGCAGTGTAGTCCGGAAACTTCGTAAATCTAGGGTGGTAAAAGGATAGACCCTCGGCCCCAGAGGCTCACACGACGACGCTCACGAACAATAAAATTTATGTTTGCAATCTTTTTTCCTATAATTGTGTCTTGTTCGCAGCATTGATCTCGAAAAGCTTACCCGAAAATAGAAGTGTTTGTTCTTGTCAGTTTTTGTGAAAGTCGCCGCTTCAATTTTGATCATAATTAAAGTGAAATTAAAGTTGAAAAAAATGAAAAAAGACAAAAACTAAACAAATCTGACCAACTTCTCAAATCTGGCAACACTGAAGCCGGAGTAGGAGTCGGCCAGTTATAAACCAATGAAGCTAGAGTCGTACATTTTTTGTCCGACTCCACAGCCCTGGTACTGGGTCGTAAAGTTCTTGCATGGTTGGTAAGCAAAATTTTTCTAGCCAAGTTTTGCTTCAAAAATTGTTAGATTTGAAAATATAAGGCTACTATTACTCAAAAAAACAAAACAAAAACAACAGCAATAACAAAAAACGAACAACAATTTTCAAACAAGTTGTTTTACTGGTATTAGTTACAACCATTGCTTCACAGTAAATTCACACAGTTCAAGTAATTTTGTGTTAATTCGATTGATGAATTTTGCCGAATGAGGCAAAATTATTTTATGTTTATTGAGATATTGTTTCATCACAATACACTCATTAATATGCAACGTGTTTGAGATTTTACAGAGACTTACATTACCCTATAGATCGCTTGGGCTAATGTGATTCCAATCACTCTTCCACCTCCGACAGTTTCTCCAATTATTGTTGGAACTAATTTTTCACAATCAGTCATGCATGTCGTATTATCCGCACAAATCCCCAGTGTAATCTCGGCTATACAAAAATACTAAATGATAAGATATTTTGTAATAGGCATTTCTTATCGTACCTAGGCTTAGCCTATGTTTGATGGTTAAACAACTCGAGAAAATAATGAACGTATCGAGAAATTTGTAGATGTTGATTAATGCTTGCATAGCTATTGATAACAATTCAATACATAAGTAATATAAAATAAAGTTTGTGTTTGATAAAGTGCTCTAAACTTAAAAATAAGTTAAAAAATCAAAGCATAAAACTTACGTAAAAGTGAAGAAAACTTAAAAATCTTAAACTTAATTTGCACTTCTTGACATCCTTGCAAAAATCTCTTCACAAGCTGTAAAACTGCATTAGTAAACTACATAATACGTTACAAGTTTTCAATACAGCTTTCATATTTACTTTTCTTTATAACTAGATGCTATTATTTTAATTACCTTGTGCTAAAAGAAATTAAATTTGGGTAGTAGCCTATTTGTAAATATTGTATTATTATTCTTTATTGAGCTAATGTCCTGGCATGTAATTTTATTTGAATATCGTATATGAAGGGAATGCTACATTATTATACAGATGCATGTGGAAACAGGGCGGTTTTGATGGACCTGGGGCTATAAGGTAATCTAAGGCCTATATTTCATTCCCCTCATTGTACCTATCACAATTAAAATAAAATAACAAAAATTATCCTCGAAGTAGGCCTACAGTATTTACTTATTGAACACATTCAAATGACATGTTTTCTGGTTTTAGACAAAGCAAAGCTGCATCATCGGTAACTATTTTTTTCCAAAATTTTGTTATGTATAGTAAAGCTAAGGAGTGCAATCTTTTCTGGCCCATGGATGAACGCAAATGATTCATTACTCTTTTAAGCACTGAAAATGATCGTTTGCCTGCACAATTAGAAATCATCAGACAAAGATACATTCTTAGCAGCCTACAACAGATATTTTAGGAGATGCATACATAAACTCATTTTAATTGATGAATCTAAACATTTCAAATGGTGTTAGGCTATTTTAGCAGCGCAGAAAAATGAATCATCTTTTCAGGCAATGATTCTTTTAGATTATCTGGATAATATAGTGAAGCAATGTTTTAGCACTCTCTTCAATTTTGCAGTTAGACATGGTGTTTAATTCTGCCAAAAACGAAAATCTTATTTGAAGACGATCGTATGCTGCAATTCGGGATTTCATACACAAAATAATTTGGTCATGGATTGGCAAATATGAGTCTACTTTGAATCTGCTCGATAGATCAAGTGATGTGTCTTCAGATCCACCTTCGCTATCCCAGCAAACTTTTCTTCTTTTCATTCTTGAAATTTCTTCAATATATTGATGACAGCCACTCTATACTTTACCCTTTTCTTTAAATTCATGAAATGTTGGAACAAAATCATGTACAGTAGACCCTGAAGCAAATTTGTTGCTTTTTTTAATGTAATTTTGCAATCTTGCAGCGCCAGACTAGTTTTATGACACCGTTCCATTACGCACGACCATAACTCAATTAAAATAACTGTTTCAAGCTTTTCCATTGACAAGATAAACCCCTTGGCTGTTTCTTTAGTCTGTGATTGTTCGTCATTGTCACTAGACATTGCTTTCAAGACTTGAAGAACTGCTTGGTAACCTTTTTTAGCGCATGTATAGCGTCATATCATGCCTCTCGACGTGTATCAGACAAAGGCTTAATTGTTGGCAAATGAAGTGGTTTCAATGCATCTGTAAGGAGATTCTATCTGTGTGTTGAAGCTGAAAAGAACATATAGAAACCCTGCAAAAACATAAAAAAACGCACTGCCGGTTGGCAACACTCAGCAGCACATTTTCCCAGAAGATTCAAGCAGGTGCGCTACACAAGGAATGCATTCTGCTAGGTGATTGTGTTCTTTTATTATGGCTTGCACACCTTTATACTTTATATTTGCACTCTGTAATACAAATCAGCCATAAGCATGTCATCATCAAAGCCACAGCCACCATTTAAGTGTCACCTTTATTTACACCAGTGGTTCTTAACCTTTTCTTTATCGCGCCTCCTTTAGCAAATGGTCTTTTGTTTCAAGCCCACCTGACTTTAAATAAAGACTAAAAGAATAAATTAAAAATCTTAACCTGCACGATAATAAAGCTGATAAAAGCACTACCCTACATGATGCGATAGTATTTGCACCTATATGATATCATAATTTAATATAAAACTAACCAGTTTGTCAAAATCATGACATCATAAATTCTGCATATAAGTTCATTAATTTGTAAGTGAGATGTCTGCGTGAGTGAAAACCAGAGATAAAGTTGTAGAGCACGCTAGGTCTCCCGCCCCCTGAAAATTAGCTGACGCCCTCTGGGGAGGTGTGCCCCCTGGGAACCACTGGTTTACGCAGTTAGCATTCGTTCTATGATTTTCTTCCTTTATTCTTTCGATCCTGATAATAAGCATGTCGGTTGCTCTTAGTAAGTTGTTATCGGTGGGCCTGGGGCTGCAGCTCCGTGAGCCCTGCCTTAATCCGGCCCTGAGTAGAATAACAGATCAAAGTAATTTTGTATCAAAACATAGAGTGTTTTTAGCTAATTTTCACTTAATTCACTTCATGGACCAAACTCAACAACTGTTGAGTGGCTGAAGATTTCCTGCCCTCCAATCTAGCCTGGAAAGATCGCTCATACGCCATCATCATCATGGACCAAACTGCCTGCAAATAATAAACTAAAATAATTCTTACCACTTAATTGCGATGGTTCAGTGATAATAAAAGAATCCACTCGCAAACAGAACTGTGTCCGATTGCTGGTAAGACACTGATTCTCTTCATATCTACTTGAATAGATTGTCTTTGATCCAGACTTGAAGGCCACGCCCGTGAGACAGGTGAAAGGTGACACCGACTCTGTAGACAAAATCAGCCCAAAATGTAATCGAATTCACAGGCCTACAAAACAATTTTGGCACAAAAAGTGAGAGTTCATTTAGAGCATTTCAAGGCCAGTGATTCCAAAAAGATGCTTAGCTTTTTCAAATTGGCTCTAGCTTTCTAGATAGGGGAGACTGGGGTAAAGTGTACAATGGGGAAAGATGAGCAACCCCTGTTTTTGGAAAAACGAATCGGCGGAATTTTTTTTTTTATTCTGGATATATCACTCATAATGCCACTTCATTCAATGTATTTGTTATGTCCACTGAGAATTGCATTTTACAATGGCACGCAGTTATATTGTTTATGTCAAAAATTCGAAAATTTTTATTTGTTTTCCAAAAACTGAATAACTTTATTGTTACACTGACAGGGGAATGCTTCAACTTAATCGAATTGCTCAAATTACCCCAGGTCATTGCTCAATTTACCCCATACAATTTATGCCGGGGTAAGTTGAGCAACACGCGAATAAGTATCAATATAAAAAATATAAAAATCGCAAGGTGACAAAACTCAATCTAAAATGTAGCTGATTCACTGTGCTTTAAGTTCACCCTATTAAAATTTTCCAAAACAAACCGTTCTGTTGTAAAAGCGACTTAAGCAAAAAGGTGCTCATCTTACCCCATCCTCTCCTACTTGACAATGAAAATATTTTTAAAACATTATCTGACTATTTTTTATTTATCAAATTACTCATTTTCAGACCTGTTTGTTATTATGATGTCATAATTGCGTTTGTTTAGTTCAATCGGGGGTAATTGTAGCAATTTTAAAACGCAAGCAAGAGTTGAAATGAATGGTTAAAGAGAGAGAATCATGAATATTCAATGAAAATGGTTGCGAATTAGTACACCACGAGAAAAATAACTTGATAATCATTTGTTTGTTAAATGCAGCTTTGTATTGAAAAGGTAAGCTTACTGAAATAGCTACTTGGACAAATGAAATCTTATTTTAAGCGTTTGCTAATGCCAAGCCTTTTCTGTAAGAAGCTGTTTTTTCTTGATCTATAGGATAATATATATGACATGGGCTAATGAAATATGCCTTTAACAAGTAGGATGCTGTCCTAACAAACCAGATGCACAATATATTGAGTTTCGCTTTTATCAGCATGATCATTATTTACTTCACAATATAGATATTATCGACCTGTTTTAGCCTGATGCTGCGAGTTCGCTTTGGAGCGAGTCTCTATTACCATAGCGATTCCGCAGCACCAGGTTAAAACAAGTCGTCAATATCTACATTGTGAAATAATCCAGATATACCTCATCGCAGCTGGGACAAATGTATAACAAAGGTAAATCACTTCAGTCTGGACGACATTGGGATGGACAAGTGGCTCCTCGTGCCCCATCCTGTGAATAACATCTGCACCCAAGCAGATGCCAAACGAAACTTGTCAACAAAGAGCCTCCACCCGGACGGCAAAGTTGCAAGGGGCAATGGACAAGTTCAGACGTCCCACCATTCTGCAGCTCAACATAGAAGCCTACACATTGAATGCTGCTGTTGAGTTTCTGTGTTGCTAGGCGTTATTGCTGCATAGTGAAGTAAGCAACGATCATGCTGCTGCAAGCGAAACTCAATCTATTGCATCGTCAGTCATGTTTTGG
Organism: Aplidium turbinatum; assembly: GCF_918807975.1. Classification (NCBI taxonomy): domain Eukaryota; kingdom Metazoa; phylum Chordata; class Ascidiacea; order Aplousobranchia; family Polyclinidae; genus Aplidium; species Aplidium turbinatum. The sequence goes on from NC_137474.1 coordinate 2,497,864, forward strand.
GGCAAGGTCAAGCTTTTCCTCAAAACCATCTGTACTATCTACTGTAGTTAGACATTTAGCCATCAAAAGTGGCAGCTGAAATCTTAGCTCCACGTTCAGATCAACATGGCACTCTTAACTCGGAGGCTAAGATTACGTTCTTGCGTAATAAGGATAAAATTCTAAGCAGTTACTTTACTGAAGAACATAACTTTGTACTCTGTGATTATGTAACAGGCTTTTGTACCTTGATGGGTGTCGCTCAGTAGTCTACAATAATAAAGAGTTGTGTTTTTTTTTATAGATAGCTTGTTTTGTTTATTTGTCTAAATTGTTTAGCAAAACAATATATGAGGTAGTAAGTAGCCTAACTAGCAGATCCAATACTTCACCTTAACAAATATATAAACAAAACTTATACATTCTTCAAAATGCCAAGCTCAAAATAGCCTGTCATACGCATTAAAACAACGCTAATATGGCAACCCTATTTGAGCCTCATCGTGCACTGTAGCTTTTGGCTTTCGATCCACGATGTTGTTATAGCGACCTCTTTGGTTTTGAAAGTAAAGAGCAGAACAGGTTGAATGCGTACATTGCACTTATTGCACTGGGATGGGACTAAAATTACATAATTACCTCACTCATGCAGTCTCATATGTTACTGTAGATGTTTGTTTAAGACGAATACTGAGCACAATAAGCCTGATCGCCACCTTTGGGTAAAGGGTGGAAAAGTTTGTAAAACTCTGGCTTATAGTTTGTATTCAATGTGTTCACTTTCATGTAATACAAATAAACAAATATTCTTATGAATCCAGCAAATACGTTCAAAGAAATGTACTTTCTTTTTGTTTGTTTTAAAGCGATTAAACAATATTGCCAACTACAACAAATCTCGATCGAAAGGGTTTTTGCCCTTTCGCCCCGCGGGAGGTTTCCGTCTTCTCTAAACCCGCCTTGGGAAAGATACCGAAAAAAAAACTGCTGTAAATTTTGTCGATTTTTATGAACCTTTTGCGCCTCCAGTAGTCGTTTCTTGTTGGGTTTGAAGAATAGTTTCTACTGATTGATCACCATTGCAATTGTCGGTGGTGCAACAAGCTTTTTCACATGCTCTGAAATCAAAAGACACGTCACTTGGCTTATCCTATTGTTCTTTGTGGTAACTCTTTGTGAATTTTATAATCGTATTCCATATTAAACGAAAAGGAATTCTTCCTTATTGTGTCAATGGTTATTTACGTTTTGAACAAGGCATTGGAATTGTGGAGTCGGAACGATTTTGGCGTGTTCGAAGTGGGAAACATCGAAAGAGGCCGGCTCCGGCTTGTTACGAAACGATGTACAACAAAATTTATGTTTGCAATGTTTATTTTATTTTTTGCAATTTTTTTAAACTCAATCTTTTGTTTTCCAAAATATCTTTAAGTGAAATAGGTGGAAAGAACCGTGACACTCCCAAATCTGGCAACACTGAAGTCGGAGTCGGCTTGTTATAAACCAATAAGGAGTTGAAGTTGTATATTTTTCGCCCGACTCCACACCCTAGTATTGAGTCGTAGACATCTTGTATGCTTCCTTGGTAAGCGGAATTTTTCTGGTCACGTTTTGTTCGAAGGGCTGTAAGTTTTGAAGATATAAGGTTACTCTGACTCAAAAAAAAAAAATGAACAGAACTTGTTATCAAACGACTTTTTCACTGGCAGTGTTTTCAAACGTTATTTTACAGTAAATTCACACAGTTCAAGTAATCTTATATTAACTCGATTAATGAGTTTCAAAATGGCGAGGTAAAAGTATTTTATTTTTATTGAAACATTGTTTCAACACAATACACTCATTATAATGTAACGTGTTTACGACTTTTACAGAGACTTACAAAATTCCATAGCGTTCCTGGGCTAAGGTGGTCCCAGACGGTCCTCTTCCACCTCCGAGAGTTTGTTCAATTATCATTGGAACTAATGCTGCGCAATCACTCATGCATGCCGTATCATCCGCACAAATCCCCAGTGTAATATTTGCTGCACGAAAATGTTAAAAGGTAAGATATTTTGTCATGGGCATTTCTTATCGTACACATAAGGTTATGTTTGGTGTTTAAAAAATTAGAAGTTTTAGCTATAAAGTGATTCAAAAAATAAAAACAATTGAAGCTTCGAAAACGTTATCTTACAGATTAAATAATCTCTTAATAAAGCCTTCTCAATTCTCAAAAAACCAAGATCGATTGAATAAATAATGACTTGATAAGCCCAATATAAAGATTATTCATCATTATTAATTATTTATCTAACTGAGCTTCTCCAACAAATCGTACAAAATGCATTCGACAATGTCTACCATTGTGCATTAACAATGGAGGATGCAAGTGATTGGCAGCTGAAGAGATACTGCATTCAGATGCATGTGAAATAACAAATCAAAGTAATTTTATATCGAAACATGTAGTAGATTGGTTATAAGTTTTTCATTTGTTTTTACTCAATTCATTTCATGGACCAAACCTGCCAGCAAATAATAAACTAAAATAATTCTTACCACTTAATTGTGCTGGTTCAGTGATGATTACAGATTCCACTCGCAGACAGGACTGTGGCCGATTGCCGGTAGGACACTGATTCTTTGCAAATCTACTTGAATAAATTACCTGTGATCCAGACTCGAAATTTACGCCCGTAAAACATGTTAAAGTTTGGGAACGACTTGAACCCAAACAAAAACACAAAACAAATATTTGTGTAATACACTTCATCTTATACCAAAGTTCCAAAAACCAACTGAAAATAAAAGAAATTTAGTGTCTCGTGTTAAAAAATCATGTTCTTTTCATTGTGTAGCAGCCTTTCAAAGGGACTTCGGTTAACTGACGTGAACTTTGATGTTCACTGAAAACATGAACTAAACATTTCACATACGCTGTCCAGTTACAATGAGACCTTAGATTCGTATTCAAGTTGGCCTTGTGGTAAAAAGCGCCAATGTTAATATTGGTGATATAGGAAATTACCCACCTATAGCTTTTTTCAAGCCTATTTCCAAGCTTTTTGAACATTTATTTCGCCTTTTCTTGTGACTAGTGACAACCAATTTGGTTTGAAGTGTATGCATATCACCGACAAGTAGGCTACATCTTTCTCTTGAAACAAGTTATTTATTCATATGGAAATCACAATAGCCTACTCCATTGCTTGTGGATCTTTTAGATCTATCGAAGACCTTTGAAAGACTTCAAGTCGAAGTTAGTGGTTGCCGATAAAAAGCCAACCATCTTGCCTTGGGGAGAAGCTAGATAGGCAAATAACTTGCAAGCAGCACATTTAACCCTATCTGTAGCGACATGGGTTTTATGAGGACGCCCAACACTAGTAGTGAAATATTTCTCAGAAGGAAATATGCGAGAAATGTGAAGTTTCTTGACTTTTAGTTTCTGTTCTTTGAGAATTTTCTAAACCTAAATTGGTCACTTTTCTACATTCCTGTTCTTCACAATAAGCATTTCGTCTCAGGTGGCTAGACATTTTCGTGCAATGCTAGATATAAATAATTTAATGCAAGTGCAATATTAATGTTAGTGCAATTACTTTGAAATGTAAAAACGCCCAAAACTGTTCTATATTTATGAGCAAAGGTAATTTTTTGTTTAGTTTAGCATTGCTATATGTTATAATTCAAAAATTTCAATTTTGGAGCTATTTTTGAAAAAGTAGAATAAAAACTGACTTTCTGACGTATTTTCAACTCAAACACTTTATTCCAATAAATTTGTTGGGTAAAAATTTAATTTCTATACGCACAATACACAATACACATGGCTATTATCTTATGAAATATTTTGGCTCTGTGATTTTCATAGCTCGCGTTATTACCGATGAATTAGCACGGGGTTAAGATAGCCCGTGACAAGCTTTCCGCGTACGAAAACAGCTCTTATTTAAGATGGGGTTAAGGCCTGCATGCAAAAATATCTGCACGCAATGGTCTTTTTAGGTGCCTATAGCCAGAACTACCTGGGAGGTGAAACCACCTATACTTTACATGGGTGGCCTGGCACTTGCCTACAGTGCTGCGGAATATGCAGATCCGGCATGGTGTCGCAACAAGCATACCAAAAGGTTGCATAAGTTGCCAAAAAGTTGCAAGCATACCAAAACGTTGGACACTTGCTTGAGCGAGACAATGCGTCTTGTTACGGGATGATTACGACTAACACTACTGCAATACCTACAAGTACTGTCAAGCATTATACCCGCTTATGTACGCATACAAGCGCTTGTATCTTCATTAGTGAACAAGTCTGTGCTGATCCGTACTACACCGCTCTCAATTTCTCAATTATACAACGTTTATCGTCACGACAACCCTTTGTAAGGCATGCTGCAAATCTCCAGCTTGCTGATTTTAGCATGTCGGATGCCTGGTCTAAGGAGCTGAGTACTGCTCCAAACGCAAAATCCCGCTTCGCTTTATTTGATATCTCTTTTGCCTCCTCACTCCCACATGGTTCTGACCTTCAGACACGGAGTCGGTAACGCTGAACCGATTGAGAACGGGAGTTAGTCGTTTTAATGCTTGGCACGTTGAGGTACGAAGACTTCTGCTGCGTTTCAATGCGGTGTGCCGGAGTCAACCACATCATTTTTTGGTTGTATTACTGTATGTATACCTCTCCCAACGAATAACAGGCCTCTGCAAACTTGATAAAAAAAAAAAAAGTGGCTCCAAATTCTTCCACTTGACTAATCTCAAACTTCCTGCTTCACACGAACGACGACGAAGAGGATAAAATTGAACATAGTTTGTTGTTCAATATAATAAGTGATCGAAATGTGACACCCCAGACAGCCACTTTATCTGGTCCAGATCTGTTAAATATCTGGTCAGATGAGTACCCCGATCTGGTAAAGATCTGAACCAGATGGGCTGCCTAAGACTTTTATTCGCTTACAACGCTCTTAGAATTTAGAGCAAACGATAGAAGTAAAGTTCGAAAGCTTATCGTTTCATATTTCAAATGGGGTGAGAAACGATGGTGTTCTCAGTCCACATTTGTTTTCTACTGCATATATTTGTTGTTGATTTATCAATTCATTTGAATAATCAATGTTGGAAGTACAGTTGGTCATAATTTTTTGAATCACATTTTTTTGCGAATGTTATTTGCTGCTCTCCTCTAACCTAGATGGTATGAAAGACCTTAGTATGAGTGAAATTCAGCAGAGAAGCATAAAATGATGTTTAATGCTTCAAAGTATACCTGATTGCTTTTCTATCCTCATAGATTTAAGTTACTATCTCCTCCTAAACTCATAATTTCAAATAAGCTATTTGCTTGCAATAATAATACTAAATATCTGGATGTTCATATCAATTGGACACCAAAAAGCGACACTATCATAGACAGACATATAGAAGAAATCTTTACTGCGTTAGAAGCAAGTTTATAGCTAATTACACGAAGCGCTCAATTTTTGTGAAAACGTGTTCTTTCAGGCGCATTGTGTTTCCTGTTATGCGTTTTAGCTTTGGTGTAAATACTCTCCTGCCTCCGTTAATCGTTTGCGTGTTGCATGCAACGATGGTTTGCATATTAGGTTTATGCTTGGCTTACCTCGTTATGCAAGTGCTCGCACTTCTAAAATATTTTGAATTTGAAGCATTAGGCCACTTCGCAAATATTTTTACAATTCATGTCGACGTCAATCTTCAAAAACTTGTTACACTTTCTGCAACGCTAGCGCCCTTGTTAAATTGTTGTACTTCAATCTTTAATGTTGCCATTTGCAGTTCACTTATTTGCAATTGTCAACTGTTTTTTTTTTTAAACGTATTGTTTTTATTTTTGCATCTTTTTTAGTTGTAAACACGGACCTAATTGATCTGGTACAAACAAATAATAAACAATAGAAAATTAGGCCGGAGCGTCTTGGTGTATGTTTTCTAAATTAGCCTTCTTTGCTAAATTTTATGAAACAGGCCACAATGTGTGAACGAAAGAGGTAAATTTCTTTCGCAGATTAAAGAATTTTCCAAATTCACTCAACTGGTCACGTGATGTAGTTAGTTGCTTAGATGGTTTTGAATCTTTATCCTCTCACTGAGAAAGCCTCAATAGGCTATTCCTGGAAGTTTCGCATACTTGTAGAGGCTTTGGACAACTTTATTTAATCACATTACAAGAAATGCTATCTGTCGAAACAAATAAATCTGCTAAAGCAAGATTAGCCATTTGAATGTTATGAAGCAGTGAAATAGGACAGTTTTGTAAAAACATGCTGTAGTTTGTGTTTAGTCCAGAGAACAGTAGTATCTTAACACATCGCAATTGGAATTCGTTCAAATTGTCACAGTCAATATGCGTAGCCCCGTGGCAGGCTACATTATATTGTCAGCAACCTTAACTCTATCTGTAGCGACACTGGGTTTTATGAGGACGCCCCACTCTATTAGTAAAATATTTCATAAAAGGAAATATGCTAGAAATGTGAAATTTTGTGACTTTTAGTTTTCATTCTTTACAAGTTTTCTAAACCTACGCTGGTCATTTTTCTATTTTCCTGCCCTTCACAATAAGCATTTCGTCTCAGGTGGCTAGACATTTTCATGAAGCTGCCTACATTATAGCTAGTGTTATACAATAATGTGGTGCATTGTAGCTATGAAATGTTTGTGCAATTACTTTGAAATGTAAAAACGCCCAATAATATCTTATATTTATCAGCAAAAGTAATTTTTTGTTTAGTTTAACATTACTCTATGTAACAATTCAAAAATATGCGTTCGAGCGGTTAATTTTAAAGCTACTGTATTTTCGGTAAATTTGAATAATAACCGACTTTATGACGTTTTATCATCTTAAACACTTTATTTCAATAAATTTATTGGAAAAAATTTAATTTCTATACGCACAATACACATGGCTATTATGTTGAAAAATATTTTGGCTCTGTGATTTTCATAGCTCCCGTTATTAGCGATTAGTTAGCACGGGGCTAAGATAGCCCTTGACGTTCTTTCCGCGAACGAAAACAGCTCATAATAAGATTAGAGTTTAATCAACGAGATAGACCAGTTGCATTTTTTCCCGATCGTTTAAATCAACGAAATAGACCAGTTGAGAAGGAGCGATCTTCCTGGCGTCAGCACTACCTGACTACTCACTATAGAACAGCGAACATTGTGTTTCGCTAACTATACCGGTGTGGCCTCCACACTAGCCATCAAGACTTTTTCCCAAAAACATGTGTTTCTCTGCAGTCGAGTGTAGCAAGAACTCAACGATAGACACGTGTTTCGCCCATAAAGCTGGGTTCATCAGTACTGCACCACTAGTTCTTGGCACATAGAGAGACCAGTTTCATTTTTTTTCGGATCGTTGACAAAAACCGAAAAGCATCACTCTTCGATAGAAAAAGAGGCCGCTGCAATTGTTGAAGCAGTGCGGAAATGGAGTCATTTGCTGGCCGCGCGGTGTTTCAAACTTGTAACTGATCAGCGATCAATCGCGTTTATGTATGATTGCAAAAGTCATAGTAAGTTGAAAAACAGTAAAATTTTGAGATAGCTTTTTGAACTTTCACAGTATGACTTTCACAGTATAAATAATAACATAGTTTATAGACCAGGAAAACTTAACGTGGCGCTCGATACCTTGTCAAGAGCGAATAGTGCAAGTTTGTCTAGCAATTATTTGTACAAAATTCATGCGAGTTTTTGCCACCCTGGCGTACAGGGCCCTATTCACCATGATGCACACGAGGCACAGGCCTCAGGCCCCCTGGTTTTGAGAGCCCCCATTTTTTTTACATTAGTACCGTATGCGTAAGTAGTGAAAGTTGTTGTGTCAGTGTGTGCACAGGTGTTATTTTCGAGTAACAATTAAAAATTGTGTAACGATTATGCAGTAACAGTTGAGCACTCCTGCTCTGCTTTGAAAGCGATTTTTAATAGGGAGCCCTAAACTTAGCTTTGCCTCGGGCCCCCGTGAGCCTTAATCAGGCCCTGCTGGCGTAATAACAATGCACCATTACATCAAAACAGAGAACTACCTTATTCTCTCGGCGAGATACGTAAGATGATGTCAGATTGCAACATCTGTGCTGAGATTAAACCTTGTTTCCACAAGCCGATACAAGATCCGCTTATAAAAATTACCCAAGCTATGGAGCGCCTAAATATTGATTTCAAAGGCCCATTGAATTCAGCCACAAGAAACAAATATATATTGACTGTAATCGACGAGTATTCGAGGTTTCCATTTGCGTTTCCTTGTGTCAATATGAATGCCGGAAATGTTTATCGTAATTGTTTTCTTTGTTTGGTCTTTGCTCATATATTCATTCTGACAGAGGGCCAGTATTTATGTCAAACGAATTTATATCATTTGTGCACAGCAAAGGAATAGCTATCAGCAGAACTTCTATATACAACCCTCGATGTAATGGTCAATGTGAAAAATATAATATAATAATATTTGGACCGCAGTCCAATTTGCATTAAGAACGCGCAATTTGCCCATTTCAAAATGGGAAAGTGTTTTGCCTGACGTATTACATTTCATACGTTCACTGCTCTGTACTGCGATCAATTGTATCTCCCCACGAGCGCTTTATGAAGTTTAGTCGTCATTCCATGCCGTGATCATCAAGCCGACATAGTTCAGTACTCCTGGTCCTGTTCTTTTGAAGCGCCACGTTCGTATGAGAAAATATGAACCTGCTGTAGATGAAGTAGAATTAGCCTAATTCATGCTACTCTGACGTGAGATTATTGAACGGTCGCCAGACTATTGTATCATTGCGTGATGTTGCTCCTGTGGGAGAAAGAAATGTATTCGAAAATAGCGAAACTGATTCTGGCACTTCTGTTTTCATTAACTATCAATCGTACAATGATGAAACCGTTGCAAGCCATTCACCCGTTGATAAAATGCATCACAGCAACGTGAGAGGTGCTGAACCAAACACCGAAGTTGATCATCATTTTGAAGTCAATGAAGAGCCTAACACAAGAGAAGAATCAATGCTAAGGCGTTCTTCTCGCATAAGGCGCCCTCCTGATCGTTTGATGTATGAATGATACGAATACCTGTTTGAAATCTATTTCTTGGCAGGGGAGAATGTTGTAGATTACAACTGACCATTCTTATATTGCCTCATGCCTAATCATTTCTATTGCTTCTCCTTGCGGTACTATGACGTAGGTAATTGCTCGTTTAAACAATGAAGTACCTGCCGCGACATTTTACTTGTGTTCTAGCAGCGTAGCTTCATACAGCAGATCGTTTGGTGGTGAAGATATTTCAGTTGCATGCAATTTTTAGTTTGTAAGCTGTGGTGCATAATCGCCTTATTTAAGTTAATACCTACTACCTTATTACGTTGATGTTAACCGCTATGTTTATGTTCAGCTAATAACCTAATTAAACCCTAATTTGAGGATTTGTAATGAATGAGTATGGATTCATACCACAAGGTATGCCTGATTGCTTTTCTCTCTTCGTAGTTTCAAGTTACCATCTCTTCCTAAACTCAATGGTTTCAAATAAACTATTTGCTTTTAAAGAAAATATTAAACATCTGGGTGTTCATATCAACTCGACTAGAATAATACGAACAGACAAATAAGAAATCTTTCTTGTGTTGGACACAAGTTAAGCTAACAGCTCGAAGTGCTCAATTTCTGTCAAAAACATGTTATTTCAGGCGCATTGTGTTTACTGTTATGCATGGCAACTTTGGTATAATACTTCTCTCGTTTTTTCATTAATCATTGGCGCGTTGCATACCAGGGTTGGATCAAATAAATAGTAATTATATTTAAATCTAGCTTAATGGATTACACATTTTCATTTAATTGTAATTGATCCTTTTTAGAAGGAAAAATGAACGGCAAACAAAATAGGGGCAGACCACCAAGAATTTGGACTAATGATATTGAAGACTGGTCAGGACTTAACTACAAAACTGCAGTAGAAAAATCTCATAACAGAGAAACTTGGCGCCTCATTGCCTCCAACCCTCGACGAGAGGAAGGAACTTAATGATGATGATGATGGCCCTTTTCGTTGTGTAATTGTAGGGACATCGAGGACAGGTGAGACAAAGATTTAATTTTCTTAAATCAAATATTTTGCGACAATGTTTACCAAACCATCCTGTGCTCACATCTTCAAACTATTGTTCAAATTTAGTTGGGTTAAAAATCGATGATTTGTCTTGCAGTGATTGGTTTTTAAACTTACTGAAACCAATCAATCAAAATATACAAAGTACAAGCGAATGGGTTAAAGCGAAATACTGAAAATAATAAATTCAAATCGCTATCCATGTTTGGATAATAGCTTGGAAAAGTTATGGAAGCACAGGCTTTGAGTTCGTATTATGTGGTTCACTTTTACGTGACGCATATTTTTAACCAACAGATACAGTACTTTCAAAGCAATGTATTCACCTTTTTTTTTCAAAACAATTAAACAATACTGCCAACCAACATCGACAAGATAGCAAAAGAAACTGCCAGGAATTTCTTCATTTGAAATGAACCTTCTGCGCCTCCAGTAGTAGCTTCTGGTGCAGTGGCAGTAATTTTAGATGCCGTTGTAGCATCAGGTGTAGTTTGTGGTGCAGTAGTAGCTTTGGGTGTAGTTTGTGGTGCAGTAGTAGCTTTGGGTGTAGTTTGTGGTGCAGTAGTAGCTTTGGGTGCAGTATGTGGTGCAGTAGTAGCTTTGGGTGCAGTTTGTGGTATAGTAGTAGCTTTGGGTGCAGTTTGTGGTGCAGTAGTAGGTTTGGAGGTGAGAACACCTAGCGTAGAAGATTCTAGGGTGGTGGCAACTTTTTGGCTGGTCTTAGGTTCGACACCAGTTGTCATTTCTGGTTTGGTTGAAAGAATAGTTTCCACTGATTGGTCATTACAATTGTCAGTGGTGCAGCAAGCTCTTTCACATGTTCTGAAACATAAAAAAAAAACAATCTTGAAGGCTTAATATTTTGTTTTGTGTATTTCCTAGTATCAATATTCAATAGAAAATTATTCTTCCTCAGTGTGTAAAGGCTCATTTAGTCTTGAGTCGTAGATAACTAAACATGCTACATGCTTGAAAAGCGAAATTTTCTAGTTAAGTTTTGTATAAAGAACTGCAAGGTTTGAGAAAATAAGGTTACTCTTAAACAGAAAACGATCAGCAATTCATCAACGTTTTGCTGGTATTGTTTACGAAAGTTGTTCAATAATAAATTCACTCAGTACAGTAATCTTACGTTGACTTGATAAGTTTTAGTAGGGTCTGGTATGAAATCTTTAAAGGGTTATCTAATATTACATCAAAACATACATTATAAAAATTAAATGAGGCTGTTCAATAGACATTTACTGCGGTTAAATAACAAGATACCTTTATGCAAAGTATGTACTATTTTTATTGAGACTTACATAACCCTATAGGGCGTCTGGGCTAAGTTGAGTCCTCCCAGTCCACTTACACCTTCAAGACTTTGTTCAATTAGCATTGAAATCAATCTTTCGCAATCAGTCATGCATGTTGTATCATTCACACAAAGTCCGAATGTAACCTCCACTGGACAAAAAATATCAAATTGTAAGATTTTTTGTCATACGCATTTCTTGTCATACCTAGGCTTTCGTTTGGTGGAGAATGTGAGAAACTAAACACACGTATTGAAAATTTTATATGTATTGGTACATCCATGCTATAGCTATTGATAACAGTTTAGCCTGCAATATATCACATGGGAACGGGGTTTATGTTAAAAAGGAGTGATATTCCTGGCGTCAGCACTACCTGACTACTCACTATAGAACAGCGAGCATTGTGTTTCGCTAATCACACCGGTGTAGCCTCCACACTACAGTAGACATCAGACTTTTTCAAAAACATGTGTTTCTTGGCAGTCGAGTGTAGCAAGAATTGACAACGTTACACACGTGTTTCGCCCATGAGGCTAGGCTCATCAGTATCGCACCACCAATTCGGGTTTCATGATGAATAAAAATGCTACAAACGTAAAAAGAAGCTAAAAAACTCACGACACTAGGTATCCCAACATAAAATCTAAGTAAAAGTGAAAAAAAACTGAAATTATTAAACTTAAACCTAATTGACACATATTGCGATCCTTTTAAAAATCTCTCATTATCTTATTATTATAAAATTCCGTTTGGTATTAGGTTACAACTTTTCAATGCAGCTTTCATATTTACATCAATGACTAATAGACATTAAATTAGAATTGTTGGCTTATATAACCTAAGTGAGCTTCTCCAACAAATCGTACAAAATGCATTCCCTGCATTGGTTGGCAGCCTACAATGTCTACGACTGCGCAGTGGGCAATAACAACGGGAGATACAAGCATGGTAAGTATCTAAAGAAAATTCTGCATGCAGATGCATATGAGATAAATAGATCTAAATAATTTTATATCGAGACATGGGATAGGTCGAGAACGAATCTTTGTGGTTAGTTTTTTCTCAAGTCACTATCAAATAAAAAATAAAAATAAAATAAGTCTTACCATTTGTTGGTAATAGAATAGTGCGGATTGAAGCCTCTGCTCGCAAACAAGACTGTGGCCCATTGTCGGTGGGGCACTGGTTCTCTTCAAAATTATTGGGGATAAGTGCTTGCGATGTATCGTCGGTGGCTACGCCCGTAAAACAGGTTGAAGTTTGGGAATGAACAAAACTCAAAGAAAAACACAAAACAAGTATTTGTGTAATATACTTCATCTTATCAAAGTTACAAAGGTTAGCTAAAATTAGACAGAAGCAAATAAAGCAAGCTCTCTACCAAAGTTTTAGCTAAGAATAAAAGCAATTCAACAGATATTGCTTGTGTTAGAAAATAAAGTTTTTTGCAATGCGCATATCTCTTTCAAAGAAACTTCGGTTAAGCTTACTACTTGAGTTTTAAGGACACACACTAAAAACGTGAGCTAAACATTCCACATGCGATTTCTAATAGCATTGCGACATTAGATTATTAGTTACGTTTACTAATTCTACTTTTAAAATTTTTAAGATACAGTCACCCTTTCAGTATTCTTATATCCCTGCAACTATTTTACCTATTTTTAACATAAGATATCAAACTAACTCGCACTTGCATCGATATTGTTTCTTTATTATTAGTGTTTTTTCATGATTTTTTTGTTCTATTTCATTCGCATATTTATTTCTTGTTGTCTAAGTTTGAGGAAGTCGATCCCATTGGTGTTGTAGGCTTCTGGTGATTTTAATCTTTCGCCGCCACTTTAGCATTGACTGAAAGACGCTTAAGGTGCGTCTACACGAGAAAGTGTTCTTGCTTAGAAATTCTTGCTTAAGCTAGTGATTAAGCTCGTTTCGTCTACACTGGCAACCTCGACGAAGATTTTGCTCGCTTGAATCGCGGTCACGTGAGTATCTAATCCCCAATGACGTCACGTTTTAAAAAGTTTGCGCCAAAGCATAGCAGTTTGCGCTAAAGTATAGCAGAGTAGACCAAGCAACTGACTGTTCTTTAACCATTTGAAGTTGTTGCAGTCTTTCAGTCATGGCTTCCCAGAAGTTGTGTAAAAAAAATGCTGCAAAAAGCGAAGGATGCAAACCCGCAATTTACTGCTTATTGAAGCATTCAGACACCTCAGTGAGATTGAAATGTTGGAAACAGAATTTCGTGTCAGCGTGGGTGACTGGTAACAACCAGCAAGATCATTCCTCCGCTATTTTTATTACCCAGTGTACAATGGCAATAGTTTTTTTCTGAGATCCTGTTTTGGATTTGAAATTGGAAAATATTGTGCTTTCTATGGGCTATTTCGAGTAGGCCTACGGTCACCGCCAGTTCAGCCCGCAACATTAATAAAAACGGGTTGGAATCAAAACTTAACGAAATCCTTTAACGATACCGCCCTGCCCTGTCTGGATACTGAGCTGAGAAGAGACCTGAGATTTTGGCGGGAAAAACATTTCTAAGCAAGAGAACTCACTTAAGCGCCCAGTTTTTTCGCTCTGGAGCGTATTTTTTCTCGACGGTTTGCTTACTCGCCCATTTTCTTAAAAGTAAGCGGCACAAACTGCGATTAACTTAAAGAAACAAGAAGTTTGGCTAGCTTAAGCAAGAAAACAGTCGTCGTGTAGACGCACCTGGTGTAGCACGTCGTGTAGACGCACGTCGTGTAGACGCACGTGTAGACGCAAATGGAGAAAGCAACTGTGACGCTACTGTCAGGCAACCAATCAAACTCTTTGCATTTGCAATGCATGCTTGAAGCATATCTAGGCGTGTCTAAACAGTGGGTGCAATAGCGGAACCAAATTAAGCTACAGTATGAAAACGCATACAAGGCCTCCGGTTACACCCAGCCTCGTTAGACCCAGCTGAAAAACATGTAAAATGTCTTTGTCGAGACACTTGCTGAAAATGATGGCCCAATTTTCTATTGTTAATGGCCCAATTTTCAAATGGCTGTATTGAGCTATACTTGTATAAATCCAGACTTTTATGGCTAACTTATTGGCAAATGAACCCACATCACAGTGGATATGACAGCGCTGGTGCAAATCAGTACAGAAACTCAAGCTCCAGGAAAGTCAGTGATAAAGCTTTTTCTGATTAACCTATAGCTAACAACAACACAAGTCCTCATCAAAACCAAAAATCGAATTTATTAGTAAATTTCTTAATAGAACTTGCATCATAGGCTACTCTCGATTTCCTTTGACCACATAAAAACTTACACACAAATACTTTTTTTTCAACAGCATTAAAAGCTATATTTTTGGAAATGTATTTTCGTAAGAACCATCATGCTTTAACACAACACAACTAACATGCAGTGGCAGCTGATGAGTTATAATATTGGGACTGAGAAAAACACCGGGGGTCTGGAGGCCCAATTAAAAGTGACATTTAATTTAGTTTATTTTAAGCGTATTTTTAGGTCTAAATTGTAATGAAAAGTTAGGGTATAACTTTCCGCAAGGCAGATGCTGTCATCAAAAGAGCCATATATGGCTTGTGAGCCCTGAGTTTTCGACCCATGCATAAAGTGTTAAACTCATATTCTATTTTTCCAAATCTACTGTACTGTATTAGAATAAGCATCTGCACTAGTTTTTTTTGTTCTGATTTTTGTATGTTTTTTTAAGGAAAGAGTGCTATAGAAATACTTAGTCCGCCCATAGTTCAGTTGGTTAGCGCGTGACTTCGTGAACGATGAGGTTTCAAGATCAAGCGGCGCTGGCTCGACTCTCGGGGTGTGCGCTTGAGCAATGCATTCTAAGGACTGCTTTCCATTCAGCAGCACCTAATGAATGGAATAATTCTCCGGCAACAACACTTCAACAATCGGAAACTTCACCCTGTCAATCTCGGTAACCGGCTCTGCGTCAAGACCCTCTATAAGTATGCGAAACTACCAGGAATAACTAATCAAGGCTTTGTCAGTCCGAGGATGAAGATTTTCAAAACCAACGAAACCAAGCAAATTGGTTTTTGCCTATCTTAAGTTCTTTAACTGAGTTATTTGTTTAACGTACGCTGAGTTATTTATCAAAACGAACGTTTTCCCTCCCTTTATCCCGCAAACACATTCTTCCCTATGTTTGTATTCAAACACAGTAATTGCTGCTAAAAGATCTGTCTAAAAAATGATGCAAGCAGTTACAAGAATCACTCTAATACAAATGCGACAGTGCAAGTTCCATTGTACTGGTTTTATTTGCTCGTAAGTCACCGCACGTTTTACACTAAAACCAAAGATTTGTGTCGCAAGCAGGTTGAGTCATGCTGCGACATCAAATTCAGTAAAACCAAAATATTAACTGAATATTGTAATTTCTGAATGTGTGCTTGTAGCTTTGAAATATTATCAGAAATTCTGACAACTTTCAACAAAAGTTTTGACTACCTGATTGCCTTTTATTACATATTGCTATCCGAAGTCATTTTGAATCTGACTCTCAAGCATAAACTTTACTGCATTTAAGCGAATTTAGAGCTTTAACGTCCTTGAAGTAAATTTGATGTCAGCATTTTTTCATCATCGTTTGAAAATACGCAAAATAAGCAAATTTTAAGTGCTGGAGTAGAGTGTTAGATTACAAAGTTTATGTGGAAGAAGGGGAAAGCAGCAAAGTGGGCTTGACAAGAGAGGACACGTTAGACAGATCGATGTCGAGGCAGGGTGTGAAGGCGATTGCGGCACTTGGAGGTCCGGCTACCCTCAGTAACGGGGACATCAACAGTCAACATCAACTTCAACATCAACTTAAAACAGGGCTACTACGTAGCCTACTACTACCGTGTCTGTAGCCCCATTAAGTTCCGAAAACAATGATTCCTCATTTCTTCTTTTTCTTGCTTTTGAGGCAGCAATTCAGGCAACATCTCCCAATTGCTGCAACCAGTCTTTATATCAGGGTTTATGAGATCCACATGCTCTGCTGGTTGAAACACTGGACAATGATTTATAATGTGCTATGATTTATAATGCTGCACGATACTCGCAAGCCCACTGATTGGACGCCTATCGATAGCACGCAGTGTTTTCAGCACGATTATTAATGATATCTTTGGGTAGACATAACAATTGATTGTTAATATTGTTCATTTATTTCAATTGGTCGTTCATAACTTTTCATACATCAGATAGAAGGCTGCATTAGACAAAAAAGTTTACATATCAATTATGCCGGCATTTATTTGTGCAGGCCGTAGGGTGTGGTCACTGGTCATACTCTTGGCTTTAAAGCGGAAAATGTCATCAAAATTTTATTGCTCGTGATTCAATGAAGCAACGACAAATGTGATGGTTCTGCATGTTGTTGAACGCATTTGTTACTTTAAAAGGACATGAGATATCACCAACGCTGGCATTATTTACTTCCTTGTAAGTGACGCCATAGGCCTACCATAAGTTCTATTTCAACTTCGGCATGATGTTAGTATCTATTTTAGATAAGTTAACATCGTGTTATTACTGTTATCGAATTAAGAGCGATGACTTAATCTTTCTTTGCCAACATTTCAGCACCACACTCATATGTTTAAACATGCCAATTTTCATAAGCTATTTTTGTTCGGGTTAATTTTAATGCTCACAGAAACAGAGGCTGTTTGATTCAATAAAATACAGCCATCTTTTTTTGCTCTGAATTTACCCGTTTTTTTGCGAAACAGTTGGCATTGTCTTGATTTATTATCAATTTTTGTTAAGAAACACTTATGCGTCTTGTAAGAACGGCTAAAGTTCTCAACATGTCTAGCTTTGCTAATAAAATCATGCAATCCTAGCCTCAATACGCAATTGTTTGCCGCAGGTGCTTCTTATTTGCTTAACGTCTTTTCTTAATTCATCGTATGATGCGTGTTTTGCCTCGTGGAATTAACCGCCATGTGATGTGCCTTTCTCCTCTGCTATGCAGTTTCATTCTTATGCATTTCGTTTTCAATTTATTGTGTAGATCAGCTGTTTATTTCAATGTAGATGTAAAATCAGCTATTTTTCGTTACTTGAAAAGGGCTAACATGTGTATGGCCGAAAACGTTCGTAGTTTATAGTTTATGTTCAGTTTAATATATTATGTTAAATGCTGTGTGGTTGCTTGGTTTCATCTGTTTATGTCTAGCATAATTATGCAAGTCAATATTTTTTGTTTTTGATACCCGTTCAAACGGTAGCACGACAATTCAAAGCAGACAATTCAAAGCCAACAATTCAAAGCCGAAAATTCAAAGCCGGCAATTCAAAGCCGATGATTCGAAGACGAAAGGTTAAGGTTATGGTTAGAGTTAGGGTACTAGAGTCCCCATGGGTTATCATGGGTTAGGGTAATGGTTAGAGTTAGTGTTAGGGTTAGGGCTATTGTCTTTATCGTGAGTAAATTATCGGCTTTGAATTGACCGCTTTGAATCGACCGCTTTGAATTTACCGCTTTGAATTTCCGGCTTTCAATTGACGCATAACCGTTTAAACATGAAACCTAAAGTATCATAAACCAGTTTGAGATACTTTTGCGCTCAAGTTGTTTAATTTAGTCTGAACAATACAGTAGCACAACAATGGCAATGGTTGTTCAATAAACAAGCACTGTCATTCTTTTCAGCGTATGCAATGTGAATGTCGTAAAATTGCACTTTTATTGGGTTTCCGTTATTATTCTTGGGTTTGTGTTACTGTACTAGCGGTTGCTTGATTTCTGTAATGCTTTGCTTTATTCAATGATTGAATCAGATCTACTCTTGACTGCTGTGCATTGGTTCGTCAGCGTGGCTTGTTGTAAAATGGAAACGTATCTTCCTTTATTGAGCTATTTTATGTTCTGTAGAGTTAAGTTTATAAACCGGTTATTAATACTTAAGAAAGTTTAATATTGATAAATGTATTTCATTATAGGAAATAATGGAAAATTGAAACATATTTCGAATCTATTCTCTGATCTGCATGAGATGTAGGCTTCGCTGACACAAATCCTGAAATATAAGTGAAGCACATGGTGTGATCATTGAGTGTTGCCACGTATTTTATTAATCAACAAATCAATGATAGTAAATTTTATGCAAGCCGCAGCCTGCAGTAAGTATTGCTACTCAACGAATAGTTTCATTGTAATACAATACAATTATCTATTTGATTATGAAACAATATTGCCAAGCAAGAACGACAAGATGGTGAACAAAACCATGAAAGATTGCTTCATTTTAAGTAGCTTTTCTGCGCCCCCTGTGGTAGCTTTGACAAAGGTGGTGGCTTCAGCAACAGTCGTCATTTCCGGGGTGATTCCTGGGGTTATTTCTTGTTGAATTTGAAGGATCGTTTCCACTGATTGTTCATTGCAATTGTCAGTGTTACAACAAGCTTTTGTACAATTCCTGAATAAGATACAGCATGGTTAGATTTTGTCTTTATGTTGTACAGTATATGCTTTTTATTACAGAACTCCTTATTAATAAAATTTATTTTTGATTGGTAAAAATTACTTCAAGTTCTTTTGGAAATGATTGCATACTAAAATAGTATTTCAAACTGGAGCTCGCATACCTCAATGGTGCGCAAAAAATTTTTCTGGTAAAACGAGAGCATGGTCTTTGTCATCATTTCAACAAATGCTTGCTGTTTATGCCAGACCAGACCTTCCGTCAGCGACGTCGCTAGAAAGAAAACTTTAGAGACTCAAAAGTAACTGTTGGAAGGCAAACATCATTCAACATAAATTATAATAGTATTAAAACGTTGCAATATTATTTAAAAAAAAAATTAGTGAGGGGCAAGATTAGATTTTTACAGGGAGAAGCCCCAAAGCCTCCCCATGGCTACGTCCCCGCCTTCAGTTAACCCTATCTGTAGCGATACGGGGCTTTATGAGGACGCCCCACTCTAGTAGTGAAATATTTCACAGAAGGAAATATGCTAGAAATGTGAAATTTCTTGACTTTTAGTTTTTATTCTTTGCAAATTTTCTAAACCTAAACTGGTTATTTTTCTACCTTCCTGCCTTTCAGAATAAGCATTTCGTCTCAGGTGACTAGACATTTTCGTGCAATGCTAGTTATATACATGTTAATGTTAGTGCAATATAAATGTTAGTGCAATTACTTTGAAATGTAAAAACACCCAAAAATGCCTTATATTTATGAGAAAATGTAATTTTTTGTTTAGTTTAGCATTAGCCTACTTCATGTTACAATTCAAAAATTTCAATTTTGAAGCTTTTTTTGGAGAAATTAGAATAAAAACCGACTTTCTGACGTTTCTTCATCTTAAACAATTTATTTCAATAAATTTGTTGGGTAAAAATTTATTTTCTATACGCACAATACACATGGCTATTATCTTGTAAAATATTTTGGCTCTGTGATTTTCATAGCTCCCGTTATTAGCGATTAATTAGCACGGGGCTAAAATAGCCTGTGACGTGCTTTCCGAGTACGAAAACAGCTCGTATTAAGATAGGGTTAAACATGACTTAAACGTGTTTTTCAAAAACACTTGCAATAAGTGATTCTATTGTGAAACAATTTCATCCATCATATCAAACGTATGAAGTAATGCTTTAAAACAGTTGAAAGATGCCTTTTCTGCTGTGTGTGTTCAATAGTGCGCACTTAGTGCTAAATCATAATACTATTTCGGGAATAGCTTATACTTCACATAAACTTTACAAAAGAATACGTAGCTCAAAAAGTACGAGAAACTCTGTTGTAGAGCATAGCTTCCCAAACTAAGCCTCACTGGAGAAATTTCAGATTTGTCAATCCACATTAAAAAAATAATAACGCATCAAAGTTAAACACGTCATGATTGTATCGTGAAGTGCCGGCTGAAAGTAATATGACATTTAAAAATGAATCGGTTGACGATTTCCAGTGGTGCCAGTTTTGTTCCACAATTTTGTCATGTAATTTTTTCCATAGCTTTAGCTACGGTAGTTTATATGATGGCTGGTAACTGATATGTAAGCTGGTTTATTCGTATATGAAATTACAAATTTGTAGTGAAGGTTTTCCATGCCACAAACATATGATAGACGATAAAATACATAGTTTGGAGGCTATCATTTCAAAAAGCGACAAAACTTATAATTCTTATAATTAAATAAGAAAAACTTTTTAAATGTTTTTGGCGCAACTTCTGTAAGCTGTAGGGTTGACATTGAATTTTTGGGGTTACTTTAGGAATCGAGCCCTAGATGATTTGAGGAACCAGTGGTTACTGGTTACTCGCCCGGCTCAAAATCACGCTGCGCTGGTTTGACTCTCGGGGTATGCGCTTGAGCAACGCATTGCAGGACTGCTCTCCATTCAGCGGCACATAGTGAATGGAATAATTACCCGGCAGCAACACTTCAACAATCGGAAAACCGGGGCACGCAGTAGCGTTAACAGGGGAGACCAGAGGGTACTTTTGAACCTGGGCCTTAGATAATTCTATGGTTTCGGAAATTCTTTCCAGGATAGACATGAACAAAGAAAACCTACATAATCTTGATATCCTTTTTTTCTTTGAAATTGTATTGTTTAGGAAAATTGGGCTTCCCTTTGGCACCAAACCCACATTTTTCTCTCAATAACCCTGAAAGCAGGGAGATAGCCACGAAAGCTTGGAAGAAGGCTATCTTCCCAATCTCCGACATTTAATTTTGCTTTCCACAAATTATGTTTTAATATTATTGCAAAGTTTTAGTGCCATTGTAATTCATGTTGAATGATATTTTTCCCCTCCAAACAGTTGCTTTTACCCCCTCAAATTTTCTTTGCTGGGTACGTCACTGCTTGAGATCGTGTATACCTTGATTGTGCGCGAAATAAATTGTAGGAGAATGTGAGCATGTTCTTGATATTATCATTTCAACAACTTTTTGTACCAGCCCATATCTTCAGTTGAACTTGACTTAAACGTGTCTTTCCAACACTTGCAGTAACCGACATTATGTTGAATCGCCGACATCTTATCTATTACATTAAACGTATAAAGTGATACTTAAAACAGTTAAAAGAGATCTTTTCTGCTGTGTATGTTTAATAGTGTGCTCTTATTACGAATACGATTTTTTCAGGGAGAGTCTCCTTTAGACAAACACTTTCAAGCAAGAGTATAAGTACCTAAAAGCAGTTTGATAACCTTCACTGTAAAGTAGAGCATAGTCTCTCAAGCTACGCCTCAATGGGAAAAGTTTCAGACTTGCAAAAAAATATGTTAATTTCGCATCGAAATAATAAAAACGCACCAAAGTTAAATAGGCTAAGTGAAAAAGCGTAAAAGTGCTGGTTTAGAGTGACATGACATTTTAAAACATGTCTGGTGAAGAATTTCAATCCTGCCAGTTTTGTTTCACAAATTTTGAAGTAAACTGTTTTATAAGTTCAGCTACATGGTAGCATATGTTTGCATCAATTTGTAGACTGGTTTATTCTAACATGAAATAACATGCCGAGTGGTTAGCGCGTTGGGCTCGCAGTCGAGAGCTTGCATGTTCGACTCCAGCCACCCGCACTTGCTGTTGTTTCTCTGGGCAAGAAACTTTACGATAATTGCCTCTACTCAGTGATCGATTTCGAGTAATGGGTAGTACCAAATTTAAGTCATAAGTAGAGTAGACAACCGGAAACAGACATTGCAGTCGGCTGCAGCGTGGGTCAGGTGTACGTCGGAAGACGTACACCGATGCATAGCGCTTAAGTCCGCTTTCCCGCAACGCAGGATAAAGATAATAAAACAAACAAAACAAACAAACAAACTTTGGAGAAAAGTAGTTTGGTATACCACAAAAGATGATAGACAATAAAGCTCATAGTTTAAAGGATATTACTGTATTATAAAATATAACAAAATTAACAATTAAATAAAATGAATTGTTTGTGGTGCGATGTCTGTAAGACTGAAGGTCTAATTGTGGGTATGTCTTTCGTTGTTTATGCAAAAGTCAACCTGAATTTTATTGCGTTTTACCGCTACATTTAAAGCCTTATTTAATTAATTGAATACAAAATCCGCATAGTCGTATATAAAACATGTATCACTCTATTAGGCATTCGTCTTTGTTTTATCGCTATGTTTATTAAAAGACTTACTGAATGTCATAGTCAACTTGTGTGAGATCGACATCAATTCCACGTTCAATCATTTGTTGGAGTAGTAATGGAATTGAATTGTTGCAATTAGTCATGCATATTGTATCATTTACACAAAGTCCGGCTATTATGCCAACTGTAACAATAACAAAAGTTGAAGAGTAATTGTTGAAATACGGACATGTTTCCATAGCATTCATATACCTACAAACATTGTTGAGGTAAGCAGGTTTGCACCGGCATCACAATGCCAAAAAGTGTAACAATCTCCTTTACGTAGGGTGTAATAAGAACCTCTTCTGATCCAACAACCGGCTCGCTTTATTTTTGAAACCCTGTTTGCGAAAAAGGACTGAATCCCCATCAAATACTGTAGAAGCTTACGTTGACAGTCAGCTACGCAGTCGCTAAACTCATCAATTATGATTAAAATGCACCTATTGACATATAGCAGCTTTTACATGTCGCACGACTCCAAACGAGTCAAGATTCGAACCTTGACAAAAACCTCGAGCACATTAGAAGCTCGCTTACTTGTGAACATGTGAAGTCAGTTCTGCAATCAATAGTGGAACATACAATTTACTTTACCTGATGCGGAGGATTGAACCTCAAGTGTAGTCTCCACACGCAGGCAATTTTGTTGTCCAATATTATCGGGGCACTGAACGCTTTTTCTTGTGCCCATTGGAGGACTTGATGCAGAAGAGGGGAACGCAAACGTTGCGCCGGTAGAACAATTCAAGCTTTGGGACTTGATGCAAACCTCCAAGAAATACCAAATAGCTATTTGTAGAAGAAATTTCATTTTCAATTCAATTACTGTAAGTTACAAAACAAACTGAAAATAAATAATGCAATATATATGGGGTGCATTAAGCTAGTGCTGAGAGTTCAAACCTAGTACTGGGGCTAATAGACACATGTAAAAGTCCCCAACGGCAATTTTTTGGCGGATGAGGGCAGTGTCTGATGGGCAGGCATCCTGTAAGGCGGGCATCGATGAACAGAGCACCCGACAGTAGGGTGGATCGTTTTTCAACTTTTTTTCTTAATCGCTTATTAATAGTGCGGAAAAGTTGTGCACTGACATTGTAAGCACAATACAAAAAAAAATTTTCAAAAATTTTAATATCTTGGGTTGCCCCAAAGAAGTTGAAATATTGGAAAAAGGGGAAAATTTCAAAAAAAAATTATTTTTTGTTTTAGTTTTTAATCGCTTTTTAAGAGCGCGAAAAAGTTGTGCACTGACATTGTAAGCACAACACAAAAAAAATTTCAAAAATTTTAATATTTTGGGGTGCCCCAAAGAAGTTGAAATATTAGAAAATGTGGAAAATTTCCAAAAAATTTATTTTTTTGCTTTAATTTTTAACCGCGTATTAAGAGCGCGGAAAAGTTGTGCACTGACATTGTAAGCACAACGCAAAAATAAATTTCCAAAAAATTTAATATCTTGGGGTGCCCCAACAAAGTTTAAAATTCAAAACAGAATTGCAAATTATTACAAATTCCATTTTTACTCATTTGTAACTGCACTGCCTCCCGCAAATCATTGTGAATTCGCAGAAACGCAGAAAACCAATATTTACAAGTAGAATTATGGTACAAGTACATGTAAGATACGCAAACCTTTTAAGAACATAATCTAAAATCTTGTTTTGTATTGAGACGGGGCATGTCTTTGCTGGACTGCGTAGCCGACTTCTGATGAATCCAACGCGGTTAGCGGCACCACATACTGCAACAGAGGCCTCCGTGACAACCTTGACACCTCGCTCGAATGCTTGCGTGTGGCAGGGGAAATTGAGAGAATGTTGACTTGTGTTGATGTTTTTGAACGACCACAGTTCTCTGTAGAAATTTTCATAGTTATTGGAGGTTCGGTTTTGTCGTTATCGGTTTGCCAGCATATCATATCAACATAACTGACAGTGTTAAAATTGAATTTTGGCAGTTTGAAGCGCCGGATTTCAGCGTAAACGGGAGTTTCTCGTGCAAGCAGTATACGGCGTATTCCCGCTCACGCACATGTGGTTCTTTGTCAAACAGCATTTATAAAAATCTGTTTTCGCTGTGGCCAAAAATCCATTTCTCTGACTAACAGGGTCGACAATGGCCTTTAGTTTATCCGACAGGTAGCAAGATTTGCTGATGGTTTGCCATAGATGAAAAGCATCGCTGATACAGAGTAGATTGCACTTTATTTCGAACCACATAGGAGCATATACCTTCCTAATGACAAAGGTAGCCAGCGTTTTTAAATTATCAGAGGGTTCTTTGGTCCCTATATAAAACGCAGAATGCGATTCCCCACAGATAGCCAGCGTGAGTGATTAAGCTTACCTGGACTTCTTGTGGCGAGTGAACTGGGAATTTTTCCTGTACAAACGCAATGACAAATGTCCCGAGGTGTCTTTGGTCTGTGCTTAAATCGATCACACCCATATGAGGAAAATTACTTGGTATTGATTCAAATCGTCGGATGGGCATTTTATCACATGTAAGAAAAGCCTTTCCAATCTGTCCGGAATACCCACGAGGACCAGTTGTACTGCCATCCAAACCTTAAAAAGGTGCCGCAGGGGTATATCGTTTGCGTGGAGTTGACATACCAACCATTGCAGCAGTTTTCGAAACTCTAATTCCAACAGTCGGATAACACCGCCTGCATGACCCGTATTTACCACAGTACCATCACACCCCACGGCTGTTATTAAGCTGGTGTCTGTTCCTCTATCATGAACTGCTGATATTATGGAGTCGGCAATGCTTCTGGCTGTTCCCTCGGTTGGACTTACCTGGCCAAAATACTGAGATCCAGTTTCGGCGATAATAATACACACACGCACTTCAACAACAGATCTTCTATGAGACACCTCATGATCGTCTACTTCAATCTTTAGTGTCTTGTCTTTTCTGCCATCAAAATACAAACCGTGTAAAACGTCCGACCTGGACTTGCAATTCTTTTCGATTTCTACTTCTTGATCTCCGAACTTTGTTTCTATCAATAATACCAGTTTTATCAGCACTAACCATTACCATACCTACGTTGTGCAATGCAGCAGACGCTACAGCGGCCGCTGCTCGATTAGAGATGGCATAGCGATCCCACATAAGTGCCATCGAACGCATCGCCACAGGTCTGGTGGTCTAGTATGGTGGGACAAAATTAGAGTCATGGTCGTCGTCATGAGATCGATTTGCGATCCGTGTAGCTGCGTGAGAGAGATACAGCTTGAAATCTGCAGTAGCTGCGTGAGAGAGATACAGCTTGAAACCTGCAGTAAGTCAAGTGTGTGCTGTGTTGCCTACACATAACACACAAAAGACCCGCACTAAGGGGAAGGAAGCAAACGTTGGTGAATGTTCATGTTATTAAACAGGATACAGACAGCCATGACATCAGCAATGCGAAGTAAATATTGATTTTTAGAAATTTTCTGAAGCAGTTAAAAACCAAAACAAACAATAAAATTTTTGGAAATTTTCCCCTTTTCCAATATTTCAACTTCTTTGGGGCAACCCAAGATATTAAAAATTTTGAAATTTTTTTTTTGTGTTGTGCTTACAATGTCAGTGCACAACTTTTCCGCACTATTAATAAGCGATTAAGAAAAAAAGTTGAAAAACGATCCACCCTACCCGACAGCCCGTTGCAACCAGCAAGGCCTATGAGAGTGGGGTACGGAGGGTACGGCGTACCCTTGAGAGCCCAAGCCTGTGTTTGTTGGGGGGCCCGAAATTGTGGTTTTATAGTTTACGCGCAAAAATGTTTGGTAAAAACCATCCTAAACGACTGATTTCAAGCATAAAAGTTGTTATTCTTTAATCCTGGGGGCCCGTAATCTAGCAAAAGGGCCCAGAAAGGTAATCGAGTGCTTTACGAGCAAATTAGGAGCCAAAGTGGTAATTTAATGCTTTACGTACAAAAATTGTCTGTTAAAAGCACCCTAAAGTTCTGTTAAAAGCACCCTATCATAAAAGTTAGTTATTCTTCTGCCCGGGTGGGGGAGGGGCATAGTGTAGCAAAAGCAGGGTTGAGATAAACCTAGGCAAAAAGCCCGGGTGTTTTTTTTTATGTGTTTTTTTAAATCTATTTGACAGAGGTAGTTTCACGCTTATTTCACTTCAAAATAAATTTAGGAGTTAGAGCAGGAGCCGGAGAATACTTTTGGAGCAGGACCGGAGCCGGAGTCAAAAAAAGTAACTTCTCTCGTTCACCTCTGCTAGTGCTGGGCATGTGGTGAATGCAAAAGTTAATTAGGATTGGTCAGATGATTAACTTGACTATGTTTTAACAAGATGTTATCAGCCGGAACTGTTTTTGACTGGGGGGCAGGATTATGAAAAAAGTGCACTTTTGTTGCTGAAAGGCCAATTTTGTTTTAGGTTTTAAGATAAGATATAGCAATAATGCTCATCCATCAGCTCATCTTCGAGTAATGAAACAAGTGTCCGGTATACAAAGGACAATGGCATGGAAGGGCATCATGCTATGTTATAATGATGTAGGCTGACCTACTGTGATACAGAATTTTGTGTCGTGAATATTATTTTGAGGCAAAAATAAAAGATTATAATTAGGCTAAAAGCTAATAGCTGAAATTGTTATATCGTATTGCAAAATGTGCAGTAGCTTACATGACCTTAAAAGGGCACCATTGCCCCCCGCTTCCGGCGCCCCTGGATGTTATGTTTGAGCCTTGGTAGAGAGCTTGGCTTGTACCAGATACATATAACACTCGACGTTAACGGATTTAACATTAAACACCCAAAAAAAAAACATAAAAAAACTACTAAATACAACGTTTTCGACACCACATAGTGTCCTCTTCAGAAAAAATTATAAGCTACATCTAAGAGAAATAAAAAAAAAATGAATTTAAAATTTTTACATTAAAGATGTACAAGCGACACCTCTCAACAGCACCATCAACAACTGACAGGCGAATTCAATGCAGGATACACAAATTGGCAAGGGACAGATTACATGATATGCACAACACAAAATAATAGCTTTATTGCAGCCTGATACTATTATTGCGCACAGATGTCCAATTCTGCAGTAAAATGTTGTATGATGTGCAATACGCCTAAGCAAACATCACACTTTTTGCCCTAGACAAAGGGGGCTCGGAGTGAGAGGGGGACCCGGAATGACTCTTCGTATCCTTAGTGAAAATTTCTCTCAGAGGCCCTGACAACCAGTTCCTATGCTGCACGTTTCAATATAATTGGACCGCAGTGGACACGGAGCTGGCCAAGAGTGTGTGCGTAGCCTTCGCGTAGTCACGACCACCTTAACCCTTTGAAGGTTGGGGGGGGGGCTGTCAATTCAACTTTTTTGTATCAACATTTGTATCTCTAAAACCACTGAGGCTGCGACTATGAGACTTCTTGACTTTTCCTAACTTTTATTCACCTCTATTGAGCTGAAATTTTGAGCGAATAAAGGTTATAAATTGAGAGATATAAGGCATTTCTCAGCACATCCTCTGAAATATTTCATATTCTATTGATCAAAATTTTCCCACCAGCTGGATGAAAGTAATTAATTTGGCCTCGTTAATCAAATGATTCGTTAATCAAATGATTCAAATTGAGATTATGTAAAAAAAATCTAATCACAACATTGCAATGCATGTTTTTCATTACTCTACCAAAAAATACCAAATAACCCAAACGTCATAAGTCACCTCAACATTTCAACGTATATGAGCAGTTCTAAAACTCACAAAGTTTTAATTTTCAGATATGCTCAGCGTGAATAATTTTACAAAATGAATCCCAAGTTTTGAAACTGTGCTTTAAAAAATAACAGAGATATCACTCCTAAAGCATAAGAAGAATCGACAGCCCCCCCCCCAAACTGAGCAAGACTCCAGAGAGCCCAACCTTCTAAGGGTTAAACAACCATACAAGCGAATTATGGCCTCTGTCTCAATTTGGACCTGGACCAAACAAAGCCCAATGACGATGATATCAAGGGCAACCGGGGCAGGCTTGGTAGAGTTGGAAGCCTCTAGCCCGGTTTCACACATTGGCGGCGGGCGAACCTGTAGTGTATACCTGCTACGCTATAAATCAAAACTTTTCCAAAATCGAATGTTTCTCGGCAGTCAAGTTTAGCAAGAATGTCGCTTTGTTTCGGCTGTGGAGCTGTTAAGAGAAACATACCAGGAAAAAGTAGCTTAATTAGTTTGTTTATTGATCTGACGAATCTGTTTAGTTTAGTTTCTACCCTAGATCTTCCAGTTTCGATCCCATTTTTATGTGCGGTTGGAACATGACATAACTAATTCACCTTTCACTAAGCACAAAAGCTCTGGTTTCTACACTTTTTTAGCACAACATAGAATCCGATTTTGCTATCATAAACCGTTGGTAGGAGTTACTTGTCTTGTATTGTAATGATGTTATTATTTTTGATTTTGATTATTTGATTTTTATTAGCTTATATCATATATTGTATCTTTTTCAGTTTGAAACTCTTACCTTGGCGTTAAAACAAAAACTAAAAATATTTTAACAATGCTAGCAATTGTGTTAGTGTTGAAAAATATGCCAACGATAAATTATAAAATTCCAGTAAGAAGTAAAGAGAAAATGATGAAACTTTTGTAGAAAACCACTTTCAATTATAAAAGCCAAATAGTACCTTTGTTTTTTTCACTTATTAAGGCTACTTAAAGCACATTTATATATGAACCTTTTGCTTGGAAAACTGTTTAAAAATATAAGCTACCTTCACGACCGTCTGCCACAAATATAGGAAAATGAAACCCGTTGCAACTGTTTTTATTTGTTGTTCATTTTAAAGTTGGCAGGTCCACAAATTTCCTGAACTAAATATAATATTTTAACATTTTAGTCAGGGCTCAGCAAGTTAAACTGACACATTACAAGGAAGTAACCACGCAGTTGGCACTATAGGTGTGAACTTTGCTGTTTTCCTCGTGATCCTAAATGCAGTGCTAAAAGTTTACGAAATACTGATTGAATTTGCATGACAAAAGTGGTTTAACTTTATTACTAACAAACAGCAAGTTTTTCTTTATGTGGCTTTCTTTAAAGAAAAATATGGGCAGTCGACAATCTTCCTAGTTGAGAAGGAGCGATCTTCCTGGCGTCAGCACTACCTGATTACTCACTATAGAACAGCGAGCATTGTGTTTCGCTAACCATACCGGTGTAGCCTCCACACTAGCCACCAAGACTTTTCCCAAAAACATGTATTTCTTGGCAGTCGAGTGTAGAATGAATTCAGCGATAGACACGTGTTCCGCCCATGAGGCTGGGTTCATCAGTGTCCCACCACTAATTCATGCCACATAGTTCTCAACTGCTGCTTTTGTCAGTCAATTGAATCTTTCCACAAAGATCACAATTTTCACGTGTTTGGATTACAAATGTTTTTTTCAGTTTAGTTAGTCTATTCTTGTCACACAGACTTTGCATTCTGTGTGATGGTTACCAGGAAAGCAACAGTAGAACTAAACAAGTTTCGCTTCTCACTGACTATGCAGTATTGCAAGTGAAAAGTACAGTACATGTTTTTCTATAACTTTACGCTTAACTAGGACTACTTTGTAGATTACATCATGGGCACCTTGAGCCTGAAATAATAGTTTAAACAGGCTTAGTGGTTTAGACAGTGAATCCTTCAAGCAAAGATTAAGCTTAAATTTGAATTGCTCAATCTTGCAGTTACAAATTAGGCTGACCTTCAACTACTTAAGTCTTTTTTTTTTTCTTCTTCTGTTTTTAACTCAGTTTCTATAAAACTCCAGCCCGTTTGCATTGATTCAACGTGTTCAGACGGTGAAAGAATGTGCAGGAAGAACTTGTTAGGCACATTTAACTATTTTCATTGACCAAGCATGACAACCCTGGTTCGACACCCTCAAGGGCGCCAGTTCGATACCACTCAAGAGCATGTGACTGTGTCTTAATTTAGCAAGACACTTAAAAGCCTGCTTGAAGGTGGACGCAGAGGTTGGCTTCCTTGCTTTCTCGTCAAATTTATCCAAATCTTCAACTACCTGCCATAAGCCTGCGGGATCATGAGATATGTGCACTCATTTACATGCTTACCCACAATTTCGTAAAGCGTTTTGAAGAGCTGCAGGTGGTTAAAAGAAATAGTTATTGTATTTGGGGTAAATGGTCAACAGGTTAGCACATGCAAGTCAATACTTTAATTGTTTTTGAGTGGCGTTGAACGTTGTGGAGGTCCGTTCAAAAATTAAGCAAAATGAACCAAAAATTACAAACTAATTTAAAATATTATCTTCTTCAAGCTTTGGAATTAGTTTGAACAATCAAAAGAGAAAGACCAAGACAATTGTTGTTCAAATAAAAGAAACACTATATCTTTCTCTTTACTTGTATGCACAAAATTATATATGTAAATAACTGAAATTAGTAGGCTACATATTTCGATTCTATTCTGTAATCTGCATGAGATATAAGCTTGGTTGTGGTCTTATATCTTGGTTTTCTCCATTTTAAAATTGCTCCAAAGTGTTACAATGCGACCGTACCTGCTTTTAACGTTATTATTCTATTTTAGTCTCAAGCACGTTTCAAAGTATAGTACTCGCTTTGTCGCTTCTAGTTTTTTTTCCAGACCTCTGCTATGTTTGGCATGTATTGTGTTTACTGTGATAGTTAGAAATAAAAACAAAATCAAGTGAACAGATTAGGTGCGGTCACGTGATTTGTGAATCAATAAATCAATAATAAGAAATTTTATGCCAGCAGTATTGTTACTCGACAAATAGTTTCATTGTAATACAATTTTTCTTCTTCGGTACCACGCATCCATTTGGTTATTTATGAAATAATATCGCTAAACAAAAATGACAAGATGGCGAATGCAACCAGCAAAAATTGTTTCATCTGATGCAATTCTTCTGAGCCCCCTGTAGTAGCTTCGACAATGGTGGTAGCTCCAGCAACAGTCGTCATTTCTGGCGTGATTCCTTGGCTTTGAAGGATAGTTTCCACTGATTGTTCATTGCAATTGTCATTTTTGCAACAAGCTTTTTTACAATCCCTGAATGAAACGACACAACATGGTTAGGTAAGACTATTTTCATTATGTTGTAAATGCTTCTGTTTGCAAACTAATTTGTATCGACTGAAAAAGATTTGTTTTCAGTATGTAAAGATTGCTTCAAGTAGTTTTTGCTAGGTAATATGTCTGTATACTATTAAAGCATAGATTCTCGACCGGGGCACGCAGCAGCGTTATAACAGGGGAAGTACTTTTGAACCTGGATCAAGGATAATTTTATGGTTTTAGAAAATCTTTCCAGGATAGACATGAACAAAGAAAACCTACATAATCTTATTATCCTTTTTTTTCTTTGAAATTGTCTTGTTTGGGAAAATCGGGCTTCCCTTTGGCACCGGGCCCAAATTATTCTCTCAATAACCCTGAAAGCAGGGAGATAGTCACGAAAGCTTGGAAGGGGGCAATCTTCCCAACCCCAAACATTTTATCTTGCCTTCCGTAAACTACGTTTTAATACAAGGTTGTAATACCATTGTAATTCATGTTGAATAACGTTTTTCCCTTCCCCCAGCAGTTGCTTTTGCCCCCTCAAATTTTCCTTGCTAGGTACGTCACTGCTTGAGATCGTGTATACCTCAATTTTGTGGGAAATAAATTGTTGGAGAATGTGAGAATGTTCCGAATATTATCATTTCAACAATTTTTCGTACCAGCCCACACCATCAGTTGAACTTGATTTAAACGTGTCTTTCCAACACTTGCATCAACCGATTTGATTTAGTATGGCCGACATCTTATCGATTGCATTAAACGTATAAAGTGACAGTTAAAATAGTTCTTTTCTGCTGTGTATGTTTAATACTGTGCTCTTAGTACGACTACGATTTCTTTCACGTAAAGTCTACTTTACATAATTATACATTTTCATCAAAATTATAAGTAGCTAAAAGCAGTTTGATAATCTTCATTGTAAAGTAGAACATAGTATTTCAAGCTGCGCCTCACTTGAAGAAGTTTTCAGACTTGCAAAACAATATGTTGATTTCGCAACAAAATAATAAAAACGCACCAAATAGTCAGGTTCGTTGTGTAATTTCGTTCAAAATTTTTGGAGATTAGCAAACCTATACATTTTCGGAAAGCTTAGATTATGAGGAATCCGAAAAACGTTGATTACATTTGCAGAGATGTCCTTATGGCCGCCATTTTAAATTTTCAAAATGGCCGCCGCAAAATATATATTTTGATATATCTCGGCTCCTAATAAACTTAGAAACTTCATCAAACATGCTAATTCTATGTTTTAAGGGTCAGGAAATCCATTAGAAGCATACCTAGATACCCAGCGTTAATCACGTTGCAGTTATCCGCCATATTGTTTTTTAAAATGGCCGCCGAAATTATATTTCGTTACATTACTACTTATATACAGTGTTACGTCGTATTTGTCCGTAATTAAGTATAAAAAATGAAAATAATGAAATAAAAAAGTATTTATTCGTATTTGTTGTCTGCCTACTGGAAAGGCACCATACATTAGGGTGGGTCGATTTCTCCATTTATCATATAAATTTGAACATAGGTGCGGCTTTACCTTCTAAACATTTCCTCAAAGTTTAAAATCGTTTTGCGCACAGCAACCCTTTACCCCAATGACCTTCTGTTTCTATAACAGGGTTGCCAGATTGGGCGAAAAGTTGCGGAAATTTTTGTCATTTTATCTCATTTTTTCGCTCAATCTGGCAATCCTGCGCAGTGAGCGAACTTCTAATAGTTGTGCAGTTTAACCCTTTGAAGGTTGGGGGGGGGCTGTCAATTCAACTTTTTTGTATCAACAGTTGTATCTCTAAAACCACTGAGGCTGCGACTACGAGATTTCTTGACTTTTCCTAACTTTTATTCACCTCTATTAAGCTGAAATTTTGAGCGAATAAAGGTTATAAATTGAGAGATATAAGGCATTTCTCAGCACATCTTCTGAAATATTTCATATTCCATTGTTCAAAATTTTTCCACCAGCTGGATGAAAGCAATTAATTTGGCCCATGTCTTGTTAATCAAATGATTTAAATTGAGATTATGTAAAAAAAATTTAATCACAACATTGCAATGCATGTTTTTCATTACTCTATCAAAAAATACCAAATAATTCAAACGTCATAAGTCACATCAACATTTCAACGTATATAAGCAGTTCTAAAATTTACATAGTTTTAATTTTCGGATATGCTCTGCGTGAATAGTTTTACAAAGTGAATCCCAAATTTTGAAACCGTGCCTTAAAAAATAACAGAGATATCACTCCTAAAGCATAAGAAGAATCGACAGCCCCCCCCCCAAACTGAGCAAGACTCCAAGGAGCCCAACCGCCTAAGGGTTAACACGCCACAAAAAAACTTTGTGAAATTGATTCTTTATCTTATTCATGCGATAGGGATCCAAGTTTCATGGAGAGTGTCTCAACAAGTAGTGCCTACAATACCATCCCAATCCCTTGTATTGCAAGGGAAGCCCATCAAAAGATGGTTTCTGACGAAACAGTTGCTGCTATTGCCACTACTACAGTACTTTGCAGGATGTGTTAGGAAAAGACTTCTCCACAGACATCATTATTGACCCACGGAAAGTGAGACATAGCCGAGTCGAGCCGTACTGGATTGAAACCAACCCAACATGTCGTCAATAATTTTATATCGCTCTATTTCGATGGGGGAAAGGATGAATCATATGTCTTTGATGACTACCACTACAGGAGAAAAATGAAAGAATACCATTACGTTTTACTGACACAACCTGGTGACATCTACATCTCTCATGTCACAACACCAAGTGGTCGTTCAGTTGACATTTTAAATGTATGATCGACGAGAATATGAACATGGATGGAATTCGAATAACAGGTTGTGACGGACAGCAGTGAACACTGGGAATCGTAATGGTGTAATTGCTAGAATAGAAGATCATATCCATTACGAAGTTCAGTGGAATATATGTTGGCCTTTGCTGCCCATCAATGAGTTACCATTGCAGCATCTATTTGGATTATTTGGAAAGACATCTGGTCCAGAAACATTCATTGGTGAAATTGGCGATATTCTGTGGTCAAACCTTATAGCCTTGGAGATCGCATTGTTTAAAAAAATTGAAACTCCCCATTTGCCAAAATTGGACAATTCAAAGATCTATGCACGGACTATATGTGCCTTTTGGAAATCTGCCATGCAATCAGTTCTGGGGAATGCTCTGAAACACTCTTACACAGAGATCCTGGGAAATATAATCATTCACAAGAGCAAATCGAATGTGCCGCTGTTATGTTAGTCAAACCCATCCATCAGAAGCTGTTAAGACATTGACACGATTCATTGCAACTGTATATGGACCTGTAGCCTATGGTTTGAACTAAGATGGCCACAGATATCAGCGATGCTCCAGCAGTACTTTTCCTTATGATACAACTCAGTCGTGGACTTGAGCCAGTGGAAGTGCAGTCTGTCATCGACAAATCGAACAAGCAAAATTGTTATGCAACTCACCCCGAAAACTTGCTTTTATATATGCCATGCTTCACGACAATAGACCTCCCATTCGTGAAGTAGCTGTTAGGCAAATTCTGAAAGCACGAAAGCGTTCATCTACAATAATATAAAGATTCCATCACCCTGCTGATCAACTGAATCTTAATGCAATGGATTATATTGACATGATCGACTGGACACAGATTGAGGATACTGAACCACCATTATTATTATCTGAGAACTAAGAGTGAGGATTAACTTTGGGATGCAATAAAGTCAGTCCCAGTAAAGTCGTCATACACACCACAGACTCAAGCCATTGAAAGAATGATTCGTGTAGTGGTTGAGGTCAGCCTCAAAACTGTCGGAAAGGAGAAAAGGAACTCAATGATTTATTCTATCTTAGATGCAAGGAAGCAGCGGCCTATATTTGAATCAAAGAAAGACTGTGTTGTTTAGTTTAGCATCCAGGTGTGGCTTTAACTCATTACATTTCAAGTGTGTTTCGTTTTCACTGTAGCCTATCTATTGAATATAATTTACTGTAAAGTAAAAAATTGTATTTTTCCATACCACCTGGGGTAAGTGGTTAGGAGCACACCATCACATTAAAATTTTAACACTTTATTTAGTATGGCAAGCCTCACCTAAAAACCGATTTATGCGCCAATCCGACAATTTGATGTGAAAATCGACCCACCCTACCATACATGGAACAATCACTGCAGTGTATCAGAAAGCAAATGTTCCAGGTGTTGCTCAGTCATATGAATTGACCCAGTTAGGGTGGGTCACAGCATCTACTTTGTCCAGAGCAAGAGAAAATGATGAACAGAGCTCATCTTGCCAACCACTCACTCACGTTGGTGCACTGCCCCTGCTACCTGAAGTTGCTCACGAGTGGCCTACTGTGCTGACTGTGATTCTACAAGTATCCCAGCTGAAGACGTTTAGTCGTTCAGGGGTACCAAACTATGATAACCTTCGACAAGGCCCTCTACGAAAAGGCAGTGCAGTTGATAGACGCACGGGTCGACTTGAAAAGAGAATTTGTTTCCAGATTGGGTGAGCTGCATGCTGTGATGGCTGCACTAAGAGCTCTCGGAACTTCCATAGAGAACTCTGGGATTGATGATGTCTGGATCGAAGCCGATGTGTATGGATCTGCGACCACAAGGCAAATTCTCAAGTGTGCACACTACAAGAGAACTCTTCGTGCACACATCCACAATTACATGGCTTTGTATGAACTGGCCTTGGATCAGTTTTTCTCAGAGAAGCCACATCTGAAGATTATCTGTTCAAGATCAGCAGATAAGGTTCAGGAGGCATGTACATCTTCATTCTTCATTTGATAACAGAAAAATTAGTACTGAATCCATCTCGACTGCTCACGACCATTTTGGAACGAATCCTCATAGATGAAGATGTGATGCAGCAATCGAAAGCATAGGAAACGGAGAAGTCCTCTAATGCGATGTTCAAGTCAATGATGAACTATGTTCACCGTGTGGAAACGATCTTATTCTTTATCGAGGCATCCCGGAATGCAGATCTCAATCTCCATTTGCAAGCTGGTGAGGAACTGAATAAGCCCTAGATTGGATAAAGTACAAGCGTCTTTGCTCACGGTATATTGCAGATATGCATGACCTGAAGATCAACCACCCAGAGACTTGGTGTGAACTTTAAGAAGGCAATGCGTCTGTTACCAAGGGTGAGATAACATTTGTGTCCATTGGTGCAGATCGTGCATGCGAGCAGTTCAACAAGATGATGAAAGTCCACTTTGGATTATTTGGCACTTCTAACAACACGAATGCCCGGCAACGGTTTTTCCTGGCTGCACCAAAGATGTCGCGCCTCTCAAAAAAGCTCAAACAGCAGTTTGGAGACACTTCTTTCAAAAAAAAGTCACCCTGATGTACAATCAACCATTGTCAGGAAAGAGCATGAAGCTGTTGACAAGATAAAAGTTACCATACTGAGTCACGGAAATCCATTCACAGTTGAAGGTGATGAGTTGTATAACTTCATCACACACGCATGTGTTCCACAAGAAAATGTCAAACAGATCCTGACCGCCGATGAACAGGGACAACAGCTCTACAAAGAGTATGTTGCAGAACGGATTAATGGTGATATCAGCTTATGTGCACCAGTTAAGAAGCAGAACAACCCCATGTACATGTCAAGAAACAAGAAGCAAACAGTCAAGGTTCGTGACCAGTCGGTCGATCTGAAAGAAACAACAGATCTTTACGGGCGCTTCATGGTCCTATCCAGATCAAGCCGGACATTGATCAGAAGAATGCTATCGGTAACTATGAGTTCACCCTCACACCGAGAGCACTATTCGCTCCAGATGGATCAGTTCTACCATGCACTGATAAATCAAAGCTCATCCATTGCCTGCAGCATCTGGTTGAAACTGATGGAACAGACCATGATGCGCATGAACCAGCATCGGGTGGACAGAGAGTTGACACTGCTAATACAGAACTGTTACCATCGGCATCGCACATGAGTCAGAAAATTGCCATTGTCAATAACATGGTGGTCGTCCAGAAAATGACAAAGAATACGGGGCCATCAAGACAGTCAAAGATCTTAGCCAACACTTCAATGACAAGCTCATGACGTTGACAGCAGAGTTTGACGAGATTATTTTGGTGTTCGACACGTACAAGTCTAACTCTTTGAAACAGAAAACTAGAGCAAGACGACGAAAAGACAAAGATCCCGTCTAATACCAAATCATGGATGACACCAGAATCAAGCACATAGGCTACCACTGAGTAGGTTCCTGTCCCATGACCACACGAAAGCAGATTTGACACAGCACCTTGCTGAAGAAGTGATCGGATATAACAAGCATTCTCCAAAGCTGGTGATAACTTCAGCGTAAGGCCACACCAGAAGCAATCGGAACATCACGTTTGAAGTAAACAATCACGAAGAAGCTGACACCTTGATGATCTGCCTCGCAGCATCAGAATCACAGCGGAGTGCTGGTGCGCAGTTAGTCTTCTTCAGTCTGGACACAGACGTTCTTGTCCTTGCTGTTGCAAACTACGACCAACTCTGCAAACACTCGTCCATTTTGACGCTATCAGGTACACTGGTGACCGCACCAATATGGAGAGCTCTAGGACAAGAGAAGGCGAAAGCATTACCCGTATTCCATACTTTCAGTGGAGCTGATAATGTTGGCAGATTTTCAGGATTGGATAAAACGAAGTGGTTCCAACAGTACTTGAAGGCAAGAATGGAAACAATCAGTGCACTAATACAGTTACTTGAGGACAGCACACTATCTCAGAATGTGAAAGAAATGCTGGCCAACTTTGTGTGCACGATGTACTGCCCGAAGGATGTCCACATACACAACATTCCAGAACTGAGATGGCACCTGTTTTGCAAGAACTTGGTGGAGAATCAAAACTTGCCCCCAACAATCGGTGCATTAGAGGAGCACGTTGAACGCGTGCGAGTTCAGAGTCGTGTCTGGTGCCGAGCCACTGTCATGTGGCAACAGCTCCTTGATCCACTTCGGCATGGCTACCGTCAGGATGAAAGTGGGATTTCATTTATCACCACAAAGATTCTACCTGCACCACAAGCCATTATTCAGCTACTCCGATGCCAATGCAAAACCAACTGCTCAACCCAGAAATGTTTGTGTCGAAGAAACAACTTGACCTGCACCGACTTGTGCCTGTGTGGGATAGACTGCGAAAATGACGTTGACTGTAATGCTGGAAATAAGACTCAGGACAGCAGCTGTTGGAAAATTGAATTGTTTTTTGTTTGTACAAAATATGACAGTGGCGTGCAGGCTTGCTTCTAATGAATTCCTTAGTCAACATAACTTAGCACTAGCATGTTGAATGAAGTTTATATCTCAACTAGCAAGTAGTAATGTAACGAAATATAATTTCGGCGGCTATTTTAAAAACCAATATGGCGGATAGTCTAATTGCAAAGTGGTTAACGATAGGTATCTAGGTATGCTTTTAATGGATTTCTTGACCCTTAAAACATAGAATTAGCATGTTTGATAAAGTTTCTAAGTTTATTAGGAGCCGAGATATATCAAAATATATATTTTGCGGTGGCGGTGGCATTTTGAAAATTCAAAATGGCGGCCAAGCGGACATCTCTACAAATGTAAGCAACGTTTTTCGGATTCCTCATGATCTAAGCTTTCCGAAAATGTATAGGTTTGCTAATCTCCAAAAAATTTTGAACGAAACTCTTTTTTTTGACATAGTGAACCTGACTAAAAGTTAAATAGGCTGCGTCAAGAAGCGTAAAGTGCTGGTTTAGAGTGATATGACATTTTAAAACAAGTCTGGTGAAGAATTCCAATCCTGCCAATTTTGTTTCACAAATTTTGATGTAAAATTGTTTTACAAGTTCAGCTACATGGTAGCTTATATGTTTGCACCAATTTATAGCCTGGTTCATTCGAATATGAAATAACAACTTTGGAGAAAAGTAGTTTTGTTATACCACAAAAAGTGGTTGGTTGGTTTTGAATGTTTATCCTCGGACTAACAAAGCCTTGATTGGTTATTCCTGGTAGTTTCGCATATTTGTATACTGTAAAGGCTCTTGACACAGGGCCGGTTAACGAGATTG
This sequence comes from Aplidium turbinatum, assembly GCF_918807975.1. Classification (NCBI taxonomy): domain Eukaryota; kingdom Metazoa; phylum Chordata; class Ascidiacea; order Aplousobranchia; family Polyclinidae; genus Aplidium; species Aplidium turbinatum. The sequence goes on from NC_137474.1 coordinate 2,537,606, forward strand.
GCAGAGTAAAGGTTTCCGATTGTTGAAGTGTTGTTGCCGGGGAATTATTCCATTCACTAGGTGCCGCTGAATGGAGAGCAGTCCTGAAAATGCGTTGCTCAACCGCACACTCCGAGAGTCGAACTTGCGCCGCGTGATTTTTGAGCCGGGCGCGTAACCACGTACTGAGCTCAACAGATAATAGACAATAAAGCACATAGTTTGAAGGCTGTTACTGTATTCAAACAAATAACAAAATTAACAATTGAATAAAATTATTTGTTTGTTGCCCGATATCTGTAAGACCGAAGGTCTAATAGTGGGTGTGTCTTTTGTTATTTATGCAAAAATCAACCTGAATTTTATTACGTTTTACCGTTACATTTAAAGCCTTATTTAATTAATTGAATACAAAATCCGTATAATCGTATATGAAATATGTAGCCTATATCACTCTATTAGGCTTTTTTTTGTTTTATCGCTATATTTATTGAAAGACTTACTGAATGTTATAGTCAACTTGTGTGAGATCAAAACCAATGTTAATTCCACGTTCAACCACTTGTTGGATTAGGAATGGAATTAAACTGTTGCAATCAGTCATGCATATTGTATCATTTACACAAAGTCCGGCTATTATGCCAGCTGTAACAATAACAATGATTAAAGAGTAATTGTTGAAATACGGACATGTTTCCATAGCATCCATATGGCTACAAACAGTGGTGAGGTAAGCAGATTTGCACCGGCACTACAACGCCAAAAAGTATAACAATCTCCTTTAAGTAGGGTGTAATAAGAACCTCTTCTGATCCAACAACCGGCTCGCTTTATCTTTGAAACATTGTTTGCGAGAAACGACTGAATCCCCATCAAATGCTGTAGAAGCTTACGTTGACAGTCAGCTACACAGTCGATAAAATCATCAACTACGATTAAAATGGACCTATTGACATATAGCAGCTTTTACATGTCGCACGACTCCACATGAGGCAAGATTCCAACCTTGACAAACACCTCGAGCACTTTAGAAGCTCGCTTACTTTTGTTAGGCCAATTCTACAATCAAGATATAGTGGAACATACAATTTACTTTACCTGATGCGAAGGAAACCCCAAGTGTAGTCTCCACACGCAGGCAATTTTGTTGTCCAATATTGTCGGGGCACTGAACGTTTTCTCTTGTGTCCATTGGAGGAGGTAGCAGAGGTGAACTTACTGCAGCAGAGGTGAACGCAAACTTTGCGCCGGTAGAACAATTCAAGCTTTGGGACTTGATGCAAACCACCAAGAAACACCAAATAGCTATTTGTAGAAGAAGTTTCATTTTCAACTCAATTACAAAACAAACTGAAAATAAATAATGCAATATTTTTGGAGGCATTAAGCTAGTGCTGAGAGTTCACACCTAGTACTGGGAACGAATCAATATTTGTATTGTCAACATCATTGGATGCAACCAGCAAAGACCGTGCTGTCTGCTACTAAAACGACAAACCAAACCTTAAACTAGGCTTCCAACAAGACTGATAAAAATAGAAGAATGAACCTTTAAAGATATTTGGAAACTTTTTTGTCTTTTCCTGGCTGATGCTCGATGGTTTAAAGTTTTGTGTGGAAGCAAAGGCAAGCATGCAATTCAGGGATATCTAAAGAAGGGGATGCGAAGGCTCACAGCGATTGCCTTATTCTTATGAAACTACCAGGGCGGTAGTTTGTAGCGCGTGAAACATGCGGTTCTTTTTCAAAATTACATAAAGTTTTGTGGTGCAGCTGATACAGCAAGCTACAGAAGACAGTTAGCAAATGTTACTTAACTTGTTTGGAAGGACAGTTGAAAAGTTACCTGTAAATTGTTTTTCTTAACAAAGCCTTTGCAGTCGGCTATAGATGTAAAGCAAGTAGAGGAGTAGTTGAAAACAAGCAACCATGAGCATGCAGTGGATATCCAGGCCTGATGCAAATAGCGCACTGCAGGTCATCATAACAAGATTTATTAAACTAGCCTACTATCGGTGACAATTGTCATTTTACGGTAAACAGAGATTATTTACGATAAACAGAAGCCCTTCTACTGTCAGAAGTATTAGGCTAAAAGCCTTCGTATCCCCTTCTGTAGATATCCCTGATGCAATTTGTGTGTCCATCTTGATATTACGCCATTGAAAGTTCAAGCATGCTTCAAATCTACTATGTCAAGTACTAGTTCAGTTTCTAAGTATTTTTAAAGCTGAAAAGCGGTTTTCATTTGAGCCTTTAACTCTTTCGCAACCACCGAGGTCGAGACGTTTAATCTAAATAACCGGACATTTTTTACAAAAATCTTTTGTATTTACGCCGTAATAACATCTCATATGAACGACGTAGACGCACAATCTTGACATGAAATGAAAGCATACATCTTCAGCTACCCGAAGATGCAAAGCTTTGCCGTAAAATTTAAAACATTCAATGTAAAACTAGCAAACTTTCCAAACGGTATTTTTTCTAATTTCTAAAAAAATTAAAAATTGGCAGAAAGTATACTTCATTATAATCTTTACTACCCAAGTATGATGCAATAATATGAAAATATATGTAGTTTAATATAATGCGAAAACAATTCTGCATATGAGAAAAATTTTACTGCGTTTCTGCGCGCAATGCTTTTGGAGATACAGCAGAATGAATATGGACAAATTTGGAAAATTTTAAGCAAAAAAGTTTACGTAATTTACAGTCTTTTTGATCGAAAATTTTTTACATTGTTTTGCTTAAAACACCTTTTTACGTTGGACGTATGGATACGACCTTGGTCATCATGGCAAAAATCCCAAGAGGTGTTACGTCCGTGGTCGCGAAAGAATTAAACTAGACACTGAGATCTGTCGGTATAATGTCATGCATTTGATTAATTGTATTGAAAATAATATATGCTAACAAGCTTGTATTTTGACAGAAGCTGAAGTCTGATTGCAAATTTTACACTAGCTAACAGATTATATAGTTCCGTAAATGCATGACGGACTTTATTTTTTTCATTGAATCATATATCTTATAATTTATCTTAGCGATAAAAGGAAGAATTTATTTGAATGATACCAGTAGTTTTTTTCATGTTGGAACATATGTCAACGTTAAATTAACGATAAGTGATATAATTCGAGTGAAACATCATGAAAAAATTACGAAACTGTTGCACAAAAATTTCTTTATAATATAATTTGTTTTCGATTAAAGCTAAAACAGCACACAGACTGTCTGAACTAAAATAATAAACATTGCAGCCAGAATTAAGTGACTCAAACTGACACATTATAAGGAAGTAACTTTAAACATTACGTGGCACTTCACATATGAATTTTACTGTTTCTCTCGTAATGCTGAGTGCAGTGATATCAGTTTTACGCTAGAAACACCCAATTCAACTTTTATGGCAAAAGTGTTTTAGCTTGTACCATGGCCAGGGGCTCCGAGAGGGGGGGAGTCGGGCAACTTTCCCCCCTAGCATAACACTGTAAAGGAAAAACGAGTAGTTTTTTGTTTTGTCACTTTTGAAGGGTCCCATTTTTGCTACTAGGCCTACAATAAAAATGTACCAATTTACAAATAAACAAATTTTTGAATGAAATGCGTAGTTCCAGGTATTTTTCGATTAGGCTAATGTAGGTGCTATTTCAAATCAAGAACAAATCATTCTCGTATTAATAAGGAAAGTTATGTTAAACTGCTTAAAGACATAAGATCTGATTAAGCTTACTGCTTCTGTATCACTGAACCGTTTCTGTTGTTTTAACTTGAAAACTGGTGCTGCTTTTGCTAATCGTGTAGCCTGCTATTTTTGCTTGACCAACTTAACCTTGACTTCAAAAACTGCGTTGACCAAGTAGCCTATATGATAATGGATCCAACATGTCTGGAAGGGGAAAGATGTTCATGCAAGATTAAAAATAGTAAAACCTTCCTGCCTCTTTTCTGCTTATAGATGTCACTGTGAAAATCTAGTTAGAGTTCATGGTGTGCAGTTGGGACTTGTGGAACAAATTTAGACAAGTTGTAGCCCACAATAATGACATTTTGAATGAGTTGGTACTTTTAAAAGAAATCTAGACAGCAAACTTGAGCTGCAAACCGGAACGCACTATCTCACGATCTCTACTAAAAAAAATCATTTATTGCAACTTTCGAAACAATTTTCTAAAATATTTTCGTTGCTTTGAGAAATTTTTATTAAACCGGTAGGCCTATCTCGAACGGATGCAAGTTGAAAACGTGGTTTTAGCACATAGAAATTTGTAAAGAATTGTTTACGCACCACCATGACTCAAAACCTATCGAACAGCCTATGCATAACCTATTATGCATCAAATCAGACTATGCAAAGCCTTTATTATTTGATGTTGTGATCCGTAACTTTGCATTGCAAAAGGTCCGAAATGGATTAAATGCTTTGCTGAGCTATTTTCATTGCCTGTAGGCCTATTGTGTGCATACAATTTTTTCTCTATCTAAGTTATGCTAAAGTTACCAGCTACAACAATTTTGATTCGCGTCTGAATGGAACCAATTATAGCCTACTGGCACGAAAGTTTGTCATAGGAACGAGACCATTATCAACGACCCAACAACGGCTCTTCCAGGATTCCACATAACAATAGGTAGCAGTTAACAGGATCATCAGTAAGCACGCTCGCACTTCCCAAACACTACATAGGTGGGGTACTCTCAGTAGCTCTGGACTGCGAATCCAACATTCAGGACGTCGATCACCTGATCAAGGATCGCCCAGCCACCAAAATCAGTGGCGGATATGGAGCAGTAGGCTACATGCATGTGGCAACATTTTTAAACACTGGTTGAAGCGCCAGCAGCACCGCATATGAGATGTGTACACCATACGATTCTTGGCCTACAAGTTTTTCTAGTTAAAATAGTGAACAACAATGGCAATTTTGTCGCAAGTGTACTCGAGTGACCTTTGTTGATTTCATATAGAAAGATGTTTTTTCATATCGAAATGTTTATTAAAATCGAAACTTTAAAGGAATTCAATTTCACGCTGAAGAAAGTAGCCAAGTTCGGCTTAAGACACATGATGCAACGCATGATACAAATTCGTTGCTTTTATTTTTGCTGAAAATTGTTTTTTTAGCCCATTTTTCGTATTGTTTCCCGACTAGTCCTGATTTCTCTCGGAGGCCCTGACTGTCTTAACAACAATTTTTTTTCTTAAAGTGGCTTTCTCTAAAAGCTTTTATGATTAGTCAACAATTTTCATAGCTGTATTTACACCTTTGACATCCAATTACAAGTTCTAAGGTTAATTTTTTTCTTCATTTTTCTAACTCAAGTTTTATGAAAACCAGCTTTGTTTACATTGATTCAACCTACGTAGACGTTGAAAGAATGTTCATAAATTGTTTGTTCAGCAGTTAACTACTGTAGCTTGATTTTAACTAAGCATGAGATGTGTGCACTTATTCAAACGCTTTCTAACCCTTCAATAAAGCGTTGGGAAGAGCAGCTGCAGGTGGTTTAGAAAATGAATATTGTGTTTAGGGTAAATGGTCCCCGGTCGACTGAAATCAAGATACCCATTCGTGCCAGCCGCTCAACTTCTGCTAAACAAAGTAGACAAACAACATATCTCTGCGGCTAATTGGGCAGACAATAAATAGAATTCTGAAAGGAAGTCAAGCACCACCAGACTCCACTCATTCATCCTCGATGCTGACACCCGCCCCATCGGCCTGACGCTGTCAAGACTGGCGTGGATGCGCCTCAACTGTCTTTGTCCCTCGCAAGACTTGCGTGGGTCAGGCTTAACCGCCTATGAACCGGCGTCGGTCGCTTTCGCTCAGACATGTGCAGATGGGGCCTGGCTCCCTCATCGGGATGCGAGTGTGGCGCCACAGACCAGACAGTAGATCATATCGTCCATGACTGCCCAATCCATCAACCACCACATGGAACGCTTGGACTGAAGGCCCTGGATGACGAGACTGTCGAGTGGCTGATGACATCATGCCCAAACATATAGTCCGAAAGAACAGCTTATACGACGAAGAAGAAGAACTGTCTTTGCACGGGTGTCGGACTTTTCCACTCAATCATGCACCAATGGGTTATGGCCGGTTTCTCCTCTTGTGACTGTGGTAGGGAGGAACATACCGCAGACCACATCAGCAACGACTGCAACATCTTTAGCCCGCGTAATGGAGTGGGAGGTCTGCGTGTCTTGGATGATGAAACCAAAAACTGACTGCTCTTTAGCAGTCTTTCAGTGTAATCCGGGAACATCGTGAATCTGAGGTGGTAAAAGGATGGACCCTCGGCCCCAGATGCTCATACGACGACGACAAACGTGGGAATTCAATTACAAGGTGGCCATCCTCTCGTTGAACTACAGAGTAAGCCACCAAGAATGTCAACACCCGTTCTTGTGTGCGGAAGCGGAAACCTGAGACAAGCGTTGTTAACGAAAGCAATTAATATTTATTATATCATTGATTAACGCTTTGCAGTCATCGCATGACTGTTGCAGATTGTATCCGCCTTCAATATTTTGCCTTCGCTTGGAATTGTACTGAGTGTAAAGCAAGAAACTTTTCCTTGTTAGTGAAATGTGCGTAGTGACAGGCAAAAGCAATACCAAACCTAATATGGACGTTGAATATATAATATCAGATGACAAGACTCAAAAGTGCGGGGGAAGGAAAGCAACCCGTGATGAACACAACAAAAATAACTTTAGATTGGAAGTTAGATGTTTTGAAGTTGTCGCAAAGTGATTCTGGTTTGAAATTAAGCAATTTTAGTGCATAGTGGCCTTGCTTGTCTGCTAATGCTTCCAACATGCTTTAAATTTTGAAAACCAGTTCTTTTCAAAATCGTGTTTTTGTTGAAATGACACAAACAACTCTTACTTTGTGAAGAAATAATTAAATGTGTATACAGACAGTCGATTGTGATGTCTAATGGTCATCTATCCCGCATCAGTAAACCTATAAAAGAAACGAAATTCTCTCTACCGATATTTGAAAAGGAAAATGATGTGAGATAATAAAGGATTTAGACCGCATTAATAAAAACATTAAAGAGGTAAAGTTCATAACATAAACTACCGTGCAAACAAATTTTGCACTACTAATATTTTTTTTTTCATTGGCTACTCCGTCATGTAGGCTGCGATAAAACCTTTTCAATGAATTGCTACATTGACAAGTGGCAAGAATCCTGCATGACGCTCGGAAGGGTGCCAGTTCGACACCACCCAAAGGCATGCGGCTGTGTCTGGCAAGAGATCATTAAAATTGACTTTCTTGCTCCCATATCTGCTTAATATAAATTTTCTATCACTCAAAATACTGTAGGTCTAAAAATACTAAAAAAGAATTATGCAATCGTATAGTAAAACTTTTAGGCAATCTGGTGTTAATAGGAAATCTGTCGTTTGATACACCAGAAACAGCTTCCAACTTATTTTATCAATACGATATTGATCAATGTTCTTTATACAGCTGCTGGCTACTTTATGGTGAAGAAAGATTCTAGCAAAAAAACATTGTAAGACGTCAGTTATTATTTTAAGAAATGTTGTTGTAAAACGTACATTCTTAAAATGTGTGTTTCTGCATAGCGATGGAATCCGTCGCAAATACGCGTCGCTCTCATCGTTTGTAAGGACTTTTAGCTGCTAGAACTAGCAGAGTCAAACCACTGTTGGTAGACCAAGCATTACAACTAGTTATCTGATTTTGCCCAACCTTCCCTTCAAACATTCAGTAATAACGTAACAAATGTGGCCAGTAGCATCCCTTCTTTACGCTTATCTTCATGGAGCAAACTTACAGTTACGCAACCGGCTAAAATGGATTGCCGATGATGAAATTAAACATGCAAACATTTGAATGCTTGCGGTATTGAAATAGGCTGTTGGTTTAAAAAGATTCAACGCATCAAGAATATTCAACGCATAGCCTACTTCCTTGATACGATGAGTAATATCACAAACAAGTTTTCGTTTGCTGATGGTGCATGACAGTCACGTTAAGACAATCGGCAATTTCACTGCAAGCATTGGGTTCATAGTTCAGAAAACTTAACAAAATGTTTCATTATCACATTTTTAGCATCGTTGATGCTTCATTATGCGATTTTGTAGTGCTTAATTGGTTGTACATAGGTCTACGTTTGTCACGTTCATCAGTCAGCACATACATCCTGTCTGTGCAGGGCCGGCGCAAGACTATCTCCCACCCTAGTCAAGCTGCAACTTTTGGCTGAACAATTTCCTGCAATAAGTGAACAAGAAAAGTTGTGAATTCTTTCTTTTTTTAACACAAAGTATTTTTGATTAAATCACTTCACTCTAGTTCTAGTAAGTACCAGATCAAAATTAAAGGCCAGTAAAAAACTTCTGTTACTTTACAGCTTAACTGAGTGCTGTCTACGTCTCCGTTTGATTAGCCTAGTGTTTTGCAGAAATCTGCAACAGCTTCAAGTCTCTTGCGACTGCTTTTATTAAAACTGTAAATATCATCCGAGCGGCATCGATATACATCAAAAATTACTGTAAGATTTTATAGTAGCCTATCTTAAAGCATCACTGCGACTTTTTTGTTTTGTGTCTCAGTATAGGCGTACAATTTGTGCAACAACATTCAAAACACAAAGCATCTTTATTCAAAGAAAAAGGAAATTGAAAAAAGGTTGCTAAACTGCAAAAATAGAAAAGTTCCGCACTTCCTTAACCCTTTGCTTTTCAACGTTTTTTTGGAAGTTAACTGCTCAAGGGGGGGCCGTTTTTGGATCAAATTCAATCAGCTGTTACGAGTTATCCGCTGATGCTATTTCAACAGAAGTTGCACTGGTGTGAAAGCAAATCATTGGTCTATAAGTTTGAAAACTCATTATTTTAAAATTTTATATGTTAAACTTGATATTTCAATTTTTGCAAAGGTACCCAAAAACGACAATTTTGATTTAACTTGCCGCCTTTAATTAACCGTGCTAATCCGATTTCATGCAAACTTCTAAATAACAAAGAGCTCGATCGAACGCACGAAGTGTGTGTGCGGTGTGCCGAATCATTGCATTGATTAGAATTTACGACTTGCGAGCAAATCTTATTGTAAGCTACTCACTGATTCTAAAATAGTTACAATCAGAGTAATATTGTTACACGAATTTGAAAAAAACAAAACTGCGTTTGTTGTCTTACATTTTTATCCTAAACTAATGCATTCCGAAACTCGTGGCTAGCTTCTAGTTTTATGGAACCAAATTTCTCATAAGTAACACCTTAGCCTGCTTGAATAGCTGTTTACATCTTCGTTTGTGTATTTTAGGTCAACAATTGAGTTTGTAGAATGAATATTTTTAGTAGAGAGAAGACAATTGAACAAGTTGTTGAAATAATCTGAAATTTCTAAGTTCAAATTAGGTGCTTTTGAAATTGTGAATTTGTGTCAAGTCGCAACACAAATATCATGCAGGCTACATCATAAGTCATTTCGCTTACGGGTGTTTATAAACATGACTCATAAATTACATCCACAAAAAATACAGCATTTACATCAACAAAGCTAAGTTCGAAGCTCACTGTTTATTGAAGATTGTGTCAATCAATTTGAAAATACATTTTTAGTCAGCCAGCGTCGAAATAATGCAACAGCGAATTGAGGAACATGCGTAAACAAAGGAAATGTGAAATAACCCACAGTCAGCAAATCTACATAAATTTAATGTTTACAAATGTTGAATCAATGTAAAAGGACTGGATTGCTGACTGGGTCCTTATTGTTTGAAGCACTAAAAATACGCGTAAAAGCGACAACGTCAGCAAGGCAGTGATTATGTTTCTGGCCAAAAAAAAACATTTTACTGAGATACAATAAACATAATCATTTTGTGCCAGATTGTGAGAAGACTTCCTAGATTCTTTCCAACCATTTGCATGATTGCAAATTATTTTCTATAACTTTACATTGCTAAAAAATGGCTTCTTTGTTGAAACAACGTGGCTACAATTCTATAAAAAATTCTTAGGCCTACTACATTGAAGTAATGAAATTTTTTTTGTGATTTTGCTGATGACGTTTTACAATATCCGAGAAGTAAAAAATAATAATGATGAATTATTTTACAAAACCGTGGTTTGCAAGTGCTTCACAAAAAATTGTTGGGGGAAAATTTACTATTAGACGTAAAACGTTTGTAAAAGAAAATTGTCGGTTTACGTATTTATAATGTTTATTGCGCTGTTATCGAATTATAAACTGCCTGTAGGCTATTGTCTACCTTTGTGGTTGCCGGCCAGCTTAGAGCAGCATGCAAACTAAGCGTTTATGTTATTTGCATCGTGTTATGATTCTTGAAAATTTCCCACAAGGTCTTTATTTTTATCGTGATATTTTGTGCCTCTTCTGTCCTAAACTTGAAGTTATTGTGCAGCACTATCCACATCGGTTTTTAGACTCAGTCTTCATTGAAAATCTTTTGTGTGGTGCATCATTTCAAGTAGTGTCTTCCCCTAAACTGTTACACAAATCGCCCAGAACCAGGTTGATTATTATGTATCTTACAGCAGTTGAGAGCCCGTTATTGTATGTGTGGAATTATTACTGTAGATGTCTGACTAAATTCATGCCAAAGTCGAGCAAATTCTGCTTTCGGGATCCTTGCCGTTATTTACTGTATTTTTTGTTGATAAGTTTAGGCAGCATTTTTCCAAGATAAATGAAGACATCGGTATTGTTCGTCACTTAGATTTAGTTTTCTCAGCATTATTTATTCATTCTTTGATCCACTAGTTTGTCCCACTTTTGGTATAATCGGATCGTTTATAAATGGCGGGTCTTCACAATAGCCGGCCTCTTATACATTGGCGCAACGTATTCAGATGTTGAATCAATGATGAAGAAAGCTGATTTGTTGTTTGTCTTATGTGACGCCTAAATTTATGCCTCGTCTACAGTACAAAATATTTTGTAATGTACATTGTGTACATTGTACATTTTGTTTGTAGGTCTACATTACAAAATATTTTGTAATGTAGATGAGGCATTATCATCTTTATTTTGCGCTCTTTGGAACAAAACACAGTGCACTGTGAAACAAAAATACAGGACATAACAACAAGTAGGCGACATAAAGCAGTGAAGGGACGCCATCGAGTTAGCTGCTACGTGTAAATGGAGCCTATCTCATAATTTTGAGTGTATCTCACAGTTACTGTTTGCAAAAACGCTATTTCTCTGGCTTCTCCCAAAAGCATTTGCAGTGATACATTTCCTCAATTGCAAGTTTTGTCAATGAGAGCATTTCCATAGAACGTTTATTTCGAAACCAGGTTTTCGTGTCTTTATCCAAGAGAAGATTTCTTATTGTAACGTTTTTTATTCGTCAATGAATATTATCTGCTTGAAACAACTGTTTTGAATAGTTTGTGGCCTCCATAGCCTACTATTTTGATCGTGGATTGCTATTCTTCTTTGTAGAGCTGATAACGCAAAAAAGCTTGCTTTTATTGCTCCTAATTAACAGCTTTGCGATCACTGGCTTTTCTTTGTAGCATAAGAAATAACGCGCTTTGTATTATTGAGGTCAAACCAAACAAAAGAAAGCAAGAGGATGCTTCTCTCTGCTCGCGCATATCGATACACGAAGCAATTATGAGCTTATGGCTTGTCATCGCAATGTAATCCATTTCACGCTTTGCTGGAAGTTAGCTAGAAATAGCAAAAATTCACCAAAATCTTGAATTTACAAGAAAACTACACAACTTTTAGCATCAAATTTAATATCATCAGATCCGCCTGGCAATTTTAGGAAAAGTCAAGAAAAACCAAGTGCATGGCGTTACTGTGCTTCAAATAATTAAAGAAAATATGAGGGGGGGGCCAAATCTGGCCTCCCTTTGAGGAGCAAAGTGTTAAAGGCTGCATCTTAAATGACTGCCTAGTTTGCCTTAGGCTATAGTATTAGTATAGATGCGCCGGCCCTGCGTAAGCTACATGAAAATGAAACTGTGGAATACTTACTTTTATAATTTGAATAAGCCATGCGCAATTCAACCCACAGACTGCGTAGTCGCGCGATAAAAGTATCAGACTCAAGTTTGCAAGGTGGTCGATCCAATTCCCATTGTCCGCATTCACCCTGGTCTTGGCAAAACACTTTATCAAATGCTTGACGAGGAATGCAAAATTTTTGTTGTCTTGCGGCAACTGTCAACCTTGTAACAAGTGTCAGCCTTGTGACAGGTCAAATCTTTTCGAGTTGCAACGTTTTCAACCCACTTGGTGTCGCTATTTGTTAAGTGCGCTACCCAGTGGCACATTTCTTACACAACATTCTATAGTATTATTTTATTGTATATTTGTAACATTTTATGCTCACAAATAACTTTTTGTTCTATTTTTGTTCATTGAATCAATTATTATTTCGGTATATCTCCGCATTCATTTTAATTGTACTGTACAAACCATGGAGTAATTTCCACCACCAGCGGCAAGACTCTTCCTTTACCGTTCAATCTGCAAATTGAAAGTTAACTCTGCTATTTTTATGTAATATCTCAACAAGAATAAATTAATTAGAACTGTTTTGAAACTTTTCAATAAACATGATGTAAATCTTTATCTTTTCAAATGATTTATTTTATTGTAGGTATGCCGTTAACAAGTGAATAAAAAAATAACAGTTAACCTCTCAAGTACATGTAGCTCCCACACAGAGTGAAATTTACATGCCTTTTGACTCTTTTTTATTTCTTTAAAAGTAATGTCTAAAAAGACTTACTTGATGAAAAGACTTAGATGTACTTGAGAGGTTAACTGTTATTTTTTTATTCACTTGTTGATTCATTCATATCAGTTTGTATCCTCTGTGGATCCTTCTCTGGTATCATGGGCCAATCCTATAGATGTTTGCTGGTACACCCCTTCATTTTCTTTGAATTTTTATACTTTTATGTACCGCTTGTATCTAATTTCTTGTATTTTAGATCCATCTCAGATGATTGTTATGTCCTAGCTCAGTTGCAAATTCTTGTCTTTTTTTCTAGTTTTTACTTTTAACAAATTCCAGTCATTCCTTAGCACAAATTCTCTCAAAAAAATCACACCTTCCAATAGGCTGTAAAATTACTCAAGTTTCAAATCATCACCTCAACCAACACTTCAAGACAACTTTCCACCTTCACTTTACTACGCTGAAGAGACCGGAAGATCGAAACACTGGCCTTTGTCCGTAGTTACTTTTCTTAATGTCTTTTTAGACATTCTTTTTGGGTCAATAATGTCTTTTTAGACATTACTTTTAAAGAAATAAAAAAGAGTCAAAAGGCATGTAAATTTCACTCTGTGTGGAGCTACATGTACTTGAGAGGTTAACTGTTATTTTTTTATTCACTTGTTGATTCATTCATATCAGTTTGTATCCTCTGTGGATCCTTCTCTGGTATCATGGGCCAATCCTATAGATGTTTGCTGGTACACCCCTTCATTTTCTTTGAATTTTTATGCCGTTAACAATTTGGAAAAAAAATATTGTACTGTACTAGTTATAATAAGTCATATAATTTTATCATTTCAATGACTAGGAAAAGTTGATGAAATCATACAAGATTTAAAACATAAAAATTTAGGTTGATAAGAAACATGTCTGTACGCTTAACAGAACAGCCAGAAAATTTAAACTATGGTACTGGTAGTCTTAATTAAAAAGAGCAATTTTCCATATTCTTTTCACGTGTACCTAGAAACCTAGAAAATGCTTCACTTGAACTTTTACAACTAGCACAAAATCAGTTGCAACTTGCACAGACGAATTGTTTACGCGCTACATGAATGCATTGAGCGATATAACTGGTGACAAAGAAAACGAATAAAGCTCTGTGTGAGTGATGAACGATTTCACTTCCTCCACAAGAAGGCGTCAATTAAAAAGGAAACAGGCGCCGAAGTTTGTTACATTGCTACAATCTCTTCAACTGTGCTATAATTGTTATAATTGTTCAAGTCACAGTACGCTTTCTTTCGAAAACTAGAATGCAAAGTTTTGAATAATAACTAGTTACAATTGTTGATGACTAAAACCACGATTAAGAAAATGTCTCTTACATGCAAATAAGGTATGGACAGCCTACTGCTTTTTTGCATTCATCAAATTTTGGCATTCGCACAACAAGGTCAATTAATTGCAAATACTAAGTAATTTTCGTTATTCAACAATTCTTTTGTTATGGATCATTTTTATATATTTCATTTACAAACAGTTTGCAATGTTGCTATGCTGTTTACGATTAGGCTGGCTTTTAGATAAGCTGGATGATTTTAACACTACTACGACACTGCGGTACTTGCTATGGGAAGAGTGTGTTGAACCAAAGTGCTGCCATAATATTTCTAAAATTGAATTTTAAATACATTTTTTTTAAGGTGTAAGCTTCACATACACAATACACTGCCTGTGATGGTTGGTGTTGCCTCGTGTTTTGTAAATCAATTAATCAATGATAAGAAATTTTATGCAAGCAAAATTTTTACTGGATAAATAGTTGCATTATAATAGGCTACAATTTTTCTTATTCGATCACAATCATCCATTTGTTTATGAAACAATATTGCCAAACAAGAACGACAAGATGACGAGCAACGCCATCAAAGGTTGTTTCATATTAAGTAGCTTTTCTGCGCCCCCTGGGATCATTTCTCGTTGACTTTGAAGGATCGTTTCCACTGATTGGTCGTTGCAATTGTCAGTTTTGCAACAAGCTCTTTTACAATCCCTGAATGAAACGAAACACTTGCGTTAGCTCAAAACACAAATCAATCCAATGTTTTTTCCTGAGCAATTAAGCGTCATGTGATTCTGCCTCCCCTCTGCCTTGCCGTTTCATTCTTGTGGTGTTACTTTCAATAACATTTGAGGTCATTTTCAAGGTCAAAATACAGTAGTATATTTTAATATCAAATTACTGAATTTCGATCATTTTTGCCCATTTTTGCTACCATTGAACTCGCCATCCTCAAAGACCCTAATAAGGATTCCAAGATTGTGTCTCCAGCTTTTCTAGAAGTTATTTTTGCCCAGGACTCTAGTTAATCCTTCAGACTCAAGTTACAAACCCCCAAATCGTAACATTCCAGTCCTTATCTAAAAGAGTTTATGGTTGAACCTGTAACCTACGGTACCTTTTTTTCAAGTAATACGTTTATGCGTAGAAAAGGTTAAATTTACAAAATTATGATGGCTTGATAAATGGATAATGCAATTGCTTTAGAATAAGTTTAGAATAGTTGTTTATGGGCAAGTTTTGGGCCACTGCTTGTGTAAAATAATAATTCATCCAAAACGTTTGAAAAACATTTGGCAGCACTTTTGCATACCCTATTTTTCTCTTGTTTGGTGGTTGCACATCCCGTACTTCATATTAAAAAACTTACCGAATTGTATATACATCTGCAAAGCCGGTAGCTGGAAGTCTAGTCTCAAACAGGTCTTCGATTAGAAATGGGACTAAAGAGTCGCAATCAGTCATGCATACTGTATCATTCACACAAAGTGCAAATGTAATGTCAGCTGCAAAACAATAAACATTGAAAGGTTTTTGTTGTCATATAGAGATGTAACTGTATCATTCATATGGCTACCAACAGTGGTGGAAATATACAGGTTTGCACACAGGCTACATAACGCCAAAAATGTACAAGAACGTACTTCACGCAGCTTGCAACAAGACTTTGTTTTGATGCAGCAACCTGTTCGCTTTCTCATTTTAAAACACTGTTTGTGAGAACTGACTAAACCCCATCAAATAAATATGTTTAAATAGGTTAAACAATAAATACTATAAATCAAGCAGTGCTAAGTACATCTATAGTACCGGTAATATAATTAATACTTTCTAAAACCTCTACAACTTGCTTCACCCTATAAAGGGGATCACTAGAAGTTCTTATTCAAATAGAACCTAATTAAATAAGGACCTTCTAATGATCCCCTTTTAGAGTGAAACAGGCTGTAGAGGTTTTAGAAAGTAATAACTATATTTGATGTTTAAATAGGTTTATATTTTGGCAAACATCTCGCTTACTTTAAAAGCTCAGTTACTTTTGTCAGATCAAGTCGGTAATCAAATTAAAGTAGAACGCACATTTTACTTTACCTGACACTCCGCTGGTAGTTCCAAGTGTAGTCTCAACACGTAAGCAATTTTGTGGTTTGTTGTTACTGGGACACTGAACACTTTTTCTTGTGTCCATTGGAGAACTTCCTGGAGGTGTGATGGTTACTGTGCCGGTAGAACAAGCCAAGTTTTGTGACTTGATGCAAACCACCAAGAAACACCAAATGGCTGCTTGTAGAAGAAATTTCATTTTAGTTAGATTACAAAACAATCTGAAAATGAATAGTTCAATTTTAATTTTAGCATGAGGCTGGTAGGTCAGCTTGGTACAAACCTAGTGCTAGGAACCAGGGCCGTTGAAAGGATATTTTAAGTCTAGTACTAAAAAGATGGCGCAGCGGATAAGGCGCTCGCTTTCCAATCATGCAATCCTGGTTCGACTCCCGGCTTAAGCTGGTTGTTGACAAACACCGCTCACCTCTACCCAGGGTGTAATAAATTGGGTGGACGTAGTTGCTGAAGTAAAGGCGGCCGAGAGAAAGGAACTGGCCACCATACTCTCGTTAGTGCCGAAGGCTTAGTATAATTAGAACCATATCTTCTCGTTCCACGATGCTTGGATCAAGTATGGGACTCACCTTTATCTTTACTAATGAGATGCGAATACTAATAATAATAAGTACTAATAAGATCCTATTTAAGAAAAAATCATGATGTCCAAAAAATACTCAATTCAAGTCAATAGAGATTCTAAATAGTTGTATATCTTTTCGCAATTTGCATCCGTCCCGCAGCTGTTAATCTCACAGCAATCCGGCCCTCAGAGAAAAAAGTTTGGTGACCCCTGGGTTAAGCCATGGAATGACAGCATGACACGGTTGGTTGGTTAACACTTTGAGCTTGATCGTTTAGTTCCATTTTCCTTGCATTAAGTTGATAAGAGCGCGGTTTTATTTTGATTAGCTGAAAATTATTGTTAAACAAACCAAAAATTTTAGCAAAACCTTAAATTAGATTAGAACTACAGGACAAACAATGTAAAAATCAATCTACCATCTACCTATTCAAGTATGGTTGACAACTTTGTACAAACGTATTTATGTGCAGAAGAGGAAAACTTGGTGTTTATGTATCAAATCTTTTTGAAAGTACGTGACCGGAAGACCGCAAAATACTTTGCAGTCGTGGTGGTCGTGGTGTGACTACTGCGGGGAATACCTGCTTTCGATACTTTGCTTTTGCTTCGAATAGTTCAGAATGTAGCAAGAAACTTTCTTGTTTGTGAGATGCAAAAAGCACTATCAAACCTAATATGGACGTTTTTTTGGATGTACATCACATGACAAAATTCAAAAGTGCTTGGGAAAGTAACTCGTGAACAAAATTAACTTTTGATTGGAAGTTAGATGCTTTAAAGTTGTCGCTACGTGATGTAGGTTTGAAATTAATCACGGTGATGAACTGTTTTATTTTGATCAACAACGCAAGAGTACAAAATAATTGACACGACGAGAAGAACACAATAAGCATAGCCAGGTCAGAGACTGTAAAGAACCGGCCTGCCACGCCCTGCGGAGGCGGAGAGCGGCGTGATTATGGAATGGCGATGCACCCGGAAGGGAAGTCCACCAGCTTAGATCGCGGGGGCCAGGCTGGGGAGTCTAGGTACCTCTGGAAGGAAAGTGTGGATCGAAAATTTTGTGCGACTCGTCCACAAAATTTAGAATGGCGGAACGGGCCAAGGAGACGGGCTTAGCTTTCCGCAAACGCAAAAATGTCAGCTCACAAAAAGGGCCGAGCGCCCGTCGTGTGGGTGTGGGGTGACTGATACCGGCAGAAGTTTTAAAGCCGGGCAGCGCCCACGCCTCCATCATAGTCTTGGGAGCATTGTGAAAGAAACATTTTTATCAATGCCCCCTCCCCCCCCCCCCCCCTTTTACACTTCAATAGTTGAGAGATATCCTTCCTAGAAACCAACCACTTAATTGTTCCTAAAAAAAAAACGTTTTAAAAATGGCTTAGTTGCTTAGTTGTTTTAGAGTAGGTTCGAAATTACACCCGGTAGCTACTGGGCTCGTCTTCTTTCAACAGCCCTTATCGTAATTGTAAGCCAGCTTGTCCTGTACGTGGAAATGTAGAGTGTACAAATACTTTGATAAGTTTCACCTCAAAAAAGCTTTGCTCGGCACTTGTCAGAGATACTGGCAACGTCAGTAGAATTCTCAAAGCATGGAGGCATTTGGTCTAGTCAGTGGTGGCTCATATATAGAAACTGCAGATATGCAGCACCCCCTGCACATTTTTTTTTATTAATTTCACGTTTTTTTCTCATTTTTTTTGTACATCCTATCGCTTAGAAGTTTCATAACTTCTGGATTTTAAAAAGCATTATGATTTGTTAAGTTTTAAATTTGGAAGCTCTGAACTGCAAGCTCTGCAGTTGAAATCTTATAACAGAAAAACGTTGAGGAATTGTGACGTCATATTTTGGCTGGGGTTGCTTTAAAATCCCACAGCCACAATTCCGAATTGCAAATTCTGCAGTTGCTGGTCAGGCTAGCTACTGTTGCAAGTATACTTCATCGTTTTCAAGCACGATTGTTAGGTGGCTACGACTGATGCTGTTACATGGTTGGACTAATGTTATCATTATTGTTCTCACTTAATTAAATTTAACCTAGGTTCATTGTTAACTTACGATAATAAGTTAAGGCCAAAGGTCTAAGGGTGTAACTAAATAAAAAAATACCACTAAAATAATGCAAAATTTTATGGGGGGCATTTGCCCACAGACCCCCTTAGCTTGGCATCGCGCCTTTGGCGCTCGCTCTTTCACGTATACCTCCTGTTGCAGCACTCCCTGATATAAACACCACGAGCCGCCACTGAGTCTAGTTATTGTGTAAAGTTTTTGTTGCACAAAAAAACGACAGCACATCTTCAGATGTCACAGATTTTGAGAATTTCATAACTATTTCTGTTACTTCACAGCCTGATTGCTGTCTACGTCTCTGCTTGATAACAAAAATTGCAACAGTTTTAAATCTCTTACGACTGCTATTAGTAAAACTGTAACATCATCCGAGCGACATGCATATACATTAAAATTACTGTAAGATTGCTGTAAGATTTTTTAGTAGCCTATCTTAATGGCTTCAAAGCATTACTGCAACATTTTGTTTTGTGTCTCAGTATAGGCGTACAATTTGTGCGACAACATTCAAAACACCAACACATTTTCATTCTAACAAAAAAAAAATACAAAAACGATTGCTAAAATGCAAAAAAGAAAAGTTCTGCACCGCCTTGAAGGCTGCACCCTAAATGACTGCCTAGTTTGCCTTATAGATGCGCCGGCCCTGCGTAGGTTACATGAAAATGCGACTGTAGAATGTCTAGATTTATAATTTGAATTTATGTGAAATTGAATAAGCCATGCGCAATTCAACCCACAGACTGCGTAGTCGCGCGATGAAAGTATCAGACTCAAGTTTGCGAGGTGGTCGATTCGATTCCCATTGTCCGCATTCACCCTGGTCTTAGCAAAACACTTTATCAAATGCTTGAGGAACACAATGTTAAATTTGCGATTTTTTTTGTAAAATCAGAAGAAGAGAAATTAATTAGAGCTGTTTTGAAACTTGTCAATAAACATGATGTAGATTTTTATCTTTTCAAATGATTTATTTTATTGTAGGTTTGTCGTTAACAATTTGGGAAACAATAGTGTAGCCTACTGTACTTGTTATAATAAGCCAAATTCTATCATTTCAATGACTAGGAAATGTTGATGAAATCATGCAAGAGTTAAAATATAAAAATTTAGGGTGATAAGGACATGTCTCTACGCGCATCAGAACTATCACAAAATTTCAACCATGGCAGTGTTTAACGTATTAAAGAGCATTATTTTCCATATTTTTTCAAGTGCTCCTGGAAACCAAGAAAATGCTTCACTTGAATTTTTACAACAAGCACAAAATCAGTTGCAACTTGCACAGACACATTGTTCACGTGCTACATGAATGCTTTGAGCGATATAACTGGTGACAAAAAAACAAAGAAAGCTTTTTGTGAGTGATGAACAGTTTCACTTCCTCCACCAGGGGTCGATTGAGTGGGAGTCACAGGCGTCGAAGTATGATACATTGCTACAATCTCATCCACTGTGCGATTGTTACAATTGTCCACGTCACAACATGCTTTCTTGCAGAAACTAGATGCAAAGTTTTGAATAATAACTAGTTACAATTATTGTTGACTAAAACCACGATTAAGAAAATGTCTCTAACATACAAATAAGGTAGCGGCGTACTGTTATTTTGCATTCATCAAATGTTAACATTTGCACAACAAGTCAATTGCAAAATACTGAGTAATTTTCGTTATTCAACAATTCATTCTTTTGTGATGGATCATTTTTATATATTTCATTTACTAACAGTTTGCAATTGTTGCTGCTGTTTGCGATTAGCCTGGATTTTAAATAATCTGGATGATTTTGACACCACTACGACACTACGGTACTTGCCAAGGGAAGAGTGTGTTGAACCAAAATGCTGCCCCATAATATTTCTAAAATTGAATTTTTTTTATTTTTTTAATTACATTTTTTTAAGATATAGTCTTCACAGACACAACACACTGCCTATGACGATTGGTGTTGCCTCGTGTTTTGTAAATCAATTAATCAATGATAAGAAATTTTATGCAAGCAAAACTTTTACTCGACAAATAGTTGTATTGTAATACAATTTTTTTTGTTAGATAACAATCATCCATTTGTTTACGAAACAATATTGCCAAACACGAACGACAAGATGATGAACAACGCCATCAAAGATTGCTTCATATTAAGTAGCTTTTCTGCCCCCCCTGGGGTCATTCCTTGTTGACTTTGAAGGATCGTTTTCACAGATTGGTCGTTGCAATTGTCAGTGTTGCAGCAAGCTCGTTTACAATCCCTGAATGAAACGAAACACTTGCGTTAGCTAAGGCTATTGTCTTTTTTTTGTTGTAGGCTACAATACATTCTTTTCGAATGCTGTTACCTACAAACTAATTCATAGGACTATTAACTGATAAAAAAAAACTTCCGGTTGTAAAAGCTAATTCAACTGTTTTTGACAATGTGTGCATAATATTAGAGCAAAGGTTCTCAACCGGAGCACATGTACTCCAGAGTTTCGTGAAAGAAATTGTAGGGAGTGTGGGCATGTTTCCCGTATTATCATTTCAACAACTTTTCTTGCTAGACCAACCTTCACTTTAATATGACTGAAAAGTGTTTTTTCTGAAACACTTGCAATTACTGATTTTGTTGTGAAGCAAGGCCGACTTTATCTGTTATATTTAACGTATGAAGTGATGCTTAAAACAGTTAAAAGATAAATTTTGTGCTGTGTATGTTGTATGGTATAGGCTATAGTGAGCACTTAACTCTAATTGTTTCAAGGATAGTTTACCCCCACGCCACGCTAGTACACTTTCATGAATGTGATACAAAGCTAAAGAACAATTTTAGAATAACTTTCTCAGAGCATAGTTGTTCGAGCTTAGCTTCAATGGAAGAAGTCTCATATTTGTAAAATATCAACATGCTACTTCACAAATGTTACAAACGACTTGTTTTAACCTGATGCTGCGGGTTCGCTGTGGTGATAGCGTTTCGGAGCGCAGTTCCCTAGTCATGTACTGTGACAAATAGTGTTGGAGTCAATTGAAACTTATACAACAACGACACTGTCACAATCAATATGCGAAGCCACACAGTATGCTACATTATGTGCCTTGACCAAGAGGACTGTTTTAATTGTATAATGCTCACGAAATGTTATCATCGGTTACTGTCCTGTAGTGACCTTTGATTGCGAAATCCTTATGAAGCAGTGTAATTGTAGAAGATTCTAAATACGTGCAAGACTAGAAGGTTCTCCAACTAGATCGAACGATTTGTCAGGTAGTAGTTTATTATGACGTCACAAATATGTTTACCGGTAGTTAACTTGACCAGAACAAAAAGTTCGTATGACGTAACATTACCGTACCTTCCGGAAGTTACTGATCAAAACAAACCGGCTGTAAATGGTGGCGTAAATTGCGTAATTAATTTTTATAGAAAGGATATTATTGAGATGATTATTGATTGAGAGTTGAATTGAAGTAGAAGTTATTGAATATAAGTGGATGAAAGTTGGTGCTATTAGAAGTTGTGATCGAGATTAGAGTTGTATGAGAAGCAGCTGTGAGTGAAGTACGTTAAAGTCGATTATAAGAGTTACAGGTGTTTATTGCTATTCACAGTTACTTTGATTATTTGTTGAGAGTGCTGAGCCATTAGTTAAGTCCTTCAAGAATTATCATTTATCATTTACAAGTAGAACTAATCGACGATTTGTTTTACTGTTTTACGTTGATATCTCAATAAATTCCCGGTCATTTGAACCCAATGAAATGTAGTCCAAAAACAACCTCTCATACGAAAGAAGCAGATGAATCTCAATAAACTACGTCATTAATCTTTCCCAAGTCTCTTTCCTGGTAAGAGGTGGAAAGAACTGTGACAGACACACTGACTTCATTCGTCACAGCACATGACTAGAGAACTGTGTTCCGAAAGCTATCCCAAACCGCTATACCACAACAAACCTGCAGCATCAGAGCTAAAACAAGTCATTTGTATCTACATTTGTTAATTAAACAACGATCATGCTGCTAAAAGCGAAACTCAATTCATTGCATCAACATGTTAATTCCATATCAGTTTTTGTCGTATTCAATCGCATGACCTTCACTTGAAGATGCAGATGAAGTGGACAGAAAGGCAAGAAAGCTAATCTTCATGTCCACTTAGAGACATGTCTTTGACTGGTGTCGAACAGGAGTCGTTTCGATTCCCGTACCACTTGGCTGTACAGCCGAGGTATAAAAATAATAAAAGCGCATCAAATTTAATTCTCTCATAAATCGTGAAGTGCCGACTTAAAGAGACATGGTATTTTATAGTGAGTGGCCTGACAAATTCCAATACTGCCAGTTTTATTTCACAACTTTTATGTGTAATTTTTGTCATAGCTTCATCTACACGGTAGTCAACAAATTTCCTAATTTTTGAACAAGTTTAGTTCTATATGAAGTTGCAACTTTGGATAAAAGTAGTTTTGCCATTCTGCAAACAGATGATAAATGATGCAGCAAATAGTTTGAATGATATTATTGCAACAAAACAATAAATTATGATGAAACATTTTCGGTTAGACTTCTATACATTATAACAACCGAGGACCTACAGTATTGTGGGTATTTCTTTTGTATGTTATGCAATAACCAACATCTATTTGTTACGTTTTATCAAAAGGTTCATAAAATTATGGGATGACTAACTAGGCTATGGTATCTAACAAGTAAGAGGTAAACTTAAAGTTTAGATAAAATATTTTAGACATTTTTAAAGTAGTGCTCGCCCAAACCTTGCCCGTTTAAAACTAACCTGAAGTTTAAATTAACACAAAATTGATTTAATACATATTGTGAATACTAAACAAAGTGAAACTGTTCACCAGGCATTTGATCAATAGAGTGACTTGCGTTCTTCTGGTGACTATAGTTAATAAGTTAGTTAATAGGTTAGTTACTAGGTTACCCCCTGATGTTACGGATGATACCTAGCTATTTAATTCCGACGTCTCGTCAGTCAGCACGACTGACTTTATCAAGGGGTTTGAAACAGGTAAACACAACCTGTTCTGCAACAAATAGCACAACACAAAAACATACTGACGAAATGAATAAAGTAGCAAGAATTAGAGGTAAAAACGCAACAAGGTTACCGACTCAGTTTAATTGATAACGCAGTCAATGCCTAAAAACAGTAGGCTACTATAAGTAGTGATTCTTGCCATAGCATTTCATCTAACTAATTTGTCTGTTGGATTTGAAATGAATTCAAAAGATTTGAAATTTAGATAGATATGGAATTCATAAACACAGAATCTATTTTTCTTTTTTTTGATCTCTAAATGGATGTGTAACATATATGGATAGCTATAGAGCAAATAAATCAATATCAGAAAAGTCCGACCAGCGGCGATCTTTATCCGTTTATGCGAAGTTGACCTTGGCACACCTCGCAAAGTCGCTACGTGCTGTACATTACGTCTCGCACTCCAGAGTTAATTACAAGACGTTTTGAAGTCAGAAACAACACTGCATTTTTTTGTGCAGTCCTACTATTTCACTGTGAAAATGAGTGCTGTCACAATTAAAAGGTTTGCAATAACAATTTTCTCTTTTGCTTCTATGTTCTACTTTTTCTTGCCATACTGGTTAATACAGTGCTACAGTATATTGCAAGTTTGCAACATAACACAAGGCTGAATAGATGAGTGAAGGAAGTTAGTTTAGGAAACATGTTGAATTGTTGATGAATATTTCTATCATTAATTTTTTCAAAACTGTATTTGAGTCATCGTCTATGTCATGACGATGACGATGACTCGTCCAGCTAACTCACAAGCCCAGGCAGTTTAGAATATGTGCCAATACCCATTGCCAGACTAATCATAGCAAACTATAGGCAAAGGCCTACTTTAATATTTATAACTTCATAATTTTTTTCCAAAGTGATTTTGGCTACTTTATAAGCGGTGAATCTCCCTACCTAAACTATGACTGTAGCCTAATGTGCAAATTTGCCAGATGCTGTAAAAATTACCAGCCTAATTGCTACTGAAATGCAGCCCGGAAGTAGCCTAATCGTCACAAGTGATGAAACAAGCCCAAAAAAGTCCCAAATATTGTTATTCTAGCAAATATACACGAAATTTTTGGTGAAAATGAAACAAAACCGAACAAAAACAAACTAGTCCAATTCTGCCGGGAAAACCGCAGAATTGACAACTCTACGTGCTGTCCTAATTCCATACCAAAATCTTCCCATATTCTCATTCTAAGACAGACAGAATAAGTTATTGTCACAAGACTTTCATCTAGTTTGTTTGCTCTTATGACGTCGAGGCCTTGGAGCACTTTTTATATTTACTCCAAGCATAGCGTCTTAACCCTATATGGAAAATTTATGACATACCTGTTACGTGTCAAATTATCGCAATTTATTTTACCGTAAAAGCATTCATAAGTTTTAATTTTGAAGAATTTGATTCTGTGTCATCTGATAATAGTGCTATTTCATTTTGGAAACCATTTATTTCGTCTATTGCGAGAATAGTATACGGTGCAAATATAAACAATGCGAATAAAATAGCACCATAACAATCTCTCTTGTAAAGCTTTGGATTTCCTGAACACCCAGGTGCTTTGGATTTTTTTGATGTCCACCCCGATAGCTCAGTTGGTTAGCGCGTGACTTCTGAAACGAAGAAGCTTCAAGATCAAGCGGCGCTGGTTCGACTCTCGGGATGTGCGCTTGAGCAATGCACGTTAAGGACTGCTGTCTATTCAGCGGCACAAATTGATGGAATAATTCGCCGGCAACAAGACTTCAACAATCGGAATCTCTACTCTGTCAATTTCGGTGACCGAGCCTGCGTCAGTGATTCAAAGCCTTTACAAGTATGCGAAACTGACAGGATTAAGCTCTGCAAGAAGCTTTTCCAGTCAGAGGATGAAGATTCAATCAATCAATTGCATTCGAAAATAAGACATTTGGAGTAGGTGATAACAAAATGCTTTATAAATGATGTTTAGCCTATGTATTCTACAATCATCATAAGTTCAAACGTAACAAATCTGTTGACCTGGTCCATGTAACTGTTTTTTTTTGACATCAAAACATTTGTTTTGATAGATTTATCAATTATAAAGTTTTACTTTCATAAGTGCAAAATGTATGCATGATCTTTCTATGGAAAAAATTTGTATACAAGACCAGTTGGTGGAGAAAGAGAAGATGAGTGTTTTGATATCTTGGAGTCTGACACTAAGTATGTTCCAGTAGTGGACCCTTCTACCTTTGTTGATGTGCCAGATGACAGCTTTAGTAATTCAAGTAAGTTTTATGCAAATAAACACTATCAGTGAACACGCATAAAGGCTGGCCTTTCATATAATCAAGCATTAACTCAGCTTGAGTGGATTTCGTCACAAAAGAAACTTACCTACTGCAAAAAAATCTATTCTATTTTGTAATGACCAGAGAATTACATGACGACGACGACCAAACATCTAAATCATATCTCTCTACTATCAAACATTATTTGTCTTATTGATGTATTCGATATGTACCAAAATGGTAAGATGCTCTCTTGAGCCACATTGAGTTTTGTATTTGTTGGAGAATATCTCACTTATTTCTCAATCCCACAATAGGTAATGTTTGTGCAATGCATATGTATGCCAAAATCAGTGATTCTTGTCATTTAATTCTTATGCCACAATTTTGTAGTACTTTCCTTACTCATTTACAACTCGTTGTTTTTGGATGAAGGCATAATGGAATCCATCAATCCACCAACAAGCCAACCAAGTCACCATATTCAATTTGGAGCAGTGTAAGAAAAAGTCCTTCAATGAGAACCACTCCTTCGATGACCATTGCGCAAGAAGACGCCACCCACATTTCATCACCAGACAATTACCTCAAACTTTTATTTGATGAAGCTATTGTAAAGCAGTCCTGTTTGTATTTGGTCCAGTTGGACCCTTTCAAATGTTTCTGCTAAACAGCTAAGAAGTTTGTAGGCCTATATACATTTACAAAGAAAGGATTATGCAAAATGCCTGGCTGCGCAAGGAGCCTATTATTATAACTGTCTCCGCCGCCAGTGTAGCCAAATCGTTTGACAGCCGCTGGCTTCGATCAGTCTTTCAACAAGGTTGATAGGATCTCCATTCTGTTTTGTCCTATACTTTTATACTTTTATTAGAAGAAGAGCCTATACTTTTATTAAAAGTGTGAAGTACACCTTTGCATAGACAAAACGCCAAAACGTAACACTATTTTGACGTTCCATAAAGAATGACCAATTTTGTGATGTTTGAGATAAAATAAACTAACTTAGTTCTCGTTACTGCTTAATGTGTGCTTTTGTTTTTAGGGTTCCTATGGCGTTACAGATCTGATACGTTTGAAAAGAATTAAAGTACTCAAAAAAATGTTTTTAAACATAAAACATAAGTTGACTAAACTAAAATGTTTTTTAAAAATGTGAATTTTTTTTAAAGCTGAATAAAGCAGCCATGTGACAATAAGGTAGCTTCCCTAGACTTGCTTCCAGTAAAAAAGCGAAAAAGTTGGAATGGAAAACAAATCTAAACAAAACAATAAAAAATCGCCATAGTCCTTATAATAAAATTGCCACATTTATTATAAAGTACGAGGCAAAAGTTGGTGGTACTTTACCACCATTACACGAGCCGCCACTGCAGTACTAGTGTAGAATAATAATTCCTCCAAACGTTTGAAAAACATCTGGCAGCACTTTTGCATACCCGAGCTTTCGCATGTTTGGTGGTTGCACATCCCGTACTTTATAATATTGAAAAACTTACCGGATTCTATATGTATCTGCAAAGGTGTTAACTGTAAATGTTGCATCAAACAGGTCTTCGATTAGAAATGGGACTAAGTCTCGCAATCAGTCATGCATGCTGTAGCATTCACACAAAGTACAAATGTAATCTCAGCTGTAAAAACAATAAACATTGAAAGGTTTTTGTTGTTACAGTATATGGACATGTAACTGTATCATTCATATGGCTACCAACAGTGGTGGAAATATGTAGGTTTGCACACAGACTACATAACGCCAAAAACTGTACAAGAACGTACTTCACGCAGCTTGCAACAAGACTTTGTTTTGATGCAGCAACCGCTTCGCTTTCTCATTTTAAAACACTGTTAGTGAGAACTTAACATATTCCCATGAAAGAAATATGTTTAAATAGATTTACATTTTGGCAAACATCCCCACTCATTGTAAAAGCTCAGTTACTTTTGTCAGGTTAAGTCTGTTATCAAACTAAGGTAAATCACACATTTTACTTTATATAGGTCGTTGATATCTACATTATGAAGAAAACAAGGTAACTTCAATGGGTTCAAAGTTTTATTACACAAAGAAATACAACATCATTCAAAATAATCAAACGTTTTCGACACGTACTTGTGTCTTCATCAGAAATTATTTTATATTTGCAATAAACATAAAAATGAAAATTAGATAAATCTGACTGTGTATTATACTGTAACTGCAAACGACATCTCGGACTGAAGCAACACAAACTCAACAAGTGGTACAAGAATGGATACCAGTAAATAACACGGTATCACTTGTTGACTGTATATTGCAAATATAAAATAATTCCTAATGAAGACACAAGTACGTGTTACAAACGTTTAAGTTTATTGTTAGTTATGTTGCATTTCTTTGTGTGATAAAATATTAAACCCGTTGAAGTTACTTTGTTTTGTATATCTATGGGACAACAAAGCGAAAGCCACTAAAATTTTAGCATTTTAATGAAAGCTACCTGATATTCCGGTGAAAGTTTCAAGTGTAGTCTCAGCACGGAGGCAATTTTGAGGTTCGTTGTTATTGGTGCACTGAACGCTCTTTCCTGTGTCCATTATAGAAATTCCTGATGCCGTCGTAACTGTGCCGTTAAAACAAGTCAAGCTTTGAGACTTGATGCAAACCATCAAGAAACACCAAATAGCTATTTGTAGAAGCAATTTCATTTTCAACTCAATTACAAACTAACTGAAAATAAATAATGAAATTTTGATTTTAGCATGAGGCTGGTAGACCTGCTTCGTGCGAACTTAGTGCTGGGAACCAAGGCCGTTGAGTTTGGACCCGGTACCAATAAGATTCTCGGGCCCCAAACCAAGGCCCTTCTAAGAAAAGCGTATATGTTCAAAAAATACTCTGTAGTTTCTTCAAATTCCTGGGCTCTTTGGGAAGGTTTAGCGCCCATAAAACTATCTTGGGTCCAAAACTACCACCAGGATCCTTTGTCAGCGCTACTGCTGGGAACAAATCAACATTTGTATTTTCGATATCACTGAACACAACATGAAAGAAGCGTGCGGCCTGTTGCTAGAACGACAATGAACCAAAACGTAAGCACGTCTCCAAGAAGACTGGTGAAAATAGATGAATAAACCTATTTTGAAAGTTTTTTGTCGTATCCAGGCTAATACAGGATAGTTGATAACAAGTTTTGGAGAACTAATTTTTTTTTAGTTTTTCTAAATCAGATAAGAATTGTAATTAAAGCTACCCAAGTTTTTACAGATTAGATTAGAATTAGTTAGACACAGTTGTCATATTATTTTTCTATTTCAATAAAAATGCCAATAATGTAATTCGAGATTAAAATGTCACACACCAGCACAGCATTAAAACCTGCCTTACCACATATCACAATAAGCAATGTGGTGCAGGTAAATTAATCGAGTTTCCATGAATCGTCTTGTTGCATTTTCCCTACATGAGGTTGATGAGCGTAGTTTTGTTTTGATTTGCTGAAAATTACTGTTGGACAAACCAAAAATTTTAGCAAAACCTGAAATTAGATTAGAACTACAATGAATGGAAAGATTTTACCAAATTACCTTAGAATTAATCTACCAACATTTTGCTTTATTAAATAATATGAGGCGTTCTACTGGTGCAAATTAAGCTAAACTATCACAAGATGTATACAGCGACAAGTTAATTTGCACCAGTAGAACGCCTCATATTATTTAGTTAAATGCCTGGTGAGTGGTAAGCAGCTTCATTCAATTTTCATCATTTTGCTCTATTTTTGCTCTAATTAGCCTACCAACATCTGGTTATCCAAGTATGGCTGACAACTCTGTAAAAACGTTTTGCGTGCAAAGAAGAAAACTAGATATTTATCAAATCTTTCTGCAGAATCGTGACCGGAAGACGGCAATATGCTTTGCAGTAATGGTGTGACGACTGCGGGTAATACCGACCGGCCACACACCGATCTATTTGGAACAGTTTTAATCACTCTGATAAATCCGGTGACAAAGCAGCATTATTGACACATTATGCAAAATTCCACAACAGTGAACTAAAAAAGAAACCAGCTCTGGCAGACTGCTTTGTTGTTACTTTCGCCGAACAACCCAGCAAACAATATTTAGACATCGCTGAAGATAAATGGCTACATAAAATTAAAGCCACCATTAACATACAAAAATTGATTCGACCAACCACTTAGTCTGCTTTGTTACTCCCATGTCATCAGCAACCTCCGACCCCTGTAGTGTAGATTATTCAACCATGCTCATCCACAAGTTATTCTTTTTGGCGTTATATCAATGTAAACTTATGGCAGTGGACTGTAATCTAAATTGCGTTTTTCTTTTTATTCGTCTGGTTGAACGATTGTAATTTACTTGATGGATGATAATGTTCACGTGTTCTTGAATTTTGTACCAGTATAGTGTTGAAAATCGTGGCAGAACACCAGTTTAAAATTTAGGCTTGCAGGTTGTGATTTTAATTTTAATTTCATGTAACCATTTATTTAAAATAGAATTTTATGCATGTTGATAATATCGGAATTTGCTTTATTTGTTCGTTTTACGTATTTTCAAATTTTCTTTTTTACATGTGCTAGCTGAAGATGCTATTACTATAGCGAAATCGATTCTTACTTAATAAATAACACCAAAAGTTTAGATTGTTGTGCAAATGCCAGCATTTTTGTTTGTTTGTTTGTTTATCTTTATCCTGCATTGCGGGAAAGCGGACTTGAGCGCTATGCATCGGTGTACGCCTTCCGACATACACCTGACCCACGCTGCAGCCGACGGCAATGTCTGTTTTCCGGTTATCTACTTTACTTATGACTTAAATTTGGTACTGGTACCATTACTCGAAATCGATCACTAGGTAGAGGCAATTATCGTAAAGTTTCTTGCCCAGAGAAACCACAGCAAGTGCGGGTGGCTGGAGTCGAACATGCAGGCTCTCGACTGCGAGCCCAACGCGCTAACCACTCGGCCACGGCTGCCGACACTCGGCCACGGCTGCCGATGAATGCAAAATAGCAGTACTGACTGTTATTAGTTTGCTTTTGCTTCGAATAGTCCAGAATGTAGCAAGAAACTTTTTCTTGTTTGTGAGATACAAAAAAAACAATACCAAACCTTTAGATGTATAATATCACATGACAAAACTCAAAAAGTGTTGGGGAGAAAGTAACTCGTGAACAAAAATATCTTTAAATTGGAAGTTAGATGCTTTAAAGTTGTCGCAAAGTGATGCTGGTTGGAAATTAAGCAGCTGTAGTGCTGAATGGTCTTGCTTGTCTGCTAATGCTTCAAAAACCCTTGGAAGTTTTAAACTTTTTTTTTTCAAAGTTGATTTGCTGTTAAAATAAGTCATAGAACTCCTTTGATTTCCCAAAAGTAGTTGAAGTTGTGTGCGGTTACTCTATTGCGACGTGTGCCGGTCATCTGATCCTCATCATTAGGCCTACAAAAGCGATTGAAATCCTCTCAAGGAAATTTGGAAATGAAAAATGATATTAAACAATAAAAGATTAAGATAGTGTGTTATTTACGTCTAGCCAGCATCGTCATTGGGCTGTCTAATTTAGGAAGCGCGAAGCGTTTCTGACACTACAAACAACCTTTCCTTTCAACCGCTTTGCCAGAGCTTGTTTTACGTCGGAGTCTCATTTTTGAAACCTGCTCAGTGCTTAGCGGCCGAGTGGTTATCGCCTTCGGATCTAGTGCTGGTGGATCTGAGTTCGATTCCTGGTTGGGTCATGGCCACCTAAAGATACGGCCTGATTTGTCACATTTTGGAGAAATTTCCAGGTTTTTCTAACTTTGGGCGAACGTTCAAATACATTTTTCTAAAAATTAGATTTTTACGCTTTCTTTATTCTTTTCCCCAGATGACACAATAGGTTTTAACATCCTCACATGTTGAAAAACAAAGAAAATTTGATTTTGTAGATTTTAGTCAGACTGTTAATTTTCAATAACAGTCTGATTTTGCGTTTTTCAACTTACTTTTTCTCATTTGCTACTGCTTCCCCAAGGCAACAAAAAAGTTTTTTGTCATTAGGAAACCGCAAAAAGTAAAAACATCTCAAAAAATGTCAGTTAAGCACTAGCAGTAGCTGTAATCAAAATCTGCAAAATGTGACAAATCAGGCCGCATCCCCAGGTGGCCATGTTTGGGTCATACCAAAGACTTTGTGTTTCTTGACAGTCGAGTGCAGCAAGAATCGACAGCGATAGACACGTGTTTCGTCCATGAAGGTGGGCTCATCAGTATCGCACAACTAATTCATGCCACATAGTTCTCAACCGACGCTGTCAATTGGCTGGCGCCAGGAAGATCGCTCCTTCTCTGCTGTGCATATCCTTGGCGATAATTAGTTCATTTGTTTTCTTTCCACAAAGGTAAAATGTCTAATTGTCACATTGGCCTGACTAATTTAAGAAGCGCGCAGCGTCTCTGGCACTACAAACAATCTTTCCTTTCAAGCGCTTTGCCAGAGCTTTTCGTTGCGTCTGACCTTTTTTTGGAACCTGCTCAATGGCCGAGTGATCGCTTTCGGATCTAGTGCTGGTGGGTCTAAGGTCGATTCCTGGTTGGGTCATACCAAAAACTTTGTTAAAACTGTATCGTTGGTCTTTTATCTTACTGAGCAATTCCCATTTCAACAACCTGTTTTGCAAAAAATGCAAGCAGTTTCAAATCTCTTGCGACTGCTTTCTTTAGAACTGTAAATATCATCCGAGCGGCATCCATATGCATTAAAAGTTACTGTAAGATTTTATAGTAGCATTATCTTAATGGCTTCAAAGCATCGCCTGTTATGTATCTCAGTATAGGCTTACAATTTGTGAGACAACATTCAAAACACAAACACATCTTTATTCAAAGAAAAAGATATAGCCAGAAGGTAGCTACACGGCAAAAAAAGAAAAGTTTTGCACCTCCTTGAAGGCTGCGCCCTAAATGACTGCCTAGTTTGCCTTATACTGTAGATGCCCCTGCGTAGGTTACATGAAAATACGACTGTAGAATGCCTAATTTTATAATTTGAATTTAGGTAAAATTAAATAAGCTATACGTAATTTAACCCACAGACTGCGTATGGTTGCGCGATGAAAGTATCAGACCCAAGTTTGCAAGGTGGTCGATTTGATTCCCATTGTCCGCATTCACCTTGGTCTTGGCAAAACACTTTATGAAATGCTTGACGAGGAATGCAAAAATGTTGCTGTCTTGCCTTACCGTTCAATCTGCAAATTGAAAGTTAACTCTGCGATTTTTGTGTAAAATTTGAACAACAGTAAATTAACAATTAAGTAAGTTAACAATTTGGAAAATAATTAGTGTTCATTTCAGTTTGTTTTAATTTCTGACCATCACAACAAAAACAATATATGCCAAACATGGAAGATGTTTAGAAAAATGTAGAAGCGAAAAAACGCGGACGTTATAATGTGCATGATACCATAGCAGAACAATCAGTTTAAAATATGGCACGGTCGAAACACATAACTAGTAGGCCTACTCTATAAGGTGTTGCGAACGGCTGCAATATTCCATATTCTATCACTTCAATGACTGGGAAAGGTTGATAAAATCATGTTAGACTCAAAACATAAAAAACAGAGAGATAAGGAGCATGACTGTACGTGCAATAGAACAGCCACAAAATTTAAACTATGGTAGTCTTGAAAGTATTAAAGAGCTATTTTCCATATTCTTTTCACGTGTTTCTAGAATCCAAGAAAATGCTTCACCTGAAATTTTACAACTAGCACAAAATCAGCTGCAAAAGCGCACAAACAGATTGCTTACGCGCTACATAAATGCTTTGAGCGATATAACAAGTAACAAAAAAAAACAAGTGGTATTATATTTTTCTATTATTTTTTAATTTCATTTTTTTAAGATATAAGCTTCACAGACACAACACGCCACCTGTAATCATTGGTGCGGCTTCGTGTTTTGTGGATCAATGATAAAGAAATTTTATGCAAGCAATATTTTTACTTGACAAATAGTTGGATTGTTTTCTTATTCGATAACAGTCATCCATTTGTTTACGAAACAATATTGCCAAACCAGAACCACAAGATGACGAACAACACCATCAAAGGTTGCTTCAATTTAAATAACTCTTCTGCTCCCCCTGTGGTAGCTTCAACAAAGGTGGTGGCTTCAGCTGCAACAGTCGTCATTTCCGGGGTGATTCCTGGAGTCGTTTCTTGTTGAATTTGAAGGATCGTTTCCACTGATTGTTCATTGCAATTGTCAGTTTTGCAACAAGCTCTTTTACAATCCCTGAATGAAACGAAACACTTGCGTTAGCTAAGACTATTGTCTTTTCGTTGTACAAAACATTCTTTTCAAATGCTGTTACCTACAAACTAATGCATAGGGCTATTGACTGAGAAAAAATGTTTTTAGGGTGCAAAAGCTACTTGAACGGTTTTTGGCAATGTTTGCATTATATTAGAGCATTGGTTTTCAACTGGAGCACATGTACTCCAGAGTTTCGTGAAAGAAATTGTAGGGAATGTGGGTATGTTTCCCGTATTATCATTTCAACAACTTTTCTTGCTAGCCTAAACGTTTACTATGTTATAATTTAAACTTCTCTTTCTAAAACACTTGCAAAGACTGATTTTGTTGTGAAGCAAGGCCGATTTTATCCGTCATATAAAACGTATGAAATGATGCTTAACCCTATCTGTAGCGACAGGAGGTTTTATGAAAACAAATGGTGTTGGAGTCAATTAAAATTTATAAAACAACGACACACTGACTCTTACACCATTCATCACAGCACATGACTAAAGAACTGTGTCTCGAAAGCCAGCGCAAACCGCTATTATCACAGTAAACCTGCAACACCAGGCTAAATAGCTCATTTGTTAGTACGTATGTTAATTAAACAACGATCATACTGCTAAAAGCAAAACTCAATTTATGGAATAATCATATTAATTTTTGTTGCATTCTAGCTTATGCCCGGTAGTTGAAGATGCAGGTGAAGTGGAAGGAAAGGCAACCAAGCTAATCTTCATGTCCACCTACAGATATGTATTTGATTGGTATCGAACAGGAGTCCTTTAGATTCCCGTACCACTTGGCTGTACAGCCGACGTAGAAAATAATAAAAGCGCACCAAATTTAATTGTGTCCTAAATCGTAAAGTGCCGGCTTAAAGGGCGTGGCATTTTATACTGAGTTGCTTGACAAATTCCAATGCTGCCAGTTTTGTTCCACAACTTTTTTGTGTAATTTTTGTCATAGCTTCATCTACACGGTAGCCAACATATTCTCTAACTTTTGAACCAGTTTATTACTATATGAAATTACAACTTTGGAGAAAATTAGTTTTGCGATACCGCAAACAGATGATATACGTATGATGCAGTAAATACACTAGTTTGAATGATATTATTTCAACAAAACAATTAATAATGATGAAACGATTTCGATTTGACTTCTTTTAAACCGAGGACTCATTGTGGGTATTTCTTTCGTATGTTCTGCAATAATCAATATCTATTTGTTACGTTTTATC
Organism: Aplidium turbinatum; assembly: GCF_918807975.1. Classification (NCBI taxonomy): domain Eukaryota; kingdom Metazoa; phylum Chordata; class Ascidiacea; order Aplousobranchia; family Polyclinidae; genus Aplidium; species Aplidium turbinatum. The sequence continues at coordinate 2,573,247 of NC_137474.1, forward strand.
AAGAGATTCATAAAATCATGGGATGACTAACTAGACTACGGTTACGGTATCTAACAAGTAAGAAAAAAAGTTCTGCTAATCATTTAAAAAAAAGTTTAGAAAAAATACTTTTGACATTTTTAAGGTTGTGGTCGCCCAAAGCTTGCTCGTTCAAAACTAACCTGAAGTTTAAATTAGCACTAATTGATTTAAGGCATATTGTAATTATGTCACTTTACAATGAGAAAGTGAGTTTACGTACAAAAGTTAGATTAAATATAACTTGCTGGTTTAAAAAATCTATTACTTCGCATTTAAAGACCAAAAACTTAAAAAAAACTTCAACCACACTTCAGGAATATCAAGTTTCATGACAGTTGAGAAGAAGCGATCTTCCTGGCGTCAGCACTACCCGACTACACACTATAGAACAGCGAGCATTGTGTTTTGCTAACCATACCGGTGTAGCCTCCACACTAGCCATCAAGACTTTTCTCAAAAACATGTGTTTTTCGGCAGTCGAGTGTAGCAAGAACGTGTTTTATATGTTTTATAGAACCTGTACTTTATTTTTCAGGTAATGTGTTTTATGCGTAGAAGAGGTTAAATTTGCAAAACTTATGATGGTTTGATAAGTGGATGATAAAATTGCTTAAGATTAAGTGTAGAATGTTTGTTTACGGGCAAGTTTTGGGTCACTGCCAGTGTAAAATAATAATTCCTCCAAAACCTTTGAAAAATATTTGGTATCACTTTTGCATACCCTAGCTTTCTCTTGTTTGGTGGTTGCACAATGCACATCCCGTGCTTTATATTGAAAAACTTACCGGCGTCTATGGCTAGTTCCATGGCCGTTATGTGCAATTCCGGCCTCAGAAAGGTCTTGGTAAAGGTCTTCGAGAAGAAGTGATTGTAAACTGCTGCAATAAGCCATGCATGTTGCATCATTCACACAAAGTGCAAATGTAGTAATATTAACAGCTGCAAAAACAATAAACATTGAAAGGTTTTTGTTGTCAAATATGGTCATGTAACCGCATCATTCATATGGGTGAAAAGAGGTTTTAGAAAGTAATAACTAAGTTTGATGTTTAAATAGGTTCATATTTTGGCAAACATCTCGCTCACTTTAAAAGCTCAGTTACTTTTCTCAGGTCAAGTCTGTAATCAAACATAAAGTAGAATGCACATTTCACTTTACCTGCCACATGTACTCTATCAAAGAAGAAGGTAGTTCTAAGCGTGGTTTCAACACGTAAACAATTTTGTGGTTCGTTGTTATTGGGACACTGAACACTTTTTCTTGTGTCCATTTGAAGAATTCCTGGAGGAGTGATCGTACGAACTGCGCCAGTAGAACAAGTCAAGTTTTGGGACTTGGTGCAAACCACGAAGAAACACCAAATAGCTATTTGTAGAAGAAATTTCATTTTTAATCAGATTACAAAACAATCTGAAAATGAATAATGCAATTTTGATTTTAGCATGAGGCTGACAGACCTGCTTGATGCAAACCTAGTGCTGGAAACTAGGGATGTTGAAAGAATATTTGACCTAATACTAATAAGATCTTCGGCACCAAGATAAAGGCACATCTTAGAAAAACGCATTAATTATGTTCAAAGAATACACGGCGTTTTTTTCAAATTTTTGGCCCCATTGGGAAGATTCCATGCCCTTAAAATTATCTCGGGCTCGGATCTAAAAGAACCACCTGGATCTCCCCGTCAATGCTACTGGTAAGAATGAATCAATATATTTGTAGTTTCAACATGATTGGACGCAACCGGAAAAGCCGTGAGGCCTGTTGCTAAAACGACAATAAACCAAAACGTAAACACCCCTCGCAGAAGACTGGTAAAAATAGCAAAACAAACCTTTAAAGGTATTGTGAAAGTTTTTTGTCGTATCCAGGCTAACGCCCGACTTCTTCTTCTCTCGTTTGACTTGTAGTAGCTTAGATTGACAATGCCTCATCGTGCAGCCATGATACGGTAGTTGGATTCAGTTGTCGAATACCGATGATTCCACTTGGGGCCTTAAGATGGGACATTCGTGGAGTATGTGTTGCATTGTTTGTTCTGCCGCTCCGCAGACACATATCGGCGTATTGTGCAACCCCCACCTAAACAGATTAGCTCCAGTGCAGCCAACGTCACATCTGATCCTGCCCAACGATTTACAACAAGTCTTGGAGAACTAAATTTTTTAGCTTTGCTAAAATGAGAATTGTAATTAGAGCTACTCAAGTTTTCACAAATTAGATTAGAATTTAAGTTGTTGTCACATATCTTTTTCTATTTGGATAGAAGCGCCAATATGGCTAGTTTGGCTACTTTAGATCAACGTGTCATTCCACCATCACAGCACTAAACCATGTACTTCTAGACTATTTAGTCTAGAAGTACATGACTAAACCTTGCTTTACCACACGTCACAATAAACATTGCGATGCAGATAAACTAATTGCGTTTCAAATTTCAATGACGTCGTGCGATGGGAATGACAGAAGGACACTGTGAGATTGATAATTTTGTTGTATTTTCTTTGCATGTAGCTGATAGCCGCAGTAGCGTACCTAGGGTATGGCAAGCAGGGTTCGAGCCATTGGCGCCACATTGATAGGGGCGCAAAAATCGGTTGGTAAAAGTTCAAATTTGCTGCTTACACTTTCTTTAAAATCTAATTTGCGCCCAATACAAAGACCAAAAAGAGTCTCTCTTTTACTGTAGCCATTGTTATTGTGACTTTGCAAAAGCAACATTGTGCCTCTCCTGGCTCATTTTGCGTTCAGTCTAAAACAATTGGAAGTTTAGTAAAGTCGCTAAGCAGCGATTAGTTGGAGCTTAGAAGTATAGCACCAGAACTGACTTATCATTTACTTACATTATCATTTACTATACATTATCATTTACTTACATTATCATTTTATAAGAATTTATTTAAATCTAATTTGTTTTATCACTTCAATTTGGCCTGACCAGAGCACTCAGTCTGTTCTAGGAAGAAGTTAGCATTAAGGTATTATTGAGCCTATATGCATGATTAGGCTATACGAAATTTTGAGACCAAGAATTGGGCTAGGTATGATTTATTTTTACGTGCTGTGCTGGTGCTGCCTATAGCACTTAGCAGTCTGAAGTTTTGAGGTTCATTCACAACTTCACAAGCTGTGCTTTATGAATAGCCTATACAGTACCGTACTTTTACCTAACTTACTCAAGTTATCAAATAGATAAAATGAACGCAATTCGTAGTAGCGTACAACTTCTGTCCGATTATGTCCAATAATTTACTTGTTGGTAGGCTACAGCATACACAGAGTCAGATGAAAAACAAAGGGGGAGCCGCGTGAGCTACTTTTCATGTGGGAAATAACTTGGAATGAAGGCATAAAGCGCAGCATACCATCAAATCGATTAGCTCCACAGTGAAAAGCCTATGAATTTCAACGTAATAAAATGGCAATAACACATTTATTTTCTTCGTGATTTGTCCATAAAAGACTTGTATGCTAATGCCAGCATTTAATGAATGCAAAATAGCAGTAGGCTACCATCTTTGTACGCAATATTTAATTTAAATTGTTGAAAAGGGCGCACATCTAAACTTTGCCATGGGCGCCATTTTGCATAGGTACCCCACTGTTGATAAGAGCGCAGTTTTGTTTTCATTTGCTTAAAATTACTGTTAGTCAAACCTAGCATTTTAGCAAAATCTTAAATTAGATTAAAGCTATAGCAATTAATGTAAACAAAATTTTACCAAGTTAAATTATAATTAGTCTACCAACATTTCGCTCTAGGTCTAATTCATCAAATGAGGCATCTGGATATCCACGTCTGGTTAACAACTTTGTACAAACATATTTATGTACCGAAAAGTAAAAGTTGATGTTTACCAAATCTTTTTGAAGATACGTGACCGGAAGACCGCAAAATGCTTTGCAGTCATGGTGTGACTACTGCGGGTAATATCGGCATTCTATGCTTTACTTTTGATTCCATCATCATCATTATGCTCCTTCTTCGTATTGAGGTTGGATACAATGCGCCATTGTTCTCGACCATGAGCTGTTCGTACTGCACTTTCATAACTTAATTTTGTCCATTTACAGTAGTGATGTTTGTTGTCCAAATCATTCGTGGTCTATCTTTGTTTCTTTTACCATTTATCTTCCCTTCTAATAATGATCTTTGTAACGAGTTTTGTTTTATTGTGTGTCCGAAATACTTCAATTTTCTTCGACTGGTTATTTGTAAGAGAATTTTGCTTGAATTGAATTTGGAGAGTACTTCATCGTTATTGACCTTTTGTTTCCATAAAACTTTTAACATTTGAATATTTGGGCATTCCAATAGTCCAGAATATAGCAAGAAACATTTTTTTGTTTGTGAGATGCAAAAAACAACACCAAACTTAATAAGAACGTTTGGTTTGGATGTATAATATCACATGAAAAAACTCAAAAAGTGCTGGGGAGAAAGTAACTGGTGAACAAAGATAACTATAGATCGGTAGACAGATGCTTTAAAGTTGTCGCAAAGTGATGTAGGTTTGAAATTAAGCAACTTTAGTGCTTAGTCTTGCTTCAAAGTTTCAAAAGTTTTTTTTTCAAAGTTGATTTGTTGTTGAAATAAATCGTAGAAATTTTTTGATTTCTCAAAAGTAGCTGGAGGTGTTTAGCCTACGGTCACTCTATTGAGACATGTGCCGGTCAATTGATCCTCATCATTGGGACTACAAAAGCGATTGAAAACCTCTCAAGAAAATTGGGAAATGAAAAATGATATTAAACAATAAAAGATTAAGATAGTGTGTTATTTACGTTTTGCCAGCAGCGTGATTGGCCTGTCTAATTCAAGAAGCGCGAAGCGTCTCTGACTCTACAAACAACCTTTTCTTTCAACAGGTTTGCCAGAGCTTATTGCATCGCACCACTAAGTCATGCCACATAGTTCTCAACCGACGATGTCAATTTGCTGACGCCAGGAAGACCGCTCCTTCTATTGACTGACAAAAGCAGCGGTTGAGAACTATGTGGTATGGATAAGTGGTGCGATACTGATGAGTCCAAAAAAAAGAGCCCAGCTTCATGGGTGAAACACGGGTACCCGGACATTTTGCCGAAACCCATTTTGCCGAAAGACATTTTGCCGAATGGACAAATTGCCGAAATTATACAAATGCATTTTATGTATTATCATAACCTAATAATACATAAATGTCATTCACAAACAGATTTCACTCACAAATTATGTGCGACAGCGCGTAAGTATCCGACAGAAGTGTTATATGTATAAGCGAACGTCTAATACTGATCTCCAAAACCTGTGGAGACTGCATAGCCTATAGCAGTAGCGTAGCCAGGGATTTCGAAAGGGGGGGGTTTTGACCACCCAGCGGCGGGGGGTCTGGGGGGCCTCCCCCAGAAAATTTTGAAAAATTACTTTAAATTTGGTGCATTCTGAGAGCATTTTCAACAAAAATGTGGGTACGAATATTCCTGTAAAATGGTGCTGTCCGGTGGCATAGCAAAAGGATAAGATCATGTTTTCTTCGGCATTTTTCGGAAATAAAGCTAAGTCTCTATGTTTTCTTGTTGCTAATTCTTGGCTGAGATGTTTGGTATTGGCAAAACTCACTCTTTTAATGCAATTTTGTTTAAAATTAGGCAATTTTTTTTTAGACTGAAAGCATCATCTCAATATCGTGACGTCACACGCGTGCCAAAGGGGGGGGGTTGTAACCCCCAAAACCCCCCCCTTGGCTACGCCACTGGCCTATAGCCTATACTTATAGATGAGACTTGGTGTCACTTCAAACTAATACTGATTTCCAAAAACTGTGGATACTGTATATAAAGCAATTTTTAGGCAAACAACAGTAGCAAAGTAATTACTACAGTATTTCAAAGCCACTGTTTGCATGGTAACGAGACTTGGTGTCACTTCAAAATAATTACCAGTTCAAAGGCACTGCTTGCATAGTAACGAGACTTGGTGTTGCTTCAAAGTAATTTTTAGGCAAACATAAAGTAGCAAAGTGATTCTATTTCAAAAGCACTGCTTGCATAGTAACGAGACTTTGTGTCACTTCAAAGTAATTTTTTTCCAAATTGTTTCGGCAATTTGTCCATTCGGCAATTAGTCCTTTCGGCAATTAGTCTGTTCGGCAATTTGTCCTTTAGGCAATTTGTCCATTCGGCAAAATGTCTTTCGGCAAAATGTCCGCGCACGGAAACACGTGTCTATCGCTGCCAAATCTTGCTACAATCAACTGCCGGGAAACACATGTTTTTGGGAAAAGTCTTGATGGCTAGTATGGAGGCTACATCGGTATGGTTAGCGCAACACCATGTTCGCTGTTTTATAGTGAGTAGTCAGGTAGTGCTGACGCCAGGAAAGTCGCTCCTTCTCAACCAAAGACTTTACCAAAACTGTACCGTTGGTCATTTTTGTTGAATAACGCATGTATGTGCCGATAAGTCGAACCAAAGTCAATCTCCAAACACTAACACTTAAACTGCGAATCATACTCGACAAGCAGTCTCATTGTAGTAGGCTACGATTTTTCTTATGTAATAACAACTATTCATTTGTTTATAAAACGATATTGCCAAATAAGAACGACACTGTGACAAACAAAACAAGCAAAGATTGCTTCATTTTAAGTAGCTCTTCTGCGCCCCCTGTTGTAGCTTCAGCAACATTCGTCATTTCCGGTGGCAGAGTAGCTTCTTGAGTTTGAAGGATAGTTTCCACTGATTGTTCATTGCAATTGTCAGTGGTGCAGCAAGCTCGTTCACATGTTCTGTATAAAACCCACCACAGTTAAATGCGTCATGCAAGGCCGTTGAGAGCATAATTTGGGCCTGGTACCAATGAGATTTTTGGCCTCAAATATCTTTGATTTCGAAAATTACGCAGATTGTTTGACAAGTTTCCGGGCTTCTTTTAATAGTTATTGGACCTTATGGGACCTCATGGGACCCTAAAATCAACTTTACAAATTACAGTTTGGAGAGGAGCACTGTAGTTTTGCCATACTACAAAAGTTGATAGACGATAAAGTACATAGTAGGATATTATTCTAACAAACTCAAAAATAATAATTAAAAGGCATGAACCATTTTCTGTGCGACTTTTGTACAACAGAGTATCCTATTTTGGGCATGTATTTTGTTTTTTATACAATAATCAACATTTGTAACGTTTTATTTAAAAACTTCTTCATTAAAAAACATTAAAAGACTTCTTCGATTTTATGCGAAATTTGTATAATCGTAGCCAATTGTGAAGAAAGGGGCGTTCTTCCCGGCTATCAGCACAAGGCTGAGCACTCACTAGTACAGCGAGCAGCTGCGATTCGCCAACCATAACGGTGTAGCTTCCACGCTAAGCCATTCAGACCATCCAATCTGACTGGTACTGACTGGTAAAGCGGTGGTCGAATAAATTTGTGGCAGAATACGGTGCGATACTGATGAGCCCAGCCTCATGGGCGAAACACGTGTCTATCGCTGTCAATTCTTGCTACAAATCGGCTGCCGAGAAACATATCGTAGCCAATGTTAATATGTAACACAACGTTAACCAATAACCAATTTTTCTTGTTTTGTCACTATACTATACATGTATACGGAAAGACTCACAGAATTGTGTATGAAGCTGCGACACCATTAAGTGTAATTCTGGTTGTAAATACTTCTTCAATTAAGAATGGGATTAAATTGTCACAATCAGTCATGCATATTGTATCATTTACACAAAGTCCGGCTATAATGTCAGCTGCAAATATAATAAAAATTAAAGAATAATTGTTGAAATATAGACAGATAGCAATATCATTAATTTAGCTAGAAACAATGGTGGAATTAATTAGGTTCGCAAACCGACATCATGACTTTTATTGTTTAATATCAATGACGTCGTGATGCCGGTTTGACATGACGTCACGACGTCATGACATGTCATCATGACGTCAATAAATAGATAAAACCTATTGTGCATAGCAGCAATAAGAACCTGCTCTGATCTAACAATAGGTTCGCCCTGTAAAACTCTGTTTGCGAGAACCGACCGAACCCTATAAAGTACACTAACTTGCGTGTTGCATGACCCCAAACGAGTCAAAAGTCGAATTGTGACAAACGCTTTACGCGCTTTAGAAGCTAGTTAGTCAAATCTGCAATGAAAGTATAGTAGGCCTAGAACATACATTTCACTTTACCTGATACTCCGGTAACCCCAAGTGTAGTCTCCACACGTAAGCAATTTTGTTTTCCGTGATTGATGGGACACTGAACGTTTTCTCTTGTGTCCATTGGAGGACTTCCTGCAGGAGTGAGCTTACCGGTTGCGCCGGTAGAACAAGTTAAGTTTTGGGACTTGATGCAAACCACCAACAAACACCAAATAACTATTTGCAGAAAAATTTTCATTTTCAACTCAATTGGCAAAACAAACTAAAAATAAATAATGCAAATTTTTTAACATAAAGTTGGCACTGAGAGCACAAATTTGGTGCTGAATACAAACCTGCGCTGAGGTTAGGCCACAAACTTAGAGCTGAATGCGAATCAATGTCTGCATCGTTAACTTTATTGGACACATTGCTGAAACGATAACGGACCAAAACGTAATCACGACTCCTGGAAGCTTGATGAAAATAGATGAATCATCATATTTCGAAACTTGTGGAAATTCTTGACTACAAATTACGATCATGTAATGAGTCATGTAATTTTCTTTGTATGTAGAGCAGTGGTTCTTAAACTGGGGTGCGTTGGACCCCCAAAGGGTACGTGGACTAGTTTTAGGGGATCTATAAAGGCCCAATGGAAAGCTTAGTGTATAATTTCAAAAATGGAATAAATTTTTCAAAAGAAAATAGATTAAGTTCAAACAACCATCCTATCAGCCCTATCAAACACGAAGCCACAATTTCATGTTCTTGTTGAAAACAAAGTTAAAAAAGTTCAAGAAACCCTGATGTAGAGGGCTGGAGAGGTTGCTGATCTTTTTGTTTTCACTTGGTAAGTGTCTGTCTGCAAAAGCGAAACTTTCCAGAAAGTAACCTAGTGACGTAGGCTAATCAGTTTGTTAGGCTAATCAGTAGGCTAATCAGTGGTGACTGTCAAACAGCACAGCACATCATAAATCACTGTCCAGTGTTTCGACCTGAAGAACATGTGAATCTCATAAACCCTGATATGAAGACACTGCTCTGGTTGCAACAATTGGGAGATGTTACCTGAATTGCTGCCTCATAAGCAAGAAGATCAGTTTGTTTATCGAATAGACTAATTTGCTCAGTTTATGCGTTCTGTATTTGAGAACTTCCAGCTTCTATCTTATATTTTTGTCTTATCCAGACTTACTAGGTGTTTGTAGGTGTGTAGCAAGTAGACCGGAAGGCAAGCCAATCTACGTGTCCATTTTCAGGCACGCTCTTGTGTGTCTTGCCGAAGACACAGCCACATGCTGTGTGCTGGAGGAATGCAATTGATGAAGAGACGATTTTTACTGTTGAGAGACTTAATTTCAACATCAGACTCATTAAATATTATGATGACCTTCTTTCTTTTGCTTTTATTTTGAAGATGCGGTCATCGCATGACAAGCCTTGCCAGTAACAACACTTTTTCACGCTCGTCTTCATAAAAAAAAACTACAATTTCGCAACCAGATAAACAGCTTGCCGATGATGAAATTTAACATGCAAACATTTGAATACCTACGGTATTGCAATAGGATGTTGTAAAATCTAACACATCACGAATATTCAACGCATAGCCTACTTCCTTATTATGATGAGTAATATCACAAACAAGTTTTTGTTTACTGACGATGTATGACAGTCACGTAACACAATCGGCGATATCACTGCAAGCATTGGGTTCCACTTTTAGTTTTGTTCTCAATATTTTAGCATTACACCATGATTGAATCTTTGTCCTCGGACCACGAAAGCTTTAAGAGCAAACCCTATGGTAGTTTCACATATTTGTAGAAGCTTTCAACCACTGAGACACATGCCGGTCACCGAGATTGAAAAACACAGCTTCCGTTTGTTAAGGAGTTCCCAGGTAGCAATAGTCGGCGTGCAGCTGGCGTCGTCAGGGCGGCGAGCGCTCACATTGGCGACATCGAAAATCGTTAGCTGTAGGACAGCGCCTCACTGGCGAATATCGTCATGATTTTTTTTCTGTAAAGTCATGACGATATTCGCCAGTCAGGCGCTGTCCTACAGCTAACGATTTTCGATGTCGCCAATGTGAGCGTTTTCTGCTAGCTTCGCGCCGTCGACTTTCGAGCGAGAGACGCGCTTTCGATTTTCGCTCGCTTTCCGCTGGCAACGCGCCGTCGAGTTTCGTCAGATGGTGTTGGTTTCGTACGAAAGGCCGAGCTTCGCCCGCGCTTGATTATACCGTTTAGTTGCGCTTGATTGAAGTCACGTGCCATTTCAAACACGCGGTTGATTTGAAAATTGAAGAGCCTGTTTGTCTGATCAATTGTCTTTTGCGCTTGCTCAGTTATTGGGTAGACTGCTGTACAGTAAAGCTTACTTTGCACTTATTTTGATGTACCCGGTTACGCCTACAGCATGTAAGAAAGTGTCGAAAGAGGGAACTGTACGTCCTAGTCTATTGTGTTTTAACCTTAATTACATGAAGATTTAAGAAAGCTAACAAACGCTCTCTTTTTGATCTGGAAGAAAAGTTAGAAGAAGATGCGGATGTTTTGGCAGCCATTGTATGTAAGTCACTGTACTCATTTGTTATAACTTACTCTTTTATGCCACAAGCTACATGTGCGGTAGGCCATGTCGGAATAGGTACATGCAATCCTATTTCGACATGGCTACACCAGCCTTATGTCATGCAACAACCGATCAGTTAAATTCTAACATGACGTGTTGACAAAATATTTGTTATTGCACCTATAAAGTAACTGTTGTCATATTAGTTACATGTTTGTTTTCGCTTTGCAGGTGGTAACTACAGTAAATCATACTCAAAAAAGATTAGAACCTCCCAGACAGCAAAATCCGTCATTTTTACATTGATGTGACGTCTGCGGACATTGAACCAATGTAAAAATGACAGATTTTGCTGTCTGGGCTTTTAGTTATTCAACTGCTCAGTTTCAATTTTTAAAACTTGTTTGTATTGCTCCAAACGCTTCCACATACATTTTGTGTGCAGAAATAATTTAGTTTGTAAAATAGAATCATGTTGATTAGACCAATTTATGATGATTTTTAAAGCATAACCTAACGATTAACCAATATTTAGAACGTGTAGTTGTTTGGATTGAGTTCACGATCTAAACTTGGCTTGTTACCTTGTTCAGTTTTAAACTGACTATTGAGTAACGTGTGGATGTTCATTTAACAGCGATGGAAAATAACAACGATTGGAGGAAATAATTGTACGGAAACTGTGTGGAGAGTTATGCGACTTTTAATGAATGACGATCTGGCCGCTCAGTTTAATTGGAGTGGAAAAAACGAAAAAACTACCTTTCTTGATCTGAAAATAAAAAAGTGTTATTTGGTAAGTTTGTATTTATATAAGTGTATATTTAAGACTTAAATTTTAAGTTTAAGTAGTTTTATGATTTTAAAATGATCTTATCCTTAAATTTCAAACTTGTTTTACGATTTTGAAATTTAAGTAAGTTTTACAAACTTACTTAAATTTTAAGTAGTTTTATGAGCTACCGTCAGTAATAAGTGCTGCAATGCTATTGCTAACACCATGCATACTACACTACTACAGTACGATGGTGGAAAATGCCAGGCTTCTTTGTTTTTATGAATGGAAGTTAAATATAAATCAAATCAACTGAGGATTGACAAATTGGAAGATTTATCAAGGAATGGAATATTTTTCTGTAATATAAACGTTAAAATGTGACAACGTCCTGTAATAGATCAGTTTCTACTATTTAGCCATGCCTTCCCAATATCACATGCGTGGTTGTTGTTGCTTGCCAAGGATACTTGCCATCGGTTCGATCCCTAATAATGAGTTAGTAGTGTAATTAAGTTGTTGTTGTGAGCGAAATTGTTTTCACAGAGAGCTCATATTGTATTATTACAGATGTGATTCGAAGGCAAGCCAAGGCGCCGGACAAAGTTATCAAATCTGCAGTGAAGCGGTATTTGAAGGCGGCTGGTGACAGAAATGAAAAAAAAAGAACCGGGCAAACAAAACTTCCGGCGCAGATAAAAATTCGGACGATACATGAAAGCTATCTGTTTTTTGATTGTTTGTTGACCTTTTAGTGTTCTCTTTTAACATCTTGCTGCGAATTATTATTTTTGCGTGCCTTTTAATTCGGTTTGCTTCCTTCGTACAGTAGTTGTATTTGGGGACAATCTTATCCCGACAAGCTATTGCCAAACACTGTTGTGCCGTCTATTCACTAATATTAATTCTTGTCGTGAAGTCGAGTTTAATGTTATTAATCATTTAATCAATATGTTTAATGTTGTTATTCAAACGTGTTTTCGGAGGGGTGTTTTGCCGTCAGTCCTAATCCCTAACATTAACCCGAACCAAAGCTCTTTGGCGTCAAAACGACCTGTTCCCATTTTTTTTATATTTACCTAATGGATGTCGGAACGCAATAATCACTCATGATTGTTGGTATACTGCATGTATCATACGTGGATTTACATTTTTTTCATGCAATGGTATGTTATGAGGGTTTGAATTTTGTGCTATCTGGCTTTGAAGGTTGCTAGCATGACAGCCACAACAGATGTGCAAACGAAAATGCATTATGGTCGTCGTTCAGGCGCCCTTCCCTATAATTGTGGTTGCCGTGCTGGCAACCCTCAAAGCCAGACAGCACAAAAAACTCATTAATTTGAATTTCCATGCTGGCTACGTATTAATCTTTATTACACCATAAAGTACAGTGGAAGCAATAGTAGTGTTCTTGATGTTGCTGTGTATTTTCTTCCAGTGCTGTGATTTTGACGTATTGCAATACCTATCATATATGCTTATATAATTATAATACTGTCGTATGTAGTACGCAATTGGTTTCTAACCGGGAGTAAATTTTACTTACCCCTTACCCTAGGCCTAAGGTAAATCTTGCAAGCAAACATTTTAATCAAACTCATTATAGTTTCGAAAACCAGGAAAGTTTTTTTTTAATAGAATTTTTTGCTTAAAAATTATTGTTTTGCGAAAACTGTCAAAATTCACTTAACAGCTGCTGGGCTTTTACAAATAACCTCATGTTTATAGTCTTTAGCTTTGCTCTCCCATGGCTTGGACTTGTAAATTGTTCTGTTATTTGTATTACAAATGATCAGAAAAACCGCCATTCATTATTACTGAAACATTTTTTAGCATTGTGTTACGAAAATGGAGCTGTGGTAAGACAGTGTATTAAAAATCTTCATTGTTTTCGTTGTTTTACATTCTTGAATTGCGTCTCGCTTTAACCACAAAAAGACAATTAATACACGAAATGCTTCAAAAAGTTTTAGTGTTTTGTTTTAATAATTTCGCAAACAACAGCTGCTGCTGGTGGCCGAAAAAAAAGGGCTTCAGCAGGGCGACATTCGTCAGTCCAGCGACAGCGCGCACAGCCGCAAAAACGTGCCAGTAAGTTTAGCGAAATTCGTTGGCGTACAGACAGCGCGCCGTTAACTAACTTGAGCGACTTTCGCGATCGAGGCGCTTACGCACAGCCGACTTTATTGTCGAATTTCGCCAGCGTTACGCCGGCTATGCGATGAGCAGATCGGTGGCGGCTGGCTAGCGATTATCGATGGCGCGTCGCCAATAACTTCGCTAGCGTGGAGCTGGCTAGACGCCAATCTTTGCTACTTGGGTTGTTGTGTTTGAATTTTTCCATTCACTAGGTACTGGCGAATGACGATTTGTCTTTAAAATGCGTTGCTCAAGCCCACACCCCGAGATTCGAACCAGCACCGCTTGATCGTCAACTTTTTTTCGTTTATAAGATAGGCACTGTGAAATATTGGGGCGGACTTGGCTTTAAACATACGATTTTCAAGTGCTTATTGATAGGACGTTGGCCACACTCAACGGTTAACATACAGTATATGCTGTGCATAAACAGGTCATACTAATCTGCAATCCTAGTTTTTAACTTGACCCACCTTGAAGAAGGCATGCACGATTTAACCCATACACTGCATACTATGCATAGTGTGATGAAAGTATCAGACTCAAGTTTTCAAAATGGTTGGTAGCCTATCTACTTCTCAAGGATGGATACAAGACCCATTTATTTTTAGCCTACATTCTATGGATGATCACGACCAAATGAAGGACTATCTTATTGAAATGAAAGCTAGTAGTAAAATCAAAATGGAGTTTGATCCAATGCAGTTGGATGCCTTCTGGTGCGCACAACTCAACACATTTCCCCAGTTAGCAAAAAAGCTTTAGAAATCCTTGTGGCTTTTGCGACAACCTACTTATGTGAAACTGGGTTTTCAACTCTTATAAACATGAAAACTAAGTCGGGCAATCGTTTGGATCCATGAGATGATATGCGTGTGTCTATCTCAAAAAAAGAGCCTCGTTTCAACATGATCATTGACGAAAAGCAGCAACAAAAAAGCCGTTAGTAGATTGACTGATAAGTATTGTTGCACTTACAAGACTGTTTTTAATGCATACATTCAACTAGGATTCAACACGTAAGTTATAAATACACTGAACTTAATTCCAATTATTACAATTTAATTTACTTCCGTCGGGCATTGTAGACAGGGGGTACGAGAAAATTTCATGAAAGCTCAAAGGGTACGAGCGCTAAAAAGGTTAAGAAGCACTGCTCTAGAAGTATCGCACTTGAATAGCTGGCGGCTTGTAGAAAAGTTGCACGTGCATTTAGTGAATAACTTTGCGGCTGAAGAGAATTAGAGTGCTAGTTCTTATATTCCTCCTATTAAAATATATCGCATATTTTGGGACTGGTTACGTTGACAGGTATTTTATATCTCATGGTCTGGTTTGCAATCTTTCACTTCAAAACCTTGCATTGGTAGGAAAGAAATCGCTAATCGACGAGAAGTACCATCGCAGCTCAAATCAGCAAGGGAAAGAGATGTGGAAAGTACCGAAGCACTGAATGACAATTTAAACATTCTGCTATTGTCATAACTCATATGTACCAAAACGAAACAGGAATATCCTCATCATGTCTTCTTCGCACTCTTTTGTTTCGATGACACATTGTCGCAAGAATCAATAAACCTTCGGTTATCATGAATTATAACAAGTAAAAAGGCCGAGTTGACACTCTTGATGAAAACTGTGTGAAATTTAATTGCTTGAGGAAAACAAATCGTTGGCCAATGGTTATCAATTACAATTTGATAACTGTTGCCAGTAACAATGTATTCTTCATAATGAGACACAATAGGAAAAGTAACCAAAAAACAGATTTTTTCAAAAAACTGTCTTGAATGGGTAATGCTTGCAGAAGGCTGTTACTTACAAAGCCGTCATTGATAACGGCCCAGAGGCTCTAAATTACATTGGTTGTTGTGAAACGAATTTAAAAAACGTTTTTTCAACCACAAATGTTCATTTATGGATGTGTCTAAACGAAATAGCACAGAACCATCTAAGGTGGTTTGGGACCAAGGACAAGGGTGTTGATCCTAAAATATCATAGTCCACAGGCCACAGCTATGCTCGGCCTTACAGTGGAGGTGGCCGCAATAATTGTGGCCTATGTCTTGCTAAAAAGCTGGTCATTCTAAAGGCCGATTGTAGCCACCTTCTGAACACGCGTTTTTAACTGGTGGGTAAATGTCGTCATTGCCACAAATTTAAACTCAAGTACTTCAAAATAACATAAATTTGTTTTGATTTCTACAGATCACTTCAGATTACGCCGGTTATTGCATTTTGCTTCTCTATGACGTCACAAATGTTGTTGATATAAGAACTGGTTGATTTTCAATTGGACGTCTTAATTAAGGCTTTTGTGACATCCGATAGTGGTAGCTCTTTGTAATTCTGAGTTTTTTTGCAGATTTAATTAAAGTTATAATGTTTAATATCTTTTCAGGTATTACTGATTTATTGTTTTTGCATATTTCAGGACCTTCTGATGGTCTTCCTTTTAGGGTAAAACATGAAAGTAATAACTATGTTTGATATAATTTGCTCTGATTTGCTTTTTGCTTGGCATTGAGCACTTTTTGTACAGTAGTATTAATAGTATTTATTGTTCAATTTTAGTAATCTAATTTTAATACATAGTTTTTTAGAGAGGTTGCTTTTTAACATTGAACATTCATAACTGAGCAACAACACAACATTTAACATTATAAAACCAAAATAGCAAAATAACAAACGTTTTCGGCTATGCATCTAGCCTTATCAAGCGATAAAAAGAAAGATAATTTCACATTGAATAAGAAATACAACTTTTCGTGCCAGCAATAGTTAAAATATATTATCGTTTTATAATAATTGAAAATATTAAAATATGCTTTAATCCACCACTTTTATGACCAAAAAAGGTTAATGAAATCGTGCAAGACTCAAAACATATACATTTAAGGTGACAAGGAACATGTTAGCACGCGCAACAAAATACCTACAAACTAAAAATTTTAACAACTGCGTAATGGTCTTCATAGTTTTAAAAGTCAATTCTTCATATTGTTCTCACGTATCCCCAGAAAATGCTTGACTTGAACTTTTTCAAGCAGTGAATTAGTCTCTGGAAATTTTGATAAAGTTTATGAAGCCACTTAGAATGGGACCGCTCTGATTGCTGTGAAAACGGTCAAACAAGGTACAATAAGTTAGAAAATTACCATAATATAAAATAACAAAATAAAGTTATAAATTTTCCAAGGAAATCAATACACATTATAAAGTACATTAAATGTAGTTACTATTCTCCTAAAGCCTGTTTCACCCTAAAACAGGGATCATCAGAAGGTTCTTATAAAGTAGTGGAGGCAGTGACGATCGGTGAGGAAAAGCAAGGAAAGCAGTGCTTACCTGAGCGAAAGCTGTGCACAATACAATGACAAATACAAATACAAATACAAATACAAATACAAATACAAATACAAATACAAATACAAATACAAATACAAATACAAATACAAATACAAATACAAATACAAATACAAATACAAATACAAATACAAATACAAATACAAATACAAATACAAGTACAAATACAAATACAAATACAAATACAAATACAAATACAAATACAAATACAAATACAAATACAAATACAAATACAAATACAAATACAAATACAAATACAAATACAAATACAAATACAAATACAAATACAAATACAAATACAAATACAAATACAAATACAAATACAAATACAAATACAAATACAAATACAAATACAAATACAAATACAAATACAAATACAAATACAAATACAAATACAATTCTAGGTTAAACTTCTTATTCTTTTTATCACGTCTATAACTTGAAAATTACTTTGTTTGTGACTAGAATTACTCATAACGCTTTTGAGTAGTCTGTCCTCACCAAACCGCATGCCTTGTCCGCCTAGATAGTTCAGTTGGTTAGGCCAGGGCGTGATCTCGTAAACGAAGAATCTTCAAGATAAAGCTACGCTGGTTCGACTCTCGGAGTGTGCGCTTGAGCAACACATTCTAAGGATTGCTGTCCATTTACCTAGTGCAGAGGTCGGCAACCTACGGCCCGTGGGCGGGATCCGGTCGGCCAAGGAAAATCATCCGGCCCTCAGCCGCTTTGCAAATCATAGTATTATAGCCTATGACCCGCCTAGTGATATATTACAGTATTTTATAACCAAATCCCCAATTTTTGATTAATGTGATTGTAACATAGGCTATGCTTCATTTTCTCCGCTTTTTGGTGACTTTTATATCGTTCATGATGTGAATCGTCATTACACCCGATAAATCTTTGAACATACGTTTTGACTCAATCGTCCGCTGGCTCAGTCGAGACGATATGCTAAAAAGAGTGCACACGTTAAAGGAAGAAATGGCAACATTCCTTAAAAATAAGACCATCATTGCTGCAGAATGTCATGAACAAGACGGAGTTTTAATTTGGCATTTCTGGTCGATTTAACATCACATCTGAACAACTTGAATGTGCAGTCATAGGAAAAGCTCCAATTGATACACAAGATGTGGATGCATGTAGGGTTAGCCTACGCGCATTCGAAACAAAACTACGCTCTGGCAAAGTCAGCTGGAAAATGCAAATTATGCTCACTTTGCTACACTGCAGAAGAACAAACTTACTAGCAATACGTTATTTGTTTCTATGATACAGCACTAAAGAAATCAATTTTCATCCCACTTTGGTGACATTCGTTCTCTCGAAAACAACATCAAATTATTAAGTCCTACTCCATTTGATGTACAGGTGAATACAATGCAAGAGAAGTAGGCTATCAAATGGAATTGAGCTATAGTGCAGTAACCAACTAAATTTAAAGTTTTACGCCGAGAGTGTATCACTGTTGACTTCTATAAAATCTCTTGAGTGGAAACAATATCCCAACTTGATTAATCATGCCAAAAAAGGGAATCATTATTTGGCAGCACTTACGCATGTAAGGATCTATTTTCGTCAACGAAACTCACCAAGAACAAGTTGAGAACAAAACTTACTGACGACCACCTGCAAGATGTCATGCTTCTTTTCTCATTTAACCTACTGCTTGAACTTCAGAAACTTTCAAACCAAAACAGCCGCAAATCTCACATTAATGTTGTACTATCAATAAATGTAGCCTACCTATGTTGTAGGCTAATTTATTTTGTGCTTTTGTTAATAAAATCAGGACTTAATCTCATTAAATTTCATAAATTTGAAAGTTGTGATAACATTATAAAAATAACAGATTTGTTAATGGAAAATTTGTGAGCTACGAGCTACGGGCCAACAACACTTTGTAAATTTTGGTTTTGGCCCGCGGTTAGAAAAAAGTTGCCGATTCCTAACCTAGTGGATGGAATAATTCCTCGGAAACAACACTTCAACAATGAAAAACGTCACTTTGTCAATCCCGGCAACCGGCTCTGCGTCAAAGCCTCCACAAGTATGCGAAATTACCAGGAATAACCAATCAAGGCTTTGTCAAGTCTGTGGATAAAGATTCAAAACCAACCAACCTTGTCTATAAATGCCGGCGCAAACGCTCTTGTCAGAAACTACAACTACGGCTCAGGGGAAGCAACTTTCAAAGTTAAATTTTTCAAAATTGTCTAATCCTCACCCATTTGGCATCAACGTCACCCAGCTACTTAGCCAATCAGATGTGTTATGGGTAGCTGAGACACAAGTTGCTTTCCCAGTGACGTCGTAAGTACAAGAGCCAAGCTATCGTCATACGCAGAGAAATGGTCTACGCCGCCACGGTATACCGCACAGCATCATAGAGGCGAAACGATATAGAAATATTTCATATTGCAAGCAGAGAAACTGCACTTTTTGTTGTATAGATTCTCATGTCAGTAACAAAGTACAAACAGTTACCCTTGACAGTGTAGCCTACTGTGTGAAGCAGTTGGTAATAGAATCATTAGAAAAAATCAGTCTACATAAGCTCATTAATATGTAAAGCAGCTGCTTTTAATTATTGCAATAAAGTTAGCTTGGCCCTAGATTGTAATAATGTGTAAACCAGTTGGAATTCGGAAATGCAACAGATGTAATTAGCGTAGTTAATCGTCGTCGGCTCCAACTCGTGTCTGAGCATTGGTTTCGTCTTCAAATCGAATTTGGCTTAAGATGGTGATGCCGTAGCCTATGTGGCTTTGGAGGCCCAGTCTATTGACAGAGAATGTGGAAAAACAAACTGGTACATAAAAACACACGACCGACTGAATTGACAATAAAAAGGAAAAGTATTCGCTCCGCAGTGGGTTACCACAGGCTGTATAATATGATGATGATTCATCATAGAATCGAACAATTGTATGGAGTGTGACCAAATGAGAATTCTTTTCACATCGTCACTGAGCCACTGCCTCATGGTGATTTGAAACAATATCCTCAGAAATGGTAAGCTACGTTAAAACATGCATAATACGAGATAAAATGTCAAAGTTTCTGCTGCAACTCGCACAGAGAGATTGTTAATGCGCTACATGAATGCAATGAGCGATGTAACGAGTGACAAACAAACGAAGAAAGCTCTTTGTGAGTGATGAACGGTTTCACTTCCTCCACCAGGGGTCGATTGAGTGGGAGTCACAAGCGCCGTAGTAGGATACATTGCTACAATCTCATCTACTGTCCGATTGTTACAATTGTCCACGTCACAGCATGCTTTCTTGCAGAAGCTAGAATGCAAAGTTTTGAACAATAATTTATTGTAATTGTTAGTGACTAAGAACTAGGTTACAACAAGTTCTCGTGTTGAAACAAAAAATCAAAAACAAAATCAAGGTCAATCAATTAAAAAATTCGAGCGATTTTTACTATCCGATATTCGTTGGAAGATTCATTTTCCTCAATTTTAAAATACATGTAAAAATAATTTAATTCTCTCTGCTGGTTGCGATTAGCCTGAATTTTATATCAGCTGGATGATTTTAAAAACAGGTTGTTGTGTTACTTGTGTTGCGTAGTAGAACTAAGTCAAAACATTAACGGACATTAAACATGTAAATAAATTGCTTGATATAGGCCTACTACTGTCATAATAGTTAGTGACCAATTTTGAAAATTTGCACAATATGCGAGACAATTTTACCGATGCGGCAATTGATTAGTTCCACATTGATGGAGATTGGTCAATGTAGTTTGATTAATTAATGACATGAATCGTTATCATCGGACTGCTTAAGTTGTTGACATGACAGCTTTGAATATAAAATAGTCGAATTTTTTTCACTATAGAAGTTCGTACAACGCACATATCACAGTTCGCAAGACAACTTATTCAATTTATCTAAATCAATGCACACACAAACAAAGACGAGACAATGGGCGAAATTGTATCAATCGGCTCCCTGTCCGATGCCATGACGTCATATTCTCATCCCTGGCCGAAGTGCTGGAAAACTGATTTTCAAAGTCTGCCACTGTGCCACACATTTGATAATAGGAAATAAACACACTGACGTTAAAGTTCGCTATTGTAACGTAACAAAATTGCAAGGATTTTTGCATGTGACCAACAAAGCAATTTTTCTAAATCCTGAAGAAACCGCTTCTACGTCGGCAAACACTTCATCAGTAAATTATTCGAGTTTTGACCCTGGCTGATTTTATTTCCCCTTTTGTCTGTCTGCAAAAAGATTTGTGGTAAATTTCCACTATATTAAGCATTTCCAGCAAAGAAATAAGAAACATTGCCTTGTAAACAAATTAAAGTCAAACAGGCAGCTCCTACTATGTTGGCAATGGTTTACTAACTTTTGTAAGTATTTAAGGTTTAGAAATATATTTTTTACCCCTACTAAAAAGCGTCATTAATTCCAGATTGAGAAACACTGTACCAATCGCTGATCGGGTCATAACTACAAATTTAAAACCAGAACCGATTGTGTTTATTCTTGACAAAAGCAGTGAGAATAATGCATGCAAAAGTGTGATCTTGTGTTCATGTCGTACCTACTGCACTAATAAGGCCTGAAGGCTGAAACGTTGTGCTAACGTCTGCAGGTATATAACGCATAAAAAATTGAAAAATCAAGTTAAAATTAAACGATAACTGTTAAAAGAAAAGCATTCACAGAATGACAATTAATAAATTATAATATCAGTATCAATGTATGACTACTTAGTTTATATCATTCCATGCCTGACAAGCTACACACACAAAATTAGCGTTTGAGATTCTACTTGATAGTTGGCAAAGATGTTTAATAAATGTAAAACTTCAACTTCAAGCATTTAGATGGTTCAATAGTAAAAAGTAACAACTAAATTACGTGACAGTTTCAGGTCCTTGGAGCATCGTAATGTTCAATTGCTCCAGTTCTTCTGCAAGCTTCGAGTATTGTTGTCTCGCAAAGTCTTCGCACGGCTCGTTACAGGCAAAGTCGTTGCCACAACTTCCAGCGTAGCCTGCCCCCACAACTGTAAAAAATGCATAACAAAATAAATTAACAAACAAAGTCAATGTAGTTATCATGTAACTTATATTAGACACAGGCTGTAATGAAATGTTATTCCATACTGGGTTGTTGCTAGATGTAATTGCATACAGTGGCGTACGCAAGGGGGGTGAAGCATTGGGCCATGCCTCTCCTCCCCTTAAAAAAATGTTTTTGCTTTTTAACGTTGCTGTGATGGTATAGTGCAAACATGTTATTGTTTGAGACTGGTGTGAGGTAGTAAGGCAGTATTAACTGGCCGCCCCCACATCCTCAGGATAGGAGGCAAATGGCTGTTTTGGGGCCAATTCACTTTAGTTCGTTTAATGCTTTTTCTGTTATATAAAATTTAAAAAAAATGATTTAGGCCTAAAACTGCTACGCCTACAGAAGCTCGGTATTCAATTGCTTACATCACGTAAGGCCCTGGGTGGAAGGCCAACCTCTCTTTTGGAGTAAACCAATTTTCATATTCAGTTAGTACAGCGTGTTTTCCTATTTGAAATGAAAAAAAAATGTGACAATACCATCTGGGACTAACTGCGACATTTCACAGCTTAGGTTTGCGTCCATCGGGTTTCGTTTTGTTGATCATCATTTGGAATGACTATTTTAAATCAGCGAAACCAGTAAATCTTTGCTATGTTTTTAAAGTATTGTTACGGACAATCGTTGTCCAAATCAGACGTCACATAAAACCGTTAAGGTTTACTTAACCTAGCGTCTTACGTCATGGAATATTGCTAAAAAAGAAGCAGAGATTTCATCATCCTTTTGTGAAATACTGTCAAATACTGCACAATCCTTTTTAACACGTGGAGAATTGCTTCAAAATGCATATCACTGTTACCTCACAGA
This sequence comes from Aplidium turbinatum, assembly GCF_918807975.1. Taxonomy (NCBI): domain Eukaryota; kingdom Metazoa; phylum Chordata; class Ascidiacea; order Aplousobranchia; family Polyclinidae; genus Aplidium; species Aplidium turbinatum. Next base: position 2,596,194 of record NC_137474.1, read on the forward strand.
TGCAAGTTATGTGGTTTGAAATATCCCAAGTCAGTTTCGTCATTTTTAGAATTGTCGCTGGAAAGGCTGGTCGAATATTAAAACTGTTTTGCTTGTGCTTACCAGCTGGACAAAATTTCCGTCATTTATCTCAGTAATCTGTATTGTGGTGACAAGTTTTAGTGCTTACGATGTTGCGCACCTTTTTCGACAGCCTGTGGCTATTTTTTCTTGAAATACAATTCGTGGAAAGACGTTTTCAGAAGAGTATTTTTTCGGTGTCATCGCATACAGACGAACGGATTCGCGAATTTTATGTTACAACTTTCCCACAGAGATATTATTGTTTTCGCCTGTGATCAAGTATGTAATAAACAAACGATACGTAAAACAAACGATACGACCCGCTTGCTTTCTTAAAACTGCTCCCACATTAAACGCTCGTGAAACGACGAAGATGTTCAATATAGGCAGTCAGAAGTGTTGGAAGGGATTATCCAGAGTATACTTTTACACCCGAGATGATTTTATCATTCTAAAAATTGTTAATGACTGGTGGGCTTGCATTCCGTCGGAAACTCTCTGCAACCCTAATTTTTTGAAGCTATCTTGTTATGTTGAAGTATTTTGCGTCAAACCAAGTGTCTTATTTTAGATTTTTCAAGATATACATCGCGTCACTCTTTTCCTGTTTTTAGTTTAGGTATTTCAAGAGTGATGCAATTGCAAAATTTGGAGACTGTTTCATTGACACCAGGCGCGAATTATTCTCTGAAAACAGCCCTGTAACGGCTTCTAGTTTTTTTTTTAGTTAAACTCCATAGCTCTTGGCTTGCTTCTCCATTACTTTTTCACTGTTATTTAGTCAAAAAAAGGTAAAGCTGAGTTCCATATTTGATTCAAGCATCTGGGGATGAGAAGATAAGGTTCTCATTAACTAAGCCATTGGCTTAGAGTAGGGTGGCCAGTTCCTTTCTCTCGACCGCCTTTCCTTCAGCAACTACGCACAACCAATTCATTACTCCCTGAATGGAGGTGAGCGGTATTTTTCAACAACCAGCTTAAGCCGGGAGTCAAACCAGGATTGCATGATTGGAAAGAGAGCGCCTAATCCGCTGCGCCATCTCACCGCTATTTAGTCAAAGATGGAGTCTTAATAATAGATTTTTAGTCAATCTGATGTTTATCATCCGAAATTGGTTTTAAAAGATTTTAGGCACCGTCACTAAAAATAGAGACCCACTAGTGAGTTTATGGTGGGGACAATGTTGTGCTCCCACCGTCACACGACTCTGGGGTAGGTGTTCATTTTCTTTGTACGTTAGACCATATGTTCAGAGTGGGGTAATTTTTGTTTAAAGTGCCATAATATATTGCGACCGATACATGAACTTTCACAGTGAAGTTCGGTTTATGCTTTAATCAAGCTAATGACATTACTTGTCATAATCGAACTATTACAGGTTTTACTTTTCCGTTCAGACCCACTGTCATGCTTTTCATATTCACACTTATAATTCAATCTTAAATACAGTAACGTATGCAAAGACCGTGAGAGTTTATATTTCACCACCAGAAAGCCCCGGTTAAACCTTGGTCAGACTATAAAGTAGCATTAGGCAACTCTTGATCAAGGAAATGTCAAGTTGTATCGCACGCTCCCCCTTCCTAGTAAGAAAATCCTGTGTACGCCACTGAACGTACCCTCATACGTACCCAGTTCACTGGGTTTACTAACTCAATTACGTCATCTACGCAAAACATTATATACGTCGTCAAGAGTGTTATATATATATCATATTGTATTATTGTTTGCTTCACAATGTAGATATTAACGACCTGTTTTAGCCTGATACTACGAGTTCGCTGTGGTGGGCCTAATAGCGAATTGCACTAGCTTTTGGAACATAGTTCCCTTGTCATGTGCTAGCACAGTCATGTGCTTATGACGAATGGTGTTGTGACTTGTGAGTCGTTGTTTTATGCAGCTCTGTGAGTCTTTGGTCTTTGATCATCAACAACAGTGCCTCGTCGACTTTGAATTTGCAAACATTGCCGGAAAAAACGACGCGGCACAATTGCGCTTCAAAGAGGCCATTTTTATAAGTAGACAAAATCCAAAGATCAACAACCGTGCAGAAAGGGAAGAACTACGTCACCTAATCTATTAATCAACTGATTCAACAAAATTTCTCAGCAATAACGCCTGACAACACAGAAACTCAACAGCCAGCAGCCTCAAGCCAAGCAAAAGAGCCACAAAAAAAACAACGACTCACTGACTTCAACACCATTCAGCATATGGCATGACTACTGAACTGTATTCCGAAAGCTCGTGCATTTCGCTACTATCACAGTGAACTCGCAGCATCAGGCTAAAACAGGTCTTTAATATCTACATTGTGAAGTAAGCAACGATCATGCTGCTAAAAGCAAACTCAATCTATTGCATCATACTTAGAGATGTAAAAAAACGTTTTTTTTTTGTTTTTTTTTTAAATAAACGAGCTCGTTTTTTTTGTTTTTTATCGTTTTTTTGTTTTTTATTCGTTTTTTTTTGTTTTTTCTACCTATTTTGACATTAAATGTCACAATATGCAGCAATTAGGGCAAACTCATTGCAATAGCGTCTCTTTCAACAAACAAACAGTCTCATAACACGTATAACTTATTTCAAATCAGACAATATGTCTGGTATATTTTTTCAATGCAATTTTGTTGATCTCAAGTCTCAACACACGAGCCATAAAGATTTCTCATCGTCTCAAATAGTAGTAACAGTGTCCTATGGTTGACACATCTTAAGTATTGTCTGTAATTTGGTCCAGCCAGTTGTTAAATGCAGTACCACACTCGTGTACAGTTTCGAAGCCACTTGAGATTTTGGTTAATGGGCATGTTAGGACCAGGTGGTCAGTGTCCTGTTTCTCTATTTCCCAAAGGCACTTTTGACCAGCACTCCACACCTTTTCCAGTACAACGTCAAGAGGTTGCTCCAGTTGATGTGCATTTGGTGCAAACTTGATGAAAATCACACAAGCGGTTCTCGAGTTATAAGTGAAATAACCTTAGCCACTAGGTGGCTTCATAGATAAGGAGCAATAGAAAAACGGCAATATCTCAAGAACCGCTCAGCATATTTAGATAATTTTTAGCTCTATCCCCATGCTTTCTGGAATGGGCTATCTGTTTATGAACATTAAAACAAGTTTTGGCTACTACTTTTTGAGATAAAAAGAAATTAACCTCTTGTCGTTAGGCATTAATAAAACCATGACGCGTAGCTTTAAAAAAAAAAAAATTTTAATTAGGTAGAGGAAAGATTGATGAAAAGTTTCGCAAAAGCAGTGTAGTGCTAAAGTTCCAATTTTTAGCCCAAATCACATTTAAATTTAGTGAAAGATGGAAACATTTTGATGTTTTTTATTTTCCCTGAAGAGGTTCAATACTCTTTTGTGATGTCATAGTCATGTTTGTTTTCCCACACCATGCATTGTGCTGTCATAGACATGTTTAAAAGAAGAACCAGTTTGCAGGACTGTGAGACTTTAGCACTTTTATGTTTTTGCCAAACTTTTCGTCAATCTTTCCTCTACCCAATAATAAAAAAAAAAAATTTAATTACGCATCATGGTTTTATTGGTGCGTAACGACAAGAGGTCAATTTCTTTTTATCTCAAAAAGTAGTAGGCCTAGTTCTCAAATAAAATAAGTTTTCATCTTTGTTTGTTTTGTAAGTTTTTGTAAGTTTTATAAGTTTTTATCTTTGATGTTTGTTTTGTATCTTTATCCTGCATTGCGGGAATATGGGTAAAACTTTATACTTGCCAGGAAAAGTATTATGAAGCATTTATTCACTATGTGCACACTGAGCAGTGCTGAAAAACTCCACTTTAAAGGGAAAATTTCTTCATTCAAGATTGGTAGTTACTAGCAATAGTCAACATGGGTGGTGGGCATTTGAAAGGAACATTAACTTAAACCTTTTCTGACAAATGCATTCACTTTTGAGAGCTAAAAATAACAGTGATTATAACATCTCTTGCATTATGTCACAAATGATCTTCAAGAAGCATCAATGACAAAGTGTCTAAGACCTTACAAGTTACAACACACTAAAAGAATACTTCTGTTTCAACATTCATAAAGAATATACATGGTTGGTAAGCTATCAGTTATAAAACATGTTTAAACAAGCTATTGGCAATAGCTTGCATTAGTAAATTACCACAAACAAGGTAATGTGTGTTCTGAATACTGCCATCTTGTTTTTGCCAAAATTCCGTCAACCCATTGAGTGTGTACAAGAATAACCTGTACCACAGTATACTAACATCATAGGCTAACTTCCATAAAAGGAAAAATAAATTAACTCATCTACATTATGCCATGTATCAAATTGCATTAATTCAATGTTTGTCAGGTCTACTGCCACAAACTTGCCTGAGAATGAAGAATGCGAAATAATGTAGGACTATGCAAAAAACATATGCTGCCAAGCAGTGGTGTAGCCAGGAATTTAGAAAGGGGGGGGGGGAAGCCCGACGGCGCTTTCGCCAAAGGTGCCATCTTGCGGCAGGGGGTCTGGGAGGCCTCCCCCAGAAAATTTTGAAAAATTACTTTGAATTTGGTGCAGTCTGAGAACGTTTTCAACAAGAATGTGGGTATAAAGATTCCTGTAAAATGGTGCTGTCCGGTGGAATAGCAAAAGGATAAAATCATGTTTTCTTCGGCATTTTTCGGTAATAAAGCTAACTCTCTATGTTTTCTTGTTGTTAATTCCTGGCTGAGATATTTGAATGTTTGGTATTGGCAAAACTCGCTCTTTTAATGCAGTTTTGTTTAAAATTAGGCAAACTTTGTTTTAGAGACATAGAGACTGAAAGCATCATTCTCAATATCGTGACGTCACACGCGTGCCAGTGCTAAGCTCAAACACTTAGGAATTTCAGCACACCAAAAAAAACATTCTTACTAATTTAATGTTTTTCAAGAGCACTATAATGAAACAAAACTGCAAATTGTAACAATTTGCAACTTTTCCAGAAAAATATGAAAAAATACAAAAAAAACAAAAAGCGCGTGTTTTTTTTTGCCCAAGTTTTTTTTGAAAAAAAACACGTTTTTTTAAAGAAAAAAACGTTCTTTTTTTTGCATTTACCACTCTAATCATACTGTTCGTTTGCAATACAAAATCTAGCCAAATGAGTAACTTAATGGCTTCAAAATTGAATGAAGCTGTTCAAGGCATTTAGTTAAAAATAGCATGATGCGACTGATGCGTTCTACTAGTGCTATCTACAAAAACGATTGTAAGTGCTTATTTGACGTTTTTAAATTGGTTTCATGCTGATTGTAATATGTACAGTAGTACGTACACAATTCGATTCATCATGACTTACAGTATATACCGTTCACTCTCTTATCTGCTGTTATTTAAGTTTCTTGTTGATTTGTTGATTGTTAACATTTAAACCTCTTGTTTTCTAGTTTCAAAGTTTCCGCGCGATAATTTTTACAACTGTTTACGTTGTTCAACTAATAGTTGATTTCAGCAACATGGTCCTGTGTTTTGCCATGCTAGACAGGTAGTCACTACCTGGTCCAGCTCCATGAAGAAGTCAGTCGTGTCTGATTGAAGAAACGTTGGAATAAAAGCAGATTGTCACTTTATACAACTTGTGATAGTTTAGCTTAATTTGCACCAGTAGAACGCATCATGTTATTTAATTGTTTCAAATTGAAAAAGTACCGTCAATGCAAGCTGAGTATGTTAGGCTAAGTTTATACAATATAACGTACTGCTTATTATTAGCAAATGGGCGTTTTTTTAATTTGTTTTCATTTTGTTTCGGAAAGCATTTCGAATGCCTCCTCCCCTTTAAGAAAACTCTGCGTACGCCACTGATTGCATGTACAACGTAATACGGTGATCTAGAAAGAGTTTGGGAGACAAATAAATTATGATGTATTGTAGCCTAACATTGAATGCTTTAATGAACCTTTCAATTTCCATTCACATTTTGTAGCTCCTATTCAAAATGTTTGTATGAAATTAATTAGTGTAATAAAGCTTTACGTCTCCTGGGTCCATCAACAAATGTCAGTATTGCTTCACCACGAATACAATGTTGTGGGTAGTCTGTTGGACATGCACTCTCTTTCATAAGTGATGTGTTGAATGGAAGATCTCCTTGCTCTATGTATGTTATATTCCAGCCTTCTTGACAAACCAAAGCTTGTACGAGACCAAGAAAGAGGTAGAAAATCTTTGCATAAATAAGAAATTGCAACATTTTTACCACCCAAAACAGCTAAAAGTTTTCCTTAAACCTAAAACTGCTTCATAATTTTAAGCATGCTTTTACGTTGTTGGAACAACGAAGTGGTGAATATGTACTGTAGAAAACAACTCTGACACTGCACTTTTCAAACTGAAAAAGAATCCATATAAAAACGGTAGTTCCAGACTGAATTTCTCGTCTCGAAATAGAGACATGAGTTCAAAGCCCACTTCGGACACCATGTTATGTTAGCCAAGAAAACATTTCAAACGTTTTATTCATCTCTGATGCAACAAAACACTTGCAGCGCCCAATAACAAATAAGTGCCTAGAGCCGCGTAGTCACCATCACACGGTTCCTTAGGATTGGCTGCACCAACGGTAGATCCTTCTTCGATTAAGCAAATTAGCAAGTTAAAAAGTTTCATCTGAAGACCACCTGTTTTCACCATGTACTGAATTTAACCCACTGATTAGAATTTCCCATTATTGATTCACTAATGAGCTTAGAACATATTGATTCTCGATTAGCTAATCAGATACAATTTGGGTAAAAGAACTACTTTTTCAATCATAAATAGACATCTTTCAGCAACAACACAGTATTGAATATTATAGAAACAAAACAGCAAACGTTTTCGGCTATGCATCTACCTCTTATCAAACCTTCAAAAAAAAAATTTTTTTTTCCGTTGATTACGAAATGCCAAAGAAGATATAAGGGACTAAAGGAAAAACCTGACTTGGCGACTTTCCATGTTCTTTGTGTTTAACATGCTACCATAAAACGATTTTCAATAAAATTTTGCCCCATTGCGGTCTGACCACCATTGCGCGCGTGGTTTTGTCAGAGCTGTCAAAACGGGAATTTGCGTGAGCAGCGAAGCGTGCGACTGTACAGCCTACGTCATAAAAGCTGATCGAGCAATATTTCTTACTGCGGGCGATTTAACTGTATGTATTCTCTCATTAACCAGAGTTTCTATGATTACAAGCGGTAGTTTTTATACTTGGAGAATTAAATAATGTTTTGTCTAGTTCAAATACTGCATTCAAAGAAATGGCATACACATGATTTTACACAATCAACCAACTCTACATAGGCTACTGTGTAAATTCACGCTCGTCTGATCACATAGGCTACATTTCTACATTTCTACATAACAAAAATGAGCGATTTTATGTAGATTTAACAGGACATTGAATTGCTTTTCATAGTTTAGTGCATTGTTCACTCGGTGCAGACTTACATATTACTAAGGCCATTTTAATTTAACCTAAAAAAATTCTTTTTTACTTTATTTTTACTAAACGGAATTGATAACTTGGAAACAAATAAGGCGATAGCAAGTCAATTTATTTTGTTTCAACAGCGCCATATATTAACAAACAAGCAGAGTAAATGTAATCATGCATGTCCAATTGTCCATCTAGCACAGTGGTTCCCAACCTTTTTTATCCGGTGGACCCTTTTAGTTAATATTCAAATCTAAATTCCCTCCTAGAAATTTAGTTTGTTAAAAACTCGTTTGCATTAATATTTTAATCTAAGTCTTGAAATATAAACTAAACTTTCACTAGTAATAAGCTTTTTAGCCTGTAATATTCCTTTTCATACTAAAATAATTTAATTAATGAAGAACGTTGCTGAAAAGTAATTCATTCAAAGACAAAAAACAAAAATGAGATACAAAAACTAGCTGAAAGTCTCCCTCAACCATGCAAACATTGATCTGGATTCATGGGAACAACTGGCTAGTGACGGATCACTCTGGAGAAAAAAGAACTAGAGAAGGCACGAAAACTTTCTAAAAAAACAGGATACAAAAAGCCCATGAAAAACGAAACCCTAGAAAAGAAAGCTATAACTACCACGTCTCCCACCATCCATACAATGTGAAATTTTTCCCACGTCCTTCCCATCATAGACTGAGTCATCAAAGCCACATATGACATCACCATCCAAAACCAAATTCGATCGGACACGAGCTGAAGCCAACAACATTCAAAATATAAGAGTCAACGCATTAAACAGTCTGTGTGAAGCTTGTGATTTTTTTGTTTCGACAACTCATGAATGTGGTGGAAGAGTGTTGGAAAGAGCACAACGAATATCATTCTTCACGTCCACTCGGTTTCTTTGTTTTCTTTTCATCTGCAAAAGTTGAAAAACCTGATTTGCATAGATAAGTGGAAGCAAACGGAAGGATACTTCGAATAGCTTTCTCTGCCACTTTGGGATAGGAATTAAACGTTAATAGCCAAAATCCAATGATTGATTTTTTCTCTAAATAAATCTTTTGTGCAAGAATCCGTTTTGAGTTCTAAAAATTCATTCTGCAGTTTATCGGAAAGTTTTTCCATCAGCAGTGTGAATAAAGTTCATATTAAATCAAGCTCATCGTCATAAATTTCAGGAAAATATTGAATGAATTCCAGTTCTAATGCTGTGTGATGTTGCAAAATCAATTTTTTTTCCAACTCTGGAGAACTTGTTCTTTGCTGTCAACAACCAGCACCAAGGATAGTTCTTTAAATATGGTGACATGTTCAATTGTTCATTCTAACTTTTCTCTTTCAATCATCAAGCTTGCTAGTGAAAGCTTTCAAAGCATCTTTAAATGCTGAGCAGTACTGGCATCTGCTCCTGAAAGGCCCACCAAAGCCAGGCTGGTCGAAGGGTAGAGGCCAGACAAAACGTAGTCCCCCGCGATCATTACAGCGAAGCCTTCTATTACCTTAAGATAATCTCCTAATGACAGTGACATGAATCAATCACTCTCTTCCAACTTGCCTTGAGCCAGCATGGAAGCAGTAGGCTACAGTTTGTAAATTCACATGGTATCGATATGTCAATGGCGCATGGATACAGATAACCCATGTTAATGCGCAATCTGCTTCTGCTGGTTTAAAACTTTTGCATTTGTGATGTGATCAGTATATGAAATCCTGAGCATCCTTCTGTAAAACCACATTTCAGCTGCTTCAATGTTACGCCTAGTTTCTGTGTTGAAGGTCCATGTTTCACAACCACACTGGAGAACAGATCACACCAACACTTTGAGAAGTCGCACCTTCAGAGGAATAGAAAGCTTGCGATCCAATAGAATAGGTCGTAGTCTATTAAATGCGTCTTTGGCTAGGCCTATTCTTCATCGTATTTCTTTTTTACATCGTGCGTCCGCTGTTAAGAGAGAACCAAGATAGTTAAAAGAAGACACTTGTTCAATTGTGCTGCCTCCCTGGTGAAGTGCAAAGTGGGGTTCAGGACTTTGTTTTGAGATAGCCATGCCTTTTGTTTTTTTGTCATTAATTTGGATTCTATAGTTTGCGCTATTGTCTGAAGTTTTGTTAATTAGTGTTTGTAGACCGTCCGGGGATGTCGCTATGAGCACAGTGTCATAAGCATAGCGAATATTGTTTAAGGAGGTGCCGTTTACTAAAACTCCCTCATCAATGCCTTCTATTTCTCTGAGAATCATTTCACTATACAAGTTAAACTGAGCTGGTGACATCACGCAGCCTTGTCTGACCCCACGTTGAATTTCAAAATATTTAGATAGACCTTCAGGTAGGCGGTTTCATAAAAACAAACAAGTCTTAAAAGGGCAGTGACATTGCCTTGTCCTTTTGATCGAACGTTAAAAGGGCAGCGACATTGCCTTGTCCATTTAATCGAACGTTAGCATACGTATGCTGATGTGCCTTGTTTGTAACGTATTTTGTCCACCTAGTGGCACGACTGTGCACGCTTTGTCACCAAACTATAAACATCCAAGCAGAAACACTGCGGTGTTAAATATTCTTAATCGTGGCTGTAAAGTAGGCTTTGTCATTGTGGACAATCATTGCTCTGACATACTAATACTAGGACATGACGTTCGAAGATATTCTATTGTCACCTTTTATACAGGTGGATCACACAATCTACTTGTAGTAATTAAAATAGAATGGACAGCCTAGAGCCCGAGCTGCCAAAGTTGAATTAGCATTGTTGTTGTCGTAGCCAGCGGTTTCTACCAACATGTTAGGAAAACTCTGCTCAGAGTCGATTGCAAGCGCTATTCGACCTATCAGCAGAAGCCTACATAATCAGGTTTTAGGGATTCTTACTCAATGCTCACTTCGTTGCAATGAAGAAGCACGGCTAAAAGTTTTGAAACTACAGAATAGACGCTGAGTTATCTGACTTTCACAGTGTGCGGCCTCATATGTTTTGATTGTTCTAACCAGACCATGCTTAGCTAGACCAAGGTCGACGTTTTTATGTTGTTTTAACGTCTATTGACGTTGAATCAACGTAAAAACGTGGATTTTGGCTGGCTGGGTGGGTTTCGTAGTGATGTTTAATTTATTATTTGCCAATGTGGAATTTGACTATAATGTTGCTCAAATTCGAAGCTCAAAACCTATCACTGCATGTCTGTGTATGAATATTGCTGAATTGAGTGCATTAGGCTACATACCTTTTTATGCTGATACTGTAAACTTTATTTATTTTTTATTAACATTTGTTTTATACATCGCAATTTGGCATGCTTTCTGAGCATTGCAATTTGCACTTGCACAACATACAGCAAAATCAACTACTTTACGTTATTTCAATATCTAGCAACATTTACTCAGTGTAGAATTGGTAGATTTGACTGTCAGAAATGTAAAAAATGGTCGTAAAACGTTACACTGATGGGTCTTTACCAGTTACGCGTTAAAAGTGATTTAAAACCACTCGCCTCCATCGTTTTGGTGGCACTGCGCGTTTGGTAGGTCTGTTATATGGTGGGCCATGGCTAAAACTGATGGTTAGTTTATTTTTCCTAACAGGTGGATCAAACGTTTCTCCGAGAAACCCAGGTCTTTTTCTACTGCCCTTTTACTTGAAAAAGAACCTCTTCTGTCTTTTCATACACGTTTACATCTACTTCGGCTCACGACAACTTGGTAAAAAATTAAAACGAGCTTCCCTTTGAAGAGGAAATGACGATTTCAAACATGCCTTTGCAGTTTACAAAGTTATGTGGCTGATACGTCACGTTTTTTGACTCATTGTGAGAAAGACAACCTTTCGGTCCCAAAAAAAGCTACTTCCATCAAAGAAGCTTCAAGATAATGGCCTCGTTTTTTTACGAAAGAAAGGTATTTTCTTCTACTTTCAGACTAACGCGCAATTTCATTCAATGGATATCAGCAAATCGATTGTCTGTAAATGTCACTAACAACCAAATATACGTTATTCACAAGTCAAGGAAGCAAACGACTGGGCAATCCACTCTAGAAGATCTGAATAAATAACAAAGAACAAGTTGCCTCAGCAAAGTTTCTGGGAATACTTTGTACACGAGTATTTGTCATGGAAATCTCATATGAAAGTCTTGCTTCAAAAATAAGTTCAACACTATGCATGACAGAAACATAATGCCTTTCTTAAACAAGCAAGCACATCTCGCCATTTACCATTCTTCAGTTCAGTTCAATTCAGTTTGTTTTTATTTCTGACCATCATAACGAAAAAACTAGTTCAGAGTCAAATGTTGTGTTACTTGTATTGCATTGGTATCATAAAAACAATACCACATTGCAAAGGCTATAACTTTACATGCAATAACTTACTTTGTACTGTATTTTCTTAACCACAGGAACTGCAACTTTCATGTTTAAATATTCCTAAAAACGACTCCCGCAACATTCAATGACGTATAGGCTAGACATGCCTAATCGAATAACCCAACAGGCCAACAATAAGTAACTACTCTTTTTTTATTTCAATATATTGCATTCTTAAGTCTAATTATTACAAACAGTGAAGACAGCGGAAAATTACATGGGGTCAGAAGTTTGGAAAAAAAACTTCCATGTACAATTAAAGACAAGTAAAGCCCTAAAAACTTAAATCAAACTTGAACAATTCAAATCTTCCTTGAAACAATTCCATTTCTGTGTTGCTTGTTCAATAAAGCATATTCACTGTCGAGTCTGTAGTCACTAGTCATACACCAAGTATACTAATATTACTTCCTTTTTCTTCAATGATATGTGTGTGTGAACTTTATCAGCAAAATAGTAAGATTGCAATCCTACTGGCTTTCTGGTTCTTGTGCATTTGTTTGTAAATTTGTTTTATCCTTTGAATCAATCGTCATATTCTAGGTGAATCGGTATCCATGAAGCCCGGTGGGTGATCTTGACAAAAAGAAAAGACATTACACAAAAACATAACATTTTTTTGTCATCTGACATTTCCTCTTACTGTCAAAAGTATAGAACCAGTCGAGATTCTTTTCAACCGCCCATCTCAGCCGTCCTTGATGGTATAGGGATGACCGATTGCAGCGGTGGGCCTCACTAGCTCAGTACGGTCGTAGAACATCTTTGAAAAAGTTTAGGCAGTCAAGGATGTAACAACCTGTCTTTAGCCTGTCTCACTCACTCAAGCGTTCCATCTAAAGAAGACTCTAGGGTCAGCAAAAGCTATCCTCCCTCTGGCTTTCCCTCTCTGGCATCCCTGCTAAATGAGATGTTAGACTGCAGTGGCCCTTTTTCCACACGCCGGTGCCCCTTTTCAAACTCACTCACACAAATAACCTAAAATTGGAATTTGACCAACCCGAGCTGGTTCTCGAGCTCGACTGGCCACTTTCTACTCTGCTCGAACATCAGCAAGAGGAAAGTTGAGACAGGTAGATAAACTTGAGGCAGTCATAACCCTTATTTTATAGGTACCCGGACATTTTGCCGAAAGGACATTTTGCCGAAAGACATTTTGCCGAAAGACATTTTGCCGAAAGACATTTTGCCGAAAGACATTTTGCCGAAAAACATTTTGCCGAAAGACATTTTGCCGAAACTCATTTTGCCACAAGGACTAATTGCCGAAATGATACAAACGTACTATATGTATTATCATAACATAATAACGCATAAATATCATTCACAAACAATTAGTCCTGTCTGCAATTTGTCCTTTCGGCAAAATGAGTTTCGGTAAAATGTCCTTTCAGCAAAATGTCTTTCGGCAAAATGTCTTTCGGAAAAATGTCCTTTCGGCAAAATGTCCGCGCACGATTTTATATACCAACAGATTACCATCTACATTCAATTTTATCGTGAGGTTGTTCTGACAAGCGCTGTGCTGGATGTAACCCATAGACTGCGTGGTCAAGTCGTAAAATTATTATCGACCAAAGTTTGCAAGGTGGTCTCCGTCCCCGATAGCTCAGTTGGTTAGCGCGTGACTTCTGGAACGAAGAAGCTTCAAGAACAAGCGGCTCTAGTTCAACTGTCGGAGTGTGCGCTTGAGCAACGTATTCTAAAGACTACTCTCCATTTAGCGGAACCTAATGAATGGAATGATTCCCGGCAACAACACCTCAACAATGGAAATCTCCATTATGTCAGTCTCGATGATCGGGCCTGCGTCAGTGATTCAAACCCTCTACAAGTATGCGAAACTACCGGGATTAAGCTTTCAAAGAAAATTTCCCAGTCTGAGGATAAAGATTCAATCAATCAGTAGTCGGTTCGATTCCCATAGTACGTATCTACCTGTGTCTCGGTAAACCATTTAGTTTTATTATATTCAATCGCTATCTTCTCTTGCGGCAGATATGCGCATCAACATAGGTTATCTGTTTCCATGAGTCACGGCTTTTAGTTATCTTGTGTCGTCAAATTGAGACCGATCCATGCCTGGATGTTGTTATGCCATCGTCTTGGTGATCTGCTTCTTTTTCTCTTGCCGTCAACTTATGCAGATTTTGCTGACTCCACATTTTGTATGTTACATTACAGTAATTACAATCAGTTTAATTACATGCTTAAAAAGCAACAAAATGACACGGTTGTCTTGCGTTACTGTACATCAGAGGTGGGCAAACTGCGGCCCGCGGGCCGCATGCGGCCCGTGACTACTTTCTGTGCGGCCCGCGAAAGCCTGAAGCAAATAAGTAATAAAATAATCCTAAAATTGCTTGAAAATTTTAATTACTACAATGACTTAATTAAACTTTTTCTTCGTATGTTTCATCTTGATAAAGATAAATTATAGTCTTTTTGTCGCATTGTAGTAGTTTTTTTCCCAGCCACATTGCGATCTTGCATGAATGGACGGCTAATATTAGTGCCAAAAAACAGCCGGTTACGTCACAATTGAAATTTCTGACTTCGGCCTGTCGCATCATGAGACTTTCTTTTCGTTTTAGTTTTTCTAATTATGTTAATTCGCTGACAGATGTATTCTGTTTAATTCGCTCAAAGTACGTCTGGCAAAGTGTTATCTTTGATGTGGGTTGTATTCAAATAAATAATTGAGACAAACCTTTTTTATAACTTTTATGTAATACATGTACTGCATATAAAATCTCCGTTTCTTTTGTCACTTTAAAAATAAATAAAAGCTTGTGTTTTGACAATTTTAGATTTGACGTTTTGGCTTATAATCTTAATTATATTATACTGCAGCTCTCGAACAAATTCAGATTCTGAATGCGGCCCTCAAGATAAAAAGTTTGCCCACCCCTGCTGTACATATTGCAAATTGAAAGCCAAATCCAGAGTTTTTTTTAAATAAAATCTAAACACAAAAAAATCAATTAGAGAAATTTTAGAATTGTTAAGCAATTGTTAATTGTTGTCAATTGTCAATAACAATTGTTAATTGTTATTAAACTTTGTCTTTTGAACTGAATTATTTCATTACAGTCTTGTCGTCAAAAGTGGTGTGCAATAAATTGAGCTTCGCTTTTAGAAATATATGCAATAATACATAATATGCTATATTCTATCCTTACAATGACGAGAAAAAAGTTGATGGAATCCTAAAAATATAAGGTGATGAAGAACATGTCTGCACTTGCAACAGAACAGCCACCAAACTTAAAACTTAAACTTGATTACTTTAAAGAACAAACTTCCGCATTGTTTTTCACTCGTCCCCAGAAAATGCTTGATTTGCACTTTTGAAGCTAGCATAAAATCAGCAATGCCTACAAAATATCGTCGTTACCACGCTACATCAATGCAATGAGCGAAGTAACTAGTGACAAACAAAAGAAGAAAGCTTTTTGTGAGTGATGAACGGTTTCAATTCCTCCACCAGGGGTCGATTGAGTGGGAGTCACAGGAGCCGTAGTATGATGCATTGCTACAATCTCATCTAATGTGCGATTGTTACAATTGTCCACGTCACAGCATGCTTTCTTGCAGAATCTATAATGAAAATTGTTGAATAATAATAATCACAGATATTGCTGACTATGACCAAACTTCTCGTGCTTACAGAAAAAGTCAAAAAGAAAATCAAGGTCAATTAATTACAAAAAAGCAATTTTCGCTAACTTATGATTTTTTGGAGATGGATCACTTTTATAAGTTTCAAAACACATCGAGAAAGAATTTAATTCTTACTGTTGGTTGTAATTAGCCTGAATTTTCGGTCAAGTTGATTATTTTGAGAATAGGTACCGGTAGGCTGCTGGTTTTGTTATTTATGTTACGTGGTCGAACTAAGTCAATACAACAACCAACGGTAAACATGCAAATAAAATGCTTGAACACTACTGCACATAATAGTTTGTAAAAAAAATTAGAAAATTGGAATAATAAGCACCACAATTATGCAGATGTGATAATTGATCAGATCAGATTGATATGCTTATTTAAAATATTTCGTGGAAGGCAATTTCTCCCTTTTCTCCTCTAACTACGCCCCTGATCGGGATCATCGGGCTACTTTCGTACATAAAAGCCTAATTCATGTGCAACGTGATTGAAAAATGGTAGGAATTTTTATCGTTGGATTGAAAAAACTTTCTGAAAGCTGAATCCTGGCAATTTTGCATAGGCTACTTGCAGAGGATTTGAACAACTGGCGAAAGTGTAGGCCCGGTCACCGAGGCTGACCGGGTTTAAGCCTGGATACGACAGAAACATTGGTATCATAGATTATACAGTGTACAGTATATATTGCATATAAATTGTGTATGTGCAGTTGTGCACTGTACAATATATGTAGCCTATACATTGTTTGGTAATAATATTCGTGTTGCTAAGCAAACTCTGCTGCATGGAAGACCTAACGTTGCGGAACGCTATGATTGTCGTAGCCTATAGTGAGTCTTCGGTATATATCAGTATATCGTAATTGTTTTTTATGATTTGTTAGACCTACTTCTATATGATTTTTGTTGGTCAGTCTGTGTATTCTTTTAAGAGCTTCCTTTTCTGTCATCAATAATAATCTGTGATGGCAAAAAAATATATCTTCTTCTTCTTCGAATCACTCAAGTGTTCTATGACTACAACCACAAGTATTAGACATTACTTTTCGACAAAATCTGTAATCTTGACCCAGAGACATTTTCGTCATGACTTTCCTGGAAGGAAAACACGTCTCGGAATACTATCAAACGCTTGTTGGAGAAATTCAGAGACACTGGCAGTGTGACTAACAACAATAAGAACCATAGTGGCCCACCTTCCATCGCAAGAACCCCCAAAAAAGTTCACGATGTTCGAACTCGTGTGGAGAAGTCTCCACAGAAATCCACCAGAAGACTTTCTCAGGAAGTGGGGATTTCAAGATCTTCTGTCAATGGAATTATTCATGCTGATTTGCAACTTTTTCCATACAAAATTCAGCTTCTTCAGACTCAAAGTCAAGCCAACAAGGATGAACGATTTGAATTTGGTCAGCAAATCAGTGAACGGATTGAGAACAATCCCGGTTTTTTGGATGTGCTTCTCTTTAGCGACGAGGCCCACGTCCATTTGAGTGGCCATGTGAACAAACAAAATATGAAATTTTGGGCAGAAGCACAGCCTCATGCGCATGTGCAGGCACCCTTGAGTGTAACAAAAGTCACAGTTTTGTGTGCCATAGGACGTAATGACATTTTTGGTCCCTACTTTTTTGAGGACGACGAGGGATGCCAGGTGATTGTTAACACTGAATGTTACATCGAATTGCTCAGACGACAATTCATTCCAGCAGTAAGGAGGAGAAGAGGGACCGACTTGAATACAGCTGTATTCCAGCAAGATGGTGTCCCACCGCATTGTTTCAATCGTACCCTTGAGTATCTGCAACAGTACTTTTCTGGGGATCGATTGATTTCAAGGAGGACCAACAACCCCTGGCCGCCATGTTCACCTGATCTTAGCCCTCCTGACTACTTCCTCTGGGGATATCTGAAGGATAGAGTCTTCCAGAACAATCCTGATACCATTGACAGACTGAAAGAAAACATTAGAAGAGAAATTAGAAGAATTTCAAGGGACATGTTAGGGAGAGTAAAGGACAATTTCAATGTGAGAGTGGCAGCGATGATTCAGCAGCGAGGAGCATGGATCGAACATATTATCAAATATTGAAATAACTCAGAAACCGGTTCGTTTTTTCAAAAGAGCTTTTGAGGGCAAAAACTTATAGCTATGACCCATCTCCGGCTGAAAGGATTTTAAAAAATCTTCAGATTTGTAGAAATTATGAACAAACGAAATGTGTCACATTTTTGTGGACTACCCTGTATATCACTCCAGTCCTTAGTATTCCTTGTTTTTGTAATTCATACAAAAATTCATTCACCTGCTTCACCCTCCAACACATTCTTCGCTTTATGTTTTAAGAAAACAAAAAAACTAAATATTTAGTTACGCTGGTGCTGTGTAACAACGTTGCAAGTATTCTGTTTTGTGTGAACTCTGAATAAAGTAGCCTAATTTTTGTATATTTTGGGGATTGAGGAAATAGATTTTGCGGTGGCAAAACTGTATCAATAAATTCTACGATTTTTTAAACTGGTTTACTCTTTTGTCTGTCTATAGAATAATATGTCATAAATTTCCATTTTTCTAAGCATTTATAGAAAAACAGCAAAAATTGCCTTACAAATAAGCTGTAACAAAAAAGGCAGTTTTTTTCCGGCTGACTCAATTTCCTTTCGTTCTCGATATTTTTGTAAGTCTTTACTGCTTAAAATCTTTTTAAACAACTTCCTGATCTCCTCAAACAATATCTTCCAGTCTCCAGATTGAGAAATGCTCTAAGGAACCCAGATGAGGTCATACTTACAAATTTAAAACCGGAACCGATTGTGTTCTTTCTTGACTAAAGCAGTGAGAATAAGTGTAGTTCTGTGTTCCTATCGTAAGGTAATAAAAAAATCGTAATGTATAAAAAAATGAAAAAATATGTAAACAGTACTTGTTAAAAAATGTAATCTCAATACCACAATGAATAAATTATTTCATTCATAATAGAATATTACTACTTAGTTTATGTAATTTGATGTATGGCAAGAATATAGCAACTTTAGCAACTGAAAATAGCGTCTATGGCTTTACATGATTGTGGTCAACAGTTTATAAATATTAGGTTTAAACCTCAATTTCAACAATTCAGACGACTCTTTGATAACAAAGTAATAGCTTAATTACTTGACAACATCAGGGAATTGGTACATCCTAACATTCTGTTTTCTCAACAGTGCTGCAAGCTTCGAAGATTGTCGTCGCGCAAAGTCTTCACATGGCTCGTTGCAGGCAGCGTCGTTGTCACAAAGTGCAGAGTTGGCTGTCACCAGAACTGTGTAAAAAGGGTATAATAAAATAAATTAACAAACAAAAGCAATGTAGAAAGGGGTGTTCTTCCTGGCATTCAGCACAAGACTGTACTCGCTGAACAGCGAGCAATTTGCGATTCGCTCACCATTGCGATGGACTGTAGCTTCCACGACAGCCATTAGGAATTCGAATCAACTATGGATTTTTCGGCAGTCAATTGTAACGTTACACCGGTGTCTAACTCTGCCAATTCTTTCTGCAATCGGCTTCAGAAAAACAAACCGGCCCAGCGTCAAAGCCTCTACAGTCTACAAGTATGAGAAACTACCAGGAATAACCTATCAAGGCTTTGTCAGTCCGACGATAAAGATTCAAAACCAACCAAACCAAAACCAAACAGAATCAAAACAGAATCAAAACAAAACAAATCAAATATTATTCTATTTCAGGTTGTTGAAAACTTAATATTGCATACATAAAGTCACGGTGATCGAGAAAGAATTCAGAAGATTTATAATGCTTGACGTTAATTGCTTTGCATACTGAAAACTTGGGTGTTCATCAAGATTATTATCGTTACTAGCAGGAGTTACAGCGTTTATCTGATGAATGCGAAAGTAAAAAGCAGAAACTTACAATTTGTTTTATTGCTGCACTGAAGTTTCGCGCACCATGACAATGCGCATGATGACAACATGCACCATGACAACCTCATATCGAATAAAGTACAAAAAAACTTTGAGTATATACAATGTTATCCAAAGCTATATACAATGTTATATAGGCTACTGTACTTCAGTGCTGTTAAAAGGAAGAAAAAAAGGGAAGCGTACATTATTTCAAACAATGATCAAAAAGTGTTATTAAACGTTCTAATTTCCAGTCACATTTTATAAACCCCATTGAAACGTTTTGCATGAAACTGATGACGTTTTACCTGTTTCGGAACCGATACGAAATGTCATTACCCCCTCTCCGCGCAAGCAGTGTTGTGGATATGCGCTAGGGCATGTGGTCTGTTTCATGATTGTGATATTATTTGAAACGTTTTTTGGATACTCATACTTTGCATACCATCCTTCTTGGCAGACCAAAGCTTGCGTGAAATCAAGGCAAAAGCAGAAAATTGTTGCATAAATAACAAATCGCAACATTTTTAGCAGCAGAACTAGCCAGTAGTTTTTCACCTAAAACCATATTATAATCCTAAGCATGCTTTTTCGTAAGCTAATAATTTTTACAAAGCAACTTAGCAGTTGCTGCACTTTTCAAATTAATAAAGTTTATAATGAAAAATAAACATTTGAAACGTTCATGTCTGATTTCTGGTCTCCAACTAGGTACGTGAGTTTGAATTTCTTCTAACACTATGTTGTGACGACCAGCAGTACTTGTGACAAGGAAGTTCAGGGGGTACCTTGGGACGATAATGTTGAAATGCGAACAACTGTTAGTGCAAAGTTTTAGAAACTACACAATTGAGTGCAGCTTTTAAGAGCAGCTCATAAAGTTAAACTGTGATGATTTTCCGTCAACTCATCATCATTAAGTTCTTTTCCCTGGTCGAGGAATGGAGGCAATGAAGCGCTATGTTTTTCTGTAGTGAAATGTTTCTATTGCAGTTTTGTAATTAAGTCTTCACCAGTCTCTAAAGTTGATTGGAGAAATACAACATTTGAAAATTGCGAGTAGAGAGTTGCACGTAACTCAAAGTTGCAGGTTTTTGTCTGGCTCTCTTCAGGAGAACGTCAGAATAAAATAAATGTAAAAATTAAAACTGTGCATTGAGCTTTAGACTCGAAATGTTTTCAGCTCTCGCTAAAGGCCGTTCCTCGTTCCACCTCGCAGCACTGGAAGCAATCTTTATAAAACCTTTCCATCCAATCTTATGCCGCCGAAAGGAATTCGTTTATGCCTTAAAAGCCCTTTCGTTAATTTGAATTCTTCTGATTAACCAATTTACATTTCGTTTTTCTTCTACTATAATTACTTCATCACTTTTAGCCAATCCATCAAGTATCCTGACAATAGACATTGCAAATCCATAAGTTCAACCAATAAAAAATGCGGTAAAAACAACAAAAAACAAAAGTGTTACTTCAAGTAAAATTTCGATTTTTTTTTGTCATCGTTAATTGGTTGTTCCTACCAAAAACTATCTAACGATCCAAGCTAATAGTCCACACACATTTCTCCCAGCATACTAATAATATTTTTTTTTAAATTTGCCAAGGATGCTCAAGAAAGGTCTATTTGACTTCTGTCGTTTTCCTCATTTCTTTATAACAAAGGTTTTCATGTATTTCTACATTTTAAACACTTTTTTTTCAAACCTTTTGATGTTACGCTTTAGCGCATTAATAACACTTCATTTTGTTTCAGTACTCAATGATCCTGTAATCCTGTAATTTTCATGTATTGCTGAGAATTTTTATCTTTCCTTCGCACATGAAGTATTAAAGTTTTGTTTTGCAACACTTCAACAATTGCACACCTCACCAACCTATTGAATGTAGTCGAACGGAAGTCATCAGCAGCAACCAATTTTCTAATTGCAGGTCCCAAACAGAAGCGTTGGTCAAACGTTATTCAACATGTTTGATTTCTTTCGTTTAAACACAAACTTAACCTTTTGCGGTCCAAGTAGATCCCTGGGATGCAAAATAAAATTACGTAATATGGTCCAACGTCACCCCTGGGATGATGTCTACATATTACTGCTCAACAAGGTCCAAATACATTCGTGGGGTGCTTTTGAAAAATTTGAAAATTTTGAAAAAAAAAATTTTGGATCTCAAAAGGTTAAACGAAGTTTTTTTTCTAATACATGTGGTCTTATTTTACGTTTTGAAAGCCAAGATCGGTTTTAAACAGCTAGCAAATTTGTCCTTTTACATTGTAGTCAGCAGAGGTTGAATCAATGTAAACAGACCAAATTTTATTATCTAAAAATTCAAAAGTAACTTTTTGAAAGTCTAATTACGTCACTATAGCAGGATATCCGAAATTAAGTTGATCTGCTTTTTTACAATATGCTTCATGAAAACAAATAAGTTTTCCATGGCGAGGTAAATTGCGTTGTCATTTTGACCTAAAGTTTGCATACAGAAGTACAACTGTGTTGAAGTGGTTTGTTTGTGATGCATTTTTACCGGCCGGTGTAACTGAGCTGTGTTTGTATCTTCTTTATTACGAAATTGTACACATTTAAGAGTAAAAAGATACAAGGCCGTTTTGATGGCTGCGAGCAGACATTTCTAGAATTACGGGATATCCAACCAGTAGTGTTGACAAGGGAGTTTAGGGGTAATTTTGGACCCGAGTTTGGGTTAATTTTATAGGCCAAAAAGTTTTTCAGGGAACTAAAAACAAAGATAACGCTGCGTATTCTTTGGAGTTCTATTGCTATCTTTAGAGGTCTGTTGTTTGGGGTGGTTCTTATCCGCATCAGGACCAATTTGTTCTCTCAGTGTCCAACTACCTATCAACAAACCGGTGTCTTGAACTTAAGTGTTGCCAGTTGTTGCTCAAATTTTTAGGACAAATTGTTATTTTACTTCGGTGATAGTCCAAGTCTTGCCCATTTGACGATTATTTCAAATTTAATTTAAAGCAATTGTTCCATTTCAATTGAACTTATCAAATCATAAAATGGTTTGCAGATTAAATTTACGTACAGAACTTTGAACCACAGAAAAATTGTCGAACTTGTCGAACTTGTCAATTGACACATGATACTAGATACACATGATTCACAACCACTCTAATTTGTCCTAAGTTAAAAGCTTTACATCTTGCAACAGTAATGTGTTTGAGCAACACACTCAGTAGATTAGTCTACACTGCAGCGTTTCGTCACCTTTTACCGTCCTGGCATCATCTTGAAATCACCAACCCGTTTCAGCAGCCCCTTCAAGAGTCACTGAAAGGTGCTTCTAACGTACAATTCGAAGCTTTAGATAAAGCCTTGTGAACAAGGATAGCTTCTTACGTCATTTTATAAATAGTCCTGATGATTCAGGATCCACGCACATCCATGAGAACAGGTATCACATCCCTCAGCACTTAGCAGTGTGTGCACTCCTGGTTAAAAACTTTTAGACGACAGTGCCATATCATTCTGTTGAAGCGTGTTTCTTTGCCTACAAACATTTTGGCATAACCCCGAGAGCGAAATCCGTCATTTTAATATTGATTCAACTCCGACAGACGTTGAATCAATGTAAAAATGACTGATTTTGCTGTTTAGAACGTTGCAACATTATTTACGTAGAACGGATGTGAGACTTCGTACATTTTCAACGATTTTTAAATTCAACACACACTATCAATTTTAAGTGAATAAAACTGTTACAACTTGGGAAAGTGAGTCCATTTCAACAACGTTGTTATTGTTATCTGTAGACAAGTCTACATATGGTATTAACTATCGATTTTGTGATGCCCATTTCAAGAGGTGTAATCAGACGACAGATGAGTATCACAACGAAAAAAGGGTGACGTGTAGAAAGTAATTCAACAGTTAAGAATAGTAAGATACAGTTATTCTAGTTGATTGACAAGACAAGAAATATTTATTAAAGTATTTTACCAACTTATCTCAGCATTATACAATTTTGGTAAAGAGGTGACTTTCTTATAGACAGATAAAACCAAGCAATCACACGGCGTTTAACATCATATTAGTGTTCACTCTAATATGATGTTAAATGCCGTGTGGTTGTTTGGTTTTATCTGTCTATCTCAGCATTGGCAAATATTTTACCGATATATTTTTGTTTACATACCATTGTTATGGACTCATGGTACTGGAAATTTTAAAATAATGTTATGTCATAGCATTTAACAATCAATGTATGGTGTATAGGAAAAATTGTAGCAAAATAAGTTTTTCCTCCAGGTCAGAGTGTAGCGTTTTCTATTTTAAGCTATGCAAAGAAAATACTTCTTAACCCTCTGTCTACCGTGGGGTCCGATGGTCCGATGGACCCCAAAACAAATTTTGTTCTGCGATTTCTCAGGACAAATAGCAGATGCGATATTGAGATACTTTGACTTTTCACAGCTTTGCTTGATCTTTAGGACAATATAATAATTATTGATCTGAAACAAAATTGGTAGCATAGAAAAAAATAATAACATCTTGTACCGTGGGGTCCAACGGACCCCAAGCTTGCTGCATTCGAAATAATCTTGCATTACAACAGCACTAAAAGAGTAGTTGACACAATTGACAGAATGGTTAGGAAATACACTTCCAAAAGAATGACGAGAAGATGATCGATAGCTCTATTTTACAATATGATCGATGTCACTGCTGTCGATGCTTTTGTGATATGGCGTCAATAATTGCAAGGCAAAAATAGCAACACAACATTGAAGCATGCATGCATGAAAGAGAATAAAATTTTAGATCCAACTAGGAAAAGAGCTTGCTGGATTACCAGCTTCGACTTCAATATCAACAAGACATCTAAATCCGCAACAAAATAAAAGAAACAACTGTTGAAGATCAGGCGGTAAGAGCAAAGAAGGCTAGATGCTATCTTTGCGAAAGACACAAGGATCAAAAATGCAGACAATTCTGTTCTACTTGCAAACTCAACGTTTGCCAAGAACACTCGCAATTCATTTGCAATGAATATATAATATATATACTCAATAATATATAAACTCACAATACTTCTTGTGAACTAATATGTAGGCCTAATATGCACTTTTTAGCCAAATCTCTCAATAGTGTGGCCATTTCTCAAGAATAGACCAATTCCGTATCAGTTTGCTTTGTATCAGATTGCTATGTTTCTTAAATTTCGAGTATTTTTGGTTTTTCTACAGTGTTTATAAGTTATGATTTTTGTAATCTGTTACGTCCTTTCCTATTGAGCTTTAATTTCATCATCGGAGCTGATTTTTTTTGTTCAAAAGAAGTACTTTAACATTTGGGGTCCAATGGACCCCAACGCTAAAACTTGCATATTTTTTTTTTTTTTTCAGTAGACAGAAGGTTACACATACATGTGAAAAATGTGGTCAAGATGATCAGTGATCACGAATTGAAAGCTAGATTCTTAATAACACCAAACATAATGCTTCAACGGTAAAAAGGGATAAATAGTCGCCAGAGATGAACTCTAAAATCTAAACAAATTTAAATGGTCAAGTTGTGAAGAAATAATCAGAAATATACGGCCTCGACTCTGATTTACAACTAGCCGGTTCCGACTCCGGCTTCAGTATTGCCGGGCTTTTGAAGGTTGTCACATTTTTTCCTTTTTTAAAAATTTAATTTCGTTTGTGATTGAAACTGAAATAGCGACTTTTATCAAAACAAGAAACAATCTTTTAAAAAAAATGCAAAAAAAAGTTTATTGTTCAACGTTTTGTATAACACTGGAGTCGGCCTTTTTGTAACGACTCTGATAGCCCTGGAAATAACGCTCTTTTTATTGGCTGTTTGCATGCGTTTCTTCAACAGCTTTTTTTTGGTCTAGGGTAGATTTTACTAAGAACGCATGTGCGGAAATCACGTTTGTACCGATAATGCCCCATTTTTAAAACAAGCACAGTAAAGTCACTGATAAAGAATACTTTTTACATGGTTTGTAACGTTTGACAACTTAGCAGTGATGTACTTTTGCAAGCTGATAGCAACACTTTCCGTTTTCCATCGACCATGCACGTTGCACAGTGAATAGAAATGCTGTAGAGCAGGGATGGCCAAATAATTTTGGCCATGATCCACAACCGCCAAATCTGACCACTCAGAGATCCACAATGAGCTGAAGATGTGCATTTTTCCTTTTGTATCATACAAAAAACATGCAATTATTTGGGTACATCTAAACCAAGGCGCCAAGATACGATATATACATAATTTGATTAAAAATCAGTGATTGAGTGTGCTGTAATGAACAGGTCTGGTATTAGTGAGAGAAACGATAAGTGGGCTTTGATTTCACAATACTATCGAAACGTGGTTTCCTGCTACTTACAGCGATTCTTACAAGTTCATGAAGATGAGCATTTGTAAGTCGTGTTCTATGGTTGTTTTTCACAAAATTCATTGCTGAAAACAACGATTCACACAGGTAAGTGGAGCCAAAGCAAGTAAGTAATCTTCTAGCCAGCTTAGCAGTAATTGGGTACCTTTTTGTGTAGAGTCTTGTGGACTAACAGAGAAACAGTCACAAATCAATACTCGGCTTTGGTGGACCCTGCGAAAAAGTGCTTTTTTTCTGCAAATTTAACTAGAAAGAACTAGTATTACAGACTCAAATACAATGTGAGGCATAGTCTAAGCCTGATTTCTAGTTGAACATAACGTTGCAGTTTTTGTGCGTACTCATTTATAAACAAGCGACTGTACTATATAGCCCTTATAACTTATTTAAAGTTTACTTGATGCATCTGTCCAAACCCAGAAAATATTTTGAGCATGATACAAATTTTAAGGTTTTTCTTTTTATCCAGAGTGAGAACTGGGTATACAAATTTGGGTTAACTGGACTGAGAAGCAATGAAGTCAATTTTCGTACCTACAGTACCTTTAATTATTTCGTTAAGTGCCCTGCTAAAGCCACAGATGCTTCCAATAGATGTCGAACCAGTGCTTTTACGAATATAAAAAAACATAAACAATAATAATGTCATGGTTTTAATTATTGCTGCTTTACAACAGCTAAGGTCTTTTAGCGACAGAGCTCATTTTTAATTTTCTGTCAAATTGACGGTGTCACCACATTACTACTCGACGTATTCTCACTGCGTTATACAAGAAAGAACACAATCGGTACCGGTTTCAAAGTCTGGTATGACCAGACCTGGAATCGACCTCAGACCTACCAGCACAAGAGGCAAAGGACGATAATCATTCGGCCAATAAGCTGGTAAACAAAAATAAAGGGCAGAAATGTAGGGACTCCTTTTTAGAACAGGGTATTTTTCAGAATGATCTCGAATTTGTATCAACTTCAAAATATGGAATCAGAAACGGAAACTCTGCAAATATTTGTGCACGGCATTTGAGCTCTAGTTACACACAGACACAGCCTCCTTGTGAGAACGTTCAGCGAAAAATTAGATATGTCTGTTCAAAGTTCGTGCACGACAGTTAACTTGCATCTGCGCTTGTTTTAATTTTGGCGGTTTACTTTGTATAAATCTGAAGAAATTACCTTCCTCGATAATTTTTTTAACTAAAACAATATTTCAAATTTTTAACTTGAACAAATGTTGATATTATCAACTCCAAAATAAGGCTTGATATTCTGGGAAAATGCTAGAATCATGGCGAACGATTGGAATGTACTTTCAAATAATATGCAACTATAGTTTGAAATTATCTTATGCTTATGCTTGCTTTTTGGAAACTTAAGCAAACGAGTTTCACTTTGCTCATCAACAACAACAACATTTCCAGTAAATGATTTGTTTTCATACCAGTCAAAGCAAATTAATCTTTCCCGATTACAATCATAAAACAAACAAGAATCTAGAACAATGATGACATGGGTTGTTTGCATGTTGGTTTCAAATCGTGAAGTTGCGCACAACAGCAATGGAGGAAAATGTTTGCTTTTTAAGGGTGAAGTGTTGTTATATATTTTAATTAAACTTTGTTACGCTTACAAAGGTCACCCTTTTCCCCTGATCAGCCACCAGGCAATTCAACCACGCAATGTCCTTTTTACATTGATTTAAAATTAGTATTCGTTGAATCTAAGTGAAAAAAATGGACTTGTCTGGAGTTAACCGTAGCAACTACCAATGTAAGATGACGTTGTATGTATGCTACCTTGAAACTATGCTCCTCTTGAACAACGCAAAACGGATACAAATTTTCTTACCATCTTCAAACATGAAAGGTAAACGTCATCTTTGGATGGCCACACGTCATAAAGCAAGCGTATGAAATCATTCAATTTCGACTAGTGGAGAACTTGGTTCATAACTGACCGCGAGCTTGCAGACAGGCAGAACAAGGATTTGTGCGAGAATGTAACCAACATAAAGCGTATATATGGCAGTGCTACAATTTAAAGATTAATAGCTCCATCATACTGTTTGCAGGTTCTGCGGTATATACAATACAGTAGTGCAATATACATAGCACTGGCATGTGATAACCACTGGCATGTAGTGTAATGATTTTCAACCGGTATTTCGCGGAACATTAGTGTTTTCGCAAGAAATTTGTTAGCTTGACTCAGGGGCGCCGGAACGATTTTTGACTGGGGGGCAAGATTACGAAGAAAGGGCACTTTTGTTTACTAAAAGGCCACTTTTTTTTCAAGTTTTAAGATAAGATATAGCGATAATGTTAATCTATCAGCTCACTATGTATTGACTAATGATAGTCTACAAATGTCCGGTATACAAAGAAGGGCATCATGCTATGTTATAATGATGTGATTGATGATGTTCGCCCTTCGTTTCCGAAGATGGCCAATGAGACTGAGATCAAGCTTCTTTTTTCTTTTTTTAGTGTTGACTTTGGTCAGTGTAGGCTACATGAGTGCGGAGATGGCTGATGAGGCCTATCTGTGCGGTGAAACTTCTGCTGCAGGATGGACATTGGAAGGATGGTTAGCTAGGGCCAGGGTTGTTTGAGGCTCTGGCCTTGCGATGTTCTCGTTTTCTGACAGCAGATAGCGTACGGTGTTTCTCAGCTGATTCTGCGCCTTTATAAATAAGACTGCGCCATGTTGGTCGTTCTGCGGCTAAGTCTTCCCACGAATCTACGTCGATGGCGAATTCTTTCATGGAAGCTTTTAAAGTGTCCTTAAAGCGTTTTCTTTGACCACCTACATGACGTTTGCCGTTAGTCAGTTCTCCGTAGAGCAGTTGTTTAGGAATGCGATGGTTCGGCATCCGGTGGACATGGCCAGCCCATCTTATTTGTGCCTTTTTTACGAGGGTAAGAGTGCTGGGCATGTTTGCTTTACTGAGAACTTCGGTGTCTGGGACTTTGTCCTGCCATCGAATCTTGAGGAGCTTTCGGAGGCAGGAGAGGTGGAAGTGGTTCACCTGCCTTTCGTGTCTCCTATAAAGAGTCGAGGCCTCACATGCATACAGAAGGGTCGTCAGAATAACTGCTTTGTAAACTTTTAGCTTTGTGGGCAGCTTGATTCCCCCGCCTCTCCCATACGATGTATACGATCCCATGTATACTCTCCCATACGATCTCCCATAATGATGTAACCTACTGTCAAGCCTTAAAGCAGCTTGCTGCCATAGCCTCTAAGTAGTGCTTGAATGACCGCCGGTGCTACCTCTTCAATCGACCAAACTTAGCCGCCGGCCTCTTCTAGTCAATTATTTAATTTCGCAATATGATCGTGGATCAACTGTCGAAAATCGTCAGAATCGTCACTGTTGCATTGTGCGGGAATATTTGTTATTAATAGAATATATCCATCTGCGATCACCAGCGCTGTAAGTCTTGTTTGTAATTCCCGACGTTTATTTTAACAAAGTCTTAATCCGAAGTGCTAATTTACATCGGCTGGCAATATTGTCGTTTTTATGTCGTGTCGATGTTGTCGGACATTGAATCGTTGTTAAAAAGGAGATCTAGGTTAGTTGACATCCGAGGGGAAAACATTTTTTGATCATATTTCGCAAAAATCATGCTTCTTTTAGTAATGTCCTTCACATCATTGAAATACTTATTTTATTACCTTGCCGTCATCGTCAACACATGTCGAACGTTGTTTTTCGTTGCTAAAAAGAATTCTAGGGGAGTGGCGAACTTCTTTAAAATCAGCCACATTGGAGACACTCGTGCGAGTGTCGTTAGATGGTCCCGCAGTAGGCTACTGGATTGCAATCCCGATAAAGCAGTTATTGCGTGGTGCAACGATTCTATTGTAGGACGTCGCCCAGGTCCAGACTTCAACAACGCTAAGTGATCATTTTAGCATTGTTGCAAGTTTAATTCTATTTACTTGTGCTATCGTTATTTTTATTTTGTATTTTGGCCTCCAAGCACGCAGATTTGGCCGCAGATGGCTGCCGAAAAAAAAACGAGTTTTAAGGCCTGTACTGTGTTGCAAAATTTTGTGCCGTAAATATTATTTTGAGGCACAAATGAAAGATTACAATTAGGCTAAAAGCGAATAGCAGAAATTGTTATATTGTAAAATGTGCAGTAGCTTACATGACTTCAAAAGGGCACCATTGCCCCCCTGCCCCTCCGCTTCTGGCGCCCCTGGCTTGACTAGTGTTTCATGGAACACCAGTCGAAAATTAAAATCACAAGAGCTTCGTGTTTGTCGTTTTGCAATTCCTGCAGTAATATCAACTTTGTGCTGATTCAAACCAGTTCAGATATCGCACTAAAGAAACTGAAAAGATTAAATTGTTGTTGTGTTGTTTGTTTTATTGCATCACTATACAATTTCGCTTGCTGTTCCGCAAAATTATTTTAAAAAGTGCTCCGCGAATCAAACAAAGCTAAAAACCAACGGGTAGCCTATAATCTACAGTACATTATGTGAGAATTCAATAAACGATTTGTGGTGACAGCAATAGAGGTCTGAGGAATACCGGCTATAATGAAGAGTTGGTAGAGAATTTGATTGCTGTAGCCTACTGTGCAACAAATTCAGGAGACCGAAAAACACTAAAATGTTAAGCCAGCATTGTTGGGTTAGATCGTTAAGTTAGGTCAGATTTTGGTGCAAATGCCAGCGTTTGATAAATGCAAAATAGCAGTACCATTGTTAGATTACTTGGCTTTATTGTTTCATTGAAAGCCTTACATTTGTCATGTAAGAGCGTCAAAAGCACTAACCCACTATAGTCAACAAAAAATTCACTTAATATGCGTTAAATTTAAATTTAATTTTGATGCTGCATCTAATCCAAGCACGAGAAATATATGTGATCTCAATGATCTTCATCATGTGTCGCTTCCTAATCGAAGGTTAGCTGTCATTTGTATCCACATGTCACATTCCTCCGCTATTTTCAACGATTGATTTCATCAAATTGTTGACTGGTTTTTGTTTGTCGTATCCAGGCTTTCACCCGGTGGTTGAAGATTTAGATTAAGTGGACGGGAAGACAAGGAAGCCAACCTTCGTGTCCACCTTCAGGCATGCCTTAAAGTGTCCTGCCACAGACACAGCCGCATGCTCTTGAGCGGTGTCGAACCGGCGCCCTCTCGATTGCAGTTCCAGTGTTCTCACCACTCGGCTATGCAGCCGACTATACTCGGCTATACTGGTCAGTTTATTATAAAACGTCCATTACCGGTCAGTCATAGCCGTTAAGCATATACAGTATGTGGTTTTATTGTGAATCAATAATAAAATTTAAACAAACACGTCAGTAAAGCAACAATATTACAACGATCTATCATTGAACAAAGAAATTATGTAATAGGCTCATAATCATTTTTATCCTGCGCACAATGCGATGAAATACATACCATTTGTGCAATAAATTGAGATTCGCTTTCAGCAGCATACCATTTATATACGCACAAGAAGCTACTGTGTGACAGCAGTCACAACGGCAAGATAGCAGACAGAAAGAAGCAGCTGAAGACTTCCGTATTCATCGTCAGCTGCCTTCAATTTGGCTTGCATTAACAGACGTCTTGCCAAAACACGTGCATGTGCTTTTGACAGAAATAAAATATAGAATATATTAGCTTTGTATGGCATTTTTGTATGAAGAGTCCCAATCGAGGTTCAAACAAATTATTTTTTATAGTTAAATGATTTTTCGTGTTCAATCAAGCGTATAATCAAGTCTTTTCGTTTATACTTATTGAAAGCAGGTTGCCTAAAATGCACATCTCGATTAGGAAAGTTCAGCTGCACTTTACTAAAAGATGCAGTTTTGATGGTTTGAGTCTAGGCTTCGAAGCTATTTGTCAGTTAACTAGTTACGCTTAAGAAGTTAAAATTTATAGCATTTGTTTTAAATGTTTTCAGATTTTTGATGAGGGCTTAGGTTAAGCAGAAAACGTTTGATTGTTGAAATTATTTGGTAATATGTGTAATACATTCTTATAATGCTCAACCCTGTTGTGCCTTACCTGCCTGCGGTGCAAAAAAGAAAGCTCTCCCTCGAAACCATACTATCTTTAGCTGGCTTCAATTTTTCAGCTGGTTTATCTTGATAACTAGGTTGTGCTAAACGCTTTATCATGTCACAATGAATAAACCTACTTGGGAAAACTCGACTGAGCTGAATCTGCAAGAATTGGAATTTGCATATGACCAAAGAATTTACAGACTTAGCATCAGGGATGGATTTCTTCACTTGAAGTGCAACAGATTAGTCGACACGAATTCTTCATCATTTGATTTCTCAGTCAACTTTCTTGACATTATTTGTACTTCATATGGTAAAGATGAATGGAAGATTGATGGAAAAGGTGTTCCTGTTATCCAAAGTCTTATGTTTTCATTTAAGCACTCTTCACGCGCATGTGGTCAACTGACAATTAATTATGTGGTAAAATTAGAAAACCACCATCGGAAACTGAAAACTATCAGCCTACAGACGTTCACAGAAGATCACTGTAAGCAGTGGCATGAAACAATTACATCTAAGCGTCAAGCATTGTTACAAAAAAGTAACATTATACGTCCTCAAAAGTTGTTAATTTTTGTGAATCCATTTTGCGGTGTTAAAAAAGCTGTAACAATTTATAACAATACAGCATCAGCTTTATTTAAACTGGCAGGAATTGACATAATTGTAATTTTTACTGAATATAAAGGGCATTCTGTAGAGTATATTGCAACCAACGATTTGTCTCAGTATGATGGTGTAATAGCCATAGGTGGTGACGGCACGTTTTGTGAAGTGGCCAATGCAATTCTGACTCTAGAACAACAGAAGAATGGCATTTCACTTGAAGGAGAAGGTAAATTAGTCAATGAATGTCCAACCTATGCAAAGCCTTCCCTGAAACTTGGATTCATTCCTGCCGGTTCAGCAAACATGCTTGGGTTTTCTTTTCAAGGAACGGACGACCCAGAGACTTCAGTGCTCTCTATAATATGTGGGTATGTGCTTACGTTTGATGTGAATTCGATTCATCAAGAAAATGGCAAGTTTATAAAATTTTCATTCATTGGCACTGGCATTGGTTTTGGAAGTGAGGTCGTCCGTATTGCTGAAAAAATTAGATTCTTCGGACCGGCACGATACGATGCTGCCTTGGGGTGGACTCTCGTTAATTTAAAATCATTCGCAGCTGAAATCAAGTATGTTCTTAGTTCGCCTGATAATCCAGTTGTTCTATGCACAGATACTTCAAGATGTACACAGCCTTGTCCAATTTGTTCTGCTGGGACTCTTGAAAATGAGTCATCAAATGGGTTTGAGCATAGAAAACAACTGCAAACTTCATTTTCTAGTAAACTCATACCCAAAGATATAAAATCATCAAAATTTGGTTTAAGTCAAGATAAAAGTCTTCAAAAAGATGATGACCCTAAAGAGTTAGATATTTCTACTGGTGATAAAGCTTTGGTCTCAATTGCAAAAAGCAAACAAGTTGATGTTCGTGAGCCATCGTCCAATCCAATCAGCTCAAACAAAAAAACTACATGGAAGGTAGGCCTACGTCAACGATTGTAGCTTGAGTTTGTCTCTAACCAAGCAAAGCGAAATCCAGTCTGCATGGCAATGCGGCTTTATCCTTTTCATGCAGTCGATTAATTATTAAATTTCCAACCATAAAAACACATTTTCAGACAAGGCTACTATATCTTTATTTCGTGTTAATTGAAGCGTTAAGTTACACTACACCATATACACCAACAATTGTGATATGTTTATTGTGTCTATAGTATCTGCTGTGTAACACGTGTAAAAAAGTGTGGTATTATTAAAAGAAAATCGATTCTACTGTATGTCGTTCAAAGCACGTAGCTTCCTTGTCTTCAGCGTTTACGAAATATTATAGAGTGAGGCATGGCCACCTGGAGATGCGGCCTGATTTGTCACATTTTGCAGATTTTGATTACAGCTACTGCTAGTGCTTGACTGACATTTTTTAAGATGTTTTTGCTTTTTGCGGTTTCCTAATGACATAAAACTTTTTTGTTGCCTTGGGAAAGCAGTAGCAAATGAGAAAAAGTAAGTTGAAAAATGCAAAATCAGACTGTTATTGAAAATTAACAGTCTGACTAAAATCTTCGAAATCAAATTTTCTTTGTTTTTCAACATGTGAGAATGTTAAAACCTATTGTGTCATCTGGGGAAAAGAATAAAGAAAGCGTAAAAATCTAATTTTTAGAAAAATTTATTTAAACGTTCGCTCAAAGTTAGAAAAACTTGGAAATTTCTGCAAAATGTGACAAATCAGGCCGTATCTTTAGGTGGCCATGAGTGAGGTGTATTGCTAATTAGAGCAAGCATTTCACTCAAACCGATTGAAAATTCGGGCACTCAAGGTGTGCGCTTGAGCAACGCACGTTAAGGACTTCCCGGCAACAACACTTCGGCAACAACACTAAGGACTTCCCGGAATTTTTACTCTGTCAATCTCGATGACCGGCCGTGCGTCAGTGGTTCAAAGCCTCTAGTGTGCAAAACAAGTTTGCAAAACTGACAAGATTAAGCTCTCGAAAAAGTTTTCCCAGTCCGAGGATAAAGATTCAATCAATCAAGTTTAAAATTTTATATTTTTGACTAACAAAAATATTGTATGGAATCGTACATCATGCATTTTAGTTGACAATTTTTATGAATGACACAAATAAATAAAATGATCATAAAAAACATAATTTCATGTTTTTTAGGTCTTCCGAGGTTTATTGAATAATCTTTCCATCTACAACGTCACAGCAACTTATAAAAAAGCCCCACAAGGCATCACGCCATTTGTTCATCTGTCTGATGGCACGAACGACATGTTAGTCATACGGTCAACAACACGAGTCGAGTTTGCAAAGTTTTTGCTTTCAATTCGAAGACAAAGTCTATACAATGCAGAGCTGCCGAGCTTCGAAGCGAATCGGATAATAGGTTTGCATTTCAGAAGACTTTCAAAAAATACCTTAAGCGACGAACAGCCACAGAGTGAACAATTGAACAAGCAGAAGAACCCATCTGCAACTTTCAGACCTGTTCGAGAAGAAAGAGATATCATTGCTTGGAGAAGTGACACCGAAGAAATTGGGCACATGAACATTACTATATGGGTCCACAGGGCCTTTCTAAGCGTGTTTGCGAAAGGTATAGAGATGACATAACACATTGAACTTGTTTGAGAGCAACAAAAGCAGTACAGAACATTCGCTACCTAGTAAATTGCTACATGAACACTGCTTTCACAAAGTAAAATTATTTTCCTTGTATTATTTTTACATTCTTTCGAGGTTTTTAGCTACAAAATTAATTCAATACATAAATTCTCAACTGTTATACATATTACGCACTATGAGTGGCTGATCCAGTGAGACCATTGGGGCGACCCTCCCCCTTTAAAATACAGAAAAATAACTCTATCTATGGTTTACTTGCAAGGTCGGAGTAATGTAGACTGCCATTGTGCACTATAAGTACTGTTTGTGGTGAATACCGTCGTTTATTTTACATTTTCTCAACGTTGTGTGATGACATATTATAGTGATGAAACAGTACCTTCAGTTTGTCACTTATTTATTTATCGAAATAGTTGCATGCGGAAAAGTTGTATTCTATTTTTACCTGAGACTTTCTGCAACTACTCTTCGTCAGAAAACAATTTATTGAAAACGATTTTTTGTTCAACAATGCATCGAAGTGAGTGTAATAGTGATGACGTAATGCTTGTCACCTTCTTGTATTATTGGAACAAGTTTTTCATTTTAGCTTCTGGGGCCAACAATCTGTTGTTTATCACAGTTTTCACTCAATTTCTGCTGGAGAGCAGCTAGCTTTTGGTTTCATCATCCAAGACACGCAGACCTTCTGGTGGTGGTGGCTTTTCATTAGGTGGCTTGAAGATGATACAATCGTTGATGAATATGATCCGTGGGCCTGTTCTTCAGCACCTCATTCGTAAGAAGTGAAATAGTTAGTTACTCGACATGCAATGCATTCCGACTACT
Source organism: Aplidium turbinatum (assembly GCF_918807975.1). Lineage (NCBI taxonomy): Eukaryota > Metazoa > Chordata > Ascidiacea > Aplousobranchia > Polyclinidae > Aplidium > Aplidium turbinatum. The sequence continues at coordinate 2,632,081 of NC_137474.1, forward strand.
AGCTTAGTTACTTACCTAAAGTCAGGATATTTTTCGTAATTGTCCATTATTTTTTTAGTAAATTGTCCGTAGGGAATAGACCGTTATAGGACGTACCTTTCTATTTGTCAATTAGCTTTAATTTTGGTTTTTTAATCACATTGTGTCATAAGTAGCCTAACTGTACGTTTTTTTAGAGTGTTTTCTTTGCAACGGGTTATACTAACGAAATTGCATCTTAGTGACTGTAATAAGAAGGGAAATTGACAACATCCTTTTGACGTTGTTTATTGTAAAAAATATCGTTTCTATTATTATTTTAATTATTGTGCTAAACTTTCTTTAGACAAATAGTAATAATACTGTATTCTTATCGCTTACCTTCTATCGTATTCAATCGACTGAACTGCATTTTTTCAAACCATTGTGCAATGTGCATGTTTAATTAAGCCTTGTAATGGAGACACATCTGTAATCCAAGTGAAACAAACAAGATTCTGAGGCAGGTAAATTAGAGACATCTCATGACATTGTGATGTCACAAAGTCCAAAGCTGCCAGTTGAGTTGACCAAAAGAGCTTTGCACTTAGCAAAAAATGACCAAAGTTGGCAGATGTTTTTAAAATTTCCAGCCCAATTACTAAGTATACCCCAACCGCGAATTTTTGGTAAAATTACCCCAATCACGAATTTCAAAATAAACAGGCTAATATTTGTTCAAACTCAAAAACTGAAATGGCACAGGCAAGAAGATTGCTATCCCTATTTCTGCACTAAAAATTAGACCAAAACCGCTTTTCAGATTTTAGCAATCAGCAAATGTTTGGCCTAGTCCCAAAACCCTTTCCCTAAAAAAATTAAAACTTTCTGACCGTCTGCACTAACTTTGCTGTTAAATCTCTTCTAGTGAACCTACAATGACCATTGAAAGATTAATGAAATCAGAAAAGAATACTCTACCACCTTGCGGCAAATAAAGTTCGAAACAGCAACCACTACATAGCGATAGCAAGAAGCGCGGTTAGAGCAATTTTACCACTGCGCAATAGCGACCATGCTTTTTTCCAGGGATGCCAGGTTGGCATTTGTAATGCCAAATTTCATAAATTTGAAATTTTTTTATGTTGTTTGGCATGAAAAAAATCCTGTTAGGCATTTTTTCAAAATTGTTTTTCTGAAGAATACGGTACTCTCAAGAATGAAGATAGCTAGGTTTTGCAATAGCAGCAAGTGTAGGCTGAGCTTTTTTGCAGTTTTACCCATTTTTTACCAATTCCATTATTTATTAATGAAGAAACCTTTGATTTTGCTCCGATTTGCCTATTTGGCATTTTTTTAGGTCATTTGGCATTTTTTGTTTAGTTGTTTGGCATTTTTTCCATAAGTGGACCTGGCAACCCTGCTTTTGTCATATCCGTTTTCTTCTTCGTCGTATGAGCTGTTCTTCCTGACTATATAAATATATCCGTTTTGATCAGGTCATAGAAAAAGTGAGGAAGTTGCATGCATGCACGAATAAATGCTTTGGGAAGAATTGTTTTACAAAGAATTAACTTTACGAAGAATTGTTTACGAAGAAAACGTCGGACACCGTTTTTGATTGATTGCTTGATTTTGATTGATTGTTTTTGATTGATTGATTTTGATTGATTGTTTTTCTTATGCTGTGTTGTTCATTTTAATTTCTTTAATAAATTTCTTTTTTCCACTGTTGCGTTGTGTAGTGGCGTCCGCCCGATAGCTCTGTTGGTTAGCGCGTGACTTCTGGAACGAAGAAGCTTCAAGATCAAGCGGTGCTGGTTCGACTCTCGGGATGTGCGCTTGAGCAACGCACGTCGCACGTTCACGACTTCTCTCCATTCAGCGGCAACTACTGGATGGAATAATTCCCAGCAATTAAGCTCTGCAAGGATTAAGGATTAAGGTCTGCAAGGATTAAGGTCTGCCCAGGATTAAGCTCTGCAAGAAGCTTTCCCAGTCCGAGGATAAACATTCAATCAATCAATTGATGAGTAATGTTAACTCTGCTATTGTGTTCTCAAGTCTTTAAAATCTTTGGATTGATATTTTTTCACTAAATAAATAAAAATTAGGAAAATTGCGGATCCGAGGAAATTTATGCATATTTTCCTACCGACCAACATCGTTTTCGGGATCCATTACGCCAAGGTTTGTTCTTTTTTTCAAATGAAACTATGTGAAAATAATCAGTAGGTATGCAGGAGCTAACCATGTCAAATGGAAGCAAATTTATTACGAAATTAACGTGCAATTGAAAGATTTGTTGTATCCACGAATTTCCCCAACTGCGCATTTGCGCATTAGGGATTTTTCCCCTTCCTCGAAAATGCTTCCCCCATGTGACGCTTTTGTTCCGTCTATCCGAAGTTGATGGAGTTTTCGCCTGAAATAAATTGTTTTGTAAGGTAGACGCAACTAGCTAGAAGTGGATTACCACCAAAATAATATATCTTCAGAATTAAAGAGTGGGTGATGAAAAACATTTCGTGCTTCAAAAAAAAAATGCGCGGTTGGGGGAATCACCTATACTGAAAAATAACCCAATTGTCATAAATGATGAAACAAGCCCAAAAGTAGACCAAATTATGAAAAATTTGCGCAAAATATGATCAAAACCGAAAACATCTTGGTGACAATGGAATAAAACCAAACAAAAAAAACGCAACTGTCAAACTTTTCCGGCGACTGCTAAATTTTCCCGCAACTTTAAAACAAATGTAGTCCCATCTCTCGAGAAAACCGCAGAACTGGCAACTCTGGATCTGACTCACTTTATTGTTTAACCAGAAGAGTTAAAACTTGCAAAATACTTATTCCACTTTGATTGGAAACTATAAATTTAACCAATGTGAAGACAGTTAAATTGTATTTAAATTAAATAATTATATTCTCACTGTATCATGCAAGAAAGAGCACAATCGGTACCGTTTTTAAAGTCTTCAGCTTGACCAGTGGTGCCGAAGTAGGGGAGATGGGGGGGATATATCCCCCCCAATATTTTGGCAGCATCCCCCCAATAATTTAGAAAAAAAAATATTTGCTATGAATTTGTAGGCCTACTTTGATTTAGTTGTTTGCAAGCTTCTCGAATTGCTGTTGTTTTTCTATATTAATGTTTGATCACAGTTCTAAATTGTCTTGGATTTGACGCTAGACAACAAAGGACCTTCATTGAAGGTATTAAGAACGAGTTGGACCTGGCCACGGCACTGCAGTAATGAAGAAACTGCAGAAACATATTTGGGACTTGTGCTGATTTTGAACCCTTTGGCACTTATAGAGCAATTTAATATTACGTTGCAAGGAGAAAAACTTGACATTGACTCTTGTGAAGAGCTGTTTGAGGCCCTGAAAATCACTCGAGAGAAATATCGTGATTTGGAGTTTGAGAACAATTACAAAAATGCAGTTTCACTTCCGAAAAAATTTGCTGCTAACTTTATCACGCCTTTGCAAGCACCACGGCAAAGAAGAGTCCCTGAAAGATTGGGTGGAGGCTCGATAGTAGCTACTGCAGACACTCAACCACATTATAAAATACTTTACAGTCAGTTCATGGACAGAGTTACGTCTGAACTGACCGAACGGTTTGAAAGTAGGCTATAGCCTGAATTCCGATTCGGCAAAGTACTGTATAAAGAACTTGCTCGAATTTTCAAGACCGGCTTAGTTCCTGAAATGGCCAAAAATTATCCAGAGCTGAATAGACCGTCGATGAGTCATCAAATAGATTCATTCAGCAAGGCAACAGGAGAAAAATCTCTGTACGATGCTAAATAAGCTTACCAGGCATTGTCCGAGTTGGAAAAACCTCTCTATTCTCAAATACTCCAGCTGATTAAGATCCTCTTAATTTGCCCGGTAAGCTCTGCTGCTTGTGAGAGGTCGTTTTCCAATCTTCGTAAATTAAAAACTTGGCTGAGAAATACTTTGGGACAGGAAAAGTTGAATGCTAGCATTATTTGCAACATTCACCAAAATATTCTTAATGACATCAGCATAAATGACAGTGCTAATGAGTTGTCAATGTAAGACACTACCGTAAGACGCAATATGTTCGGTTGTAACAAGTTCTTGTGATGTGTTTGAAAGTTAATATTTTTGTCATAAATTTTGCAGATGTTCTTCTGTAGCTTCGATTGTTTTCAGTCTCCTGACTAATGACTTTGTCCTATAGTGCACTAAGTGTGGTGATTCTAGTGAAGGAGAGGGAAAGAAGAAAAGTATAACTTCTGTTGTTTTTTTACTAAATATTTATTGGAAGGTCATAGGTTCAAATCCCGCTGGAGCTACCAATTTTTTTGCTTGTTTCTTAATCTTGCAGCAGTCATTCATAAGAGCACTGGTAGCACTTTTATCTCCATGATTTCTTATCTGTAGGCCTATATTATGCTGTTAGCAGCTAATTTACCGAAGTCCGGTGATTGTTTAATAAACTTAATGCCAGTAGGCCTACCACTAAAATTGTGTATAAAAATATGCATCCCCCCAATGTTCAAAATCGTCTAAAATTTGATGAAATTTTTATTTATCCCCCCCAATCCTCAACTAACTTCGGCACCACTGAGCTTGACCCAATCTGGAATCAATCTCAGATTTACCAGAGCTAAAGCCGAAGGCGAAACGACTCGGCCACTGAACTGTTGAACACAACCAGTGAGTATCAACAACAAACGTTAAGTCTTGGAAGCCACAGCTTTGCAAGTCACGACAATCAACATAAAGCCTTAAGCAACAGAAACTTCGCAACTTTCAGGCAGCATCTTGACCAGAAAACCGCAAAGTTGTCCGTTGCTACCAATTCTTTCTATACATTTTTTGTGTTATTGTGTTCCATTCTTTTTTTGCTCGTGTTTGAAAAGCAAATAAATAACATCCATCATTGGTAGTGCAGTGCTATGCAGTTTTGTTTTTTTGACTCGTTAAGTACAGTGTGAGCAATATTTTCCCAGATAACCACTTTATCTGCCCAGACCTGGTCAGATCCGTACTCCCATTCGGTAAAGATCTGGACCAGATCAAGTGGCTGTCTAGGTTTTCATTACGCTTTTTTTTTGTCAAAAGCAGTCTACAAAAATTGTAATAGTCATAGTACTGATGGTCTAAACTTTAAATTGTAAATGTTTCACTTTTCGTAGTAATATGGACTAAAGAACTAAAAATTAAAGGAAAAAACTTATTCTTTCACCACAGTAACTTGAAACAAAATGGTTCCACCTACAACTTCATCAAAAATAAAACCATGTAAGCTTGTAATCTTGCTAGCGCCACAAAATCTTGACTCTATTGAAGATAAGCCTACTTGCTGTGGTTGGAAAACATATTTTGTTGAGTTTCTATCTGGCTTTAAAGCCGATAAAAAGAAGCATAAAACTAAACTATAATTAGAATATTATTCAAGATGGTGGCCAACAGATAAGGTTCTCATGAAATCGTTTTCTGTCTGTCCTTAGGCTATGAAAAGTATATCACAAAATCTATACCTCTAAGCGTTTGTCAGTAATGTCTCATTGGTAGGTAAGTCGTATTATCAAAGATAAGACATTTAGACTAACCGGGTAAAACAAACATGCCAGGGAAGGTGGAGAATGTATTTAGAATACATTTCAAAGTGCAGGTGTTTATTGCATTGTATATTATAGAATCATTAATGTTAGAAAAAAAGTAAAAAGTAGAGAATGGTGTAGAACAGTATTAACAAAAACTGATCAAAACTGCTGAAACTTCAAAATTTCCTCAACTTTCCATGACAATTTTGCTTCTGCGCTCTATACAGCAACCCATGGCGGCTGATGAGTTCCAGAAAGGGGGTACTGTAGATGGGCGAATCCCGGCCGCGTGTTCGTCGAAAGCAAATACGATAGCGGGGTGTCTGTGAGGCCTCCCCCATAAACATCTCATTAAACACGCAGGGTTTCCAAATATAATTTACACTTATAACAATCAGCAATTCTGTGAACAGAGAGCATAAAATGCATTTTGGGCAGAAAAAACGCTAAGATATTCGAGAAACTTTTGGCAAAAACGTTTATGGGAGTGCTGCAGCACAGTAGCACACACTAGCGAGCCGCCCCTGACAGCAACCAAACATAAAAATGTCATTAGCTTATCACTTATCAGGGTTCTTATCATGGTCACAACAAAATTTTGTTTTCAAAAAATATCTGGTCCTTAATTTTTATTGAAGTTTCTTAGCATTGGATTTTGTTTCAAACAAATGCTTTTGTAGAATGCAATTTTGCTTTATTTCGATTTGAAAGAAAATAGCTTTGAAAACCTCATAAACTCAACCATAGGCTACACATAAGCTAACTCTAATCTGAATAGTTATTGGCGTCGACTCAAACTCGACAGCTGGGTTGTTTTAATTTTTTTATTGTTTGTCACCAGGGCTGTTGAGAGAATAATTTAGATCTGATGCCAAAGAGATCCTCACATCTCAAATCAAGCCACATTTTAAGAAAAACGCACAATATCTAAATCATCATCATCATTTTGTTCCTTCCTCGTCTGGAGGGTTGGATACAATGCGCCATTGTTCTCGACCATGAGCTGTGCGTACTGCACATTCATAACTTAATTTTGTCCATTTTGTGATGTTTGTTGTCCAAATCATTCTTGGTCTGCCTTTACTTCTTTTACCATTTATCTTCCCTTCTATTAATGATCTTTGTAATGAATTTTGCCTTATTGTGTGTCCGAAATACTTCAATTTTCTTCTTTTGACTGTTTGTAAGAGCATTTTGCTTGAATTGAATTTGGAGAGTACTTCATCGTTAGTGATTTTTTGTTTCCATGAAATTTTTAACATTTGCCTGTATGTCCAGAGCTCGAAGGCATCGATCCGTTTCTCCATTTTTTGTGATATTGTCCAAGTTTCAGAACTGTATAATAGGGTCGACCAGATATAGCATTTTAAGATCCTGAGACGAGTTGATAAATTTAAACGTTGATTGGTTAAAATATTTTTCATTTTTCCAAATGTAGTTCTTGCAATTTCTATCCGTCTAAGAATTTCATGGTCACACCTCCCATCTTCAGTTATTAAATGACCAAGATATGAAAAAGATTTTACTTTTTGTATAATTTTATTGTCAATTATAATTTGGAGTACTGTGGTGTCTGGTGATTTTGAGATTATCATTGATTTGGTCTTTTTAGTGTTAATTTTCATATTTGTTAATTTTCATATTTGTTACAAAGTGAAATTTTCTAAATCATACGCAGTGGTTTATCCGTTCTTAAACTCTTTAAAAAGGTTACAAATCCAAACTTACTTCTGGCCCTAGTGCAAAAACACCCCCTGCACCCCTGTAAAAGCTATTGTTTGTCATGCAGCATAATTTTTGATGATGCAGAAAACTGGAACTGAACTCAAAATGATTTTAAAGTGAATTCATACGTTAACGATGACGTCATATGGTGTTTTTATGTTTTGTGGCCTGGTGCAGGACTTCCCAAACTGTGGGTCGCGAGCCTAAAATAGGTCTCAAGTCTAGGGTTGCCAAACAAAATGGGCCTTCAGTGGGTAATATACATTGAAAAGTGCCCACTAAAGGGACGTATAGAATATTATTTTTCGAAATAGAGCCGCACAATAAAAAAATGTTTGAAAAGCCCTGGCCGAGTGTATCTTAACAAGGTTTGTATGTTTTTTGTCGACAAGCAATCGAAAACAAAATACTCTCGCGCCATAGAAACATGGACGGCCATGGCAACACTCATTGCCTACCACTAAAACAAAAAGACATTTATTGATTGATCGATTTTGTAAATAACAACCAAAATAAACTTATATTCAAGTGAATAAGAAAAAAAAAAAAAATGAAAAAAACACTAAAAGCTTGAGTATTACTAATTTTTTAAAGTTAATATGCAAACAACCTTTTACAATCAATTGATATATGCATTCAATAAATTAAAAAGGAATTTTGACAGATTGTTTTTCAAAGTGGTCTCTTACTGTTTGCTTATGTTTATCTACTTGATTACGCAGGCTTTGTCAAGTTTTCAACGACATGCAAAGCTCTTTTAGCCTCTAGCTAATCAAGAAACAGAATCGGAACTATTTTAAGTTAAGAGATAAAAAGTCTTAACAACAAAGCTAAAGTCACTTTGAGCAAATATTACGCAAAACTAAGGTGACAAGATTTTTTGCACTAACCGGCGATTGCTGGATGCTGAATAATTGAATGTGAGAATATCTATTTCCAGACTGAGAACAATTTGTGTGAAGTTTAGTCTAGAAACTTTTGAAATCTACATGTTTAATTGTGGGAATATAGGCTACTGTGTAGCTTACAACCGAAAAAGCTTCTTTGGAAGATTAAGCCTGACAATTTCGCATACTTGTATGGGCTTTACACTGCTGACGCAGGCCCGGTCATCAGCATTACAAAGTGAAATTTTCGCTTGTTGAAGTATTGTTGTCTGTGAAATTTTCCATCCACTAAGTGCCGCTACTTGATGAGCTTCCTGTTATTCAAAGGACACACCCCAAGTTTTCAACCAAAGTTGCTTGATCATAAAGTTTCGCAGTTTGCAAACTCTGGAGATTATTGTTATTAGTTTCATATGACGTTTTCCCACTTGAAGCTCGTTGTCTTTTAGCCAGTTTTTAAATATATTTCCGCATTGGTAAACTGTATTGAAACCACCGGGTAGTGCAGTTCATGGACAGTCCAAAATCAAACAATCAACAGTTTTCCTGTTTTTTTTTTTGTTTTTTTTTGCAATTTGGACAATTTGATGTGTCCGGTTACTTAATCGAGCTATCGGAAAGACGTGTGCTACAATGAGATGTTGTAAACCAGAGACGGAGATGTTAACGCCATAGTAGACATTAAGCTTTCGAGTCTCTTCTTGTACTTGAAATGTTGTTGCATTAATTGCGTTTGGCTGGTTACAAAACTGTTTCTATTATGCGCTGCAGTTCTGCACATATCAAACCTTCCACCCCAATAGCTTGACATGTGCTTCTTTTTCTTACAGACCAGTCCGTACAAAAGGTATAATAATTTGTTTTAAAAATGAAACGCTTCTTTTTCCTGATCTTTGTGGTACTCGTGCATGACGCATCAATGATCAACAGTTTGGAATGCGCGGATGGCTTTAAAATTTCCTCTGAAAGTTTAGACCATTTAGATACTAATTGGAATATAGCTGAATGCCCTTCGGAAATTCCCCAAGCTTGCCAAAGAAAAGAACTTGCGATTGTGGCATTCGGTGAAATTGAACGTAAGTAATTTTTATCACGTTTCCCAACTTAAAACCTTTGCTAATTTGATATGACAGAAATTACCGCAAAAGGCAACATTCGAGTATAACATTGTGGATTTTATGTAGCGATGTACAGTGGCGAATCTAGAGGGGGAGGGCAGTCCCCCTTCCTCCCTTACACAGAAAAGTGACTTCATTGACGATGTATTTCCAAGGTCGGATTAATGTAGACCGGCAATATCATTGCAATTGTTTAAAACCGTTTCCCTAATACTAGCTTACTTTCTAAATCCGCCCTTGGCGCTGAATTTAATCATAATAGTCGAACACTTTTTGAGTCAAACGAAGCTTCTTGCCAAGCAGGAAGTTATTTTGAAATCAATTTGATCTAAGAATTTATTAAGGAAGCAAGAATTTCATTCAGTAATCAATGTTGTAGCCAATGACGTCATCACGTGTGATAAACGTCACATCAACATTATGGCACCTAAGGCGATGTGACATTAAACAAATTAACCAACCACGAAAGGTTAATCCTGTTTTTATACTTTAACCGTGAAAACTCAAAGAATTTGTTTAAGCAACCTGTCTATTGCGTTACTTGTAGTTAAATTCTACGAAATTAATATCATAATGCCGCTGCTTGGATGCTGACATGGCATGATCTATAAATACTTATGATTAATCAATCACTTTTATCAAAGAAACCTTAACAACTAGTTTTGCTTCAAACTTAATCTTTGTTCGATGATGGTGACTTATCAAAGAATAAAGAGCCCAAAGTATAGATACCAACCAAATCATGATGATTTTATTACTTGTGATGATTTTCTTTCCTCAAATTGGTTCTGCTGCGCTGTTCATGAGCGCTGTACTGCTCATAACTAAGCTCGGTTTTCTGGTGTCATTGTCATACATGTTAGTGTAGGATGGTGTAGGCTATAAGAAAAATGCATACAAATTATCAACAAATTACAAATATCAACAAATTACACTAAGTTATTTTGGCAGCCGATTGTAGCATCGAATAGACAGCGATAGACACGTGTTTCGCCCATGAGGCTGGGCTCATCAGTATCGCACCGTATTCTTGCCACTGATTTGGCTGAATTTATTCTTGCCACTGATAGTGGCAAGAATACGGTGCGATACTGATGAGCCCAGCCTCATGGGCGAAACACGTGTCTATCGCTGTCTATTCGATGCTACAATCGGCTGCCAAAATAACTTAAACGTTTAATTGGAGGTCTTTATGGCTAGCGTGGAAGCTACACCGTTCTGGTTAGCGAAGCGTTACTGCTGCTCGCTGTGCTAGTGAGTAATCAGCCTTGTGCTGATAGCCGGGAAGAACGCCTTTCTTCACAAATTACACTAATCTGCTGCATTTCTACCGTAATTCACCTTAGTGCAGAAGAACAATTTTGCTTTGTCAAGCGCTGAAGAGCAACACATATCTGCGATGGATACAGCGCTGTGTAAAAACACACATATATTATTGTATTCGAATGAAAAACTAACCTGACTCACCTTTTTGAAACTTAAAGATTTGTATCTCATACCAGCTTTGCCGAGAAGAACCGTTTGTCGTCCACAAACAAATAATAATGTTATTGCTTATTTATTTTAAGATATCTTCAACATGTTATAGCTAGGACAAACTTTTTACAATGGTGTAAACCTAAAGAAACAAGTTATATTTTGTTTTATTCACATATTAGTGTTGTAGAAGTAGCTTATTTGTTGTTAAAACACAACGCAAATTTTCTGCGACTATGTCGTTTAAATGTATTTTATTTACTGTCTGAGTGCATTTCTCTCTACTTGTCCTCGCTGCGTTACGCAAGAAAGAATAGCATTGTTGTTATTTTAAGTGTTTGAATGACCTGCTCTGGAATCGAACTCAATTTCACTGGATGCAACAGAAGAGATACTAATTATTATTAAGTCAATTTCTGATGGTGTTTTGTGGAATTGTAACTCACTCACATAAATCAAAAGTTATTACTCTCTAACCCTTGACAGCCTGTTTCACCCTAAAAGGAGGATCATCTGAAGGCCCTATTTGAATATGGACCTTCCGATGATCCTCCTTTTAGGGTGAAACAGGCTGTCAAAGGGTTTAGAGAGTAATAACTACATTTGATTTAATTCGCTCTGCTTGGCTTTTTGCTTGGCATTGAGCACTTTTGCCGTATTAATAGCATTTATTGTTTAAACTAAAATTTTAATACTGATTTGATACTGATATAAACTAAAATCAAGAAAAAAATTTTAAAGTACAGAAATGTGTTTATATTTTGCAGTCAACGCTGTGCTTGGAGAGTGTGTCAACGCATCTACTTGTGATGAGAAATGCACTGTCAATCTTCATGAATTGTTGGACCCTGATGAGGAAAAATCTCCCCCTTATACGGACTATGTTGTAAAGTAACAAAAAATGCAAAAATACTTTAAGATGCCTTTTAAAAGATTATAAAATAAACTTTTTTATTTTATTTTCTAAAAGTTATAGCACTAACCTTTAGAAGTGAATTTATTTTTTTGTGTTGTAAACACCCAAAGCTAAGCGACAACACAGGATTTAGCAATAGGCGATTTGGGACTAAACCGTATAAAAAAACTAAACCTTACCCTGTTACCGTATTCCATAAATCTATAGGCACATATGGTATTTTTATTTTGAAAATAAGAATATAACTTATTAAAGACATATAGAACTAAGCAGGTTTTAGATAATGCTGAACGGCTTGCAAAACCTTGTTTGTTCTTAGCTTGGGGTGGAATTTTAAACACTTTTTCATTTTAAAACATTTTTTTTCTTCTATATACCATTTATATAGATCACTGACAAGTGACAACAATATTTTGTTGCAGCAAATGTGAATCTTCTTGTTGTTATGAAGACAATTGTAATAGCCCTCGACGAACAATAGCATTGGAACCACAGACTTCTCCACAGTCACCACCAAGTGAGTGTTAAATATATTTACACTGTAATGATGGTGTTTAGCTTTTCACTGGTGTACTGTATGTGAATGATGGCACTGGCATTTCTACAAACGATGCTACTTTAAATGACGTATACGTGTGGTGTTGTGACGAGGATACCAAGATACCTGATTTGGAGTAGAAACTTTCTGCGTTTTTTTTCGATTTATGTCCAGTCATGGTCCAGTATATTGCTAATTGCCGTTGGCCTTCACTGTTTCTCGGCATTCGGTTACCTATTAGCAACATGATGACATGTTATAGTTTTTTTATTTTTTTATTGGAATGAGGGTGGCAGCTGACTCCGTTGACGCTGTAGTCTTTCGCTGTCATCCTGGAATCTGCATCTTTTTCAAAGTATTTATTTATGTATCTGTGGAGCTAAACTGACGTGTACGTGCTGCAATACCACAGCCAATAAAAAAGAATCTGAATCTGGATCACGATGCTTTTACGATGTCACGCTTATTTTTAAGAGTCTACAATACAAGATTTTTTTCTAGATTTGCACATAAGAAATTCTTTTCAAAGAGTTGTTCTTGTGAGCTACGAATCATAAAAGACATAACTGAGCAAACAAAACAACATTTTACATTACAAATACAAAATAACAAACGTTTTCGGCTGTACATATAGCCCTTATCAAGCATTTAAATAAAGAACATTTTTTACGTTATATAAGGAATAGGCTACTAGAGAAAAATGCAACATAATAACAAAATATGCTCTGATCTAAACATTGGAGAATTAGACCATATTTTTGTTGTTATACTGCACGCTTCTTTAACATTTCATATAGCCTACTGTACAATGTAAAACTATTTTTTTTCTAAAGGCTTGATAAGGTCTGTAGCCTACGCAAAGCCGAAAACGTTGGATTTTTTGTTTTTGTACTGTAAATTTTTGTGCTATGGTTATATCTGTTTACGGTTAAAAAAAGTAACTTCTCTATCCAAATTAGTAATCATAGTAAGTAATGAAATGCTACATCAGTAACGTACTTGTCATGCATTGCAATGAAATGGTTTGTTTTTGGTGAACAGCTACTGCATCGTCAACAAATGCTAAACCTGCAACAACCCAAGGAGAAGATGTAGTACTTAGTCACACTTCCACTCAATCAACACCATTGCTCACTTGTGCTGTTGATGCTCGCCAAAGTGACGTCATTGATGAAGACAATTGGAATATTGATATCTGTCCACCAGATATGAATTATGCCTGTATGCGACAATACATAGTTATGACAGCATTTGAAACCGATAAAGGTAATGCAAAGAAACTTATTCTCACATGACATTACAATTTTATTTTATTTGCATTACAAGACATGTAACCGAGTCGTTCATATCAAGCATTGTTGTGGGTTTGACACCTGTCAGAAGACACTTCATTTTCTTGATAAAGGTAATGCTTAATTAAAGTCAAACGTGGTTATCTGAATCAAAAGTGTATGTCCAAAACGCAAAAACTAAGCACATGTTTGATAAAGAATTCTTAAAATATTATTTTTCACCGTCAGTAAGCTACTTCAAATCGAATAATGAACATTGTAATCACCCGAATACATTATTTTGTGAACAAATGCTTCGTATCTAGTTTAGCGCTATGTAAAAATAAGTAATTTTCAATTTCGAGCAGACACCCACACTGGAAGATGTGCCAGCAAAGCAGATTGCCAAAAAACGTGCTACCAATCAGCAGATGAAGTGACTGAACGAGACGAAGCTATTTCATTAAAGTAAATTTAAATCCTTCTCATGCATATTACTACAGTATTGCTAGGATTTAACCGATTCGTACCGGTTCTTCAAAAATTGTTTTTGGGATTTCAATAACACCACAATTGCTAACGAGCCTATAAAAACTATAGAATTAGACACTTTAGTCAATATACTGTATATGGGGGCAACATGCCGTAGGCTACTTTATACTTAGTATGGTAGCCTATGTTGTTTGTAAAAACACCTGTTGTTGAACCATTTGAATCCACCATCACATGTAACTGGAGCTAGTTAAACAAAAACTGTTGAATTTTTCTTCAAGAATGAAAACAAGACACTTGAATAGTATAATTTGCGGTACTGGAACTAAAGACAATGATTCCCAACAATTGTGTATGCCGCCCCTAGACAAACTTTAGAAAATTAATACGTTTCCGACTTTTAAACGTTTTCTGACAGCTCCCTAAACAAAACGTACTCTTCATTTAAATAAAAACAGTAAACATTGTTTCTCATTGTTTATGCTGTGGATATTATCACAGTGTAGGCTACTGTGCACTCATAAGTACCTTTATTTCATCAGTGGGGTGGCGCAGCGGGGAAAGCGTTGGCTTTCTAATAATGCAAACCTGGTTCGACACCCGACTGAAGCTGGTTGTTGATAAACACCACTTACCTTTACCCAGGGTGTAATAAATAGGGTGGGCATAATTGCTGAAGAAAAGGTGGTCGAGAGAAAGAAATTGGCTACCCTCCTCTCGTTTGTGCCAAAGACTTAGTATGATAAACACCTTGTCTTGGCATTTCCCGAAGCTCAGTCACTGAGTGTGGGGTTGCCTTATAAATGATTGTTTCCATATAGCGCTGTATCCATCTCAGAAGTGCATTGCTCATCAGCCCTTTACAAAGCAGACAGTGTCAATGCAGCCGTGTAGAGGCTCAACTGAATACATTATTACCCGAATCCATTCCATTGCTCAGTGCCAAGCAGGAATTAGATTCAGTACCATTTTTTAAAATTCTTTGATATGACCCGACAGGGTATCGAACCCATGCCTAGCAATTTAGAGGCGGACGCATGTGTTGAGTACCTTTACCAGTTTTACATCATTATTGTCATCAGGTACTGCGATCAAGAATGCTGTTTTGAAGACAAATGCAACAAAAAAACTATTGAGGAGCTGAGAGCACAAACCAATGCTACGAATCAAAATGGTGCCAAAATCTTGTTGTAAAACATTATTCAAACAGCTCTTCATTTTATCGTTCGTTCATCGCACACTTTGTCATAATTTTACTAATAAATATAAAACGTGTTTGATGCAGTTGGTCTGGCAGCACTGAAAAACGATGTAAAAATTAATATTTTAAAAAATTTTTTCGTATTTTTGTTCAACATAAAGTAAAAAGGCATAAAGTACAAACACGAACGTCAATGCAGCCAACCACAAAGGTTTATTGATAAAAATTTTCTCTTACATTGTAATAAAACCTTTTGTTTTTGGTAAACAGCTACTGCACCGCCAACAAACGCTGAACCAGCAACAACCTCAAGAGAAGATGCAGTAAAACCTGCAACAACCCAAGGAGAAGATGTAGTTAGTCACACTTCCACACAATCAACACCATCGCTCACTTGCACTGTTGGTTTTAGCCAAGGCAACGATACTAATGAAAACAATTGGAACATTGAAACCTGCCCACCACATAAGAATCATGCGTGTATACGACAATACATAGTTATGACAGCATTAGAAAACCATACAGGTAATGCTTAATGAAGTCAAGCATGGTTATCCTAGTCTAAAGCACATGTCCAAAACGTAAATCACTAAGAACATATTCGATAAAGATTTAGAACACTATATTTGCTACGTCGTCAGTAAGCTATATAGCCTACTATACATCGAATAATGACCATTGTAACCACCCAATTACATTGTTGCATTGGGTATCATTTTTCGATTTCAAGTACACACCCATTCTGGAAGATGTGCCAGCAAAGAAGATTGCCAAAAAAAATGCAACCAACTGGCTGATGAAGCGACTGATCGAGAAGGAGGTTTTGCGCTAAAGTAAGTAAAAGCCTTCTCATGCAAATCACTATTGCTAGGATTCACACGGTTCTCACATGTTCGTACGAACCATGTTTTGAGATTTCAATCACACCAATTTCAATTGCCAACAGGCATCAGGAAACTATAGAATAAGGCATTTCAATCAAAATACTGTGTCTTAAAGGTATTGTACCGTATCTGTCAGGAATGTTAGTGAAAGTATCTACACGGAATCAACGTGGCATGTTGTTTGTGAGATCACCTCTTGTTAAAGGGTTTGAATCTACCACTACATCTTGTGGTAGACTGGAGTTTGTTGAAAAAAGAAAAATTGTTATATACTTTTATTATGAATGCAAAACACATGAATAATAAAATTTACTGCACCGAAACTGAAGATAATGATTCCCACCTATTAGTGTGCAGGCGCACTCACTAATAATAATCATGTTATAGTTTATTTATTGTTGCTCTGCAACAGCTAAGGTCTTTCAGCGACAAGGCTAATTTTTAATTTTGTATCAGATTTACGATGCCATCAAATTATTATCCGACTTATTCTCACTGCTTTATGCCAGAAAGAGTACAATCGGTACCGTTTTAGTCTTTTTGCATGACCCGACCTGGGATCGATCTTAGATCTACCAGCACTAGAGGCGAAGGCGAAACCACTCGGCCATTGAGCTACTGTTAACTAACTTCAAAAACGTAATAGGCTTGTCGATCTTTGAACGTTTTTCTGAAAATGCCGGAAACAAATGTTTGCAAAATCACTTTGTTTTAATACACTGTAAATGGTTTAGTAATTTCATATAATTACGGACCAGCACTGCGTCGGAAATCACTGGCTAAAGGCAGTGAACAGTATTTGTTATTGTTTATTTTTAAATGCTGTTCACATTATCACAATGCAGAGAACACTCATAAAAACCATATTCATTCATCAACATGATAATTTTTTCGGTCTCAAGCAGGTTGTGACGTACTCGTTTTGTCGCTTCTACCTTTATCTAGACCTTTGCTATGTTGCCATGTGGGCTATTACTTTTGCTGTGATGGTCAGAAATAAAAGCAACTAAACTAAACTGAACATTATCATCAGGTCCTGTGACCAAGAATGCTGCTACGAAAACAAATGCAACACAAAAACTATTGAGGAAATAAGAGCACAGATCAACGCTGCAAATCAAAATGGTGCCAATATTTGGTTGTCGAACATTTTGATAGTTCTTCATTTTATTTTGTGTCTTTCACCTTTGTTGTATTTTTACTAATAAATTTAAAACGTGCTTGAAAAAGTTGATCAGCATAATACTGATAATGATGCAAAAAACGTTTTGAAGATTTTTTGTTTATTTTTATTTAAAATAACGACACGAACAGACTCAAGTAAAACCCAGAGAGAAATAGTCAAATATTCCAACAGTGGTTTCTTGCCTTATTTGGGTTAATTGATTTGAATATAAGGGTCTGAGAATGAAAAGGTGTCTGAGAATTATTCCATCTACTTGGTGCTGATGAATGGATGGCAGTCCTTGAAATGTGTTACTCCAGCGCAACTTCCTAGGGCCGAAGCAGCGCTGCTTGAACTTAAACGCTTCTTGCGCAAAGTCGGGCGGTTAACGAACTGATTGTGATGCATTCCTCATTTAGCTTAAATTGATGTTTTTCATTCGAAGTCAGTGCTAACTATCATCATCATTAATTTCCATTTTCTCGTCGACGATTGGAGGCAATGAAATGCCAAGTTTTTCTGTGAAATTTTTCTTTTGTAGTTTTGTAATCAAATACTGAGCAGTCTTCAATGTCATTATTCCAAATTTATACTTTGTCGAAAATATCTTGACCGGTAAAGTCAACTTGCTTTTAATTGATACGACGCTTATTTTGATTGGTAGTTGAACGAATTCAAATGAGATTAATAAATAATATCAGGCAGGTTCGAAAACTTGTATAATTCATCGTTAAAGCTTTCGCCTCCATGAAGGCTATTTCATTAAGTATTTGGAAAACCACAAGCAAATAAAAACATAAAAATTAATTAACCGATAAAATCAACTGAAAAACGTGCTCTGTGAAAATCATTTAAAACAAGAAAATCGTTCGGTTGTATCCTAAATGAATGATCCTTAAATAGCTTTTATCCTTAATAACATGGAAGAAACAGAACAGAGGTTGAAAGGTATTAGTGTATACTTCATTAACCTGCTTAATTTACATTTTAGTTTGATGTTTTGTACATCCACACTAGGGTGGGCCGTTTTTGACTTTTTTTCGAAATTCAAAAACGGCTAGTCATAAAAAGTGGCACATGCATGAAAAAATTACGTGTGCAAAATTTTGTCAGTTTGGGGGTGCATCTTCTGCCCCCGCAGGGGGGTCAAACTTTCAATTTTTTGAAAAAAAAGGGGGAAATTTCACTTTCCGTTTTAACATAATTTTTTTTAAAATTTTTCTACTGGCTAGTTATAAATTGTAAGTGGGATGTACCCAGAACTTTCCTATGTAAAGGCATGTTCGAAGCTTAAGGTTTACTGCCCCCACATCGACGACCAAAATGCTGAATTTTCACCAATTTGAGATGCTATTTTGTCATTGCTCAATAAACAAACTTGTTGCAAAAGGACGAGATGGTGTTAACGCTGTATGCTCATTTATGTTCTGTCCATTAACTTGTTCCAATTTTCCGCAATGTAGGCTACTTGCCCGCAGAAAAATCGTGTCCCTGTTACAGAACAACAATTCCTTCTTGATCAAAAAACAACTCGCATAATGGTGATTGATAAACATGATCGGCCACAAAATCTAATTTTAAACGTTTTCCGAGGAGAGTCGCAAGATCAGAACAATTCCGTTCTTTACGTGAGGACCCAAGAGCAGGCACAAGTAGCGCTTTAGTTAAAACACCTTTAATTTACTCAAGCTCAGAAACTTTGTCATCCAATGAAGAACGCTGCGAAGATTTTGATTATCAACCCAGTTTTGCCTCGAAAAACCCCAGAAAAAGCAAGGTTGCTTCCAGTTTAGTAGTATTTGCTGAATCATGCGATCGTACTGGTATTTCAGATAGGTCTGCAGCACTTATTGCTTCACCATTTCTACAAGATGCGGGAGTTGTAACGGATAGCGAATCTCAATCAGTCATAGATAAAAGCAAAGTGAGAAGAGCGAGAAAAAAAATGAGGTTTACAACTCAAATACAAAGTAGGCCTATCATGTGCATAAATTTGCAAAGCATATATTTTGATGGCCGAAAAGATTAAACCATCAAACAAAATGAAATTGCTTGGCGACTTCGAAAACATTTTGAAGTTGAAGAACACATTACTTTACTTGAGGAGCCAAGTTATTATTTCATTGGTCATTTTACTGCAGCCAACTGATCTAATGTGTCAATAGCTACCGGTATTCTTGAATATTTTGGATCCAATAAAATTAGCTACGACAATGTACTGGCAATTGGATGCGATGGAACCGCAATAAACACAGATCAAAAAGGCGTCGTGATAAAGCTCCTGGAAGATCACTTCCAAAAGCCACTTCAATAGTTAATATGCCTACTCCATAGTAATGAATTGCCTCTTAGGCATCTTATAAAAGATATGGCAATATTAGCAGACCTGATAGCTTCACTGGGCCCATTATAAAGCAGCTAGTCACTGTCACACAACTAGATGTTGTAAAATATAAAGCAGTTCCTGCACCAGAGATTAAAATTGATGAAAATGACCTCAGCACTGACCAAAAATATCTTCTACACATGCACAGAGCAGTGAAAGTTGGAGATATATCAATTCATTTCGCATATAGGTAGGAGTCCAGGTAGGATGAACCACTCAAGATGGTTGAACACAGCCAAAATAGAATTCTAAGTTTATATGTTGCATCTAACGCGTCAGCTGTAGCCTATTGGTGGAACGTGTGGACTATATTATGAATGTTTATAGCAGTTTCACCAATGGCCAAAAACATTTCTTTAAAATTCTACACTCTGCTCAGAAGCTATCGAATAAACCCCCAATATCCTCAACAAAGTAATATAGAGCAATGCGTTTTATGCCCATCCTGAAAACATTTGTAAATGACAAATTTGTGTAAACAAAATCATGATAACAATTCAAGTGGAACTGTACAGTACAGGGGCTCGGGAAGTAGGGGTGCTCAAGGGGCTGCAGCCCCCCCTAGAGAAAATTCAGCCCCCCCTGGAATTTTCAATAATTGCTTCAGCCCTCCTACAAAATTCTTACAATTTAAGGTAGGCCTACATAACATATTTTCAGAAAAAATTTTGAACAATAATTTCTACGATGAATCGAGTTCCTGTTATGTGTGGTCGCGCTCATCATTCGCAATAAAGAGTCGTCAATCACAAGGAGCTATACCTCGCAGTAGCATTAGGCCTACTATAGCCACCGCCACCCTCTCTACTAACACGGCTGTCCATCGTTTATTGGACATCATTCTGCAATATCTACATTTCATGCTGTACTTCTGAACATTACAATAATACATGATATTACTTTGTCATATCTGACCGACATGACAGAAGATAGTGCAATGAGAGGAGACGCACGTGCTAACATATTCGGCTTGGTAAAACAAGCACGCACGATGCGGCTTTATTTTGCGATTACCTGCAGCGGCGAAGTTTTTCAGCCTACAGAAGCCGTCGCAAAGACAGCTCCAAAACAAGAAGATCTCTGCTTCTTCAGCTTTGGAATCAATCACCATTCTCCGCGAACGAATCAAAAATCTCAGAAAAAATGAATCCGTTTTAAGCTTATGGAAGTAGCGAACGTCTTTGCGTCTGTCAATAACCTAACGACGCCAAAGGATCCCCGAGTGAGCAAAACTCGATTTCGAAACACAGAGGAATCGGATGCTTTGTCGTCTGCGGGAGAAGGAGCGTGGAAACGGCAATAAGGCCTACATCGAAGCCCTTGATTTGGTTCAAATTGAGCTTGATCAAAGATTCGACCAGGCGGGTCTGCTTACAGCAGCCAACAGAGAGAAGGCCTTTCTGAGCTGTGCAAACGGTGAGGAAAGATCTGATACTGAGATCAGCTTACCCGATGCCATCAAAAAAGATCGCTTACAAACGGAACTTACTTTGCTCAGCGATGTTATGTGGAAAAACCGCGAACTCCATTCAAAAGGTTGCTAAGATACTATCTCAACTACACCCTCAAACACGAGACCTTTTTTAAGAAACGCGAAAATTCGTGGAGCTCTGCCTTTGGCTCTCGGTTTGAGCTGCATCATCAGAACGTTCTTTTTCTGCTCTAGACGCCTGAAAACGTGGTTGAGAAGCTCAATGACACAAAAAAGACTTACTCATCTTGCGTTGATGCATGTCCACCAAAACACTGTCGATGTCAAAGAACTCATGACACAGTTCATAGAGAAAACACCTGAGCGAAAATCAATTTTGTGAAAGCTCATTTTCACAAACCGTCCTTTCCATATCACTTTCTAATTTGTTCGTTTTCATTTTAATTTCCTGAACAACAGCTTTGTTGTTGGCGCTTTTCATTTGTTGGCTTTCCCACATGAGGGGGGTCTGGGGGGGCGAAGCCCCCCAGAAGCTGACAACACTACGGCAGCTTCAGCCCCCCCTAGAGAAAAATAGTTCCCGCGCCACTGGTACAGTACATTCCATTTACGGAATCTGCAGATCATATTGCTTTTGTTCTGAAGTAGCCTAAATTATAGGTTGCGTTTTATAGCTGCAACTCATCAAACGTAGGCTACTATTGCTTTTAGTTTAAGCAAGACTGCGTCTTATAGTTTGTCAGTTCGTATCATCCTGCAAAGTTAGTGGGCACAACATAAATGAGCGCACAGCGTTAACACCATCTCGCCCTTTTGCGACAAGTTTGTTTATTGAGCAATGACAAAAATAGCACTTCAAATTGGTGAAAATTCAGCATTTTGGTCGTCGATGCGGGGGCAGTAAACCTTAAGCTTCGAACATGCCTTTACATAGGAAAGTTCTGGGTACATCCCACTTACAATTTATAACTAGCCAGTAGAAAAATTATAAAAAAAATTATGTTAAAACGGAAAGTGAAATTCCCCCCTTTTTTTTCAAAAAATTGAAAGTTTGACCCCCCTGCGGGGGCAGAAGATGCACCCCCAAACTGACAAAATTTTGCACACGTAATTTTTTCATGCATGTGCCACTTTTTATGACTAGCCGTTTTTGAATTTCGAAAAAAAGTCAAAAACGGCCCACCCTAATCCACAGTCAGACAAAACGTGCTGGTGTGATAATAAATCAATAGGATTTTCATAAACATGAACAGTCAGCGTTGTAGCACGTTTATCTGTCAGAAGAAGTAAGTAGTGTTACTCCTAACCATTAATGCTTTAATGTAATTTGGTTCTATTGTCAGCACGCCTGTTAATATCAGCAAGAAGTTTTAAACTGAGGACGACTCACAGATCTGGAATCCGAACGGAAAACATATTTCTCTAATTTTTTCTGCAGCCTCAAACAAATTCGCTAATCTGTTGCCAGGTCACATCGAGCTGGACGCTGTTTTTGTCATGTGCGGTATAGTGCTAATGTTTCAAGCTTACGCTTGGTTACTGAGAATTCAATTAAGTGAACGGAAAGACAAAAACTAAATACTTTGTCCATCTGCAGACGTATCGTGTGTCTTGCACAACTAAACATGCTCTCAATAACTTACAAACATTTTAAGTGTTGGACACACGTTTTCGTCGCACTGTTACACAACTTACTTAGACTATCCATACAAATATCACATCATGATCCTATACCATGGCACTGTTATTTTGCATTCATCGTATGCTGTCATTTGCACAACAATACCAGCCATATAGTATTGAAATATTGATGGAGCTATGCAAGTTTGTCTAATTATATTAATAGATTCTAAAGATATTTCTCTAACCTTACTGTGTATGCGAAAACTTGTGCCTAAATGTTACTTTAAATAAAATACGCAAAACGGTTATTCATCAGCGGTATTTTAATGATGTACCGTGGGATAAACGGATAAACTAAGGATAAACGAATTTTTCATCCAAACTATGCTGTTTAATGACTTGTAGCTATCTAAGGATAACGTCGAAAAGAAATGGAAACTTTTTCTCAAAATTCCTCGAACTTTTTGCATATCGTCAGACTAATAAAGTAATGGCGTAACTCACTTTTTGACAAAATTGAGATATTAATGTTTTGTAGGTCCCTAAAATGTAGCACATCTGCCATATAATTTTCTAAGACCTACGTTAACGAGAAAGTGGTATTTTCGTAAAAATGTCAAATGGCCTAACTCAAACGTATTTTACAAATCTTTTTAATCGTTTGCTGGAAATAAAGCTTTCCTCCAACAGAGCAGATGGTCAGAAGACGACGATCTAAATTGTATAGAAATAGAGCTTCCACTTCATCACAAGTCTAGACAATTAATTTAGTACAAAATAATTATGTTTTTTTTCTATTCTATGTATCGCAATCTTGGCCATTTCCAAGTAACTACCCTACTTAAATCAATCTGTTTTCTTTCTGTTCTTTTGAGAAGCTTCATTTTCCTAGCACTTTGGTAGTTTGACTTATCACCTCACACTGTGATACAGGTCAGATCTTCTCAATGCACCGTTTCTCGGAGTCTTCTTGCACCCATGGCAGGTTTTGTAGAAAGCCATTGTTGGATACTTAATTAATTCTCAGCTTAATATCACACTTAGCAACTTTATTAGCTCATTGCTGGTTCTTCGCCATCATTCTTGAGTTTCACTGATGGGAGGAGAACATAGGAAAACATAGATTTTAAAACGTTTGAATTGACTTTTATGTGAAAGTAAATGTGCTAAAATGGGAAAAGAGAAAAATCACCTTTTCGAGAAATTTCTCAATGACTTGCCTACTGTAGATTCCCATTACTGTAGAAAGGTCACAACGTACAGAAAGAAATTTTTGTACCTTGGAACTACCATAATCCAACGTCATCGGCAATACAAACAGCTTGCTGAATCATCAGAAATACGATCATTGAGCACAGCCTATTTTAGTGAAGTATTTCATAATGAGAACTTCTCCGTCTTCATCGTCGGCTCCAGCTCGTGTCCGAGCATTGGTTTGTCTTCAAATTGAATTTGGCTTTGGATGGTGATGTCGTATGTGGCTTTAGAGGCCCAGTCTATGATGGAAAAGACGTGGGCAAAAGGCACTGGGAGACAATCATCATAGATCCGCCGCCAATGTGTGAAACCGGGCTGGAGGCTTCCAACTCTTCCAAGCTTGCCCCCGTTACCAGTGATATCATCGCCATAGGGCTTTGTTTGGTCCAGGTCCAAATTGAGACAAAGGCCATTCGCTTGTATGGTTGTTTAAGGTGGTCGTAACTACACGAGGGCTACGCATACACTCTTGGCCAGCTCCATGTCCACTGCGGTCCAATAAGATCGAAACGTGCAGCTTCAGGGGAACTGGTTGCAATGGGCTGCCGGGTGCGCTGTTCATATCACGTAAGGATCAGCGCGACGTGTGTTTCATTCAAACACAGTAATATTACCAAGGAACAATATAATGACCATATCAAGTTGAAGAATGAAGCTTGAGATGAGAAGACGAAAGACAAAGAGTCCGCTAGCACAGTAAAATCTGTATGAACAATGGATTCACAGGCTGTACTTCTGTGTCCTAAAACTAAGGCAAGCAGTATGTACTATAAAACCAAGCTGCAGGTACACAATTTTACACTGTTCAATCTTGAATCAAAAGACGCTTATTGCTCTATTTGGAATGAAACAGAAGGTGATTTACGCAGTGAAGTATTGGCTTTCTTGCAGTTTAATCATTTTGAACGGATAATTTCTGGAAGCCCCGGTCTGGAGGAGATAGTTATTTGGAGTGATGGGTGTGGATATCAAAATAAAAACTCTAATGTTTCTAGTGCTTACTGTGCCCTTGCATGGAAGCATGGCATCACTATTACTCAGAAGTACCTCGTGGCTGGTCACACTCAAATGGAGTGCGATAGCATGCACAGTACTATCGAGCGAAAATTGGTAAACGACATTTTTAAGACGAGAGATTACGAAATTATCATCCAGAATGCCAAGATCAGACCGCATCCCAACAATGTACAGAGGATGCAACACAGCGATTTTATGAAAATTGATGGATGATGCTTGTTGAGTATCAGGCCTGGAAAGAAAGCTGTAAATTCCACGGTTCATGATCTTAGAGGCCTGGATCATGAAAGCAGTGGAAAGGTATTGTACAAGGTCCCATTATGTGAGGCTGCACAGTGGGAGGATCTGCCACAGCGGTCACAAACAACCTTAGGCAACACTACATGAATTCCTATTTTTTTAAGCCATCTTCCAATCAAATTGAGGAAACACAATGATCTCCAATCTATGAAACATGTTATGCCAACAGGGTGCCACTCTTTTTTTGATAATTTGCCTCATCACTGATAATTTATTCAGCTTGTCTTGCCAACTCTGAACTGTTTTTTGGCAAAATATGCAGTCTAGCGTGAAATACAACTTCTATCGTTAGATTGGAGTTGCTATTAGGGGTTTTCCTGTTAATTCTAGTTGTATTATTACTGTTATTATGTCACTGTTAGAAAACTCATATTGATAAACTCAAAATATCAAATGGCCTAAGTCATGTCTGTGCATTCGGAAAATGGCCTAAATCATCCCAGCACATTATGGGATGCAAAATGAAGCAAATCAAAGTATACATGCTCATTGTACTTGTGTCAACATGCCATTTTCGTTTAACTGTACAATAAATATGATAAAAACAACTGTGTATACAGTTTTTTTTCGATTATATCAAAACAAGAAATAATGAGTTACGCCATTCACGGCCTACTAGAACACGGCCAAATATGTTGCTATTTGAGGAAATTTCTAAGAGTCTGAATTGTTACAATTATAGCTATGACAAAGCTGTCATCTTCCCATTTCCAGAAGTAAGTAAAATAAGCAATATTTGTACCTAGACATATGTTTGGCTTGTTTAACCGGAGATTAGGTATGTATGTTAAGCACAACTTATCCAATAATAATGTAAAATATGTAAGATTTTCCAACCGCAACCTGGAGGTAGTATCGTTTGGTTTGTCGCTTTTGGTGAAATTGCATGTTCCATTTAAAATATCAAGGATTTTTTGTGAATTTTATGTTGTAAGCGGTTCCTTTCATATCCTAATTTAAATTTTAGTTCGTTTTGTTTTTCACCAAGTTTAATTTTGCAAGTAAAATGTGGCTATTGGCAAAAAATCCTGCTATACAAAAAAACCTAACGACTGTATGATGAGACTACCTCCAGGATGCAGTTGTAAAATTTTACATTATTATTGCATAAGTTGTGCTTAACATACATATCTAATCTGTGGAAAAACAAGCCAAAAATATGTCTAGATGCAAATATTACTCATTTTACTTACTTTTGGAAATGGGAAGATGATATGTTTGTCATAGCTATGATTGTAACAATTCAGACTCTTAGAAATTTCCTCAAATAGCAACATATTTGGCCGTGTTCTAGTAGGCCGTGCGCCATTACTTTATTAGTCTGACGATATTGCAAAGTGATTTAAAAAGCTTAAAGTGGGATTGATGGAAGAAATATTATTAGTACTAGTTTCGATTAATAAACAGCTTCAACAAGATTGTCTGCGTAAAAATAATTCAGCCTTTTGCACTTTGACATGACAAGTGCCGAGGTAATAGAATGTTAGAGAATAAAAAAAAAAAAAAAAAAATTAAGTTATGCATTTCAAAAGGCGTTACTACAAAATATTTAGCCTTAACAGACCAAAATTAAGCTTTTAAATATACAGACTAGCGTGAAAATAAACTTTTTTTGTATTAAATTATACGTCTTGAAAGAAACAGTTTTTCAGCTAAAGGTTAAAAGGACAGCTTCTGTTTGAAAGGACAGCTTTTGTTTGAAAGAATAGATTTTCCTAGTTAGAGTTTTAGCCTTGTGGAAGCGCTGCACATCCTGTACACAGATGCCTCAAGGCTAAATGTTCTTTTCTCATCATCACAGAACAAGTAGGCTAGCTAGTGTACATTGCACAACCACGCATCAGCTCATCAGCTCTTCGGCTCTCGCGTTAATAGACTTCGGTTCGATTACAGGTTAGGTCATACCAAAAACTTTAAAAACTATACGGATTGAATTCTTTCTTACACAATGCAGTGAGGATAAATAGGGTAATAATGTGACAATACTGTTAAAAAAGATTCTTTCTTGAGCAGGCGTTAGCTGTTGTAAACTGACAATAAGTAATCCGTACCATTGTTGTTGTATGTAGCGTATTACAACAATTCGCACCGATACCGTACTAACTCACATCTCGATATGAGCAGTCGACCGTAAAAATCGCAAATCAGCAGGCAGCTGCTGATGTGATGTACCATGTTGCTATTTAAACATAACACATCCTAGTATCCTAGTTAACCAAAAGCCTGTGAAAATATGTCATTAATAAAATTTGTGGATATGTAAACAAAGCATGAAAGTAAAAGAGCAATTTTCTTTACTATGATACTGTCAAGCCTCTCCCTGTGGTTTCACCATTATTCAAAGTTACAAATATTTGCTAAATACGGTCTTTACTGTCATGTAGCCAACAATGACGTCATTTCCTTAAGAAGGACATCTTTCACAACGTTCGGTGC
This sequence comes from Aplidium turbinatum, assembly GCF_918807975.1. NCBI lineage: Eukaryota > Metazoa > Chordata > Ascidiacea > Aplousobranchia > Polyclinidae > Aplidium > Aplidium turbinatum. The sequence goes on from NC_137474.1 coordinate 2,659,754, forward strand.
AAGTAAGAAATATTTCAGAACGCCAAAGTTTTATCCTTGCCATTTAACAGAGGTGACTTCATTTAGGTATACACTTTGCTTTAGAAAAGTTTGAAGTTAGTCAAAAGCTTTGCTAACCTTACTCAAGCCTGTTGGTAGATTTTTACTAAAAAGCAGTTCAGTTTGTTTTTATTTCTGACCATCACAACGAACTGCAAAGCAAACAAGCAAACTGTATCTACGATGATGATACAAACAAGCAAGTTTTTCGAAACGATCTTTGATCAAAACTAAACAAATTAAAATTAAAGTAGTAAATGACGGTTCAAAATGTAACAAAATGTTTGACAAGAAAAATAATATTAAACTCGTCGCAACCAATCAAAATTTTACTTCAAAGTCGTTTAAATTATTTCTGATATGAGCTCTACTTAATTTGAAATTAAGACCATGAAACTGGTGTATTTTAGCCACATGGTTTGCAATAATTCTATTCAAGCACAACTACTTGAACGAAAAATGAGCCGAAAACGAAAGAAAAGCAAACGACCTAGAATTTAAACTATCAAGAAAATGAAGTATCTTCTGACAGGTGTCAAAATGCTGTGCTGTTTGCTTCCAGCTTAGCTTAACTGAAGATGATCAGCTTAGCTTCTAGCTGATCGAAATCGATTTTTAGCAATATATGATTGAACTGACTCGTGTGAGTATAAATTTCTTTGCAGAATTTGAACTACTGTCATTAAATGGTTTTAGTTACTGTTGCTTTTCAGAGCTCGTTGAACTACTGTCAATGTGATGGTTTTAGTTACTGTCGCTTTTCAACTGCAAATGTCTTTTAGCCACAGGACTCATGTTTAGTTTTGCATCAGATTTAGAACGTCGCCACATTATTACCCGACTTATCCTCATTGCTTTATGCAAGGAAGAATTACCGTTTTTAAAGTCTTTTAGTTTGACCTGACCTGGAATTGATTTCAGATCAACCAGCAATAAAGCGGAAGTCGAAACCCCTCATCCACTGAGCTGGTCGTTAACGATTGGACATGATTCTACTACAAAACTGCAGATGAAAAATCTCACAACAGAAAAATTTGGCTTTTCATTGTCTCCAAACTTCGATGCGAGGAACGAACCTGAGTAAGATGATTATTTTGAGAATGTCTTTGCAATTTTTCAAACAACGTGAAGCAAAGCTACAAAAGATATGGATGGAACAATTCAGTAGTTACGCGCCCGGCTCAAGATCACGCGGCGCAAGTTCGACTCTCGGGGTGTGCACTTAAGCAACGCACTTTCAGGATTGCTCTCCATTCAGCGGCACTTAGTGAATGGAATAATTTCCCGGCAACAAGACTTCAACAATCGAAAACTTCACTCTGTCAATCTCGGTGACCGGCCCTGTGTCAAGAGTATCTACAAGTATGCGAAACTACCAGGAATAACCTATCAAGGTTTTGTCAGTCCGAAAATAAAGATTCAAAACCAAACCAAACCAAGGTTTATTTTTAGTGAATTTTCGGTTTTCAAAAGTTCCCCGTGCTTTTTCATTCAAGGTTACAGTAAATAAATGTTCATTGATTTTAACTCGTGTCAAAACGCGATTATTTACGAATAAAACACAGTTTAAAATGCATTTAAGACAAGGAATCTTAGGCTGAAAATTAACGAGCTGCCGTAGAAGTAATTTTTGTTTTAGCGAATTTAATTTGAAGGGACAAGGACTAGCATTGAAAAATGAGAACGAAATTAAAGTAATTTTTTTAACTTCACAATGTAGATTTTCACGACCTGTTTTAGCCTGAGGCTGCGAGTTCGCTGTGGTAATAGCGAAATGCACTAGCTTTCGGCTTTCTCTGCATTTCTTGTAACTCAATCAATTGCATAATTTTTTTGACTTTAAAAAAGTGGAAATTCAACTTTTTAGTTTGTCATTTTTTAATCTAATTATCAAAATAGGGTGATATAGCAGCCAGCCATTCAGGATTTACTTCAGCATGTGCAGTAGGGTGGAGTGAAAATAACTTTTTCGCGAAATTCAAAAACATAGCCCCCTAAAAAGTTGCTTTTGTTCATGAAAAATACATTTGTGAAAAAAAAAATAAAAAAAAATAATGTCTTGATGAAGCTCAATCCACAAATCAAAGATGGCCGCCAACTTTGCTTGAAAATACAGTAAATTCACCATAACTTTGCCAATACTTGCCCAATTTTCATTATATTTCAACAAGCTTTCCTCATTCATGTCATAAAACACTAGAAATACGTATGATGACAGCGTGAGCAAATTATGACGTCACCAAATCCAATATGGCCGCCAAATTCAGTTTTTTACATGTCCTATCCATGTTACACACTTCTTTTTCGATTTGCTCCAACGTTTGACAGTTATATGGTTATGCTGTTTTCTGTCGTAGGTACGATTGTTCCTCTTGATAATAGCAAATACAGATGGAAGCTTTATTTACTGTAGTATTCATCTAGAAATTAAAAATACCTTCAATAATTGCAACAGAGTAGGATAGGACGTTTAGCCGTTAAGCCCGTAGAATTAACGTTTCCAGTTCACGCCACGTGGAGGTAGTCCTACAGGCTACACATGAACCTTTTAGGGGACAAACCGGGGATGGAATGCGTTTGTCGCCCAAGGGCATTCTGGGAAGTCCAAGGATATGAATTTCACCCCAGAATGACCTGTGCAGTGTAACCTTCACTGAAATTCTAAACTTTGAAATCAGCATTGCTGTCAAACTTTGGCATTTTGCGCCTGCTCTCTAATCGAGCCCTGATGAAACCATCTTTGTTATCTCCTCTACAAACGGAGCCTGAAGCCTCTGTCACAAGCTTAACATGGCGTTCCACAGCCTGGTTATGACAGGGAATGACATTTCTCTGGATAGCATTCATAACAACTTTCTTAAGCTCATCCTCAAAATATCTGGCCTTGTCTACCATGTTGTGGACATGTTTTGCTCCATCTGTACACAAAGATGCCTTTTTAATAGAGAACCACATCGGTGCATACACTTTCAAAATAAAGGTGACAACTGTCTTCAATTCTATCGACGGTGCTTCTGTTGAAATATGCAACCGCAATATGCGATTTGTTAAAGTCAGCCATCTTGCTTGATTAATTGTACCAGGGCACTTGAGTGAAAGGTCCAAGGAGCAACAACTTTTGCTAATAGCCAAATAGATTTCAAACAGATACTTCTGATCGGTGCTTAAGTCTTTGGGTTGCAGTATGTGCTCTAAATCGCAAGGTATTTTGTCACAATTTACCAGTAGTTGACGGTCACAGGTATGAACGGCTTTGCCGATTGGTCCTGCAAATCCATGGGGGCCAGTAATTGGACCATTTATCTTCTGAAAAAGATACCTGAGAGGAATCTCATTGGCATGCAACAGGCAGATACACCATTATAGTTTACCTAGTGACTCTTCAATTAATCGAATGACTCCCTTCTTTACACCAGTATTGACGCCTGTTCAATCAGTAGGCTACCAATTACATTGAGTTCATTTGTATCTACCCCCCTTTTTTCTCAATAATCTAACAACTTTGAAGCTATTTCAGCCCCTGTCCCGTTACTTGCAAAAACATGCCCGAAGTAAAATGATCCTGGTTCTGCTATAATTGTCATGTGTTCCTCTGATATTATTTTACGACGAAATTTGCCATCAATCTCTTTTGCAACATTGTCTTATCTTTTCGGCCATCAAAATATAAACCTGTAATCTTTGTGCTGGCTTCACCTGACAAAGCTGCGCGTTTCTTCATCCTTTCCTGCAAACTTTGCTTCTGTCGATCACCAAGGAGTTGCCGCCTTGAACATCAGCATGAACAGAACTCGCTATGGCTTCTGCTGCCCTATCTGAGACTCCATATCTGTCACAAATGGTTGCCATTGTTTGCAAAGATTTGGAGAAGACCTTTCTCTTCTTTGGACAGGAAGCATCCATATAATTATGTACCACTATTGTTAGGATATTCTGTGTCACTGTTACTGTCACTGTGATAAACCTGAGATGATGCAGACGACTAAGTTGCACAACTTCTTGTGGTCATTTCACAATGCTTTAACAATGTTCTTCTTTTGTTTCTTTTTTCTAGCTTTTATGTTTCTGGTTTATCCCCGGCTTTATCAATACTACTACCAATAATCATTTGCCTGGTATTTCTTTGATTTATCAGAAATTCTACGACACATTGCAATATAGGCTAACTGAAAAACATGGCTTGAGTCAATTAATTTGGACACGACTGTAACTATTTCTGGTATAAGATGAACACTTTTGACCAGGTCTGCAATACACAATCATACGTAGAGAATGCAGCCTATATATCTATAAAAAAAATGAAAGAAGAAATAGTAGAAATGAAAAAAATGCAAAAAAACATAATTTGGTGGCCATATTGGATTTGGTGACGTCATAATTTGCTCACGCTGTCATCATATGTATTTGTAGTGTTTTATGACATGAATGAGGAAAGCTTGTTGAAATATGATGTAAATTGGGCAAGTATTGGCAAAGTTATGGTGAATTTACTGTATTTTAAGCAAAGTTGGCGGCCATCTTTGATTTGTAGATTGAGATTCATCAAGACATTATTTTTTTTATTTTTTTTTTTCACAAATGTGTTTTTCATGAACAAAAGCAACTTTTTAGGGGGCTATGTTTTTGAATTTCGCGAAAAAGTTATTTTCACTCCACCCTAATGTGCAGTACTGAGAAAACGTATCAGGAAAATATTTTCTGTGCTTTATTTTTGACATTTTCTACTTCTGTTGAAGCTTTTTCACTGTTATTAGAGCTATAGCAAATGGTAAGCTTAATCAAAGACTACTTCAACGTCAATGAAAGTTCAAGTAAATATTGTCAGTTGCCAGGTTGACAGATTTATGAGTTGTGCTGATCCTCATTCAGTAAGCTTTTCTTCTTTAAATGTCTGTAGCATCTTTAGATGAACAAATCCAATTAAGTAAAAGTCATCTAACTAAGTAAAAAAACCGTCGTATAAGACTTTAAATCAATGTAAAATGGCACATTGTGCTTGCCCGGTACTTTGAAACACGCGCTTTTGGGAAGCACTTATCTTGGATTGCCCACCTGACGACTTCCGCCTAGCGCGTGCGATTTGCTTCGGAACTAAGGCAATAAGCTAAACTGCAAAGTGTTTGACACACTTTTGAAAACTGGTTCCAGTTTTAGTATGATGTGGTGTAGGCATAAAGTTAAGATCTTGGTATAGGTTATGCAATATAGCTTTGAAATAGCTGTAATTTTTAGAGTCCAATCAGGTGTGGTAGGGTTTACAAAAGAGATATATAAATTATTTTTTATTTCAGTCTGATCTTCAATTGGATTTCGAAGTCACGTTCAGGATAATTAGGCATTATTTGCGCAACGTTTATTATACTTTGTACAAGAAAACATGTTTCACATACTTGTTTGTTCGACCCCTAAAATAAATAAAAGTAGACCTAATGTATGAAGTATATTCAGTCGATTGCAAAGCGAGCTATTTATTTTAACAGATGTATCGTTTCTAGGACTATTTGCCACGCTCATATGATGACATTAAAAGTAAAAGCAACAATAAACAGGTTGGTTTATTACTTCACTGACGTTTCGCGCACCATGCAATGCTCATCCTCAGAGCGCATAAACGTACAAAATAAAATTTTACAAAGTTATATACTGCAGCGCGATTGATGGCAAGAAAAAATAGAATACACAATATTTTAAAGATTGGCCAATGATGTGTGAGCGGTTACTTTTCGCGTTAAATTACGTAAAAACTTTCAACAATAAACTTAAATTCGAAGCAGTGAAGACCAACGAGAACAAAGTACTGTAGATCAACAGACCAACAGATTTAAAGTAAAAACAGGCAGAAATTTATGAATCATACTTAGCTTTAGCAATAGCAATATAATCATATTTTGCAACAGAAAATGTTCATAACAGAGAAGCATTGACGCTTCATTACCTGCAACCTTCGACGAGAGGAAGGAACTTAATGATGATAATTTAGCAAAGAGATTTAAACAGACTGTGTTTAGCAGTAAATATGCAAAGAACGTGTTGAAGACATAGAGAGAAAAACATTTTTTGAATGTGTAATCATTAGGGCAACCAAAAGTCAATAAAGTCAAGATTTTCCAGCCTTGTTCAAAGTTTATAAAACGTCCATCAACTAAATTTCAGGCTGACACGAAGAGAGGTTTCAAAGTTATTAAGTCAAAAAAAAGTCAAATTTCATGGTTAGGTCAAAATTTTCTTTTAACATAGTTTTTCTTCTCTCTATTGATATTTTATTAAAGCTACACAGATACTGATTTTTTGTTGCAATTCCTGTTGCTATTCTGACGTAATCATCCATTTGTTGCAATTTCTTAAATAATAATCTTGTTTCGCCCGCTACTGACGATTGAATATTAAGTAGGCTAGGTGTGGAAGGCAGGTAACGTGGTCTTTGGTGGTCTTGGTTAGATGAATGCTCAAACCATTATACACATAGTATTGAGTTTTAGCTTCCTGATGTTCTCAAATTTGTCTTTAGCTAGCCTATAATTATGCCTAAGGTTAAACAATCAAATTCTTCTAAAGTTCGTAGTACACTGCTTGATTACGCTTCTGAATTTACCTCAACACCTAAAGGTGAATGACAGAAGACAGGAACTTCAAAGGCGATGATGTGAAACATTACTTGATGTTGAAGTATAATACTGCAGAACCCTCTCAGTAATTTCGGGATATTTAAAGACACTCCATATTTATCTTTTGCAGTTTTTCGAGTGACTTTCATTACCTGTTCGTTAGCTGTGGTGTCGTTGAGTCTTCCACATTTTTCTTTTATTTCATTAAAAAAAGAAGATATCCTTACCTAACGGTTTGATTTCTAATGTGCTTTGTATTTCGCATTTGGGTTGCAAACGCAGAAAGTTATTGTCAAAGTTAGGTCAAAATTTGTAAATTATAAAGTCAAAATTTCAAGTTTTTAGGTCAAAAAATTGGTTGCCCTAGTAATCATCATAAACATCATTCAGCACATTAAATATGAAATGAAAGTCTTTACAAACCATTTAGACCAATTACGTGATACGCGCTTTTTGCTGTGAAATAACCAAAACTATTACACGACGTATCAGGTGACAATCCGTATTTATTCCGACATTTTGTCAATCAGACACGACTGACTTCTTCAGGGGGTTAGATTTAGTGGGGTAGCATGACCACTTCTAGGGGTATTTACTTTATCGTCAAACTTTAGGCATTTATGATCGACTTGTATTTCTACTTGAAAAGATAAAAAGAAAACGAACATTGGAGCTGACTCGGTTGAACTATTATTGTGAAGATGAATGATCTTGAAATTGAGATGAATTTGTTTCTTTATACTAAAATCCAAAACAAGGGTGAAATTCGAACATGGCGTTATTAAATTCTACAAATCTCCACATCTCTAATTGTACGTAGGTACTAAAATTTTGTTAACACAGTTTTTTTGTCACAACAAGTTACTTGTCAAGAAAAAGCATTCCTTGACCCTTTTGCGACAAGCTGCTAGAAGGCCGTTGCGTTGAATCTTGTGAAAAGTGACAAAAACAACAGAAGATAGTGAATAAAAGAATAAATTTATACATAAATAATTTCAGCTTTTGTGAAATACATAAACAAATTATAGTCTATGCTCAATTAAACAGCACTAAAAAGAAGCTATAGAAAGTGAAATATAGTAACAGTTAAGATGTTTATTGTAATATTTGGCTTGCTATGTGCTTCTGCTGCTGGATTGGAATGCCGAAATGGGTTTGAATTGAGAGCCACACCTCCAGTGATAACCCCACAAGGAGATTGGACAACCAAAAAATGTGAAAAGGAAACGGAAACTTTCTGTATGCGTGGAGAAGGAAATGTAGAAGCGTTAGGGCTGTCTTGTAAGTAAAACTGGTTTACTTTTGTTTTATTGTTTTTGTGTTTCAGCAATTTAATCTTAAAGTATAAACAGACATAACTCAACAACAACACTAGATTTAACATCATAAAAACAAAAAACAATAAGCGAACGTTTTCGGCATGTTATACAGCTCTTTTCAAGCCTATAACAAAAATATTTTTTGTAAAAGAAATACTAAAGAATCATACAGTATCACAACAAAAATATGGTCAAATCTAAACATTTGAGAAACTTCTTATATAATTCACACAAAATGATAACTGAAAAATTACGCAGCACAACGGGTCAAGTATTTGAGAAGAAAAATTAATGAATTGTTCAGAAAAAGACTCAAGCAGATTACGCAAGATGGACAGAAGCGCAGCACGAGGTAGTGGCACAAACAAAGCAAAAATACGAGAAGTACAAGACGTGACAATTCAATCAAAAACTATTAAAAGATAGGAAGCTCCGCCAGCAAGTACAGGACGTGTGAACACAAGCGGAAAGAAGTTTATGTTCAAACGTCGTGTATAAGTTCACTTGCTCGCATGATGCGAGTTCGACACACATTGGTATGACTACACGACATTTGGCGACGAGAGTAGAGGAGCTTTTGAATTTAGTTAATTTTAATAAAAATAGTGCAGTTAAAGATCATATTAGAAACTGCCTATCGTGTTCATTTGTTCAAACAATAAACTCTCATTGGAGTCCTTCGACATTGTTTGTAATTGTTTGTCCGAGCTCGACACCAACCCTCACGAGGCGTTGATCATCAAATCTTTCAACTCAGGGCTCAACAGGCAATTATTTGCTGGCGGAGCCTCCTATCTTTTAACCGTTTTTGATTGAATTGTCACGTGTTGTGCTTCTCGTATTTTTGCTTTGTTTGTACCACTACCTCGTGTTGTGCTTCTGTCCATCTTGTGTAATCTGCTTGAGTCCTTTTATGAACAATTAATTAATTTTACTTCTCAAATACTTGACCGTTGTGCTGCGTAATGTTTCAGTTATCATTTTGTGTGAGTTATACAAGCAGTTTCTCAAATGTTTAGATTTGACCATATTTTTACTGTATAGTTCTCTAGTATTTCTTTTAAAACGAATATTTTTGTTATAGGCTTGAAAAGGGCTGTATGACAAGCCGAAAACGTTCGCTTATTGTTTTTTGTTTTACAATGTTAAATGTAGTGTACTGTAGTTGCTGAGTTATATCTGCATATGGTTTAAAAAAGTTACTTCTCTACCCAAATTGTAATAGTGTTTGTGTAGAATTGGTGAGAGACAGTGATGTTTGGAAAAAGTACATTAATGATGTCCGGATACGCTTAAATGGATTGTTAATCTTAAAGTTAAAGTATTTACTTACTCTGGGCCAAAAATACTTCATTCCTAACCCTTGACATTTCAAAGGTCAATAATCTTGACAAAAACAAAATCTTTCTGATTTTCTTGTGAGAGCAGATGTTGTTGTATTTAAATGGCGTTTGAAACACTGTTTGGCCAAACAAAGACAAAGGATTTTCAAAGGTCCCCGACATATATTTTTTTATTCAATATGAGAACAAAGAACCATTATTTCATCTAAGTTAGATGTATTTAGAGACTCATAGACATGATTTAAAGATCAAACTGCCGTTTTATTTTGTTGTTATGGAAGTGGAAGTTACAGTCTTACTATGTTTCAACCAACTACTGACATTCGTTTCATCTTTCTAAAGTTGGCTTTGTCACTTTTCCTGTTATTTGATATGGCTTACCCTACATTACTTTATTCACAGTCCTGGCCATATTAATGACGAAAGATAAAAAACACTGATAAGTATCAGAGAAAATAAAAATGCTTAAAACAAACTTTATTTGCAAATGTTAAAAATTGACTAAAGATGGTTTCAGCGAAATGGGAAGAAATTCTTGATTGTGAGAGCAGATGTTGTTGAGGATAAAACTAGCACTTGAAAAAAATTATAAGAAAAAATTTAAATATTGGAATGATAACAACTTATTGACTGTGCGGTTTACACTTTTGGTTCTGATTGGCTTTATTTCGATTTCAATTTGAGTTTTGCTTCAAAATCTTTTAAGTGGTTTGGATTATTTTATTGTTGCTGGAAGCGTTGAGTATTCGTCATTGGTCTAGTCCTAGATAGCAAACCAACCAATTTTTACAATGATTCAGCATCTGCAGACATTGAATCAATGTAAAAAATGGTTGGTTTGCTGCCTGGCATAACCTTGTAAGTATGATGTAATAATTACAATGATTGTCATTATAGTCATAACATGTGGTCGATTACGAATGTATTCTTCAATTTGAGTTTAATTTTTGTAATGTTTTTACGAAATAATAACTCTAATTACGATGTCATACGTGTACATATACATTCCTATTATACTGCGTTGTAACCCAACTACTGTATATTACGTTGTAATGCCTGTACATCAGGTTACTGGGTTAGCTAATAAACTATAGCAAAGTTTTCCAAAAAACAAAATGAAGACCTAACTTGCAGAACTACTGAAGTCCCATGTTGTGAAAATTAAGTTATTACCGATAACTGTCCTCGCACAAAATTTGATTTAAAAATCGGCTTAATTTCGTTATAACGTACGCTGGTGTTGCATAGAAATAAAAGATTAACTAACGTTGAATGGTTTTCAACATGCTTTATCTTTAAAGTTGTATTTTGGACTTACGTAATTTTTCAACTTAAGTCTTCAAATTAGATTAAATTGCGATAAAAATTCCATGATAATTTTAAATAATGATATTACGGTTCTACAGTAGAATACTGCATTGATTAATTAAACTACAGCAACCATTTTACGCGAACTGCTACATACTTTATCAATTTCACTACAGGGTGTGGCAGCGTTAAATCACACCCTGTGTTTAGTGCATAACATATTGACAGTTTTAAAAGCGTCTCTTCATGGCACGTCGACCTATAACGAGATCTTAGTGTTTTTCCGCTGAAGCCTAGTAAGGAAGCAGACAAGGCGTTTTACCAGCGTAGCTTTTCATCTCGTAAAACCATAACGTCTTTGCTTTAAAAAAAAAATCTAACGTTACTTCTAACCCAGACAGTAAAACCCATCATTTTACATTTATTTAACGTCCGCAGACGTTGATTTAATGTAAAAATGACAGATGTCTGGGAAATGTTTCGCTTCAAAACTTATAAAACATTCGTTTCCATTAGAAGACGCGATAGACTAAAATTTCAAATACTTTTTTTGAGGCGGGCCACGACCTCACCAAGGGCACCAAAGGGTCTTCCGAGACAAAAAAATTGAAAATCACTGAAAAAGCGTTACAATTACTTTACCGATTGGAAATTTTTCCACTGCGCTTGGTAATCTAAAGATAGAAGATCTGAAATTTAGTATTGAGAATGTAACCGCGGTGAGCAGAAGTTGGAATAAAAAAATCATTTATTTTGATTTTGGTGACCAGAAATATTCTCACAAAATTAGAAAACAGCAATAAAAACAATATGTTCATTCAGTATTCTACAAAAGTGTAAATAACATAACTTTATAAAACCTTTTTTTCTTTTGTTTCAGCTATAATAATTAATTATTATTTCATTTGTTTTAAGACCAAAGTAAGTTACTTACTGCTTATTAGAAAATCTCTCCAAGGAGATAAGGCTAAGTTGTAAAGTCAGGCGCTTAACTAACTGAGCTATCGGGGCTATTGCTATTCTTGTTACATCTCAGACAGCAAATCAGTCGTTTTTTGCATTGATTTAACGCCTGCAGACGTTGAATCAATGTAAAAAAACGACTAATATGGTATCTGGGTATACTTGACTGCCCAAAACATGCAGATGATTTATTTCACACAGTTGCACTCATCACCGGAGAATGCGTCACAAAGGAAAGATGCATGGGTCAATGCGCGACTCTTCTTAAAACAACGCTCACAGCTGAAGAAAATGGAACGGGATTATTTGAACCAGAAGATCTCACAATATCGTAAGTAAAAAGAGAAATGCATGGACTTAGTTTTCAGTCAATGATCGACTAAAATAAAATCAATGTAATGAAACAAAATATCATTTGGTTTGCAAGCAAAGTAGTATTTTCATTTTAGCGATAAGAAATGTTTTTTTTTTTCTAAACACTTAAAGGTTAATATTGAAATATGGGCAACTGCAGAAAAACGTTATCGAATAAGTGCTTTTATTTGACATAAGAGTTTTAAGAACAAATTAATAGGCTGCCTGGACGCTCGCAATTAATCTGGTTGTTGAACAAAACGCCGCTCACCTATACCCAGGTTGCATTAACTGGGCTTAGTTTTCAAAGAAAGGCAGCATAGGGAACAGAACTGGGCATTCTGTTTTTGTTCGTGTACTCTCAAACTAGCAATCTGCTTTTCTACATTGATCCAAGGCTTGCAAACGTTGAACCAATGTAAAGTCGGCTTTGGTGTGCTGGCAAGGTCGGAACACTCAAGTCAATAACTACCCAGGCTGCAAATTCCGTCAATTTTACATTGATTCAACGTTTGTTTGCATTGATTCAACAATTCAGACGTTGAATCAATGTAAAAATGAAGGATTTTGCTGCATGAAAAGTAACATATAACGTACAGTAGAATACCAACATTACTAAGTCGACAAGCAAAGTTACTTATTTTTACATTGATTCGATGATAAATTTACGCCAAAAAAAAAAAACTTCTCATCTCGAAAGTCATTTCTTCACTTCTTCAGTTAATCAACTGATAAAACGAGTCATCCTATACTACAAACTTGAGTAATGATGACTTGCCTTGCTTTCCATACAAGGCGGAGAAACAACATTACAAGTATAGTTATAGACTTGACAACGCTTTTAAATATTTTCACTTTTAATCTTGGCAGTTTTGCATCCTTGTAGAGACTTGACACTGACACAGGTCCGATCACAGAAATTGTCAAAGTTTAAAATTCCTCTTGTAATTGAAATCTTGTTGTGAAATTATTCTATCCACTAGGTGCCACTGAGTGGAGAGCTGTCCTTAAAATGGACAAGATGAGATCGATGTCTATTGGCTGCCGCTAAAAAAGAAAATATGTACCATAAATCAAAACACGATGTGTAGATAAACTGTTGAAACAATCACAATGAAAAAAAAATGATGATAGCATCACAGGAACAGGAGGCTGCAAAGTGGCCATTCAAGGTTTTCTAGCAGCCATCCTTCAAGTCAAGCGAAATGCTCTGCTCAAGTGCACACCCAGAGAGTCAAACCACAGCATCTTAATTTTGAAGTTTATTTGTTCATAAACTCAGGCGCTTAACCAACTGAGCTATCAGGGCTCACGTTCATTCATAATTTGTTTTTGGAACGCACGAATCCATTGTTGCGTTATTTGATTTTTATTGTTTTTGATTAGATCTTGCGAAATTACATGCTGCAGTACCAATAACTGCAATAACAATACGATAGCAGACATTCTGATTATGAACCAATCACTCCTGGCAACTACCTTATCTATGCAAGAAGATACAACTACTGGATCAGGTATCTTAATCGAATTGAAATCACTGCTTAGTTGGCTGATTGTCCCAATCTATATACTCGGACTGAGAAATCTTTGAAAGCTTCGTCTGCAGTCTGCAGAGTGCAGACGTTACATAAATGTAAAAGTAACAAATTTTGCTGTCTGGGATCCTGGCTGTTATATATGCTTGTAGATGCTTTTAAGCACTGAAATAGTCCAGTTCCCGCTTTTGACGGAGTAAAATTTCCCTTATTAAGGGTCGTTATCTACAAATTATTTCATTCTCTAGGTGCCGCTAAATGAAGAGCCGTTCTTGAATTGCGTTTCTTAAGCGCACATAGGGCGGGATTCGGGTGTTACTTTTTTATCTTACTATTTCGTCCTTCGCAAAGACGATCACTTAACCCACTGCGCTATAGACGCTATTGCATATTCAACTTTCTACATGCTATTCCATGTTCATTGAGAACAAAATTTTGTCGACGTTACCTGGAAGGTAGTTTAACGCAATTTGACGTGAAATTGGTTTGCTTTAAATTCAATATTGCTCATCAAAAGTTATAAGTTGGATCAACTTTGAACCGAGTTAGAGCTTTACTTTTGGCTAAAACTTTATGCATTTTTACCTCTTTGTTTACATCAACTCGTGGCTTCCAACATGAACTGCACAAAGTATCTCCGTGGCCATACCCAGTGCACCTACTCTAATGAGGAGGCCGGAAGGCCGAAACGGTGTGCACTGTCTGCAGCTAATTTAATCCGTATATTTTGTGTATAACAATAAGACAGTCGTTCCTCACCCAGCATTTAAGAATATCTTAATAGTTTTACAAAACTTTCACTTAAAGCCACATTCGAAAGTTTAAGCGATCTGCAAAGTTGATGATTATTAGAGAGTCTGTGACGACAGAAAATGAGGGTACTGTGCTAGTGATGCAGACAAAATCCTCTTTGACAACTTGTTTTATTTAAAATATGCAACATTCGAATCTATTTTGTGTCAAAAATATTTTTAAATTTAAACCAAGTTTGACTTTACAATATTGGGTTTTATCCAATTGCTGATTTAATTTGGATCTAAACTATGGGACTCAAATTATAACCTTGTTTTCTATGGTTTAAGCATTTCAGGTTGTTCATTATCTCGGTTTATTGTTACTCGAAAGCAATATCACTAAAATCTCAACTTGTACAAAAATAATTTAACTTGTTCTAATTTCGTTGAAATATTACAGTATATGATTATAAAATGCAACGTGTTTTTATTTTCTAGTTTGAATCTAATATCATTTCAATTATCAAATTCGTATCCTTGTTTTTATAGCAGGTTGTGACATCATATACGGAATGACAATGAAGATTATGTTTGCCTCTTTGTTCGCTGTGTTTTCAAGTTTTTGGAACTTGTCTTGATATACATAAAACAAAGTAACATCACAAGATTTGTTAAAGACTCTACAGAAACTCTAAAAAAACTTTACTTATTAACTTATTAACTTATTTACTTAACGTTATTTTAGCGTTAACAATAGTGTTAATTTTGCTTGTTTATTTGTTTGTTGCACAGCAGCGTAAATCATTTACTATCCCAACTGTTTAGTGAAACATTTTGTTGATGATTGCATAATTTTACACCTTCTTTGTCTACACGTTTACCCATTTCGGGTTGGACTGACAACTTTCAACCTTGGGCTAGTTCATTGGTCATACCTACTGAGAATAATCATATTTTACTGAAACGGTTTCACCATTGTCGATCTTCCCTGCCACCTGCATCCAAACTTTCCAGATTGCACGTTCACGAAGTGATCCTCTTCTTTTTCATGACTTATCCAAATCACAGCAACCTACTTTGTATAAAGCGTTTATTCAATTTTACCATTTGAAGGGAACATCGAATGTCTTGTTTTTTTTTAACTATCTTATCATTGCAACATCTTTGTCCAGCTAAAAATGGAATGCGGCTTGACGATGGGGCGTGTGTTGGCGCCGGAGATGAACAAATGGAGTCTGGTGATACTTGAATTCCATTCAGTGATACTTGAATTCCATTATGATCCACCCAATTAGCGGCAGTCAGTCGTGTTCAATTGACGAAACGTCGAAGTAAAAGCAGATTGTCATTTTATAGCCTACATTTTGTGATAGCTCGGCTTAGTTTGCACCAGTAGAACGTATCGTGTTATTCATCTTTATACAATATTGTTGACTTCCTATCCTATTGCTCTATAAACCCTGACAGATAGGCTACATGAGTTCATTGTGTTCCATCTTTAAACAGAAAACTCTTGTTTTTTTATCAGCTTCGAAATACGGCAGGCTAGAGACTTTAACGTATGACAATTTTCCTCGCAAACTTGCCGCCACTATTGCTCCACAGCGCATCGGTTAAGAAGTGTAGGACAATTTTGCTTATGAAATCATTTGATTGCAGTCATTGTGATTGTTCTTGTACTCAGTTTAGAAGTAAAAAAATAATTGCAGTGGTGGGAATTGAACCCATATCAAAAATGTTTCGAGAAGAACGTTCATAATAATGACTGTTGAGTCACATGACTGTGATCAGCTGATTCGTAAGGAAAACTGCCATAATGTTTCGAACTTATATCGTTTTTCTGCTGCGAAAATGTTTTATATTGTTCCTTTTTATTGGATTTGTGTCGTTTGTATGGCAGCTTGTTACTCAACTCAATTGATTTGTTGTCAATTACCTACCAAGGTTTTTATCTTCAGTGCCCACTGCCCAATGCCCATAGCCGTAGAAGAGTAAAAAAATTTGGGAAGCAAACACAATTTGCCCAAATTTTGTCTTTGCAACTATATTTTTAAAAGCGCAACATTACTCACAATCTCTGAGGTAGTGTATAGTCTAATACAAAGGTCGTGAACCTTTTTTAGTAAAAAAGCTATAAAAGCTACATTTTTGGAAATGTATTTCCATAAGAACCATATGATGCTATAACACTTTATGCAACTAACATGTAGTGGCAGGTGATGAGTTGTAAAAGTGGGGCCATGCGTTTAATTACTGAAGATGATAAATGCAGTGGGCGGTCTGGGGGACCTCCCACAAAAGTTTGAAAAAGTACATTTAATTTGGTGCATTTTGAGCGTATTTTCAGCTTTAAACTGTAATAAAAATTTAAGATTAAACTTTTTGTGAGCCAGATGTCATCACGAAGAGTCATATATGGCGAGTAATGGGTTCCCGACCCCTGGTCTAATAACTCCACAGTCCACAGTTATCAAGAAAACACAGGCAACAAAACCTTTAATCATGGCCATGCTTTAATTTAGTTAAAGAAGGCTGACTTAACTTTAACCTACATTTATAGACCTGTCTGTGTCCCAATTACCGTAGATAATCCATCAAATTCAATCTTTTTTGCATGAAACTTGCATCTTTGAACAGAACTACTTTTAGTATTTGGTGTAATATTACAATGAAAGCATAGTCAGTGTTCATTCAGTACCATCTTTACGATAATAACTGGACATTTTTTCCCAAATACTTTTTGCAAATAACTGCATTAGTATGATATGAAAAAATAAATCAAAAATCTTAAACAGGTTTTCGGTCCCAAAACAGAAATCTCGTAAAGTTACCAGTACCCAGCAGTTTTTCAAAATTGTGGGCCTACCGATAAAGAAATGTAGGCTAGTATTCTGACTAAGATACCAGCATACATTTCCTGACTAGGACTACCCTACTCTCGTTAATGCCGAAGGCTGAGTATGATGAGGACATATTCTTTTCTGTCAACGAAGCTCAATGACTGAGTATGGATCCTTCACCTTTACTGTTTCAATTGTTGTGTTATCTATTTTTATATATTATTATAACTACATTATTGCCATAACTTAATGCTACTACTTTACAGCAGGACAAAATACAGTGAGTAACATCATACGGTTTTACGGCATACACTGACCTGGAATCGAACTAAGATCTACCAGAACTAAAAGCAAATACATTAACAGTCATTGACCTGATTCATAGAACGAGTCTCAAGAAATGATAATAGTAATACTACAATTCATTTATTGTAGCTCCCCTACTGCTAAGGTCTTTTGGCGACTACCATAATTGGCAGTTTGGGTCATTATATCTTTACTTGAACATATTGTTTCCTCGATTTATCATCCTCGCTTTACGAAAAAAAGAACATAATCGATGCCGTTTTTAAGTTTTTTTCCATGCTTTGACCTGGAATCGAACCTAAACCTATCAGCACTACAGCAGAAGTCAAAAGCCATCTCATCAAAAAATGATAAAAATTGAAAATCTGTATCTTAATTTCGTTGCGCCGGAAGCTTTGCTTTGACTGATTACGCCGCGTTTCTTTGGAACCATGCGCTCTTCACATTTTGTTCGTCTTGTCAAATCGATAGTTGCAGAAAGGTGGATGAGTTCAAGCTTTGTAGCTTATCAGTATTGACATATGTTGTTGCTGTTGTTACTTCCAAGCAGAAAAGTGAATTGTACGCAGAGCCAAAAAATAGAGCCCAAACTTTACGTACTAAGCTCTTGTTTAACAATCGTTTTGAAAAATATACTGTCCGTCTTCAGTGGTATACAATAAATGTGCTATAAACGTTTATAGCACTGAAGATGAAAATTGAAGACAGTTCAGTTTTCAAGACATTTGCTGAACATAAGTTTAGTATCTATAATTTGGGCTCTTTATTTTTTGATCAGATTAATCAGGCGTTTCAACCATTTTGTTCCTAAAGAGTAAATTCTTGACATTTTGATTTATTGTGATGCCATAGGGCTAGGCTACATCCACAGGGAACACAGTTGTTTGTAGTACCCAAGGCGCTTAAGAGTAATCCTCATAACATTTAAGAAACGGTTTTAAACCTGTGATAAAACAAACGTTTTAACGATGCCACAGCTTTGAAAGCCATTTTATAAAACAAGTGGAAATCAGTTTTACCAGAAAAGCAATATGAAAACCTATGGACATTTTTTATTTTAGACTACAGCAATCCCTTTTGAACGTGTTCGGTTTAAACAAATAAGCTGCCAGTGCTATAAAAGCCATAAAGTCTTGAACAGTAACCAGATGAAAGAAAATTTCCGTTGAACTTTGATACCATATATTATCAGCCGCTAAATGGCTCTCGAGAACAAATAGGCTGAGCCAGAAAATGTAAGTAAAATGGGTTTTAATGGATATTGAAAGTCCTTACATCTTACATCTTAATCTGGTTCTGGTTACATTTAGTTGAAGAACTTTGACTAATTTTCTTCAAAACTAAGTCTTGTATTTGCAAACAGTTTTAAATACATTGAATTCTTACATGTAGTAACTTAGAAGAAACGACTGAGTAATAAACTAATACTTTATGACTACAATCAGCTGATTTAGATCTTGCCTTCTGATTGGTTAATAAACCTCATCGGCTGCAGCGATCTGTAGATTAAAAATAGGCTCACCGCACTAGTACACAGATAAATATTATTGCTCGCCAGTCATCGTTATATACATTGATTCAACGTTTGTAGACATGGGATCAATGTTTAAAAGCTAATCTGTAGCCTGGGATGGAAAGGATCGATACCTATATTCAACCGAATGTGGTGCAACAAACGAAGCAGACTGCCCAACTCCTAAACTTTGCTTTGAGACATCACCAGCAGATATACTATACAGTATGTGTTGAGCCAGGGTCGTTAAAAGGATACAGTTGTAAAATATCAAACACGACTTTGTGAAAATCAATTTTGAAAATGTTGTTCTATCAACAAAAAGTGTCAACAAAAGTTCTTTAAAAACAATTTTACAAAATTGACCCCCCCCCCCCCCCCCAATCCGGATACAGAGCAGCATGTAGTTTAAATTGTTGCAAAAATACCTAAAAGATTATAGCTACTCATCAGTACGGCCAAATAGATAATTTAGAAGCGTTTTTAAATCTTGCAAAACTTTTGCTGACTCGACGTTGCACACAAAGGTGGTCTCTTGCTTTCTCGTGGACAAGGTTCAAATTTTAAGTTTTCATTCTTCCTTTGAGCCTCCACTTGTTATAGGCAAAGCAAGAGTCTTTGCGTGGATTGTTTTATTATGATGAACAGTAATCACAATATCAAGCGAAAACAGTAAGAATTTAAACAGTATAAACAACATTTGAACAATATTCACACACAGGCATGTCAGAAAAGAAGTTTACGTTTGTCGACATGGCCTTCTGATATGGTCTTAATAATCTATTTCAGATTGGTTGGTCGTTTCATTTGTAAGCAGAGTTTGGTTTGGAAATTTTTTGGCATTACCTTTTCAAGTATTTTTACTATTTTATTGATAAGCCTCAATACATTGATCATAACGCATGATCATGTGTTTAATGGCCAGTACTGTAGGCGTACTTGCAATTTGTAGGTCGCAGCAGTAGATGGGGTATTTTGACCGGTAGGCTAGACACTTTAACACAGAACACTTTTTCTTATGAACCAGCTGACTGCAGTCATTGTGACCCTTCTAGCACTCAACCAGAGAGTCGAGTCTTACTTTAAACTTTGGTTGGTAATTACAGAAGAAAAAATAGTAATGGCATGGATGGGAATCCAAGCCACGCTATCAAAACGATTATTCCCTGGCTCTCCCCTTTTAGGCCACGCTGGCGACGGCGAAACGCTTAATTAATTTTCTTTATAATTTTTATGAGTCGCATGACTGCAATCAGCTGATTAAAATCTTGTCTTCTGATTGGTTGATAAACCTCAGCTGGTACAACGGCCTGCCGATTACAAGTAGGCCTACGCATTTTGTTGTACGGTAAAGTCAGCAGCTAACGTTAAAATGTTTATGTTCCTTTAACTACAAGAGTCAAACTGCCACTTTACGTTTACAAATTATTTTCAAATAAACCAAGATGTGGGGATTTGTAGATGTCATTAACACCATATTCGAGTTCCACCTTTGTTTGGGATCATCAGTGGTGCATATCCTAGTTGTCTTGAGCGGGAATCGAACTTCCAACTTGATTGAGATTGTGGACGTCCTTGACTTGAATGGGATGTTTTCAAAAGTGAAAAAAGTTTATATAGAGATTCTTCTGAAGTGACCTAAGTCTATTGAAACAAACGATGGATGAAAATGGGAATTGACGTAATCAGCAGTAGCAATTTCTTCTTCATTCCCAAGTTTTCTGATCCTCCATTATCTTTGAATAAAGAAATTAGAAACCGTCAATTTTTGATTGTCTGATGTAAGTTTTTAACATTTTCCTTTTCAAAATCGCTTATGTTGCAAAGTTACAGTAGCTATCTTCTAAAACAGCATAAAGTACAGAATGTTTATATTATCAAGAAATACAAAATGTTTTAAAAAGGTTCTCTCAAAAACAGACTGGTTGAAGCGCTAGTCTGTTAAATTAAAAAGAAAGGAGAAAAATAAAGTTTCCAAAACTAAACTGTTTTAAATCTTTTTAATCCTGTTATACAGTCTACAATAAAAATATATAATCTATTCTTGAATGCCAATAATTATAATAGTGAAGGGAACACTTCAGTGTTACACTAAGTCACGCTGTCACGCTTCCAAGTTTTGGATGGAAATTGACATGTAGACCGTACAGTTGTCTCATTGTCTCCCTGTCACTATGGGAATATTGTGCAGCTGTTGCAGTGCATATATAATATAACTTGCTTAATTCAAACGCGTATTAGCCCTGAGACTGACAAGTATGAACCGTTTGATTGATTGAACGTGGAGTCCATGGAATCTAAATTTTAGAGCAGTAATTTTCAACCGATTTTTTACGGGTATTCTGTGAAAAATCGTCAGGTGTTCCGCAAGAAATCTGTTAGTTTGACGCGTTCCACGAAACAACAGTCAAAAATCAAAATCACAAGAGCTTGGCGTTTGTTTTTCTGCGATTCCTACCCGAATATTAACTTTGTGCTCATTCAAACTAACCCAAATATCGCACTGAGAAAAACTGAAAGTGAATTAATTGTTGTTGTGTTGTTTATTTTATTGCATCATTATAAAAATTTATTTATTGTTCCGCAAAATTATTTTTATGCTTAAAGTGCTTCGTGGCTAAGCAAAGATTGAAAAACATTGTTTTAGAATTTAGAATAACCGCATTTGCATTGAATTCATGGACAAAACTTGAAGTGTATAGTGTATATTAACGTAATTGTACAAACGCTAAACTAAGAGTCACTTGGTTCTATGAAGCCTTGATAATTGTTTGAAGCAGATCCGTAACTAAAAAGATGGCAACATATGAAGAGTCCAGATGCAAAACGATCAAACTAGCAGACCAACTTTTCGTGTAAACTGAAAAGTAAGTTTGAGATTGATCGTTTTGTGGCTGAACCCTGTTAATTTAAAGCCTTATTTTGAGAGATATTGATCGTTTTGCCGCAAAAAAAAGCTGCTACATAAAAGCTTTGGATGTTTACACTACGGAAGATGGTAAAATTTAAAAATAACAAATAATGGAGTTTGGTCGTTATGCACCTGGACTCTTCATATACTCCCCTAGCTATGAGTGTTGCCCGTTTCCTATTTATGCTGATGACCAATTACTTTGAAAAATTACGTTTAACTTTATTGTTTTCCATTAATCGACTTTATTTTGTGGAGAAACTATATCCAAAAAAACCAGCCATAAAACCTTAATCAAATAGGCAAGCATGAGTGTTCTATTTTGGATCGATTGAAGCAGGTAAGAAAAAAGTACTCATTATTTTTATAGTTTTTTACTTTAAAAACTAGTTTAATAGTTTTTTCGTTTAAAACTTGTGTCCAGCAAATTGTTTCCAATTGTTATAAGTGGCCTTGGCTCTTTGCCTAAAAGTTTTTCTGCTAGCACGTCAGTAAGTTGCTAATAGTCAATTTTTTTAGTGAGCGTATAGGGCTGCAGAACTTGCTGTTTGGTGTTTTGGTGTTTTCGGTGTTTGTTTTGATGAGTATGATGATAAACCTGCAGATTCTGACGAGGAAATGACTGAAAATCGTCAGAAGAAATAGAGTGACCTGTGTTACACAGTTGGAGGGAGTGGAGTAATGTGAAACGTTGTCAACAGGGAGTGAGCAAGAACAAGAAACTTGGTGTTTTCATTATGCTTTTTATATACTATATAAAAAGCCCAAAAAACTAAAGTGTCGGTCTCAAAAATCAATTCTACATGATATGGAACAAAACAAACTTAGTGTTATTCTTCCAACAAAGTATCTATGTCCGAAGACGTTAAAATTATGCAAAAATATGGCGTGTTTTTCTGGGACTATGTATTGGGTTATAACCCCAGCTAAGAAAAGTAGTTACGGCACGTTTGCATGTTAAAACAAAGTGAAAATGGCATTTTCCTAGCTGGAAAGAGCTACATATTAAGGTTCCAATATAAAGCTTGGCATGCAGACCGGAAGCACATTTTTAACAACCGTTCATTGTACGCTCCTCAAACTAAGTGTCAAACAAACGGAAATTGAATAGAGTTTGAAATGCCATAAATCGTGAAGTTGCACAGTACGGGGTTACACAAAAACAAATTCCGGTACATACAGGAAAGCATCACTAAGTCATGACTGTATTTTGGCAAACAATATTTTTCATGTTATTTGAGACAATCCTTTTTTTTTATTGCAAACTGCACGTCATTTGTCGTTTAGGAATGATTTAGACTAAAGTGCATGCGTAAGATTGAAAATATTCAAAGTTATGGTTTAGGCCTAAATATCTTCAATTATGTCGATGGTTTATCAACCAGTTTTCATCCTCCACTATAATTACTTCAAAACGTTTACCTTTCAAATTCTAACTGAAATTTTAAGTAAAGTGGGGCTGCCATTACCAATAAGTATTATCCAACTCTAACCAAAAAAGACACATTTTTTACTCTCAAACTGTTTCGGAGGCGCATTTGCTTCGAGGGCTGTGTCAGATCCGCTTGTTATCTCTCTGCATAATTTATTGTTGTGCTCACTTCTCGCTTAATTTTTGTTTGCATCTTCACTTGCAGGAAAGGTGCCTTTTTAAAGGAACGGCAACACTCTTTTGTTTTCCTCATTTTCAGCGCTATGTTTGATGCCGTCCTAAAAGTTATGACTTACTACATGTTTAATAATTTGGTGCTCGGGGGGAAATCTATTTTTGATCTTGTTTTGTAGAAAAAATAAAAATATAAAATAAAGGAGGTTGATAATGGTGTGAAGTCTGCCAAAACGGTCTGAGACTTGTTGAACAAGCTCCCTGACCTCCCATGAGTTTGTCATGATTGTAAGAACATAAATGATTGATAACAAGTTTCACAAAAAAAAACGCATAAATCATCAATTTACCTCTCATAGCATTCAATGCGCTGATCTCCTCTATCGTATTGTTGTTGCAGAAATCCGTCTTGCAGCAAACCAATTCACATGTACTAAGCATTAATATAAATACATCACTTAAAACTAAGATGCTGCATATATATCTTACAACAAAAATGTAACTTTCCTCATCACTAAATTTAAAGAAGATTTTCTTGGAAATTAGATAACTTTATTACGTTTTAGTATGAGGAACAACAAATTTTCAGTTCTGTTTTTTGCTCTTGTTTACTTCCATCAGTTTAACTTTTAACATTTTGAGAAAAAGGAACCAGTCTCGATAGCCAAGTGATATATATACCCTGGTACGACGCCCAAAGGGGTGCTGGTCAACACCGCTCAAAAGCACACGGTCGTGTCTTAAACAGGACACTTTAAAGCATGCCTAAAGGTACACAAAGATTGGCTTCCTTAATTTACCGTCCATTTTCTCTAAATTTTCAACCAGCAGGCGTAAACCCGAATAGGACAATAATTGAAAGATCAATCAGAACTATTAGAGTGGTTACACATTCCATTAATGGCAAAAAGGACCAACTTAACGCGACCATTTTTGGGGGTTCACTTTTTCAGTAAACTTTAAGTATTTGAAGACCTGAGATGAAGATCTACTTAAGTCTAAAATACGACTTTTAAAATAAATCAAATTTTCTTTCAATGTTGTTTAATCTTATATTTCTATGCATACACCAACGCATGTTACAGCGAAATTAAGCCGTTTCTTTAAGTAAAATTTTGCTTTGTGACAAGCATTGACCATCATATAACATATTTTTGGTGATAACTCAATTTCCACAAATGCGACTCAAGTAGTTCTACAACTCACATTTTTATTTAGTCTACTTGTATTTAAAAACATACCGGTACAAAAAACAATGGAGCTCACTCGGTTGAACTGTACCCAAGACTTTTTATGTACAAGTAGACTACGTTTGCTTAAAAATGTGAACAAAATCATCATGCTACACCACTGTGCTCTACATAATGGTGTAACAAACTTACAATACGTTAGTCCCATTGTGAGAAAATGGCGACATATCGCCATCTTTCGGGGTTATTGAGTCAATCAGCAAAGTTCCACACTTTTCTTGACACAAAGCTTCTTCAACACAACCAGCACTAAAGACGGTGACTGCAAAAAAGACAACATTTTGTGTGCAATGCAGAGACTGAAAGCAATGAATAATGTTGTTGTACTATAATTTCTAGCGAATTACTATTTCTATTTGCGTAGCCTTCTCAAAGGCACTTTTTAGAGAAAGATGTGGGATAGGGCAGCGGTAAAGAACTCGTTTGAACTTCTTGGAAAAGTTACGTGCCTCTAAAATCATGCCAGGCCCTGGTTTAAAAGTTCTCCCTAGACTGTCGACGGTCCAAAAGTGCCCAATTCAAATGAGCTAAATCAGTGGTTCTTAACCGGGGGAGGGGGGCGTGAAGCATCTCTCAGGGGGCGCGAGCTCTACAAAAATTTCAATTTTTTTTATTACAGTAGGTAATGTCCTAGGACCTATGCTGTTCGTCATATTTTGTATTTTATCTTATTTTATATTGTATTCAGTAATTCTTGTTTTATTAGTTAGACCAGAACTTTACAAAACTATTTTGCGCTGAACTCCTTCAGATTTATCAAATTTTCTCGACGCTGCTTCACTTTTACTTTTTGTTCATATTGCTTTTTTACAGTTTTATTTACTTAATGCTCTTAGACTCTTAGTAATGATGGAATGCGCCCCAGTCGCTTGGAACGGCATTTGAAATCGAAGCAGTGTCAAGTATCTCACTGATGTGTACAATAAACAGACAAAAATGCAAATTTTTTGGATTGATACTTATTTAAAATCTAGGAGGGCGCGAGGCACATGACCATTATTGAAGGGGGGCTTGATAGAAACAAGGTTAAGAACCACTGAGCTAAATAGTGATTGAAAATACGAGTTTAAACTGGTAAAATTACCAGACTAATGCTTTTTACAGTACTCGTATATCTTTCAAAGTAATATTTACATATTGACCGGCTCAACTGAGCGACACTAAACGTATGTCTACAAAATCGAAACTTTTGGAAGTATATAGCCCATGATGCGACCCAGACAACCACTTTCTCTGGTCAAGATCTTCATCAGATCGAGTACGGGGATCTGACTAGATTTTTATCTGATCTGGACCAGTTAAAGCGGTTGTCTAATAGATAATCTGCTGCAATCGGAAATGGCAAATAACGATACTGTCACTTACAATTAACAGTTGAAGCCATAAAATTCCCTTTTCCTCGCATGCATGCATGGGGAACGGTTGTGCTGCATTCCGTTTCATTCCATTCCTTGAATATAGAATTCCCAGATTTGCCTCTGTACAGTTCAAAGCCGCTCAAGCAGTTCAGTCCTTGTGTTAATGCAACCAATAAACATAATGTCACTACGAAAAACTTTACTGAACTCATCCTGGTATGCCGGTTAAGCTCAAAAAGTTACAGAATATTATCCTGCAAATGATTTGTCATATGTAAACATAAAAAAACAAAGTTAGAAACAGAGAGAAAATACAATGAACAAGTAAACAAAGAAAACCTAAATAATTCAGCATGGAGTTCTGTTAATTTGGTCTAAAACAACAACAAAAAACGCAGAGAATCGTGTATGAGATTACAATGAAGATATTGGAGGCTACGTTGTCATAATGGACTCAAAATAAAATATATGGCTTAGTAGGCCTATACGTCCATTATGACAATGTTATACTGGTAGTGGTATACATCCATTGCAATCACAACAGCAAGAATTTAATCGACTTGCAAAACTGGCGGTCGACAATCTGTGCCTTGAACTAGTGCTGATGCAATGCTGACGGGTCCAGCCTTATGACGAAACACTTCTTCTTCTTGCTTATGACTTTATCTCGATTTGTTGTCATTCGCTTGATTGCAAGAATCAATTACCAGGGCTCACCACTAAGAGGTTGACAACTTGAGTCCCAACAAAACACTTATCTACCGCTATCAATTTTTGCTACAAACCCCTTCCGGAAAACACAGTACAGCAGTTACCACACCCTTTTTGAAGTGGCCATCAGGATAACCGAAAGATTTATTCTACATCGCTTTCATTCCTTTTTCCGCCTAAGTTATCCCACGGAGATTCAGGAAACTTTGAAAGGTTTGTTTTGTAGATTTATGGCTCAATTATTTGCCGTTGAGCTATCTTTTGCTTAATTGGCCGATTATTCGGTCATAGTCCTGCAGTACGTTAACTCAATTAACCACAAGCAAAAGTCGGTCACTCCAACTCAACAAACCTTAACAGGGATTTACCTCACTTAACAGTTAGCGCGAGAAAAAATTGAATGAGGATGTTCACCAGGCATTTAGTTCAATAACACGAATCGTTCTTTTGGTGCAAACTAAGCTAAAATATTACACAGTGTTTCAGGTGATAAAAAATTTGAATGGTCGAAACGACAAATATCAAATGAAACACTTTCTGATAGTTCAACTTAGTTCACACCAGAAGAGCGCATTATGTTATGAGTCAGCGCGACAGCTGCTCGGATAAACAAACCTCTTCTACGTCACCATTAGATGGTCCACAACAATCCACCAAGCAGGATTCAAAGAGAAACAGAATTAAGTCAAGTTACGAACTCCAAACCTGACTTGTCACCACTCTGTGTAGCCTAACTTCAAGGGAGAGATTACTGGGAGCCGAACCAATGACCCTCTGCTCGTCGTTAAGATGCTTTTACCTCTGTCAAAGTAGATTACATTTTGACGAAAGTCCAAAGTTTGCTGAAAACGTTTGAATTTATTCTGTTATTAGTTTTTTGTCAATATGTTCAACTCAATACGATTCTCATGTTACCTGCTTTCTGTTTGCAGGTTTTTCCTGCAAACTTTAAGACATTTTTCTCAACCAGTCAAATGTTAGCGATTGATTGTGACACAAAATGTTAGAGCGACATAATTATTTGCAAACAAAGGCAATAGGCAGAAGTGCGGTCAACGCTGAAGGCTGAAATACCTCTCCAACACTTAGCACCATCAGCTGCGGATACAGATTTTAAACTCTGGCTCCAACACATTCTTCATTGCAAATAACTAGGGAATTGTTTTCCGAAAGCTAGTCCAAACCGCTACTACCACAGCGAACTCGCAGCATCAGACTAAAACAAGTTGTTTGTATTTACATTGTGAAGTAAACAACGATCATGCTGTTAAAAGCGAAACTTCATCTCTTGCATAGATTTTGTGTTGCAAATTCCTACGAAAAAACATTTATAGAATTTCTGCTTTGTGCATGTGTTGCAAAACGTCGACAACTAAAAGCACGAACCAACGAATCTTGTCATGCAATGATATGAGTCGGTGCTTTCGTTTAAAAAACCCAAAAAAACATAAATTTTATTACTTTTACACGACGAAAAAATTAACAACCCAACTAACAAAAACATTTTGTGTTTAATTGCCATTTGTGTGAACATAACAACCTAACCCTTATGAAGTTATTTATAGTAACCACAAGCTAATTTTTTAATTTTTTTTTTGTGACTGTAACACGGTGGCGTGCCATAAACAATGTATTCGTCAAGGAGTACGCGTAACGGAGTATTATCTTCATGAACTCAAGTTTTACTATGATTGTATTATTTTATTACCCGCAATCAAATTTACTTTTAAAACGGGCCTATAGGATTAGCGGACAAGGTGTTGGCTTTCTAATAATGCAATCCTGGTTCGACTCCCGGCTAAATCTAGTTGTTGATAGACACCGCTCACCTTTGCCTAACCCAGGGCGTAATAAATTGGGTGGGTGTAGTTGTTGAAAGAAAAGCAGCCGAGAGAAAGGAACTGGCCACCCTACTCTCGTTAGTGCCGAAGGAATAGTGTGATAAGAACCTTATCTTGTCGTTTCTCAAGGCTCAATAACTGAGTATGGCAGTAACCTTTACTTTCACCAGCTACTACGTTACTGTACTGTATATAAACGATTTGAAGCCGACCAATGTGCTCTTTTATAGTGTTTATAATTTTATAGGCGTATGCTAAGGGAGGTAAGGACCAAATTCCACGCTCCCATTAAACTCGATATCTATTTATTATTTTTCTCATTGCTTTTGACAGCTTTCGGTCACGCGTTATCGTCTGCTTTACTTCATCAGCCCAACTTTGTTGGTTTTGAATCTTTATTTTCGCTTGGGACAGTCTTTGAATACCTGTAGAGGCTTTGAACCACTGGCGCTGGCCCGGTCATCGAAAATGGCAAAGTGAAGTTTCCAATTATTATAATAAGTGGCCTGGGTTTTTTGCCCAAAATTTTTTCTGCAAACACGTCAATTACTCTTAGTCAAATTTTTTTTGGTGGGGCTGGGGCTGCATCACCATCAGCCCTCACAATCCGGCCCTACATATGACCGGTTTCAAACATATCAAGGACTTTCTTTGATCAAACCTTTTCCTAACATGAAGGCTTTGTTTTTTTTCTTTGTTTGTCTAATTTTATGGGGTGAATTCAACTTTCTGTAAATTAATGCCAACATCCTTGCAAAGAAGGCGTTGAATTTTGTTCCTGTATAAAACTTGGCACTTATTGAACGGATTTAAATCAGCAATGAAATTGAATTTGTCTTTATAAAGTTTCGTAAACTACCGCATCTGCACTGTAAAACACTCACTGCAACCTACGTATGTTCCGGTTCTTGTCGCTGCGTTAACCTGAACAAAAGCGACCTTTGAAAAACATCTAGAGCAGACCAACTTGGTTTCAACTAAGCATTAAAAAAGTGGATAAAGAGACAAAAAGGTTGAGTAAAAAAAATACAATTTAATGTAGAGGGTCTAGGGGTCGCTTCCTGAAAATGTTTATTGATTAGGCTTATTTTGGCGCATAAGATTGCAAAGATTAACCCAGTGCCCGCGTAGACCCTCTGATGTCAACCTGACAATAAGAATGCCAACATATTTCAAATCCTGACTGCTATAAACGATGATGCAATACCGCAAAAAAATGTTGTTCAAAGCAGTTTTATGACACTGCATATCCATAGAGAACGTGAAATTTGTAATCAACATTGCCAGATTGTTTTTGTAACCACAAGCTTTTAAACTTTGCTTACCCCAGTTTAAATGGCAACTTCTCATCAAGATATTCTACTTATTGGGTTCTAATTAAGTTCCGGCTATTTAAAAACTTTTATTTAAAAAATCATGTTGTAACATTATCGCAACCTGGAAAGAGATCTTTACAAGCGTGAAATACTGGCTTTGGGCAGACAGAAAAACTATCCAGCACATAACAACTGGAATAAAAAAATGTGGTAAACATAACTGTGGTAAGCCCAATAGATGTGGTAAACATAACAGGTGCGGTAAACATAACAAGAACGGTAAACATAATAGGTGTGGTAAACATAGCAACTGTGGTGAACATAACAACTGTGGTGAACATAACAACTGTGGTAAACATAACAAATGTGGTAAATAAATATCGTGCATTTCAATCAAATGAAGCAATTCTATTTTTGAATAATTTAAACATGAAATGTTTAAACTCTTCACCATTTGAATGCAGAATCGGGTTTGTATTGCAAAAACACTTTGGTTATCATCGGAAGATATGACGTAGTCATAATAAAACAACTTTATAAATAGCAAGATGGAGTTCTCTTTAATTCAATAGACGAACAATAGTTTGAAAGCCTGTTGCAATGAGTATAAAAATAAATAGAGTTTGCAAAAAGTTGAAATAATTTTCGATATTGTAACATGTCATAATACAGCAGTATGTTTTCTTTCCAATCTTTGAATCAACCAATAATTTATGACGTCATAACAAACGTTGAGTCCATCCGCTTTGACAAACAAAACTTTGTACTGCCCTCATACGGTGATATTGAGCATAACAATAAGACGTATTGGAAAACAATATAAGTTGCAAGTTAAAAAAATATTTATGTAAAGAAAAACAATACACATCCCACATTGGTAGCATAGTTAAGAGCAGTTTAATAAACCTGTTACAAAACAGCAATGTTGTTCTTATTGGTCAAATGTATATCACAAAAAACGAAAGTATTTCTCCCAAATTAAAGTAACTTTTATATAATCCACTCCAATTGCTCAATTGTTAAATCCGACTTTGAGTACCAAAAATTGCAAGATCTGACGGCGCTGGTTCGACTCTCAGAATGTGTGCGTAAGCAACACGTTTCAAGGTCTGCTCTCTGTTTAACGGCACCTGAGGTATGGAATATTTCACAGACAGCAATTCTGCAACATGCGGAAATTGTAGCCTACTTTGTCAATCTCGGTGACAGGGCTTGCGTCACTAGTTCAAAGCCTCTACAGTACAATTATTATGCGAAACTACCAGGATTAAGCTCTCAAAAAGGCTTTTTTTTAGTTCAAAAAGTATTTCCACAAACTATCAGTTTTTAACTGGCTTAGCAGCTTTTACTGGACTTTTGATTGAGTGAAAAGTAACATCTTTGCGTCTAAATGTACCTCAAAAACTGTTCATAAACTTGTTAATGATATTGCTTGATATTTTAAAGTTTTTTCAACACATTAATTGACACAATAAATATATCCAAGTAAGACACATCAAAGAAGCATTAATTGAGTTCTTTGTTGCTGCTGCTGTCGGAGTTGTTTCTTCAATTTGCTTTGTCATTGTTATTGGGTTGTCGTCACTGGATGGTGTGGATTCAAATCTTGATTCAATGGTTGATTCCATTCTGTACGAGCTTGGTTCAACTTTGTAGTTGCACAAATTTCCTGAACAGCATTCCTGTCTGCATGAACTAACAAAATACATTAATGTGAAACGGGTTTTCAAAATTTGTAATAGGCAGTAGGCCTAGTGTTGATAAGGGGTGCAAAGGGTACTTTTAGATCCTGGCCTGGGATAATTTTACGACCCCGGAACCTTTTTAAGGGGTTTGGGAACACGAAGAAGCCACAGGGTGTTCTTTGGATACATGTCTTCATTTGGGGCCGAAAGATCTCATTGGTACCGACCCAAAATATCCTCTCAAAGGCCCTTTTGATAGGGTATATTTTAATCTTTTAAACAAATATAGTTTCCA
The DNA here is from genome assembly GCF_918807975.1 of Aplidium turbinatum. NCBI lineage: Eukaryota > Metazoa > Chordata > Ascidiacea > Aplousobranchia > Polyclinidae > Aplidium > Aplidium turbinatum. The sequence continues at coordinate 2,691,586 of NC_137474.1, forward strand.
GTTCACAAGGCAACTCCATTAAACATCACAAGATCCTACTTGAAATGAAATATACATACAATTAAAATTTTTATACAGTATAAAATAAGCATTTTAACGGAAGGAAATAATTGCAAAGTTTTTTCCTTCAGTTATTTAAAAATCCTTCTCCAAATTACAGAAGTGTGACAGATTATTACAGTATTCACAGTTTTATTTATAACTTCTATAGTTTGTATAACAATGTAAATGTTCAAACCTTATTTCAATTAAGTTGAGGGCCGAAAGCGTTAGACTGTTTTCATTGTAATTGATAAGATTTTAACAAATAAACTTACTTTGCCCTAAAGTTCCTTCCCATTACTGGAGAAGGATTAATACTTCCCAAGATGGTAAGTCTATCCACGTTAACTCTTCCCACTTCTTCACAGGAGCCCTCGCAGTCTTCCGAACTGGCGCAGGCTCTTATAGTTACGTTTTCTGAAAACACAACACACTTTAATATTAAACTTATGTTCAGCAAAGGTTTCGAAAACTATACTGTCTTCATCTTCACTGCTACAAATGTTGGACATTGTTGGTTCATAAACGTATGTCCAACACACTTTGTTTGACATAGGCCTATGCTCATTCCTCTTATTACTCATAATAGTGGTTGTTATAAAGTAAACCAATCTCAATATAGTCATAATAACACAAACAACAACAATCGCTCCGACAATTTGAGCACTCTGCAAGATGGGTAAAAGTATCCAAATGTGATTCCTGGCGTACCACCAACAGAAAAATCACCACGCTGAATTAGTTATATAGTAATAAGACGTTCACTCTAGTGTTCGATTTACTGCACTAAAGAGACCTTAAGGTCGAAACAGTGGCATCCTGTCTGCAGTTATTTATATAGTATATACATATATATACAGATAGCACAATAAATGGTATTAATACAACAAAAGAGTGCTCAATTCCAAGCGCGATGCTAAGCAGTTTATATACATTTATAACTATAGGCCTACTATTCTGTATATACCACTTTAACTTCAATGGAATGTTTGCTTTTCTCACCGTAGAACCCAGTGGGCAATTCAACCAAAAGTTCTTGCTGAATGCAAGCAAAGTTGGCATGCGATGGGCACTCAACAAAGCGGAAATCACTCACTCCTGATGACAGTTCGTATCCTGTACTACAAGTAAGCGATGCAGATACTCCAACCGATGCAGTGCTACTATATTCCTTGTCAGTTGCTACTGCTTTGTAAACGTCTGTTGTTTGTGTTGTTTCTGAATTTTTTTCCACAGTGACTGTCTCAGTTTCTAAAAAAGAAACTTCATTTAAGCAAAGTACAATAAATAATAGTAATACCACAAATAATGCTAAATGGTAAGCGTAATGCTCGTCGTCGTCGTCGTGTGAGCCTCTGGGGCCGAGGGTCTATCCTTTTACTACCCCAGATTCAATGCTAAGCAGAGCCACCCCGCAATGCTAAGCAGAGCCAATACACGTAAAAGTTACTTTGAATAGTAGTTCTATTTACTTTATGGAAAGGGAGTCCCATATTTGATCCTATCATCCGACGATGAGAAGATAAGGTTCTAATTGTACTACGCCATCGGCACTAACGACAGTAGGGTGACCAGTTCCTTTCTCTCGGCCACCTTTTCTTCAGCAACTATGCCCACCAATTTATTACACCCTGGGTAGAGGTGAGCGGTGTTTTTCAACAACCAGCTTGAGTCTTGCAGTTTAGCGATATCAGGGAGCGTCTATAACTACCAACCTTGCGGATATGATGCAAGCCTGCTCAACATTTGACCTTTTAGCAAATAGTATAATTTAGGTAGAAATGCTACTTTTTCAACCAGATACAAACATAGCAGAGAAGCACCACAACAACAAAATTAAGTAAACCTTTTCGGCTACACATATAACCCTTGTCAAGCATAAAAGAAAAATATTACATAGCATAAGAAGTACTTGAGAAACATAATTATAGTATAATGAAAATATGGTCTGATCTAAACAACTGAAAAACTGTTCATCTTGCTCCCGTGAAATGAAAACCATACCACGCAGCACAACTGGGAGAGTATTTGAAAGCCGAAAAAATTGGTAGTCCAAAGAGGAAATGTTCAAGCATATTACGCAAGATGGACAGAAGCAGAACACTAGACAATTGCACAAATAAAGCATAGTGCGTGAAACGCAACACGATATAAATCAATTAAACACGGTTAAGAGAAAGTAATAGAGATTTCATCGAATAATTTTCAAAAAAGTTGGACTGTCAGTGTTGGTAAACACCAATTGCTTTTGGTAGATATGCATTGCTCACAATCACTCGCAAAGAATTTTGTGAATTCGTAAATAACAGTTTAAACCAGGCTGATAAAATTAATTAACTATTAAGTAAGTTGATCTCAATACTTGTTGCCTCTTAAAGCAAATGTTGTCCCATAGTTAAATACTCAGCTTCGGGGAATAAAAAAACAAAGTTTTCATCAGACCAGGCCTTTGACACTATAACCAGAGTAGGGTGGCCAGTTCCTTTCTCTCTGCCGCCTTTCCTTCGGCAACTGCGCCCAACCACTTTATTACTCCCGAGATAGAGGTGAGCAGTGTTTATCAACAACCAGCTTAAGTCGGGTGTCGAACCAGGCTTGCGTTATTGGAAAGTCAATGCCTTATCCGCTGCGTCCTCTCACAGCTAATCGCATATATATGGCGAAACTAAAGCCACATTATTATTCATAATACATACCAGTTTGCATTGTGGTTATTGAAGCCCTTGATGATGGTTCAATTCCCGGTGTAGATGGTCGACTTTCTTCTGTTGACGCCCGAATTTGTGCAATAGTGCCATTGTTACAATTGTCGGTGTCACAGCATACTCTGTCGCATGTCCTAAGCAGGTATATAATTAGATTAGGGAGGGTCGAAATCTAATATCTAAGTAACGACAACAATTTTAAAGTGCTTGGTGTTGAAAATCAGCTTCATCCAGGCAATAAAGGGTTAAGACACGTATGAGTTAAAATTGACTCTCTGCGGAGGCGATTTTAGGATCAAAACTTTCAGATTTAACGCTCTTTTATGTGACAGCAGTAACCACAATTGCTGCGCTTGTTCAGAGAACTTTTATTTCTATGATTTAAGTTTATTTTTGGCTAGGAAGTATCGTGAGTTCGTAAACTTTGGCTGAAATATGCTTGATAAGCAATTGTCTAGCCCTCCGGAAATTAAACACTGGCTAATATACAGTAGTTAGATTGTAATTAACAAGAAAGCTTAGCAAAAAACGAGTTGCTCAATATAGTACTGTAGTATTATAGTGCATAGATCGTGTGAAAAATTTTATAAATAAACACGTTTTCGATAATTCATTCACTAAAATACTGCAAAAGCAATAAATGTTTAAATAACAAAAAATTTTCAATCAGATACTCCGTCTGAATGTGATTTAACAATTGAATACGTGAATTCAAAAAAGACCCTAACCCGTTTTTTTTCAAGTTTTCTATTTGGATTTTTGCCGATTCCTTTCCGTTTCCGTCAGCAAAAAAACTCAGAGAAGCCAAACTGTGGCAGCAGTTTTCCATGTGGATAACCGGGAAGCGGTTTGTGATTTGAATGTCCTGAACAACAGAAAATGACTGCCCTTCTTCCTCAAACCAAAATACCTCGGGGTGACATTAGAGTTAGACAGATCGCTCAAGTGCCGCCATCATTTGATTCACTGCGCAAGAAACCCATTGCTGCGCTGCTCAAACGCTTGGCAGGCTGTGCACGACACTGTTATCAACAGCGCTCTGCGCACAGTGACCAGGTGCCTGCGTCCCACACCATTGGACAATCTTCCCATTCTTGCTGGCATCCGGCTGAGCTTCGTCGTACAAAAGCGACCCTATTTCGCGGTCAACGGATATTAGAACACAACTATCTACTCCATTCCAAGATCTCTGCTACCCCAAGAGAGCACTCCGTCGACTGAAATCAAGACACCCATTCGTTCCAGCCGCTCAACTTCTAATCAATAAAGCTGATCGACAAAATATTTCTGTGACGACTTGGGCGGACCATGAATGTAACTTTCAATGAAAGTCAAGTAGCCTACCACCAGACTCCATTCGATCATCCCCGATGCCGACACCCGTCCCGCCGACTTGACACTACAAAGACAGGCATGGGTGTGCCTCAACCGTCTTTTTATGGGCGTCTGGTTTTTCCCCTCAACCAAGCACCAATGGGGAATAGCTTTTTCGTATACTTGTGAATGTGGTGCTGAGTAACAGACCGCAGACCAAATCATCAACGATTGCACTATCTTCAAGCCACCCAATCTAAATGATGAAACCAAGAACTGGTTGCTCTCCAATAGCCTACCAGCTCAGTTCAGGAACATCGTCAATCGGGTGGTAAAAGGATAGACACTGGGGTCCAGAGGTTCCATCGACGACGACCAGCAAGAAAACATTTCAGAATATTCTTGTAAATTTGTTTAAAATAGCAAATACTGATAATACAGTTTTGACGTTTAAACCAGTTATGTAGCAAATTCATTTATCAAGAACAACAGAAAAAAAGATTTGCATCAGGCATCATGCTTGTTTTAACAGCAGCAAATTAAACAATTTTAACCAATATAACATCCCACTCTGCCTTGCACTAATAGATTATAAAAAAGCGTTTGACTCTGTTGAAACATCAGCTGTCATCTCAACACTGGAAAAACAGGGAATTGATCAGTCATACACTCAGCTTCTCAAAAACATTTACGCAAAAAATACATCTATAATTCGGCTGCACAAAAACTCTGAACCATTCCAGATTCAAAAAGGGGTACGTCAAGGTGACACAATATCTCCAAAACTTTTTACAGCAGAAATCAAACTTTTTACAGAAATCAAACGAAATTACGAGATATATTAAACACAATCAAGAAACTAAAATGGTCCTGGGCAGGTCATATAGCAAGATATCAGGACAATAGATGGACTAAAAAATTAACAACATGGACACCACGAGAAACCAAAAGAAAGAAAGGAAAACCAAAAGTGAGATGGAGGGACGACATTGACAAACAATGCAATACAACCAATTGGTACCAACTAGCACATAATCATGTAAATTGGCATGAAAAGGGGAAGGCTTACGCTCTGCAGTGTGCTCTCACAGGCTGAAAATGATGATGATGATGAAATTAAGCAATTAGCTGTGGCATAAAACGTTAGCTCAGTGGTAAAGCACGTGACTCAAGATCAAGCAACGCTGTAACGACTCTCGTGGTGTGGGCTTGAGCAACTCATTTTAGAACTTTTCTCCATTCAATGGCACCTATAATGCATGGAATAATTTCCCAGCAATAACATTTCAGCAATCGAAAACTTCACTCTGTCAATCTCTGTAACCGGCCCGGCGTCAGTGGTTCAAAGTCTCTACAAGTATGCGAAACAGCAAGGAATAACCTATCAAAGACTTTGTCAGTCTGAGAATAAAAGTTTAAAACTAAACAGTAGCAAAGTAGATTTTCTTCTGACTGTTGTGCTTACAATTTTTGAATTTTTGAAAATCAAACAATTAATAAATCAACATCTGTGATCGAATAATGTCCTTACCGAAACACAAAACGATTTATTCCATCGGCGTCCGGGTCTGAATTGAGTGTGGTACTCAAAACGTTTCGACAAGGTCCAACGCAAGCGTCTGAGCCCACACATGCTCCCCCACTGAAGTCGACTAAAAAAAAAAAATTGTGTAAATCTTCAGCTTGTGACATGCAGAAATTTGCAGTAGCGCGCTATCTTAATGGTTCACTCTGTGCGTTCATGGCAGGTTAATAGTTTACCATGACATGTCAAAAGTAGCATACGCAGGATTTTGTACTGTACACGACTGACTCGTGTGAAAATAACTTCGTTTGTATTACAAGACATGCAATTTCATTTTCTTGATCTATCTTACATATTTAGAACTGGTTTTAACAGTCGAACGTTTTCAAATCCACAAAGGATCCAAACTGATATATATAAATTCAAAGAAAATGAAAGGGTGTACCAGCAAACATCTATAGCAGCGGTTCTTAAACTGGGGGGCGCGCCTCCCTTGGGGGGCGCGAAAGGTTCACAAGGGGGGCGCGAGCGTTGTCAAACTATGTGACTAAACGCATGTGACTAAACGTCGCGTAATGAAATTTTGGGGTCGTAATGAAATAGTTTAATTTAGTCTAGTGCCGGTAGGTTGTAGTCTTGCCATGATGTCAATTGAGCGCAACCGTCGGTGTGAAATGTCGAACGATAAAATATAACCAATCGTAACAATTGATGCATTGTTACGCTATCATTGCTGTAACGTGCTGACCAGAAGTAACCTTACCGCTCGCAGTATGATTTCAAAGTAGCCTAGCAACTAATTTCTGAAGAAATCTAGACTAAGTTTGAAGTAGTTACTGTACAAGATTAATTGAGTATGGATCAGTGGTTAGGTTCCGTAGATTCATGTAGTAACAATGTTAATTAATTTGTAATAAAAGTTTATCTACGGAAAAACCTGAAAGCCTCCAAATTAAAAAGGGATATTAACGTGGATGTCCCCATAATGGGGTCGCATAGAAATATATTTTTCGAAATGGGGTCGCAGAACAAAAAATTTGAGAAGTCCTGGTATAAGGTAACGGTAGCCTGTCATCGAAGTAGCCTATAATTAATTTTTTGTTTTTGTTAATTTTAGCATTGATTTAAATATTAAATTTTAGTAAGTACTCGAAATATATTGACATAAAAATGAGAGGAAAAAAGGAGAAAATATGATGAACAGTATCTGAAGTATGGCTTTATAGATGCCACAGCGAATGGTGAAGTCGTACCACAATGTGTGATGTGTTTTGAAAATTTGAGCAACATGCATTGTAACCAAGTGGTTTGAAGCGTCATCTTGAGACAAAACACCCTGGTCATAAAGATAAACCTTTGGCTTTTTTTCAAAGCAAGAAAGACTCATTTAAAAAAATGAAAACTGCGACTAGCGAGTCTTTCGCAAATCGTCATCTGCGGAAGTGGCGGTACGCACACTTCTTCCGTTTTTGTCCACTTATCTGTGCGAAAGTGGCCTTTCTACACTTTTGAACATAAAAACAAAACATCGACACAAACTTATTGATTGTGAAGCCGATCTGAGGTGTGCATTATCAGCTACAAAGCCTCGAATTAAACTTTTGGTTTCCGAAAAACAATTACATCCCTCACATTGATGAAAGCTAAATATAAATTCCTGCAGTCATTACACTTTAATGTTTGCTAATTTTGTAGTTTGGTGGGGCGCAAGTTTGAATGGCACGTCAAAGGGGGGCGCGGCTCAAAAAGTTTAAGAACCCCTGATCTATAGGATTGGCCCATGATACAAGAGAAGGATCCCCAGAGGATACAAACTGATATGAATGAATCAACAAGTGAATAAAAAAATAACAGTTAACCTCTCAAGTACATGTAGCTCCACACAGAGTGAAATTTACATGCCTTTTGACTCTTTTTTATTTCTTTAAAAGTATTATTGACTCAAAAAGAATGTCTAAAAAGACATTACGAAAAGTAACTACGGACAAAGGCCAGTGTTTCGATCAAGTGATGATCGAAACACTGGCCTTTGTCCAAGTTTCGATCAAGTGATGATCGAAACACTGGCCTTTGTCCGTAGTTACTTTTCGTAATGTCTTTTTAGACATTCTTTTTGAGTCAATAATACTTTTAAAGAAATAAAAAAGAGTCAAAAGGCATGTAAATTTCACTCTGTGTGGAGCTACATGTACTTGAGAGGTTAACTGTTATTTTTTTATTCACTTGTTGATATATATAAGTTCGACAAGTGAAAACAAAAGAATCAACAACCTTTCAACTAGATGTAACTTCACACAAAATGAAAGTTACATGACTTTAAAACTATGTTTTATGATTTGAAATGCTATAAACAGACATAAATCTGCAACAACGCTACATTTAACATGATAAAAACATAAAACAATAAGCTAACGTTTTCGGCTAGTCATAGCCTATAGCTCTTTTCAAGCCTATAAGAAAAATATTTTTTTAAAGAAATACTAAAGTATCATACAGTATCACAGCAAAAATCAAGTCAAATCTAAAAATTTGGGAAAATTAACTAACTCACACAAAATAATAATTGAAAGATTACGCAGCACAAATGATTTGAAATGTGCTTGAGAGGTTGTTAATCTTTTTTTCTTTTGTTGAACGTTTATACTTTAAATCAATTTGTATTTTTGTTGATTCTTTTCTTGCTTCATAGGCCAAATCGACAGATGTTTGTAGGTATAAAACCTTCATTTATAACGATTTTCAGATCCATCAAACCTTCACCCAATTCAAAAAACCCAAAGTCCCAATTCAATATAACCCAAAGTTTTAATATTGTTTGACCAAACTACAATATGATAATCTGAGTAGGTAAAATTTGCATGAAGGATACAGTTAATCAAAAAGAAAACGAAGCAGAAATCAAAACGTTGGCTAGATAACAGTCACGGATGAAGTGGATTCAATCCAACAAAACTAAATGAACTTCCACAAGATCGAAACTTATAGAAGCATACGGTCACGTTAATTTGCAGTTTGCTACAAGGGAAACCTCAAATAGGAAGAATTTTAATCGAAAAAGACTTTATATCTGAATTTGGTCACATGTAGACGTGTTTTCATGAAACTATTTATTAAAAATCTCTAAAATAGACATTTTCTAGTCACGAGAGACGATTTTCGACATCTCGTTGTCTGATGTCCGCTCTTTGCCCCAAAATATACCAAACTAAATTATACAAATAATATCATGCATACTTTAAATTTAGAAGTTTTTGGAAAACATCACTAACAAAGCTTGGTTAGTTTTGAATTTTTATCCTCCGACTGTAAAAGCTTCTTTTAGAGCTTAATCCTGGAAGTTTTGCATACTTGAGAGGCTTTGAACCACTGAGTCAGGCCCGATTACTGGGATTTGCAAAGTGAAGTTTCCGGTTGTTGAAACGTTGTTGTCTGTAAATGATTCTATCCACCAGGTGCCGTTGAATGGAGAGCTACCCTTGAAATGTGTTGCTTAAGCGCACACCCCGAGAATCGAACCAGTGCCACTTGACCTTGAAGCTTCTTCCTTCGTGAACTCGCGCGCTCAATCAACTGAGTTTCCAAGTTTCTCAATCTTTTTCTCTTCGTATTAAATCTAAATGATGTGTTAAAGCGAAACAGATTAAACTTACGAATAACTCCAAACGCAATTGCTTCCCCTTCGCCTCTGAAACACCTTTCACCATCTCCGCATTGTATTGACTCCCAAAGACTCCGAGGAGGAAAGTCGCCTATCTTCGTTTCATATCCACTTCTGCACTGCAAGGCTGTTGTAAGTGACAGCAGCACACTGCCTATTAAGGTACATACCGCTATATACTTCATTACTTTGCTGGTGAATCTTTTCACACTGTATAGTAAATCTAACAAAGTAACAATGACATGGTTATGTAACAAAGTAAGAATAGTAAGAGGGAGGTTTACTTATGGTTACGGTACTTACCAAGGTGTTTCAGAGATTGTGCTTTCAGGAATGTGTATCCATGGCCACCTAAAGATGGCCATGGTGTATCATATTTACGATGTAAACAGAATATTATCTCAACTTGTTCTCATTACTTTACCCAAGAAACAACACAATCAATATCACATTAAAATCAGTCTTTGGTGCGGCCCAAAATGGAAGCAAACTCAGACCTATCAGCACGAGAGATACACTACCTTCATGTTCACTGATCTGATAAAGACGTAATTGATCTATAAGAGTTAGTCCGTCCACAAAACAGAAAATGCATGTGCTTTCTAAAAGCCGTGTTTGGAATCCTTGCAGTCTGAGCAAATGCGGTGCTGATGCGCATAAGGCCGAAGCAGTTGTCCATAGCAGTTGAGTTTTAGCAAAGTCAGCAGTTTTGCCGTCTCAAACTATACAATGTTCCTGGTTGAAAACTAATGTACACTAAGGCAAGGAATGCAGTCTTTACGTCTACATTCAACGATATCGTTTTTGTTTTTTTGCCAAGCTACAGCGACGTGCTTTGGATGAGTGTTGAACCACTGTCCTTTTGAAGGTCTTTCTGACTCTCCAATGAAAAGGCCACGCAACGAACCAACAGTTTTTCTTCTTTGTATAAACGTTCATCTTCTTCGCCGCTCAAAGAGTCAAGGGGCTCTGCTTTTCACAACTCTTAAAGAAGTGATGGCGACTCGGCCTGGATGTTTGGGCAGGTGTCGAGCAGCCACTGAACTGATTCGTCATCCAGTTCACGCAGACCACGCAGACCATTTGGCGCACGGTAGATGGCGCAGTTACAGATGGCGTGGTCTGCGATTCATTTCTTCTTGCCACACTCACAGATCTCAGACAGAGACATCTCTCATTTGTTCTGTGAACGATCAACGGAGTTTATTTCGTAAAACACTATGTTTCACTCGTCAGCATTTCAGCCAATATCGGAAGTCTTCTCTACAAGCAAGCCATTGCCAGCCAGTAATAATCGCAACACAAGCGTTGCTGTTCTATATGAATAGACAGTTTTTATTTCTCTGCAGTGGAGTGTAGCAAAAATTGACAGTGATAAACACGTGTTTCTCCCATGAAGCTGGGCTCCTCAGTATCGCACCACTAATTTATGCCACAGAATTTCCAACCGCTGATTTTTTCAGTCAATTGCGATTTAAAAGCACATGTTTTTAGAAAAGTCTTGATGGCTATAGTATGGAGGCTACACCGGTATGGTTAGCGAAACGCAATGTTCGCTGTTTTATAGTGAGTAGTCAGGTAGTGCTGACGCCAGGAAGATCGCTTCTTCTCAACACGAGATAGTTTTTTCACAAATATAAAGTGTCGGGTTGCATAGCCGAGTCGTGAGAGTCCTGGTTCGACAATCGATAGGGCGCCGGTTCGACACCGCTCAGGAGCATGTGGTCGTGTCTTTGGCAAGACACTGAAAGACATGCCGTCGATTGCGAAGTGGCACCCATTCGACTATAACTCATTGATTTTTCTCATTATTATGAACAGTGAACTGCGCAATAGAAAAATTTCTACTGCCTTTTTTAGAGCTATGGCTTGCTAAATTAGACTGAAAGTGCCAGGAAAAACTAGTTTAGCAACAATACTTCAGAAATCGAAGAAAAAGTTGTTTTGCAGTTTTGTTATAAATTATAGCAACGAAATAAGGCGAAGAAGGTTCAAACGAAGAAGAACTAAAGATCACAGAATATTGTTATTTCTTTCACATTTATTTTTAGCAATCTGCTTCGATTGTGTTAACATTTTAAAAAGCCAAAAATGTCGCTGGTTCGTAGAACTAATGACGTCATTCCGAGTGGCTATTGGTTAGCTATAAAAAGCTGCGCCTTGTAACCTTTAAAGTAATCAACTAAATATTTCAAGCAACTTTATCTTCCTTAGTGCTTTTTTTTTTAATTTTACAATAGTCTACTTCTGGCCTTGTATTGATAAAACAGATAATTGTCTTTTATTGGAGTTCATGTCACTGACTGCCGAGGTGCTATGATGAACATACGAAAAATCATTCAATTAAAATTCTTTTTTGCATGAAGCCAAACACAAGTGTGTCACTGCTTTACTCTTACATACAGTAAAATGTCCGGTCGTATTTATTCTTGCTTTGTATTTTTTTAGATAACAAAACAAGTTTGTTTTTTTTGTAATGTTATTAATAGATTCAGTCTTTTTGAGCAAAACAATTACTGCCTTTTTTGCCATTTGAACTTGCAACCCTAGCGTGACTCAGCTAATCACACGTGTACTGTAGCGTTTGCTGTCACGCTCTGGGCATTTACAATTATAAGTTGCAATGTTTAGAGCTCATCTATGCAAAGATGCAATTTGCTACAAAAATTTTGATTTTAAGCGTTCTTTGTATTTAGCCTCCATCCACTTTTTCTAGTTTCAAAAAAGACTTTTTGAATTTAGTTATGTTTTTGAATTTTCTGCACAACAAGCCCTTTCTATTCTGTTTTCACCTGTAGAAAAAACCTTCTCTAAACCCAAGAATTCAGAAGAAAGTGATTCCCAAGTTGGCTTCATTAACTCTCAAAAAGAGGATGCGTTAAGAAAAAGTGTTTCCAGATGCTTTCAAATTTCTAGCAAAAATATTACTTCAAAGCGGTGTTCACTCAAATCTTGTCCATTCAAACCTAACCCAAAAATTAAGGTTAAAAATATTAGTTCAAAACAATTTCTAATCAACTCATTTTGCAATAATATCTTTAAACTTACAGTACTTTATCCAAAAAGAAGGTATAAGTTTAAAAAATACTTTCAAAATTTTAACCCTAACCCAAGCCTTTAAATAAAAAAATATACAGAAAATTAAAACTACGCTTTAAGGACATAAATTATCCTGTGCCAAGTAACAAATCTTGTAATTTTTTTCTGGTTGCAAGTTCTGTATGTAGATTAAGTTTGTAGACATTGTTATGGTTTGATAAATTTGATTGAGAAATCACTTTAAATTTATTTTAGAATAGCTTTTGATAGCTAAGACTTGGATTACCACTACTATAAAATCACACTCCACCTGAAAAGTGTAAACCGCATCTGGCAACACTAAAATTTAACACACACTCTTATTAGCAGGCAGTTGAGCATCCCGTACTTCTAGAAATCCCTCTATAAACCACACTGACAGTAGGGTGTCCGAAGTTTTTTTTGTAAAGAGTTCTTCGTAAATAATTCTTCGTAAAATTAGTTCTTTGTAAAACACTTCTTATCAAAGCATTTCTTCGTCATGCAATTGAAATTTATGTATACCAAGAAATGCTTTACGAAGAATTGTTTTACGGATTTCATTTCACAAACAACTGTTTACGAAGAATTGTTTTACGAACAACTGTTTACGAACAATTTGCCTATAACCGACTGTAGCATATCTACTTCACACAATATTATGTATCTGCAGTGACATCACTGCTGTTGTTACTTTTGTAACATGCTGCTTTATTATTTGGAACTGACTGCCTACGAGAAACTTACAAATCGCTTCACTGAGACTTGAAAGGTTCATTATAGGAAATAACATTCAACACGTCTTCGCACGCAATGAGATACCAAAAATAATCTATTACCTATAATGACGTCATTCCGAGTGGCTATTGGTCAGCTATTAAAGGCTGCGCATTGTAACCTTTTAAGTAATCAACTAAATATTCAAGCAACTTTATTTTCCTTAGCGTTTCTTTATTTTTTTTTGATTTTGCAAATGGTCTACTTCTGGCCTTGTATTGGTAAAACAGATAGTTGCCTTTTATTGGAGTTCATATATCATTGACTGCCAAGGTGCTATATGATAAACATGCGAAATATCATCCTATTAAAATTCTTGTTTGCCTGAAGCCAAACACAAGTGTGTCCCTGCTCTACGCCTCTACTCTTACATACAGTAAAATGTCCGGTCGTATTCATTTTTGCTTTGTATTTTTTTAGATAACAAACCAAGTTTTCTTTTTTTTTGTAATTAATAAATTCAATCCTTTTGAGCAAAACAATTACTGCCTTTTTTGCCATTTGAGCTTGCAAACCTAGCGTGACTCAGCTAATTACACATTTAGTGCTTGCTGTCACGTTAGGGGAATTTACAATTGTATGTTGCAATGTTTAGAGCTCATCTATACAAACATGCATTCTGCTACAAATTCTCAATTCAAAATCTTAATTTTAAGCGTTCTTTGTATTTAGCTTCTATCCACTTTTTATAGTTTCAAAAAATACTTTTTAAATTTAGTTATGTTTTTGAATTTTCTGCACAACAAGCCCTTTCCATTCTGTTTTCACCTGTAGAAAAAACCTTCTCTAAACTCAAGAATTCAGAATAATGGGCTTTCCAAGTTGGCTTCATTAACTCCCAAGAAGAGGATGCGTTAAGAAAAAGTGTTGCCAGATATTTTCAAATTTCTAGCAAAAATATTACTTCAAAGCGGTGGTCACTCAGGTCTTGTCCATTCAAACCTAACCTAAAATTTAAGGTTAAAAATATTAGTTCAAAACAATTTCAAATCAACTCATTTTGCAATAATATCTTTAAACTTACAGTAGGCTACATCATCTAAAAAGAAGCTATAAGTTTGAAATATAGTTTCAAAATTTTAACCCTAACCCTAATCCAAGTCATTGAATCAAAAAATTATACAGAAAATTAAAATTACGCTTTAGGGACATAAATTATCATGTGCCAAGTAACAAATCTTGTAATTTTTTTCTGGTTGCAAGTTCTGTATGTAGATTAACTTTGTAGACATTGTTATGCTTTGATAAATTTGATTGAGAAATCACTTTAAATTTATTTTAGAATAGCTTTTGATAGCTAAGACTTGGATTACCACTACTATAAAATCACACTCCACCTGAACAGTATAAACAGCATTTGGCAACATTAAAATTTAACACACCCTCTTATTGGCAGGTAGTTGGGCATCCCGTACTTCTAGAAATCCCTGTACCACGCTGACAGTACCATATCTAGTTCGTACAATATACTATGTATCTGCAGTAGTATTTATTGCTTATGTTGCTTTTGTGACATGTTGCTTTATTATTTGGAATTGTCTGCCTACTAGAAACTTACAAATCGCTTCACTGAGACTTGAAAGTTCATTACAGCTTATAACTTTCAACACTTCCTCGCACGCAATAAGATACCAAAATAATCTATTACCTATAATGACTCTTATAAGAATTCATGCATACTGACTCTCATGAATGAATGCAAGAAACACAAGGCGCTTATTGAAAAGTTTAATTACAAAATCTTAACAGAATGATCATGATTTGACTTGTTGCCAAATCATAGACTTCGAACATACGCTAAAGCGATTGTTACATCATACACAAGCATACCATTCTAGATTCAATATCTTTTAAGCTTCATCTTTACCATTTCCTTGCACTGTACATCTTTGATCTTTCATGACAGTGCATATAGCTCGTGAATATTTTGTGAACCAAGATAAAATTCAATTCAACATAAAACTATATTAACCAACTATACACAAAATTATCTCCATCCGCATTATTTTTAACCTTTCGTTAATGTAATCTTCCAAGTCACATTAACAAAAGATAAAAATTGTATGCACTCTTGAATTTGTCCAAACAAGTACATTGTATTCTTCATGGTAAGCTTAGTAATATTCGTAAACTTCTGCTAAGTATTTCAAAAGAACTCCCTTGCTACGGTATGCGTGATGTTAGGGGTTGGCTAAATAATCACTTTTTCAGAACAATGTTGTACATACAGTAGATTTGCAACGTACAGTACCATTCTATGACTACTTTTTGATATTGAGATAAAATTTTTCAACATTTATTGGCTAAGTGGTCCATTGTCTTTCAAAACATTAATTTAATCAAAAGTGAAAATTAATCTTTAAAATATGAAGAAAAAATGAATAACCATACATAAACGTATAAGCTATTATAGTCTGGTTTCATTACAATTTTGTAATTTCCCTACATTTTGGGGTCCAGTGTTCAGTAGTAGGTAGTCGATAGAGCGGTTTGCAACAATTTTAATTTGGTTGGTGCCACCCCTCATTCTAGGAAAGGTAATTCAGAATGAAACAAAAATCAGCACAAAAACCTCCTCTCGAGACAAAATGAAACTAAATGATAAGGCGTTTGAATCAAAATAAAACCAAATATGTCGCTATTTCAAAATAGTTTTGTTATTATTTATTTGCATCAGACAAGAATGTCCATATTCGAATTAACAAACCAAAAAAAATACACAAAAATAAGTGGCATACAGTTTAACACAAACAGCAGCGGCGCAAAAGTAACCTAAAAACAATTCAGCTCAAAACTGACAAATACAATGGACTGCGGTCAGCTCAACAAAATTTGACGGGTTCCTTTCGTTGTCCAACAAACCTAATAGAGTATCAACAAGGTTGTCTGTTAATCAGTTTAGTTAAATGTTAAAAACTATCTGAGGATATGCATCATTTATTTATAATCACGTTTTCTGTGTCAACAAAAGTGCAGATTGCGAGCCGTGAACACGTTTTCCTGATTGACGCCCCTTTTGCTTAAGGAAAACGGACATTGAGGTAATTCTCAGCTAGTAAAATTGGTCTTTTTCATTTGATCAATTACTAATAGTAATAATACATGACTATCTTTATAGAATGCTCCGTAAATCTCTCCATTAAAACATTTTTTCTCAAGCAGGGTATTAGCACCTTCTGGAGATAATAAAACTGACTTTAGAAAATGTTGGAAAGCAATGACATTGCTAGAAAGACAGTTTTAAAAGAGCAAAAGAAACCGCTGGCTTGCAAACATTTTAAAATTTAAAATAAAGAGTTTGTTTAAGTTCGTACAATGGGTACTGAATGCAGCAAAGAAATATGAAAGGTCATTCAACATGTGATACAATCCCATTAAAACAAAAATCAATGGAAGACGCGATACTTGAGTTCATCAGTGGCACATCGACATGCACCACTGATGATCCTAAACAAATATGAAACTCGAGTATGGCTTCTTCCACTTTCGTTCAATCCTGGCCCTAATGCAATTAAAACGTTGTAATAACATTGAAAACGTTTTTGTTTTTTTTGAGGGGGAGAGCAAGATAAAATTGATAAAATTGAGTGGGCAAGTCCCTGTTATGAAGTGCCAAATAGCATGCATGATAGCATAGCCAAATGTCTACCATAATTCAACATTAAATTGTGACATATTGGTGATAAAATCAGTGGGAACTGGGCCGTTTAGATTTACAAACGAGATGCAAGAGTTACAAAAACTTACCAAACTCACCTCTGGGCAAAAAAAATGTTTAGAAATTTTTTTTCAATTCCATAATCAAATATTGAATAACTAAATCAATAGTTTTCAAAAAAATTCGTTGTGACGCACTTAGAACAATTTGCTGAACTCGTGACGCACTGATGACGATTGATAACATAGTTGTAAATTGGCGAAGTTATGTTATGAGCTACGTGACACACAGGACCTAACATCAATACTCCATATGTTAATTTAATGTTTCTCTGTAAATTTTATCAAAAATTTATAGAATTTTTATCTGCCGTGATTAATAAGCCCCTTGAAGATTTTATTTTGAAAAGTCGATTACCAACATACATTTGCCAATTGACATCTTTCATCTTCCCGTTTTGTCGCTTCTACCTATTTCTTGACCTCTGTTATGTTTAGCAAATATTGTTTTTCATTGTGATGGTCAGAAACAAAAATAAACTGAACTAAACTGGTATTATATGTAGACTGTACGGTTAAAGCAAGTCTGATTTTGACTCTGATTTTTTAACTTCTGTTTGCCCCTTGACTGTGTCACTTGTTTTGCTCACGATTACTATTTATAGTGTAGCTACTGGTTTCTTCCGAAAGAATAAACGTAATTACCTCCCACTTGAAGGCTGATTTTTTTGGACAAAATTATTTTTTAACACAAAATACAAGCAACTAGAGAGATCAGATTTAAACATTTAGCTTGTCAGGAATCACTGATGACTTAATGCATAATGTTCCTTATCAGAGGAAATTTTAAATGAAATTAAATGTCAAACTTGTTTATACAATCAAGCAGTGTCATTTAGCGTTGTATCCGAAAGGAAACATTTGCAACACTTTAATATCATCTTAGTGGTTTAAGTAGGCCTACGTTACATGTTGCATGAAAGTGTTTCGTTTCATGTGACGAAGAAAAACGTGAGCTATAACTCACGTGGAGTTTTAATGGTTTTAACTTAAAATTATAAGCAACTGAGCGAGCGAGCTTTGCTTGTTGGTATGTCCTACACAGCAATAAAAAGCAATTAGTTCTATTCATGAATACAATGGCTACTAAGAGATGCGGCCTGATTTGTTCTCTTCGGCAAAGTTTTCTAGATTTTTACAACTTTTTGTAACTGTCTGAATGAAATATTCTAAAAATAATATTTTAACGTCGTCTTCACAGTCTTTTCCAGGCGACAAAATTGTTTTTAACACCACCAGGCTTTGTAAAACAAAAACAGTCTGATTCAGAAAATTTCAGTCAGACTTTTAGCCGCTTGTGAATTGTTTGATTGGACGTTTTTCACTTTTCTTTTTTAGTTTTCACTTTCTTCTCCAAGGCAACAAAAAGCTTTTATATCAATGAAACAAAAACTAAAATCGTCTTAGAAAATTTCATTCAGACAATTTGTGATTTAAACAAACCTTTTGTTGCTCTCACAACTTGAACATACTGTACAAGAAAGCTCTTTAGATAGCAAGCTTTTTGAAAGTGTTGCATTTTAAAAGTAAAAAGGTGTTGCATTGCATTTTAAACTGTGTTCATGTTACAATTTCTCACACTGTGTTTATTCATTAGTTTATAAAACTTTTGAGTTGAATACAGAGATGCAATAGTTTGTAGCATTTCAGTCAAACACTTTACTATTTCTACACAGCAAGAACAACAGCTTATCCTACACAATAAATTGTAGATTTTGCTGCGGACTTTATTAGCTGTGACAGCCATAAAATAATAATTAAATAACAATCTTAAAAGTTTAAATAAAAAGAAGATTTGCTTCTTTATTAATGCTTTTAAGCTCATTGGCAAAACACCCAGAAGACAAAACCCAAAGAAGGCCTCAAAGGAAAATGCTTTTTTGCTTTTTTTAAAAAAGTCTTTAGCTTCATTGATCTAACTGTCACATTTCATCGAATAAATAAATCCGGAAAATCTTGAAGGCCGTTAAAAAGGACGAATGTCTTGTTTTTACACACATGCCCTTTTGCCACTGCACAGTAAGAATCGTCAGTGACCTCTTTTTCTTCCAAGTTCCAACTCTTTGTTTATAATTCTGTTAATTGTTTGGTTTTATCTTTTAGTTTCCTTAATTTGACCTCGCTGTTTTTAAACTTTGCCGTGCTTTGACTCTGCTTGCTGTAGTCGGTTGCTACCAACTGTTGTTTGAGTTTTGTTTCTTGATAAGCTCATATTTAGATGTTAGCGACTTCCTTTACATCACGCTTACTATGGTCTACAGATAAACTTTTGAGTAAATTTTTAATGTAACTGAAGAAATCTTAAATTTTTAAAGTCAAATGTATGACGTCATTGATTTGTTACACATGTACCACATTTATTTCACATGTGTACATCAACAATCAATGCAAAATGATTCTGCTTTATATTTCTACAGTACATTGGTGTTCAGTTCTAACACTACACGCAATCCCTCGTACATGCAAGACGCTTGCGTCGTAACAGTGAGCTACGTAGCCTACGCCACGCAACAGCAGGGTACGCACAAAACGTAGCTACAGTACGTGCAAGACATTCTGCGTAACTGCTTTAATTTCTTTTTTGCTCTGTGATGTAACACAGTGGTATAACGTCACAAAGAATACCATTATTATTCTATGACCTCTAAACGTCGGTCAAATGTAGTTTTTATTGCAGCCTAACCTGTATGCAAATTTTATTTCTCGAAATTTCAAAACTGTCTGTAGTTTGAGACTTGTAATGTCAAGCAATGATATAAATTCTTAGAAAGCATGAAAGGACGTTGTTGGTGGGTTTGCAGCTGCTTATTTGGTAATATCGATTTAGAAATGAAAACGCGTTACGTCCAATCTACAAGATTTCATTAAAGCTTTTAATAGAGCTCCCATTTTATAAAATACTTTTCTCCTTTAATTTTTTTTCCATTTTAAAGCAACGTCATTTAACAAGAAAACGACAAAAATACAATACCACGAAAAAACTAAATATTTTTCAAGAGCCACCAAACAATGGCATGTATTTTTACGAAAAGCAAAAAAGTTTACTAATCGACATGGGCTGGCTGACAAAGCATTCTGCTCCTCACTTGATGAGCACCTCTTGTAAGTTTTCTTTTTCCCCTATACTTTCAGTAATATTTATCTATTTGTCGAAGACGCTTATTGCAATTCATTCTAGTGCAAAGTAGCTGCGACATTAACATAGCAGCGCCCTACGCTGCATAGATAAACTTTGAATTTGCAGTAGTTGGAATATTGCAGTATACTGCTAGTGTTTGTTTTTACAGAATCTAAACTTGCAAAACCAGATTCAACTGGTAAGTTACTAAATTACATCACGGTCTTGCAACAAGGATTTTAGATGCGTAACATAGGAGAGAAAATTTCCCTTGTGACTCATTCAGCCTACTTCTTGAGACGAGTTGGCGATCCAACTTTGGGCGGCGACCGGCTGTTTGAGAAAATTCAAACAACATAATCATGTTTTATTTGATACGCATTGCGACAATTATTACGCTGCGAATTACGGATGCAGCACAACAGACAGTAACAAGCAGCGAAGGAATATTTTTTCATGTAGTCAGCAGCTTCCATTGTTTTATTTTTGCATCACCGCGTGCTCTGAAGCGGTGTCGAATCGACGGCCTTTCAAGTATAATCGCTACCACTCGGATGTTCACCATCAGTCAAAATTCATACAACCGGCACCACAAAAAAAAAAACTTTAACTACCGATTCAGAAGTTGCCAAACCATATACGGTAGATAAATCGACGCTGCATCCTTTGTAAACTTTAATACAGTTGTTAGCCACTCTCATTTAAAGAAAGAGAAAAAGTAACGCAGGAAAGCAAAAACTCTTTATGGATGTTTCTGCTTTTTTTACTCATCGGATGTAGTATTTATTTATTCTGTCACTAAGAACTTGGCACCTTCTCACGGTGTGGACTGTAGAGGCTTGTGTGGGTATCTGTGTTCCAACAAGATGATACCCCAGACAAAACCGGTGCCTGGACGGCACAACGCCTCCCAGACACACATCTCACAATGAAAATTACTATTCAAGTGTCGTTTTTTGGCATCAAATTACGTGCTAGGGTTCTTCATCTTGTTAACGCAGAAAATCTCTGCAACTATTGAAACCTCACGAAAAAAAGAAAAAGTTTTAAATTGCAAAATAATCAAAAAACAAGCTGTATATGTATATTCTACAACACGTATGAAAACTACATAATCAAGTTTTACACCATTGCTTGTCACTTTCTGACCATCAAGGTGGAAAAGAAAAGTTGCTGCTGAAGGATCAAAACTTTTGATTTTCCGTGGTTTACGCAGCTCTTCCTGAAAAGATCACTCATATCTTCAGCATCTTTAAAGGCGAGAATGGCATTTTGATATGCTGTGATAGCCGACCTGTAACCTTTAGTATCTTCAAAAGATGCAGCACTGATTGCATGATTTAGACCGACTACTCTGAACTGTGTGTAGTTCTCATGAAATATATCCTTTATTAGAGCTATGGATAGCTGTGTGCATTTTTGAACATCAGGGTTCCTCGAACCATAATGGAAACAGGCTGCTTTGAAATATGAGCACCAAGCTTCAGTTAGAGCCAAGATTTTAACATCTTCAGCTACTGTTTTCCGAACGATCTTCAGTAGAAGATGCAACATCGAAGTGACTCGTAACGTCACTTCCGGGTTCAAGATCTGGTTCTTTTTTTTTATTGAAAGAGCACACGCCCAAATTGCTCTTGCGCACTTTCGTATCTCTTTCATCTTCAGCTGAGGATGAGTGAACTTGTTGCACAGTGAGATGCACCACTTCATCAAAGTTAGAGATTCATTGACCTTGGAGCGTTTACGAAGCATGTCAGCAATCTGGAGGGTGTTTGTCATTATGATGTCATAATTTGTATCGCTTTGTTCCATCCCGACGAGTTTGTCATTTTGCGCAATGATGCTGACAATAATCTCTTGTTTGGGAACGTTTTTCTTCAACAATACACGTGATACAACTTCTGAAAAAGAGGAAGAACGTAAAATACATTGTTTTTTGTAGAAATTTGTTTAAAAGGAGTAAAGTCAACACTTTGCTAAACTGCTCATCATAAATAAACCTCCGACTGCACAAACACAAAGTTAATGGCATTATTCAAATGCTTTAACAGTAGTATAACGTGATTTAACATTATTTGAATAAATTGCTTAGTTGTCAGTCATCTTGTTTATGATACAGTGAAATTACAGCTTCCCAAGGTTATGAAGTGGCTTTTGTTAACAATACAGTTTGCAAATATGCAAAAGAATAATAATATTAAACTAAACAATGTTATTCGCAAATTGAAAGAAAAGTTTGATTACTGATTGTATTATAGACACATGCCGAAAGGCCCCTTGTTTCAGAGAGACGTCTCCAGAAGAATTTCCAGACAGCAAAATCCTCCATTTTTCATTGATTCAATGAAAAATGAGGGATTTTGCTATTTCGAAGAGTGAAATACGTTTTCGGTTTTGAGTAACTCCCTTGATAAAGCTAAATGATTGCGTGTTTTTAACGTCTTCTAACATCTGCAAGAGGAAGGGACATAGAAGTGCTTCCAGTTGAGTTTCAACTTGTTAGATCAACAACAACGTCCGCCCCGATAGCTCAGTTGGTCAGCAGGTTATTAATTTGCCTGAGTCTTGTTTCAGAGTTTGATTCAATTAATTAACATTTCAGATGGAAAATCAAAAACCCTAGGATATGTAGGCTATGTGCAGACTAAACAACGCTCAATGAACACACAATCCATTTGCTGATGCGCCTGGATATAACAACGTGACCTGTGGAGGCCTCAAACGCAAGAACAACATGGAACTAATGTAGAAAATGACTGATTTTCTGGCATAAACTTTGAAACGTCATACCTAGTAATGATGTAGGTTGTAGACGAATTAATCTTGGGGGAAAAACTTTAGGCATGGTGCTTGTTGGGCAGTGGAAGCTTCTCGAAAGAAAACTATTAACAACAAACTTGGAACTTTAGTGAATGTATCTGTAAGCTAAAACAAAAGTAAGATACAGCGAATTCGTTCATTAGGACTAAAGTAAACGTGATTTTGAATTCTTTATTTTGTAAGCAACATATATCCCAGTATCATGAAGTTATAGACTATTTCACAGTTGAGCGAAGACAGAATGCAAATGTTTTGTAATATATTTTCTAGCGAGACGACTGGAAAGCAGGACCGTTGAGAATAGAATCTGGGCCAGTTGCCAACGAGAAGCGCAGCCCCCAAACAAGATAACTTTAAACATAACAATTGGACTCCAAAGAATATGTAGTGTTTTTTTTTGCTTTCGTGGCTCCTGAAAACACTCTAGACCCCTAAAATTATCTTTGGCACGCGTTTAAAAGTCTCCCCGGACCCCGTGTCAATCCTATTGCTAAAATCCGCCCCGTTAGCTCAGTAGTTATGCGCCGGGCTCAAGATCACGCGGCGCAAGTTCAACTCTCGGGGTGTGCGCTTGAGCAACGCACTTTCAGGACTGCTCTCCATTCAGCGGCACCTAGTGAATGGAATAATTCCCAGGCAACAACACTTCAACAATCGGAAAACTTCACTCTGCCAATCTCGGTAACCGGCCCTGTGTCAAGAGCCTCTACAAGTATGCGAAACTACCAGGAATAACCTATCAAGGCTTTGACAGTCTGAGGATAAAGATTCAAAACCAACCAACCAAAAGGTATTTATTTGTTTAAAAGCTTTACATAACCTTATATCTTTTTAATATATATATACCAATCAGGGGTGTATCCTCAATGGAAGCAAGGGAAGCATTGCTTCCCTTGTCAAAATTGATAAAAAGAGAAGATGATATTTTTCAGTCAAACGATTTCGTAATTTCTTTACTTGAATACGAATTAAAACGACTTCTAACTCATGTCCCCGTATGATTTCAGCTCGGTTTTAATTTTAAAAAAAGTTGGAAGCTTGGGGAAGCGGAGATTCGTATCGCTTCCCTTGCTCTCGCTTTTGCTATAAGGAGAAACAAGTGAGAGAGAAAGGAAAAAAGCAGCGCAAAGTTTAAGCGATTTACGTTTCTTTTAACAAATCTGCGGAAGCAACTTCTGAATCGCTTCCGTTGCTCTGTTGGGTATTGCACAATGCACAGGTACGGCATTTAATGAGAAAATCTAAGGCGCTTTCAGGGTTATATTAGCCTCCTAAAGAAAAGTTTGAGCCTGATGTTAGCTTTGCACTGTTACCCTGGCAGGATAGACTTTGGCATAAGACAGGATATGTGAGGTCTAGGCTGGACTTGACTGAAATGAATACTGACTTAAGCTACTACAGCAGTAGGTGGCTGAACAGTTAATTTTATGTATAATTATAGGCTTTTGTGATTGATGTAACTTAAAATGACAAATTACATTTCAGTCAGCTGAATAACCAATGAAAGTGGAAGTTAATCCTATTTCAAGGTCTGTACGGTACAAATTTAGTTACGGTAGTTCAGTTTATTGTTTTTGCTGGCAATAAACAAACAAAAAGTACATACAAATTGAGTGTCTATCAGCACAACAGGATGGCAACGAAAGACCTGTAAGGTCATTTATGTCAGCTGCTACCCTAGCCTGTTGCAGGTAACACAGTAATAAAAAAGCACACAAACAAAAAACGAATAATCACAACAACAATGAAGAAGTTAAAAAGAACAGAGAAATTTTAAAAAGGCTTATAAGAATAACATGTTTCCTGGGCATCCAGGAAATTGCATTTCGTTGCCACAATGAAAGTCATTGTGGCCACGAAAATAGTCATTGGAAAAGGTCATTGCTGCTCAGGGGTGTGTTACCACTGTTGATGTTCTCTAATTTTAGCCGTTTTTGGCCATTTGTGTGTAAGAGTTACCTTCAATGCCTAATCTGCCGAATTTGGAGAAGCTGTCTGCTAGTATTACAACTTTAAATAATTTGAAAAAACATGTGCAGTCTAGTCACCCACATGCCTGCAAAAGATTCCAGCTATGCATTGAAGACAAATTGAAGATCGGTATGTCATAAATATATTATAATATATATATATATATATATATATATATCAAATATAGTTATTACTATCTGAAGCCTTTACAAATTGTTTCACCTAACGGATCATCAGAAGGTCTTGTATTCAAATAGAATCATTTTGATTCTATTTGAATACAAGACCTTCTGATGATCCGTTAGGTGAAACAATTTGTAAAGGCTTCAGATAGTAATAACTATATTTGATTTAATTTGCTCTGCTTTGCTTTTTTGCTTAGCATTGAGCACTTTTTTGTAGTATTGATAGTTTTCATTGTTTTATATATATATATATATATATATATATATGTAATTGTTAGTGTTAATACCATTAAAAGACAACAAGTATGAGAAAATATTACTGGAAGTTGTTTCTTGCATTCTGTAAAACAGTTGTACTATGATTTATATACCATGAGAAGGCAATCCACCTGCAAGAAAAACTTTCACAAGTTAAGTTGGTGGCAACCACTGCAGATGTGTGGGCATGCAGATCTCGGTATGGATAGGTGTTTTGTATTAATTTGTATGTATACATTTAATACTGCATTTCCATGTCCACTTTACGCTTGTTATCTGTAGGACTTGTTACGTCCAAGCCTTAATTAGCTTTTGCTAAATCGGCTGGTGTACCTATGTCCTGTATTGTCTGAAGCCTCTTACGCTGTAAAGACTCAGATATTCCACAAACACGCACACAAGGTGTATTTGAACTAGTCCAAATAGAAGAAAATAATTTACACATACTGTTCTATTGATACTATCACTTGTTCTAAACCAAATCTTTAGATCATACTTGGGTATGACAGTACACTGGATTGATGAAGTGATTGCAGAGAATGAAGGGGGTACTGGCCTGCAAGCGCTTAAAAGGATCACACACTTACAACATATTGGCCGGCTTGATGTCTGAAATTCACTGGAATTACCACATAGAAAACAAAGTTACAAAAACCAAAACGGATAATAGTTCCAACTTCGTAAAAGCATTCAAGTAAATATCATGCTTTTATCAATTTTTTTTCTAAATAAGGAATATAGATATATAAATATTGGTTACAACTTGCAATAAAAATTGGAGAAAGGCCAAAACTAGTTTTTAAAGCATTGCAATCTGCTACTAATACCATTGTACTTTATTGAATTATCGTATAATGTACAATTCTACACTATTTATCCTTGCGTGACAGTCAGGACTCTGGTGAAAAAGCATTGATATTTGATCTTTGTAGTGTTTTCGGAGTGCTGGAAAGCAACAACGATGATGATGAAGTTGAAGTGTCAGATAAAGTTACTGAAGATCACGTTGTTGAAGAAATAACATCCACATTGAAAAGTATGAACATTAATACTGTTGCACATTTCAAGTAGGCCTATAGTATAGTTGACCACTTCAAGGTAGTGTACGGTACTGTATTATAGCTTCCTGTTTTACAGTGGGTCGTGGTGAGGAAGTTGATGAGGATGTTGGAATTGTATTACCAAAAATAAGGGGTGTGCTGCTCACACACTGAAGCTTGTTGCGACAGTCGATGCTGATAAAGCTCTGGGAAAATGCTGCATATACAAAAAGCTATGTCGTAGGCAGTGCTTTTGCAAAAGCCCAAAACTTGTGGAACAATCCAGGCAAGCCTTTACTTCTTTTCTATAATTCTCGAACTTAAGTTGTAACATTCTTATGTGCTGTAAACATAGTTAGAAAAGCTGGTGCACTCGTACAAACTGACCAAATGTTCAATCTGCGTCCGTGTGCTTACTGGAGAAATTCAATAAGAAATGATCCACTGTTACTGTAAGCCTACCGGTTTTGCAGGAGTAGCAAGGTAGCGATGAGATTCAGAGTGAAGTTGGGATATTGCTCAAAGTGCCTACAATCAATCGCTGGAACTCTGTATTTGATGCTGTAGCACATTTGCTCACAGTATTTGACAGCCGAGAAAAACATGATGGGCTTCAGCGAGCATGCAACAATCTTGGTTTAATAGCTTTTGCCAAAAGTGAGTGATGAATATTCGTTACTGATATTGCTACTGTATTTGCAAAAAAATATATCGCTAAGTGCAATGTTAGTGGCGTATCTCAGTAGCTTGACTATAAGTGAAAATTTGTTTGGTCTATGGTTCACCTCGGAGTGAGCGTCATGTGTTTAGTGCCCTGGCCCCCGTGGAAAGGCATGTTGTGGGAGCTACCTCTGGTTGGCAACAGGAGTTTCAAATTTAGTTACGGCTATAACCATAAAAGAGTTAATAAACAAGTCAAGCAGACTGCAATTATCTTAATTTCTACGAAAGTGAGTTCGGGCAATTGCTCGACAGTTTCACTAAAACTCTTTTGTCTGTTATTTCAGTTGCTGTGGCTTTCCTGAAAGAACACCATTTGGTATTGCGACTAATATGCCAATATATGGACATTCTGCAATCAAGAGAAGGCATATATGGGTATACTACTACCAACCTTGGGCATGACGCGGAAAAGACTACAAGAACTTCGGGACAGCAACAGGGTGGCTGTTTGCTTGCTATTACTTGCCCGATTGTTGGAATCTTTGGAAAACAGATTTGGTCATGTTTTTCGTAATAGTGGCTGCCAGCTAGCTGCTGCGTTTCACCCGCAATTCAGACTTTCTTGGCTTGACAAAGGTGAAGAAATTAAAACGGCTCTGTATCTCAGAATTGTTAACCTATTACAGAACCACAGCAATTCCAACATCGACAATGCAGCAAGCAGAAGCGACACTGATGTTGACAGGCATTAAACAGATAACTTTTTTGCTCCGTTTTTTAAAAACACAAAGAAATAGAAGCGAGTGCTGAAAAAATTTTAAATGAATTTCTCGACGTAACCCAACAAAGACGGTTACGTCTGATGCATTCTCCAATGACGCCATGAGGTGTATGTTCTTGCAATATATTACCCCTATCCCCTCCAGTGCTGCTGTTGAAAGACTGTTCTCCCTAGGAAAGGACATTTTCAAACCAAAGCGAGCTGGACTTAGCGATCAACAGAAAACAAATTGATGTTGTGCCTCTTCGCTCATTTTAGATACCCGTATAAACATATTGACACGCCGTACTGCTTATATACGGAGTGTCCTGTGCATGTCGCTTTTTCAATTTTTTATATTCGGTAGGCGGACGTTTTGGGCTTAGATTATGGATTTTTAGAAGCATTATAGTAAGTGGACACTGGACAGCTGGCAGAGTGGTCGCTGTTTTGTAGTTAGGCAATAGCTACGAACAAAGTATCATCTTGCCCTTTATCATGTATTTTTCAACTTGTACTTCATGCGAAGAAGAGTAGTTGTAGGTCAGTCCACACCCACTTTCTTTGAAAAGTAACTGTAACCAGTTACTTTTTAAAACACGTTAGCTGTGACTAGCTACTTTTTGAGCAAAGTAACTGGTGCCCACCACTGAATAGCTGTATATTTGGTAATAAATTTCATACAAATATTACCCTAAATGTGTCTCCAGAAAGCATTATAATCCATTATTTGAGTGTAATTTTGCAAAAAATTTCCGGGGGAGCATGCCCCCGGACCCCCCTAGAATACGCGTGCCTTCGGCACGCTCTAGCCCCCCACCAGTTCTATTGCTTCCCTTGCTCAACCGACCAGGATACGCCACTGATACCAATCGATTTGTGCGTATTTTTTTATTGCAAGTTTTACTGAGCTTGGTGCTTTTTGATAACTTAATTAATGCGAGCTTGTAAATTCTGTCTTAATTCCAGTGCCTAGTGCAATGTTTTGAACTTTTATTGGTTGCTCATCGATTCGCCGTGAATGATAGATGCAAACTGTTGCTCTCTGCCTGTCTCGGATACGCCACTCTACGAAGCAGTGACAAAAGATCTTTATACGTCCTTCTAAAAGATACTTCCTTGGCGTGTAATCTGTCTAAGTTATCTTGTTCAAAAGTTTTCTGCGATAAAAGTCACTTTGTTTAAAAGTTTTTATCTTATTTTTCACAACTCATTTGCTTTGCTAAATGACGACGAATGCTTGCTAGACAAAATCGAGATGAAGGCAGCCAAGCATTTCTATTACAAAACTTGTGTTGATCTATAAACTTTTCGCTTGAAAAAGCGAAGGAGTGCTACTTTGTCACTTGAATGTCAGCAACATTGAAATAACAACACTTCCATATCATTTAACTGCTCTGTTTGGAGTCGTCAGAGCGTAAATTCTTGGTTTCTTACGCATCGTTACCTGGTATTTTATGGGACATGATAGAAATAAAATATTCTTCACCTTAGCAATGATTCATTATGACATCATTAAGACACTTATAAAGAATGAACCTGTGGCCAAGTTTCATAGAATTTGGGTAGAGAGGTAACTTCTTTAAACCATAAACAGGCATAAATCATCAACAACACTATATTTAACATGAAAAAAAAAACGCAATAAGTGAACGTTTTCAGCATGTTATACAGCCCTTTCCAAGCCTACAAGAGAATATTTTAAAAGAAATAGGTATTAAAAAATCATACAGTATCACAGCAAAAAATATGGTCAAATCTAAACATTTGAGAAAATTGCTTAACTTGCTCACACACACACAATGATAACTGAAAAATTACACAGCACAACATTGTTCCTTTTCTGAACAATTAACTTTACTAATGATGCAAGTGCTCCTGGATTGGCATTGAGTTCTGTTGTTGCTGCTGTTCATTGTGTTGGATGAAAAAAGGGGTTGTTTTGTGGCAGGGGTTGGTTTGATACGCAGGGTGTGAATTTTTGGTTTCAAGTTAAGCCTCAATTTTATTGGCAAGATACAATTAATCTATTTTGCTTCGGACGTGTGCAGATTTTTTAGGGCTCCAACATAACGACGACTGCTACTGTTACCTTAGGTACCTCAGATACTTCAAAAGTTGTCACGTGGCGGCGAGCGAGTTCCATGTTAGCAGGAGTAAGCTGAATTTATTTTAATTTTTTTTTTTTTCAGAAAAGCGTTTTCTCGATACTGAACAGTTGAGCATAGTAAATGAGCCGGAGAATAACAAAGCTCACAACAAATTGTTATATGTAAACAAACATTTGTTGATTATTATCATCATTATTATGAAGTGATGATGATGATAGCATACTTCGCGAGAATGCTAGGACATCTAACGAGAGAACCAGCGGCTGGGCGTTTGTATAAATGTGTTTTGCGGGCACTAATCACTTGTACATGTTGTCAATACATTGACCTGTTTGTTTCATCACAAACGCTTTAATTAACTTTGAAAGACTTGTAAGTTTTCCAATGAATAATAATCCAATGTCTTTTGTTGTTGCTATTTCAACCTGGTAAGAAAAACGCGCTTTGTCGCTTTAACTATCAATTGTTGTATTTGCTACCTTGCATCTGAGTGTCTTTATATAACAATGGTCTCTATAAACCTTTTTCAGCTTAAACACAGTACAAGTAAGAAATGGGCGCTAGTGTTGCCTGGGACGATGCGTAGTCTGTAAGGTTTGTATAGAAATACCACTCTCAGCATATCAGTCCTTTTTTATGTTGACTCATCGTCCACAACAGAACAACTGATTTTCTGACTGGGGAAGGCTATTTAAACCAGTACAGTCGTTGGGAACCACATCAAGGCTCCCAACAGAAGAGAAATTTCTTTTCTACAACGATTCTCATGAATTCAGGAAGAAAGTTTTGCTTTGTAGCAAGAACCTTTGCAAGTTGACATTGCTACTTTAATTGGTCGATTTGTTTGGCTTGTGAATAAAATTGCCAAGCAGTTCGGAAAAACACTGAACCCATGAGATTCCGTTTATAAATGAAATTCCTCTTTTACAACAGTGAAGGTGAAGACAGTATACTTTTCGAAACGTTTGCTTGCTGAATATGAGTTTGGTTTCTACATTTTGGGTTCTTTATTTTTTGACTAGATTAACCAGGAGTTCCCACCATTTTGCTCCCAAGATTGGAAAACCTTTGCACTTAATGTGTACTGTAGGCTACGTACGACTTTCACGTTTGATATTACCTTCACACTAGCCATAATGTCTAGTGAGTCTTTGTGCTGACAGCATGGACGAACGCTCCCGTTACATGCTATGTACGCGTGGTACCCTAAGTGGGAGTTGTGAAGCAGGAACGAATTAGTTGCCATTATTGTATTGTAGGACCGACAAAGTGTCGAACTCGCATCTCCCAGTTGAGAAGCGGGCACATTCATAAACCACTACGCCACGAAGCCGATGCAAGCGTTCCCATTACCTGAAGCGTGAAACAATTCTTTCTAACATTGATGAGACATTTACAAACGTTACATCGATTTAAAAACTGATTTTTCTAATTGGATTGTTTTTTGCCTAATATCCCAAAAGGAACTTTTCTCCATCATCAACCCTCAGGCTTCGCGCATCCGTGTACTGAAATGAATAACTTCTATTGGTAGTAACAGGCAGAGATTGTTTTTGCATTTGCTAATTTATTTGATAAATAGCAGTTGGATGATTTGAAAGCACCACCTGCTCACTACTGGAGCAACCAGTACCAACAATGAACTTCACGACACAAGAACAATTCTTTGCACCTAAAAAGCGTTTTACGCACAACCATTGTCTTATTTCTCCCACACAAACAACGCGCAATAGCTTGGCTTTGAATATGACATAACGTTCAAACTTTCCCTCCTCATTGCAACTTCAATGTGACCACTTTCTCTGCTGGCATCTTAGATTTCTTATTTCGTCACAAAGCGGGTGTCATCATCGAATCACACAGTCATCCCTCCATGCATTCGGTTGCTTTCCGTGTACGAAGGTAACACAGGCTGAGGTCCGTAGCTGCCGAATTCAGGTATTTCCTGCATTTTCTCCAAGATTGACATTTGATGGCTTTCATCCAAAACACCCATCTTTGCAAGGTCACTGTAATTACCATAAGCATTGGTATCAATAAGCTATATTGCATCATAATTACAATATTGATAGCAAACAAACGCTTCAGAATGCAAAAAATAAGTTAAGATTGTTCAGTAGTCATAAAAAAATATATTTTCAAAAATATTTCGATGGTAACCAAGTCTGTTGACGAGCTAATTTGGGCCCGGTACTAAGGAGAGGCCCCCGCCATTATGAAATGTTTCTAAACAATAAAATATACTGTGCCGAAATCAAAAGTATCCTCTAGACATCCCTGGAAATCTGAAATGGATGTAAAAGGAACCCAGTGACACAAAATAACCTCGACAGAAAATCTACGTTATAAATGATATATGTATTATTTCTATTTGAATAAGGACGTTTTCTGATGATTCCCCTTTTAGGATGAAACAGGTTGTAAAAAGGTGATGCACTCATCAGCCAAAACAAACGGCTCTCACTCCTTGTCTACGCTCAAGGTTTTTTGTGAGATTTAATTTGGGACCGTGACCAAATGAACAGTATCCCCTGAAACTCCCTTTCAACCTTACTGGCCGTTATCCGTTCAAACAACCACCAACTAACCTGGAGTTAAGTTGTACGACCTGCTCCAGTGACGAACAGCCATTTGCAATGAGATTTTCTTTGTACTGACTGAAACCTATGGGCCAAATATGTTGCTATTTGAGAAAATTTCCAAGAGTCTGAATTGTTACAATCATAGCTATGACAAACCTGTCATCTTCCCATTTCCAGAAGTAAGTAAAATAAGCAATATTTGCACCCAGACATATGTTTGGCTTGTTTTGACGCAGATTAGATATGTATGTTAAGCACAATTTATGCAATAATAATGTAAAACATGTAAGACTTTCTAACTGCATCCTGGGGTTAGTCTCATTATACAGTTTTTTGTATAGCAGGATCTTTTGCAAATAGCCATATTTTACTTGCAAAATTAACCTTGGCGAAAAACAAAACGAACTAAAGTTTAAATTGGCACATCAAATGAACAACTTACAACATACAATTCACAAAGAAATCTTGACATTTTTTTATGGAACATAGAATTGCACCAAAAGCGATACACCAAACCATACTACCTCCAGGGTACAGTTGGAAAGTCTTACATATTACATTATTATTGTGTAAATTGTGCTCCAGGTACATACCTAATCTCCGGTTAAACAAGCCAAACATATGTCTGGGTGCAAATATTGCTTATTTTACTTACTTCTGGAAATGGGAAGATGACAGGTTTGTCATAGCTATGATTGTAACAATTCAGACTCTTAGAAATTTCCTCAAATAGCAACATATTTGACCGTGTTCTAGTAGGTCATGGCTCAAGGTTTTTTGTGGGATTTAATTTGGGACCGTGACCAAATGAACAGTACCCCCTGAAACCCCCTTTCAACCCTACTGGCCGTTATCCGTTCCAACTAACCTGGAGTTAAGTTGTACGATCTGCTCCAGTGACGAACAGCCATTTGCAACGAGATTTTCTTTGTACTGACTGAAACCTATGCTTTCTAGCCATACTCCAAGAGAAGACAACATTGGCGACTCTTCATCAACCTCATCGTTGATCCCAGAATCAGTGGTGCCAGATGGAACAGGAGGAGAATTGGAAGACAATTTGTGTAAAGAGGTTTCGGTGTCTTTCGGTCCTTTTCTGCTTCGTCTAAAATGAAAGATGTGAGTGAAGAATTAATTTTCGTCTGAGAATTGTGACCAATGTTGACGTTTTACACAACAGTTGTAAAGCAAATTTATCAGGGAAGCAAGTTGAAAAACCTTGACAGTCAGGGGTCTTGTGAGAACAGATGTTGATCGTTTTAAAATGTATGAAAATTTAAGACAATTGTCTGATTTCCAATCAAATTGACATCTCCAACGGTATTTTAGAATAGTTCAATTGATGTTTTCTTAAATACATTTCTGAATACATATGGATATCCAATCACTGACTCTTTGCAACTACAATTGCAAATTTAACGTGATACTAAGTACTTTAAAACGAAGATTGCAATTCAGTGTTACGTTGTTTACAGTCTCTTATGGTTAGAGGGTGTAGAAAATTTACCTATTATTGACTTTGACCTTCAGTTGTGATGGATCCCTCATAACTTTGTCTAAAGATACGACGATGTGTCCAAACTTCGGTCGCTGATTTCTGTCCTTCTTCCAGCATTCCAGCATCAAACGATGTTGCACTTCAGGGCATTCCATTGGAGCGGGAAGGCGATATCCAGTCTCCACTGCATCCATGACCTGAAAATAGTTTTCGTCATTTTAAACGTGTCTAGAAATAGGATGAAAGCAACAAGACTGCGGAACTAGGTCAAAAACTGATACAGAAAGCCATCACGCTGCCTTTGAGTGAAAACAAATTGCTTTAACGTTGTGGTTTTGATGATAATAATGTTATAGTTTTATTCATTAAAATTTTCTGTGACCCGACCTGGAATCGATCTCAAACTTACCAGCATTAGAGCAGAAGGCCAAATGCTGCAGCCACTGAGCTGGTTTGTGTTCTTGATATGAACTGTGAAACAAACCTTCAAACATCTGTAGGCTGCAATGCGCATAATTTAAACAGCATAGAATGCACCCTGCGTTTAATCATTCACTTACGTCACGATTTGACAATCCCCAATAAGGTCTTTCCCCGTATGACATCACTTCCCACATCACGATGCCGTAGCTCCATACGTCACTCGCAGACGTAAACTTGCGAAATGTAAAAGCTTCCGGTGCTGTCCAACGGATGGGAATTTTTCCTCCCTGAAAAAATAAAACCGGCTGTTAACTGTACGAAAAGTTATTTTAAGTCTAAAATGTACAAAGATGTATTGAACCAGTTATCTTGCGTATGATTATCAAAGCATAGTATAAAAGATGACATAACAATAGTACATTGTTTGTAACCGGATGAATGTACTTGACTAACCAAAACCTATTTATCAGCATGAAAGCTCGGAGCAAGTAAAGAAACTGAAATAGATTCACTGACAAAACCCTTACTTTTTTCCTATAGCTATGAACAAAGCAGAGACCCAGATACTACATAGAAGTCAAAACCATAAAACATAGGCTAATAATAAACTCACTCTTGCTGTGTAGGCTGCGTCGGAGTCATCTTCCAGCACCCTGCTCATTCCGAAATCGGACACTTTGCAAACAAGCTGAGCGTTAACCAAGATGTTTCTTGCCGCCAAGTCCCTGTGGACGTATCCCATGTCAGAGAGGTACTTCATCCCTGCCGCTATGTGGCGCAACATACCCACCAGCTGGATAACTGTGAATTCATTGTCATGTTTCTGCAAAGAAAATTAACGATTTATCAATACAACAAAGAACTTGGATACAATCGCATCCAGGCTTATGTTATGTGGCATGTGGTTGAAGACGATGATGCAAAGAATCCAATCTGTGTCCAGTTTTAAGCATGTCATTAAGTGTTTCGCCAAAGACACATCCATATGCCCTTCAGAGAAGTTGAACCGCGCCATCGTGAGCCGTCCTACTCGGCATTTTGACGATAATGATCTTATAGTTCATTTATTGTTGCTGTGCAACTGCTGAGGTCTTTCAACGACAAGGCTTAGGTTTAATTCTTTATTAGATTCACGTTGTGATCACATTATTATCCGACTTGTCCTCACTGCGTTATGCAAAAGAGAATGCCGTCGTGTTGTTTTTCAAAGTCTCCAGTATGACCCGACCTGGAATCGATCTAAGATCTACCAGCACTAGAGCTGAAGGCAAAACCCCTCGGCCAGTGAGCTGGTGAGATTTCGACGAAATGCATGGCTTGAAACTTACCCTCAGGAAAGCGTCAAGCGATCCGTTCTCCATGTACTCGGTGATTATCATGAGAGGACGACTCCTGGTGACCACCCCTTTCAGCCGAATCACGTTTGGATGATCAAACTGGCCCATGATGGAGGCTTCACCTAGAAAGTCCAACTTCTGCTGGGTGCTGAATCCGATCTTCAGTGTCTTGATGGCCACATCTTCTTCGGATTTATTTGAAAGATAAAGTCTTCCGCTACAAACTTCACCAAATTCACCTGGAAAATAAATCTATAACTAAACCCAAGAAACTAAACCCAAGTTGGAAATGACGGAGTATGGAGAAGAATTCACTCGCCAAATGCACAGTTTTTTGCAGTTTCATGATTTCATTTGCATGACATCAACTCATTACCAAATGCATTCTTTGTCTATCAAATTTTGCTAATGAATGAATGTGTTCACTTTGTTGTTGAAATGAAAGCCAAAATTGATGTTTCGTGTAGTTTTTCATTCATTCAACGTTGTGCTTTGTTGACTTGACGCAACAAGAGTGCATGATTATAGTGACAGTCCCCGCAATAGAATAACTTCAACAAACCATTAACAATTTTGAAGGGCTTGAATTTTCATTGAGATAATCTTAATAAATCTACTCCAAGAGCTGCTTCCATGGAATTAAGTACAAAACGGCACCCGATTTTTGACCTTGAAAATTAATTAGTTTACAAAGCGATAGAAGCCACAATAACAATGTTCTATTATGTAAAAGTAAGCAATTAACCAATAAACCAAAGACTGTGCATCTCTCTAGCAGCCTGTCAGTGTAATCCGAAAAAAATTGCGATACTCCAGAAGCCCAGAAAGTCCCCAAAGACTCCAAAATCCCAGTAAAAGGAGATTCAGACCCAGCAGCCCAAACAAAAAAGGCTCTAACTACGCAGTTAGTGTAGAATTAGGGAACGTTCAAATATTACGTAACGCTTTTTTCCGAATTTTTGACCCCCCCTCCCCCATGTAACGCCAACGTAACGCTTTTTTCAATCCCCCCCTCCCCCATGTAACGCTTTTTCACTACGAATTTAGCACAAAAAACTACCATTCCGTACTCGAAAGCGTTACGTAACGTTTTGCTTGAACCCCCTCCCCTCCGATGTGACGCTAACGTAACGCTTTTCATAACCCCCCCTCCCCCTCGAAGGCGTTACGTAATATTTGAACGTTCCCTTAGGTCAATGTTGTTGCCAATTTAAATTTTGAACAACTAACTAACCACCACCGATGACTTTTTCTATCTTGATACATGAAGCGTCGATTTCTTTAGTGAATTCATGAACAGCACGATTCGGGTCTTCATAGGTCGTAGGATCGATATAAGTTTTGTGTCCCGAACCAAATATTCGACTGAATTTAACACTTGAACCATTGTATATGGCTGGATGCTTTTTGGCTTTGTGTTTCTCCATAGATCGTCTTGCACGTCGTCTGCCAATGAAAGCACGATCTTAACATCAAGAATACTTTATAAAAAAAAAAACTATCCAACAATAGATCACCGAACGAACAAAGGACTGATTAAAATAAAATGGCTTGTTTTTAGCAATGTGACAATTGATAGCTTGTTATTCAGCTTGTAGATGAGAAAATTGATTTAATGTGGATAATCATTAACTAAACAAACTTTCTTAGCTTATGAAATGGATCTCTAAGTTGTGCGGTAAAAACTGACCATGCCATACAAAAGTAAAGAAACATAATAACATTTTATTCAAAAGCAGATTTATGCACAAGTGTGCAGTGGTGGATCTAGGGACACATAAAAGTAACTTGTTTACAGTGCACTTACCAGATTTAAATTAATTAAGTTAAATTTTACACATCATTATGTTTTGTTGAAATCCCCCTTTAAGGTTACTTGCTGGATCGGCCTCTGCCGGTGTACGCTAAAGGCGAGGACATTAAATCTAGTCACTAAATTGCCGACTGAAGGCAATTTACGTTTGGATACAACGCAGCAATAGTCAAACCAATTCACAAAACCAGCCTTTCAATCTTCAATGAGATCACATCAACCAACCGGTGCTCAAGCATTCAGGTAGGCACTTTAACAAGTAGATTTCTAGTAAACCACGAACCAATCAGAAGCTACGCTGTTCATGACGTCATCAAGGTTGCGTTTAGGAAGAATAAAGGAAAAATGCAAATTCTAGCTAAATTAAATCAATGCTTTGCCATCGGTTGACTTGGCGCATTGGGTTAGGGCGGTGGTAGTCATTACATTGACGTGGGTTTGATTCCCACCGCTGTTATAGCTCTTTTTTCTTTTGTGATTACCAAACAAAGTTCAAAGTAATAATTAATTCTCTGGCTGAATGCTGGAATGGTCACAATTGGACAGATAACGTAGCATCTCATTGGTTCGTGGTTGGATTGGACAGAAGTCCATGGATTGGATATCTGCATGTTAAAGTGCCTTCCAAGCATTCAAGCAACAAAACACACTTTTGAAAAATATTATTACGTAAGCAAAAAATGACATTCTGTTTACATTGACTGGGTGGCGTTGTGGTTCGAGTGCATGCCGCTGAGTCAATAGATGTGGGTTCGATACCCCATCGGGTAACACCAAAGACTTCATAAAAATGGCACTAGATCCATTCCTGCTTTGCACTCGGTAAAAAGGAAATGGATTTAGGGGAATTTATGCACTTGGCTGCGCCGGTTTGACGATGTGCTGGGAGCAAGGCTTTCTTGCAAACACCAATGTATCATGCAGAAAGCATGTGCATGTTAATTCTGTTACACAACAGTTGGATTAGTTAAATATGTTTTTGCTTGGTGTGTTGGAACAAAAAATATTCTGTTTATCAAGATAATCATTACTGCAGAATCTAAAAATCTGAATAGCCTACTACGGAAAGAAGATGAGTTAAGGCAACGTAAAAATTCCATCCACTGAGTTATTCTCATTTAGAATTTGGAC
This sequence comes from Aplidium turbinatum, assembly GCF_918807975.1. Lineage (NCBI taxonomy): Eukaryota > Metazoa > Chordata > Ascidiacea > Aplousobranchia > Polyclinidae > Aplidium > Aplidium turbinatum. Next base: position 2,730,091 of record NC_137474.1, read on the forward strand.
AGATATGGGCCAATGATGATTTCATAGTTCTTATTATCTTCAGTAATTCTCGTCACAGTAAAACCATTATAAATCACACAATAGATTCTTACTTCCGAAAACACAAAATCCCAACAATGACCAATAACACTAAACCCACTCCTCCGCATGCTGCAATGACTAATGGAATGATGTCCACTCTTTGGGATGCTGAAATCTTGTTTTCGTCGTTCAGCAATAAGTCACTAACTGAGTCACTTGTCTTCACATCTATTGATGCACTGTATGGACCATAACCGGCATTGGTACGAGCACGAACCTGAGTGAATCAAATCCAAACATTACAAATACTGGTATGCTTACTTTTTGTTTGAGTTTGAAAAAGTGTTAAAACTAAGATGTCTACAAAGTGGCTGTCAGATTGGTTTCATTTGTTTACTACAAAAGCGTGTCCTGGACTAAAATATATTACTAGCTATAGTAAGCTATACACTACAGGGAAACTACACATCAATAAACGGGATGATCGTTGTCCTCTATCATGTGTATAACGTCTGTAGTTTAGCAGATACGAAACGAAACTTGCCAACAAAGAGCGTTCAGGGGGATATTAAGCAGGAGCAGGAGCAACGAGAAGATTATGTCAAGCAGGAGCAACGCCTTAAACGTGCTTAAAACGCCCCACAATCCTGCATCTCAATTCGTTAATATGCAAACAGAAGGTTTCAGTGAACACTTAAATAAGAATTCCACCTTTACGCAGAACCGCACGCCCTCTTGGAGACCAGTTAGTTTCATTTCTGTTCCTGCAGTTCGATTAACTTTTGTCAGGTTCTGATTGTACGATGACTCCATTGATGTTTCGTCTGTTATCGTGTTCACGACAACTTCGTAGTCTTGGATAAGACCATTTTTGTTCAAGGGTGCACTCCAAGCAATTGTAAATGAATGGTCCAACACCTCTACCATGTGCACACCAACCACAGCAGAAGGGGCTGAAAAGTTTCATTTATTAAATAATGGTATTGTCCGTTTATCTTTTGCAATTTCAAGAAATTAAAAACTCCCATAAAAAAACGTGCACCAAGCCAACGTAGCTCATCAATTGTTGCAGCAGATATATTGATAATTAAGTAAACATAACAACAGAAACTCAAAAAAATTTTCACGAAATTTTAGCTAAGAAACCCAACATCTTTAAGTGTCAGTTTTCTTTCAGTAAAAAATTTGAAAGCGTCCCGCGGGAGATTCGAACCAATAACCCACTAGCTGCTGATTATGGAAGACATACATGACATCATTACATTTCAAAAAATACGTTACTTTTACGCCATAATGTGATTCGTTATTTTTACTGTACGATACCAAACATTCTCAAACAGCAATTTCATCTGGTTCAAACCATAACCATATCAACTCTGATTTGTACCCAGTTTGGTAATGTTATGCACAAGACAACTAAGCGACTATCTGGGCTGTTTTTAAATCAATAATTAATCTTACCGGCTTGATCAGTCTCCGCTCGAACGATGACGCAGTCATCCTTAGCATTGCCACTGGACTTAGCAACAATGGTAACGCCATTACGCGCGCACACCTGAAAAAAATGGAATTTTGTGAACTCGTGTGAGTTAGAGATACAGATAGTTGAGTGTAAGGTGGCAGTCAATGTCCGATGGCACATGGACAAAAGCTCAAATCCACAAACAGACCCATGGTCTCTTCGCAGATTCCCGTTGCTGGAAATTCCTTTTTTATTGCTGTATTTATTGTATTATATTTACCTACAACGAAATAAAATCAATCAATCAATCTCGACATCGGGAGTTATTATCATGTGAGTTACTATTACATTATCATCTTTCATTAAAATAATTCATTATGTACTTTTTGCAACAACACACAATTTTACTTTTCGAATCATAGATGCAACCACACTACATAAAACAGAAAACGCGTCAGTCGTAGACATCTGTTCCCAATTTTTGTAAGTTTAATGAAGAAGCCAAGATACCTTGAACTTGTATTTAGCGTAAGAGCTTAAAGCCGAGACAGTGGCAGATGTCATTCTTAAACCGGTTTGATCAGGTAAATACTTGATAGAATCGGAACAGGAACGGCAACTCTTGAATTCAAATTCGCATCGCAAACACTGGATCCTGAAAAGTAAAAATGCATGCATTAAATTGATTACAAGCAATTTACACCCATTAACAATACATACAGTATAACGTATATACTGTAATTACCAAGCAACGCAAAAAGATCAGTCATGATCGAATACTGAAAAAATAAAACTTTTCTAGGTTATTGATTAAAAATTTATTCATATTTGTAACGTATCAAAGTAGATCAAGATTCATCCAGCAAAGCAGCTGTGTCAACATTCAATAACGAGCAATGTTTCATGTCTAAATACACGAATACAACTTCTACATACAGGGTTGTACAGCTAAACAATATATGCTTTTAATACTACAAAAAGTGCTCAATGCCAAGCGAAAAGCCAAGCAGAGCGAATTACATCAAAATTAGCTACTAGTTCACTAAAAACCTTAATAACCTGTTTCACCTCAATAGGATCATCAGAAGGAACTTATTCAAATAGAATGTTTTTTGGTTTTAACAAATAAAGCGTAGTACAGCTATAATTTTTAAAACAAAAGAACAGTCATCGGCTAAAAAGAAAAAAACACCAAGACCATGTGATGGAAATCACTGGTGGAAAGTTAAATACAGTAGTCAAAAATAACTTCATAATAAATTTCTTTAAATGACAAAATTATTAGTTCCAGGCATGAAACCAATCGTTTCAACCAATAAAACAACAATTCCGGCCACAAAACTATCGAATCCGAGCAATAAACTCAAACCAATAAACAAAATATGTTAATCAGCTCATTTAAACAAATTACCATTTGTGAAACCTAATTAACTAAGCCTAAATAGTGAAAGATTTTTCCTTCAAGGAGCAAGTGTAAGTTTAAGTTTGTCTTTTCTCGTTAACTTCTGAGAGAATGTAAATGGATTAAATTTGTCACAGCCTCGCAGTGATTAATGACCATAAATAAACAAAGCATTGGTAGTGCCTTCCCTTTCGAAGATGGTGGCATGGTAAAACGTCTCTCCCAACTACTTTAAAAGATTGGCGCAAGTTTATTGTATCCCAGTACTAGTTTTAAACTTGAAAAAGTTTGAAAACCTTTTTAAAACCCTTTTTAAAGTTTATGCATGTCCTTCGTTCCCCCGCGAAAACGCATCCCCGCAAAAACGCAGCTCGTCTCACGTGGCAACCGCAAACTCAATTAAAAAGCTGAAAGCATGTTGCAAATCCTTTCAGGTTGGTATGAGATGCACATATGCAACCAAAGCATACATTACATCCAATGGAAACGCGCCATAGCACATATACCGAAAAGACACTTCAATACAATATTTAGACGTTAAATACCTTCCATGTTTACATGGTATTCTAAATGTTTCCATAATAATTGTTCTTAAAGGAAAATTTGAAATTTTCCCTTGGCTAAATCGTCCATAAGAAATGACCGAAAACCATACAAAACGAACTTCAAATAACACTTACCATCGTATAGGGCCATAACAATACACATTAAAATAAAAATACGCGAACGCACCACCAAGGTAATCTACAGTAAAGTATCTAATTGAAAATTGCCATTCTAGAAATCCAGAAGACACGGAATGGCTTTTTTTTTAACAAAGTAGCAACTGCACACACCCTTCCAACTTACTCGTATGTCAAGTCAACTCGGCCGCCATTGTTCAAAGGGGGTGACCACAACAGAGTGACTGAGGTATCGTTGACTTTCGTTATGACGTTCATCGGTTTGCTTGGTGGTTCTGCAGCAACAAGTTTCCATTATGGTTCTTACAGCATATGTAACTCTCTATGCACACCTCTGACCCCCTAATGCACACCTCTTTGAATCCTTCTGCAAGTATGCATACCTCTTTGACCCCCTATGCACACCTCTTTGAATCCCTCTGCAAGTATGCATACCTCTTTGACTCCCTGTGCACACCTCTTTGAATCCTTCTGCAAGTATGCATACCTCTTTGACCCCCTATGCACACCTCTTTTACTCCCGGTGCGTACCCTCTTTTCATTAGTGCACCATTCGACCACCCCTAAACTCCTTTTCGCCCTCGATGCGAAATGCAAAGCGTAGAAAGGTTTCAGCCTTTTTTGCTTTGTACAATTAAAACTTTTCACTCCACACAACATTCTAGCTACAATTTTTAAGAAAACACTGATTTGTGTTTGAGGTAAAGAAATTAAACAATTTTGCCAAAAGTATGTTCAGAATTTAAATTCAAATGCTTTTATTATTGTTTTAAACCCAAGTTAATTTAATAACCAATGTTTTGCATGTTTACGAAAAATTACCTCTTATTATATCATGAGATTAAAAACTATACCACTTTAGAAACAGACGTATCGACTTATCCAAATTAAAAATAAACAAAAAAGCAACCTTTGCATGGATATGCAAGTGTCTTGGAGACAAAAATAAAAATACATCAGTTAAATATAATAAAATGTAAGAAACAATAAAACCATTTAATTACTGGTGCATTGGTGCTCTGCTCCATCAGATTGAGCTCGGAAATATCCGTCCATGCAATCACACAGTGTTGCCCCACTTGATTTTGATAAACTGTAGTCAGGGCACCGTTTGCAGAGTTGGTTGGCCACCGTTGATTTAAAGCTTCCAGGGCTGCAAGCTGAAAAACAAAACCAATTAATTGTTAATAACGTTGTGGTGTTTTCTCACTACCGAAAAAAGAAACTTGTTCTCAGTTAAGAAAAGGAAATATCTTCTGACAGGTGTCAAACCCACAACAATGTTTGATATGAACGACTCGGTTACATGTCTTGTAACATGCCTTCCTTTGCGTTGTTCCAAGTTATGATCAAGTTTGCCAAATTTGGTCTTTTTCTCATTGATTTGACGATTGAAAACGTTGAATCAATGTTAAAAATATAGCTTGCAAGCTAGGCCAACAGCAACTTTTGAAAAGGAAATGAACCATCTCCAGTTTTGCTGCTAACTTGCTTAGTGGAAAGTGCCTACATGTGAATCGACATGAATTGGGTTACGCAATAGGGTGGCTCGTTTTTGAACTTTTTTTTTAAATTCTCTCGGGGTAGTGGGGAAATGGTGCCAATGAGTGAGAAAACAATCATGACAAAATTTGAGATTTGTAAAAAGTTGTCTTCAGCCTCCTCATGGGGCCCAAAAATCGAAAAATGGGGTCAAAAACGCAATTTTTTTTTTAAATATTTTTAGTTTGGGTAGATACAATATTGTTTAGATATGTCTAATTAGCCTAAGAAAAAAAATTGGAGTCATTTGAACTATTCCTTCAGCTTCCTCACAGCTTCTGAAAATTTCCCTTTTGCTGAAAATTTTGCATTTTTGTGGGTGGGTACATGATACATAATTGCGTTAGACATTTTGCCAGCTATAAAACGTCATTGTATTTCTCTTTATAGGCCTGCCCTGAGCTGTTGCGTCATTTTTTAATGAAATTGGGTTAATTTGGTAGGAAAAAGTGACGTCTTTTATTTGAATTTACGTCACTGACAAAGTTTGTAGTTATGTAACCACAAACAAAAATGCGAAATTTTCAGCAAAATAAAAATTTTTAGAAGCTGTGAGGAAGCTGAAGGAATCATTCAAATGACTCCAATTTTTTTTTATAGGTTATTTAGATATATCTAAACAATATTGTATCTACCCAAACTAAAAATATTTAAAAAAAAATTGCGTTTTTGACCCCATTTTTCGATTTTTGGGCCCCATGAGGAGGCTGAAGACAATTTTTTACAAATCTCAAATTTTGTCATGATTGTTTTCTCACTCATTGGCACCATTTCCCCACTACCCCGAGAGAATTTAAAAAAAAAGTTCAAAAACGAGCCACCCTATTACGCAATAAACCTTATAAAAATGGCGCTAAGTCTGTTCCTACTGACCACTCTACTTTAAGGAAATGGATTTTAGGTTGTTTATGCACTTGGCTGTGCTTCAATGCAGAAACGTTAAAATAATTTATTTCGAAAAGTCAGCAATGTACGAAACCTAGCGGTCTTGTAAACCGTGTGGTGTCATCAGTGCAGTCTTTGTGATTTCATAAAACAAACGTCTTTTTAACCTACAATGGGATTTTTCAATTTTTAGGGGTAAGTTTTCAATTCTGTCGGATCGAAATATGATGACGTCGTCAGTTTGGGTTACGATTCGGACAATAAACTTCAAGGTATGAAAATTAGAAAATAGTTCATACAATTTCACATACGTTCGGTAATTTGAGTTGGTCCCACAACCGACAAAACTATTTTGCATGTTTCTTTCATGAGTTCAAGATCATCTTTTCAAAAATCTTTATCCCAAACCATTTGATTCACCTTTTCATTAATTTGATATGGGATTTGAAGGTGTGGGTACTTTCCCATAACCTAGATCACTGTCTCTAAAGCTGTCTCGATACTGACTCGATGACTAATTGTTTGTTTGTGGTTTTTCGTTGTCTGTTGTGTTGTATCTGCAATCGCAGTGTGCAGCATGTTGGTCGCACAATATAAAACATCACTGTCATTGCACAACAACTTGCTTCATTTGCGTCTCTTAAACAGGAAGTGTCGGTTTAATGGGAGTCTTTGTGAGCAAACAAATGCCGTCTGTTTGCATCAAAATATATTGTGTTGTCTTTTCAAAAAAATTGACAACTCGCTAAAAGAACCAAACACAGCTCTTTTAGCGCAGGTCATCGATTCTTAGTTTTTAATCATGTTCGGAATGTCAGCGCATTGTGCTTAAGCGTTATAGACCAGTGCCCATTGTTTATCAAGTCAAGAGTAAACATAAAAATACAGTCAAGTATGTGAAGTCAATGGGATCTAAATCAGCATGCACAAAACCAGCGACCCCAACATATTTTAAGTTTATTTATTTAAAAGCAGCTTAGAAAATCAGCAGAGCATGAGAACGTAGGCAACGCAGTCAAACGTGAAGAAACAAGAGCTGAAAAAATATTTTAAAAACTAAAAAAACAAAGACAAAAGAATGAAAAGAGTAATTTGTTGGCCAAATAGCAGAAACAACCAAGTTTAAATGGCAGTTCATACAATTGTGTCACCCAATACTTGCCATCATTCCTCAAAGTCAAAAAGCAGGCCTATCGGCGTTAGCAAGGATTAAATGAGATGATGAGGCGTATAGTTTGCCCTTGACTTGACTGCGCTGGTCAGTGGTGACTGGAATTCTTGTTCAAAAATGAGATGCCATAGCATTGGTGCTAAGATTTTGTCAAGCTCAAATAGCTTCAAAGAAAATGAAGGGGTGTACCAACAAACATCTATAGGATTGGCCCGCCATTAAGTGTCTTTTTCGAGACACAGCCGCGTGCTCTGGAGCCCTTTATAGGATTGGCCCATGATACAAGAGAAGGATCCACAGAGGATACAAACTGATATGCACAAATCAACAATAAAAAAAATAACAGTAACCTCCCAAATACATGTAGCTCTACACAAAGTGAACTTTGCATGACTTTTGACTTCTTCTTTTGGTTACTTTTAATAACGTCTTTTTAGACATTATTTTTAAAGAAAAAAAAAAGTTAAACGTCATGCAAATTTCACTTTGTGTAGAGCTACATGTATTTGGGAGGTTACTGTTATTTTTTTATTTGCTTGTTGAATGCTTCCGTGCGTTTTAGGTTAGAAATACAGTATGTAGTTTCCAAGCGATATCTCAAGCTTTTTTTTCTAGTATGTGGACATGCTTTGAGAGTGCCACTAACACACGCTTTCACACGTCACAAAATAAGAAGTGTTGCTGTACAGTACGTGTCGCGACAATAATGAAGTGTTGCACTTCATAAAGTGACAATATTGATGTGCGGCGATGCTGAATCGATGCAAACAATAATACTAACAAAGAATCATTGTGAAGAGGAAGAAATTATCTGAAAAACGTTAAAATTCCAAATTTTATTAATCAATATCAAAAGAACCTAAACAGATGGAGTCCTGTTGAAAACCTCGTAAGAGAAAGGATAGCAAATAAAATAGCATAAAATTACAATACAAGCCAATGTTTAATTCCCAGCCGATATCACTCGTAAAATTAAATTTTGCAAATACATTTCGTTAATACAGTTTTTGTTGTCACAACACATTTGGGACCCATTTGGAACGTATTCGGACAGCGTATGGTACACATGTGGAACACATTTGGACCATGTATAAACAACTATGTGGAACTCATTTGGAATTGTTATTGAATTTGATTTGAATACGTTAGACGCTTTAATCGCTAAACTTCCCGTTTCCTTGAACTAATTACTTTTGATTGTTGGAAAAAATAAGTTCTTTGAAAAAATGACTTCCTTTCGTGTTGCGAGCATTATCCCCGAGGCACCCGAGACCTCAAACGAAAAGAAGAAAATAGCAATCACTCACAACAAGTGACGCATTATTATTTTCTCATGTGGTAAGTCCACACTGCAAACACAAGGAGCATACAGCCAGTGACGCAGCTAGAAAGAAAATTTTACAGGGCAAAAGCAACTGTTGTGGGGTAAATATTTTAATATTTAAAATAACTTATATAGCAACTACATAGTTTGTTTAAATATATAGCAACTGGATAAAGCCTAATATTGATGAAATGTCATTCAACATGTAACACAATGTCAACGTTGTAATAATATTAAAAATCCATTTTTTAGGGGAGCAAAGATACAATTTTTTGAGGCAATTGCTCTCCCAAGCACCTTCCTCTTCTCTGTGGCTACGCCCTGTTTCTACCCATGAATACTTCTCGAGTTCTCAAAAACACTCCTCTATGACATTCATCAATGCCGCAACCAGGTATAACAAAATACACTTTTGTGTTTGTTTGTACACGTTGTAAACCTGATGATGAAGTGATTATCAAAAGTTTCGAGTTTTTACTACAAAGAAGAAACACAGAACACCGACGCCATGTTGTCCTTTGGCACCAAGCCTAGTCCGGCCAAAGCAATTATGCATCAACGTCATAAATGCTGATTGTCAGGTCACTACTATGCAGATCTGGTGTCTCAAGTTTATCGTTCATTTATCAAAAAATTAGGAAATATTTAAATGACGCCTTTAAGAGATGTCAGGGTAGACATGTTGCCCCAAAAATACATAAGTTTCACATTTAGCTGATTTAGGTATGAAAAAAATCATGGAAAAGTTTAATAAACTATGTTTAACAAAACATTGATCTTACGATGGTATATATTCCATAAAACATTTAATTTTGAAAAAATCATGAAAACCGCTAATAGAACTACAAATAAAATCTAAAATAGAAGGAGTTCCGCTTTTAGCAGCATGATCGTTGCTTACTTCACAATGTAGGACCTGTTTTAGCCCGCTAAAACAGGTCGTTATATCTGCATTGTGAAGTAAAAATCTAAAATAATAATTACTACAGTATTTCAAAATTACAAAAAAAGTCTAAATAAAACAAATACAAATTTGCATTTTGAAACGGTTACTTGAACATGAAGTTCGGTTCTTTACTTTGGCTTATGGAAAACACCTTTCAAATCTTCTGAATAGGCGACATGTCTTAGTAAACATAGTACCGTACACAAGAACTAACCTCTGCACTGCGTACGAGCTCGGTTGGGTTGGTAGCCTGCGGTACAAACGCAAGTTCCAGACGGGACAGTCCAATTCCCTTCACCATTGCAGTACAGGCCTGCACGGACACCATTTTCCTGCATAACAAAAATGACAGTATGCTGACTTAGTTTGCAAAATGAGTGTTTTTAACATTTATTTAACGTCTGCAGTCATTGAATCAATGTAAAAGGACCAACTTTGGTTTTACTACTTCATAAATTTATGAGAAAAGATTCCACTCAGAGCTACTCTAAGAAATTGAGGGTCTGAATTTTTATATTTTTTAGAAAGGAATCTATGACTACGAAGATATTGAAAACACTGAGTTACGAAGCCTCACGGAAAACGCCAAACTTTCAATGACATTACGTATCTTTACCTAGGTAATTACAGCACATCAAATCAAAATAATAATAATAGTTTAATATGAGCTACATCTCTGGTAACTTACTATTATCGCGTTTCTCACACAGGATCCCTTGGCTTCGACCAATGACGTCATTTGTGGTCCAGAAGTGGTTCGGGCAAAAGTGGCGAAATTCTTTGTCACCTCATCGCAATATTTATAGTATATCCTGACATGCATTAGAGCAACACATGCCCCTGTGTCCTGAACAAAGATATAGTAGTTAACATTTCACTTGCTGGCTTGATGTCTTAGTGGTCAGTGCGTTGCCTCTAAATCGATAAGCATGGGTTCGATGCCCTGTCGGGTCATATCAAATACTTTTTTAAAGCGGAACTGAATTTTGTTTCTGCTTGACACTCGGCAAAAGGAATAAATTCAAGATAATAACGTACACGGCTGCGCCTCTATATGGCTGCACAGATCCTGTCTGCTTTGTAAAACGCTTTGTAAAAAGAATCTGGCAAGACTAAAGCAGGAGTCGGCCAGTTATAAATCGAGGGGTTGGAATGGTATATTTTTGCCTAACTCCACAGCACTGTTTGGAAGTCTTCTTGGATATCAATGATATTTTATTTATTTAATGATATTTATCAATGATATTCACAATGATCAGCTATATTATAAGGGAGCAGTCCAATAAAAAATCTTCAAGCCATTGATTTTTATAGTTTTTTTTCACATTCATTTTAAGCATCCTAGGGGAAGGCTCACTATGATTACTTCTTCTTAGTGAAGAAGCAATAGTGGCCATTGTGAAAAACTGACTTCGAAGTTGGATTAAGCATCAACGCCGCAGTCTGAATATTAGGATGTCTTTTTGCAGGTGTGCTATGACGGATTACAAAGCAAAAATTTACTCTCTCTATTTTGGGTAATTTAAGTTCGTTTCTTGTGGTATTACTGCTCCCTGTATTACACTCAAATGTTTAAACTTAATACCTCAATCTTAAAGGCCTATTACAGGTTATTAAACTATTCAGGTGGAGAAACGTGTGTGCTTGAAGTCACAAGATTGCAAATCGTTACTTGGAAAAAACAATTTTTATACAAAACACAACGATAAAAGTCGGTGGCATGTATTTAACTATTTTTCTCCTAACCCCTGCTTGAAAGGTATGCTTGAAGTAAAAACGCCAGTGAAAATATTGGCTATATTAGGGGTTTGTTCCTTTTAGCAAAGCAAATGAGGCAACCACACTATGACCTTGCGCAATGAATGTAGGAGGAGGAGCATCTGCCTAGTAAGCCCCAACCCAGTGCATTTCTATAATTTACTGTACATGGCTCGATTACAAAAGATTATTCCAATGCAAACATTCGATCATCTTTTGTAAAATCAAAAAAATTGAAATAATAATAAGATTTAAACTATAAGCTGCCATTGAATAAGTTTTTTTTCCAAACATTTTACGTTAATACAAAACAAAACTTAATTAAGTGATATGCATGCAAGCAATGGCCGCACCACCAGAACACTACCGAGTCCAAATTAATAATTCCTCACCTGTATAGCGAGATAGATGCCGTTCTTTGTAATCGGTCCAATGTCGCGAGTTTCGAAGTTGGTCTCGACAGAACCGGGCCCGAATCGTCGGTCGGCAGCTATTGTGTCCACCTGGGGGCAGTTGGATATGTGTAAATAATTTTGTAGTGGTTTTATTTGCAGCCGTAACATTCCCGTTAATAGTGATCAAAACAAAAATATTTTGAAATGGAGTGACAGTTTTGTTTCTCAAACAGTTTTTAAAGATTTGCTACGTTTCGGATTTTTGTGTCGGTGAAACTTCTCGTTTTGTCTGAATAAAGTTTGTTCCAGCGATAATTACGCGGGTGGCTCAGCGGATGACGTCGCTTTTCAATACGGTAATGCGGACCTGGTTCGACACCCGGCTTTAGCTTGTTGTTTTTCTTCGCTTGAGCTTTCACTGCCGAAGGTCTTTACCACTCCAGACTCACGATGTTCCCCGGGCTACACTGAAAGACTTCTAGAGAGCAGCCTGTCTCTGGTTCATCACCAAGTTGTCGATAAACAAACCACTCATCTCTACCCAGGGTGTAATTAATTGTGTGATGAGAATTGCTGAAGGAAAGGCGGTCGCGAGAAAGAAATTGGCCACCCTACTCTCGTTAGTGCCGAAGGCTCAAATGATAAGAACTTATTTCATTCACTGAGGCTCAGTACATTAACTTGATATAGCATCTTTGTTTTACAGTTACCTACTCCGTTTTTCTGCAGCACAGGCTACAAGAAAATCTCGTGCAATCTGCAATGCTGTGCAAAGTGTATACCAGGGGTGGGCAAACTTTTTATCTTGAGGGCCGCATTCAGAATCTGAATTTGTTCGAGGGCCGCAGTATAGTATAATTAAGATTATAAGCCAAAACATCAAATCTAAAATATTCAAAACACAAGTTTTTATTTATTTTTAAAGTGACAAAAAAAACGGAGATTTTATATACAGTAGGCCTACATGTGTTACATAAAAGATATAAAAAAATATTTATCTCAATTATTTATTTGAATACAACCCACATCAAGATAACACTTTGCCAGACGCACTTAGAGCGAATTAAACAGAATCGTGGCCTAACAGAATACATCTGTGAGAGAATTAACATAACCAGAAAAAATGTCGCAATCGCCCCTTTTCTCTCTACCAACACCAAGAGTCTTGGCCTTGATCCAAGACTAAAACGAAAAAGAAAGTCTCATAATGCGACAGGTTGAAGTCAGAAATTTCAATTGTGATGTAATCGGCTGTTTTTAGCAATGGCTGCTTTGATACTAATAATAGCCATCCATTCATGTAAGATCACAATGTGGCTGGGGAAACAAACTACTACAATGCGACAAAAAGACTATAATTTATCTTTATCAAGATGAAGTAGCCTATATGAAGAAAAAGTTTAATTAAGTCATCATAGTAATTAAAATTTTCAAGCAATTTTAGGATGATTTTTTATACAATCGCTTCAGGCTTTCGCGGGCCGCACAGAAAGTTGTTTCGGGCCGCATGCGGCCCGCGGGCCGTAGTTTGCCCACCTCTGGTGTATACCCAACCGCAAATACGAATAACAATGCGTCAGGCTCTGCAACTAAGCCTGTCTTAGCGCCTGGAAGGCATTGTAAGTTTTCAAACTGTAAGGATTAAGTTTTCGATGGAATTCGTCTGTACAATATAAACATAATCTCTATCAATCAACTATTAGAGCCAAGCTGTGGTATTATGATGAATAACCAGAGTGCAAGGCCAGTGGCATGTGTATACTTTAATTTCGAAGTTTGTGCGCATATATAGGCCCTACATTACGATCTTGTACAGTATTAAATCTGCCTACTGTAAAGACAAACCATGAAGGGATCAGAATAGCTAAAATAAGTTTCGTAAGAAAACCTAAACTTTGCATAGCAGTGTGGCTTTTCAGCCAGCTTTACTGAATAAATAGGTTTTCGATGGACCATCACCGCCAGCATACGAGGTAAGCAAGTATAAATACAAACCCCCAAGAAAAAATTTGTCCTGGTATTCTATTACTAACAACACTGCTTGCCAATCAACATAGCTAATTGGATATAAGATATCTTGTAAACTCTAGTCCTGCAGACTCCACAAACAATCACGTTGCATTCCAAACATGACCCAAGCATGTTAAGTTGAAACTTAGAGTAGTCCCACGATAATACAGTTACCCAGTGGGGGCTGAAATTTAACCGTTTAAATTATTTGCTTTCATCAATTCACCCCAAATACATCAGTGCTGATTAAAATTATCGCATTTCAGTAATTTCTTTTCGTCAATATCGTTGCGGCCATAATGAAATGAAGCACTTCTCACGCGTTCTCCAGCGGTTGCGCTGTGAGGTGGTTTGTTGCATTATTTGATTGTTTACATTTGATTCATTCAATATTCGTCTATTACTGTAAAAAATCCGCAGCTTCTAGTAAATGAAATAATTCACTGGCAACTACACTTTAACAACCGCAACTGCGCTTTGTCCATTTTGGGGATGGTTGAAAGTCTCTACAAGTGTGCGAAAGTGCCAGGGTTTAGCATCCAAAAAAGCGTTTTCATTTTCATCCCAATCATGTATATTCTCACAAAAAGATCAGAAATTTCGTAGTTGAATTATTTTTTTTATACTAAATATAAATATCGACGAAGGAAATCAACGGTTTGAGATTTCCCGCTTTTAATTGAAATAATATGACGAGCTTTATCATTCTTTGTGTAATAAAAGAACCTTAAAAACCCTGTGTCCACTATTTGCTTTCATTTATTTGAGCAGTCGTTTTCTTTTGTTGGTTTCTAACATTCAGTTCAAAGCAGGACTCGCTATCAAGAACTCACAAGCCAGATGGCAACTGACAACTTTAACTAATTAACTGTTGAACCAGCGATTGCTTTTTGGGGACCAACATCAAGCGTAAAGCTGTGAGCATAAACTACAGCAGAGATGAGTAAATTTAAAAATTACCAAGCTTTAGAAATAGTGAACCTTTTGTGAAAGCGGAAAATGCTTTATTTTGTTTGGAACTTGAAAATACTACAGGAAGTCTTGAGGTGTATCAAGTCGAAAGTTTTACCTTGACATAAGCGCCTTCTCTCCATGGCGGGAACGTAGACGTCGCCTCGTCTCTGTCTGTTTCGTAATAATACAAGTTGAATGTCTCCTTGCATGTAGCGACGTTATCGACATCTTCGCATGAGCTGTGCAAGAAATTTCAACATAAGTTAATGGAAAATTATTCTTACTACGTTCATTCGATGCAAGAAAACGTTTGTTATGATAGTGGCTGCTTATCAAAATTCATGATTTCCACAACACACATCGGAGAACACAGCACACAGATAGCACAAAAGAACAAAACACACAACGCAAACACTACACACACAGCACAAAACAAGAATACAATACTCATTGGAAACGCAAAAACACAGCAAAAGCCAAACCACAAAACTAGAAATAGCAGCCTAAGACTTCATCAGGTAAATTAAATTTTTACATTGATTTGACGTCTGCAGGCGTTGAATCAATGTAAAAAAATGGTTTTCCAGTTGGGTTATCGTTCGGATTGAAACATATCGTTTACAAAATAAAGTTTAAACCTGGTAGATGCATTCACTTTTGAACCCCACAATTTCACAACAGGTTCAAAATTGTGAGTGAAATAGTTTTCAAGCTCAGCTCTTTCAACTTTAGAACAGTTCTCGAATACTTCCTCCTCTCGGTTGAGCTTAATCCTAAAACACTCTAAACTTTCTACTGTACATCACTTTTGTAAGAAAATACGTAAAAATAAACAGAAAAATACTATTCCAGAGATCAAAACCAATGTAAAAATGACGTATTTTGCTGTCTGGGATACCGGCATCCATTTCTCACCGTATCGTGAACTTGACTTCCACATGGACTCTCCTAGCACCTTGAACAGGAATGTACTGAGTTCGTAGCCAGTTGTTCTGATTTGTTTTCTTTATCTCACAAACCATCAACATCCGACGTTCCTTACCTGATGCATCGCTGCTGCTCACTTCGTGCCACTGCGACGTAGAAACAACATTAAGTTATTAAAAATTAACGTCGTAAATCAAGAATTAATGTTTTTTTTAAGTAAGGTTGGCAGGCCGCCGTTGAATATTTAGTCAGAGGAAAATTTAAAATAATAAATTTTGATAACAGTGATAGAATAATGACACTTTTTAACAAGTTTTAATTTATTTTGGCATCAAAACCAAGGATTTGCTTTAATTTTTGGGGCGCATGACAAAGTCAATGACATTTTCAGTAAAACAACAATTGATTCTACGTCTAATTACACCAACGACGTTAAAAACAACATTGTGTTTTTTTTGCATGAAATGACAATTAAAAACATAAAAACATTTTTGTATAAAATTACATTGGCAGGGTGAAGTTTCCGATTGTGAAGTGTTGTTGTCTGTGAATTGTCCCACACATTAGGTGCCACTGAATGGCGACCTGTCCTTGTAATTCATTGCTCATGCGCACACCCCCATAGTCGAACCAGTGCCACTTGATTTTCCAGTTTCTTTGTTTGTATAGTCAGGCGCTTAACTAACTGAGCTATCGGTTTTGCATTACAACTAAAACAAATCTAACCAACAAGGAAGCCATATGCGCCATTGATTGTCAAACAGCGCCTGTCAGTTTTTCCTTATTCATAATTTACATCTTTACTTTAATATGACGTCGGACGCTTTGTAGTCGGTCGCGGCGCGCGCGATTGTGATGACGTGAGCTCAAACGTCAATTGGAGTAAATCACATCTCTTTTTCACTAGGTTCATCTATGTGCCGATTGGGTTGCTACACCCTTAAAGCAAACAGTGGAAAATTTGACAATAATTCAACTTAGTCAGTCGCTTATCAAAGCGACAACACAGCCCCGTTGAAATGTGTACGAAAACATTAAAATCAAGTCGCTTGTCTTTGTGTTTGACAAATGGCTGACGGTATGTTTGTAAATTATTTTGATAAAATATTAAGTCGGTTCGATCTAACATTACTTTCCCGTTTCATGATGCTAATGAAATGTTTTTTTACGAATTTAATTCACAAGCTTGATGTTGCAGTTTGTTCATAAATCATAAGCAGGCCTTAAAATTTATTTACACACATAACTCCTCAAAACTTGCAATTTTTTTCTTCTTAAAATTTTTTTACTTGCTGAAATTGCAAGAAAAGCGCTTCGTTACAAAAAATAGCAATCACGGTCTGTTTAATGAAGAAAACGACCCTTTATTATTGAGCGGGCAATATGTTTCAAGGAGTTTTACCTAAACCCAGGCTCGTTGAGGATAATTTTGGTCCGGCACCATAAGAGATTCGTGCCCCCATACAAGAAAAGAAAAAAAACAATATATAACTCCAGACCACGCTCCAGAGAACATGCGATGTTTTTCTAGTTCTCAAACCCTAGAAGGACTTCGGGTTTATAAAATGACCTTGGACAGGAGACCAAAAGAACCTGTTGGACCACCTGTCTACACAACTGCCCGGAGAGGTAACTGGTTTGAGTTATGGAGATCTACCATACTGTGTAAACAAAAATATAAATTTCGTGTGCCATTTTTCTTATATTCTCGGTCAAGTGTACAACGTCCAACCGAAAGCCATCAGTAGCTCATCAAAGAGGTCTGCTTAGGCCCTTAGGGAGATAAAAGGACAAAAACTGGTCAGTTGATTGCATACATGATCCAGGTGCCCTACTTTTCAGGCAAAATAAAAGCAACGAAATTTCACAAAAGTATTTACAACTGCTTTGACAAAGGGCTTACCCTTGCCTCTAACGGCCCTAAACAAGAGTAAATCCCCAGTCGTCAAATCTTTAGACTTCCAGCAAATCCTCAGTCAACGTCTTCAGACGTTAAATCAATATAAAAAAGGCAAATTTGCTGACAGGGTCGCAAAACAGTTAGCCACAAATATGAGCATTTCGCTTGCACGGCGTATTGGCGTTCAGACAATGAAAGCTTTCCACATTTGTCTGCCCTCGCTCTTATCGGGAATGACTAAGTCCGAAGCGATGCAGTTGGCAGGGCAACAGTATCATTTTAACATCACTAACACCACTGTTGTCACCTGCATGTGCTACATGATGTCAAAGGTCTTTGAACCAATGAACTTAACTGCTGTTGATCTCTGAGGTGAAAAATTACAGTAAATTTCCATCAATTTTTTGTCAAATATTTTGAAAGATATTCTATCATTCTCAGGTAAAACAATTGTTAAACAGTTCCAAAGGCCACGAATAACTTTTAACGCATTTGTAGTAAAATAAATGTTACTTTTAGGTTGATCAAACGTTGCTCTGAAACTAACAATGAATTTCTTAATGTTTTCTCCTTTCAAGAGAGTGTTTAATATTTCTGCAACGCCCAACCCCAAGAATTTAACCGAGATAACAGGAAAAAGCAATAAAAAGCACGTAACACCAATGGAGCATGACTAAAACCTAGCGGTTTTATCATTTAGCAAACGGTTTTTGGTTATAATTTCAAAAACAAACATTACTCTAAAAAGTATCCGCTTACAAAAACAATTTCATTTCAAAATAACCAAAGGTAGTAAAAAAAAATTTCAGATACTTTTTCAAAGCCGTTTACTTTGTTCAATCAGAAGGAAATTGCTGGAAGTAATAAAAGTCATAATCTTTTGATGATGTTTTTTATAGCAAACAAAATCGAAAAACGAATTTTGATTGACAATCTAATAGGCAACCACTTATAAAGTTGCTGTCTTCTTTGTGCAATTTTGAGAACAAGTTAAGAATACGTTAAGGACTGCTCTCCATTCAGCAGTCTCATGGTGGAATACTTTCCTGACAACAAGACTTCAACAATCAGAAACTTCACTCTTTCAATTGCGGTGACCGGGCCTGCGTCAGTGGTTCAAACCTTTACAGGAATGCAAAACTGCCAGGATTAAGCTCTGCAAGACGCTTTCCCAGTCCGAGGATAAAGATTCAATCAACAACAAACATATCCACGATAGATGCAGCGTGATATAAATACCCACAATTCATCATGTTTCTCTACTGACCTCTGACCCTTGAGACACGGTCCATCCCAGATCGGACAAGGCTGTTCGGGTGTCCAACAAGATTGCTGTAAAAAAATATCATAAAAAAAATTGTTTCGAAATGCAGTGTATAGTATATTGTTTACAGTATACAGTGTATAGTTTCTTAAGTTTACAGTCTATCTTAGGTATTAGAGTATACTTAGGTTTACATTATACAGTGTATAGTTACTTAAGTTTGAACACTTTTGTAAGTCTAAAGCGATCTATCCACCAAAATTAATGGTCATCGGGTAATTCACAAAGTTTTGACAACACACAACAATTACAGATTGTCAGGCTCTATGACGTCTGAGGTTAACGAGGGCTGAGATGACGAAGCAACGACATGGCCGCATTTTAATATTTTTACCTAATACAATTTTTCGAAAAAAACAGGCTTGACGTTAATTACTGCAATTATTGTTAAATGGACAAAAATATTTAACTTTATTGTCACGTCACAAAGAATCAACACTTTCACTACTTTCGATATGTAAAGCAAAGATTTTCGAACTGGGGTCCGTCCATCAATGACTCGCAAAAAGATTATGAAAAAATAATAAACTCGTATGAGTATGCCTAACTAAGGTAAAAAAGAAAAGACTAAGCGGAAGACTAAGACTAACCGGATTTCTGCTAGAAAGCCGCATTGTAGCAGCTGTATGCCACTTACAGGCGTCGGTTTGTCAAAGTTACAATAGGCCTACAGTATACGACAAATTGGGGAATTCAACCAGTTTTTGTCACTTTGTGTAAACCCAGTTTCAAAATTATCAAGCATATGCAAACAAGTTGTTAAATCAAAACATGGGTACATAGAGTAAGTTTTTAAATAAATTAAACCAATTTTGCCAAAATAAACATTTAACGGCCTGTTTCACCATCAGTGGGATCATGACCCACTAGAACACGGCCAAAGATGTTGCTATTTGAGGAAATTTCTAAGAGTCTGAATTGTTACAATCCTAACCATGACAAACCTGTCATCTTCCCATTTCCAGAAGTAAGTAGAATAAGCAATGTTTGCACCTAGACATATTTTTGGTTTATTTAACCGGAGATTAGATATGTACGTTGAGCACAGTTTACACAATAATAATGTAATAGGTAAGACTTTCCAACTGCATCCTAGTTGGAAACTTTCCAACTGCATTCCAACTGTAGTCTCATCATACAGTCGTTAGGTTTTTTGTATAGCAGGATCTTTCGCCAAAACACATATTTTACTTGCAAAATTAAACTCGACGAAAAACAAAACAAACTAAAATTTAAATTGGCACATCGAATGAACAGCTTACAACATACAATTCCCAAAAAATCCTTGATATTTTAAATGGAACATGCAATTGCACCAAACGATGCTACCTCCAAGATGCAGTTGAAAAGTCTTATATATTAAATTGTTATTGTGTAAACTGTGCTTAACATATGTACATAATCTCCGGTTAAACAAGCCAAACATATGTCTAGGTGCAAATACTGCTTATTTTACTTACTTCTGGAAATGGGAAGATGACAGGTTTGTCATAGCTAGGATTGTAACAATTCAGACTCTTAGAAATGTTTTCAAATAGCAACATATTTGGCCGTGTTCCAGTGGGTCATGGTGGGATCTTTAGAAGGCTCTGAGATCATGCCAATGTATTTTACATGGAACCAGTTTGAGAAAATTGATGATCACATTCTTGAGCATATAGATACATTCTTAGGCTACGTTTACATGATAGGCGAAATGAAAATGACCGAAATGAAATCTCAAAGCGGCGTGAAAAAGGTTTTGTTCACATGCCATCTCATTGCAGCGGCTTTTGGTTTCGGGCGAAAGGAATACAGCTCTACGCATGAGTGATTTTCGCGCCTGTAACTAGGCTACTGAGTACGCTGAAAATAAATCTGCTTCTTCTACCAAAAAAACAACAACATAGATTCTACAATAAAACATGCAATTCCAAAGGGAAAGGGTACATTAACCACTACTGAAATATCACAAGTATTTTCAAAATTCTTTTGGGTCAATAGACTGACATCACAAGTTCAGAGCCAATAATTTACTTGTGTTCTTCAAGAATGGACTAGCTTAATTTATTGACCAATTATTTGCTCTTTACTAGTGCATCAGTCCAATGCATGTCTCAAATGATTACAGATGACATTGACAATAAGTCTTTGTGCTCAGTCTAAAAAAAACAGCCAACATTCTAGACTAGTCCCAGTTGAAAATGTAGGCTATATCATGCAGATGGCTGGTTCCAAAACGCAACCAACATTTTAAACCAGTGGAAAAATTCTATTGTTATGACTTCAAAAACAAAACTATTTTATTTATGTTATATTCAAGTTCTTTTTATGTGTTACACTACAAATTACTACACTACCAGTTAACTGACTATAATCAAACTACTAGGGCTAATTTCATTGCTAGGATCTCATTGCGGCGTGTTTACATAGCCGCAACCAGTTGACATCGGTTTCATTTCTGTCAAAACTATCCGATGTGAAATCCAGACCGCCATGAATCTCACTTCGGTCGCCGCGTGTAAACAGATTACGCGTCCACCAAACGAACCGAAATGGAAATCTTTCATTTCGGGCGCAATGAAACGTCATGTAAACGTAGCCTTATACTCTTCTGCTTTCGCAAGTCTGCAGTAGTCTATGTATGTCACATCTATCATCAAGTATGACGTCACAATAAAAGAAGTAGTATTTTTAACTACCGTTTTATGATTATTTTTAATCATAAAATTGGAAATTTTTACGTAAATTATTTCGGCTTTTTCTTTTATAGTTCAGTAAAAAAAATACTTTGAGCCTCAAATTATATCTTTTTGCACGTGTCAATTTTTATTGATAAATGACAGTTTGTTGGCAGACTCTATTGAGCAATCGTGGTTTCCATATGACGTAATGACCCATTAGTCTGGCCGAACCCAATCTATTCCAACCTCGCAAAGATCAATTTAACATTCAGAAACAAAATTTGTCCTTTATAGTTTGGTTAATGGTACAAACCTTTTCAACTTCAAATGCTGGTAAATGTGTCATACTACTCGAAAATAGAACAATTTTTTAAAAGAAAGCGAATTCCCATTGAACGAAAAGGTCGTTTAAAAAATTCATGAAAACATATTTTTCCTATTTCAGAAAATAGTCGATTGCTTTCAAAAATGACGTGCATGTCGATAGAAGTGCATTAAAGCCACTTTGGCAATCTCTACCATTCTCCTCTGGGAGGAAATCCTGTCAAACAATAGGCTAGCTCAAAAAAATTTGCCATGACAAATTTTCTTGATAACTGTTTCTCGGCCATCAACTAACTATAGCAAGCATTGACAGCGATGGATATGTGTTTCGCCCATAAAACTGGGCTCATCAGTTTCGCACACTAATTTACTCCACAGACTCTCGACTGCTGCGTTTTACTAGTCAATTGAGAGTTTGTTGCAAACTATGGACCTACCTAATATTAACATCTTCAGTATAACGTTTTATCTCCCTGGTCGATTTATTAGTAGTTGCTACAGCATCTAGTGTTCTTAGTTCAAATCCAGGCTGAGTCATGCAAAGATATTGAAAATAGTTGTAATTGTTACGTAATAAAGGCTGTGGTGCGGGTGACAAAGACCTAATCGGAAATTCCACACATTGTTCGATTTACATAACCTTCACACTTTTCGCTGTTTCACATCCTGGCAAAAATCCCGTTCATAATTTCGTCTATCACCCGTTACCTAACGTCACGCAGACAAAAATAAATGGTAAAAACTAATCAACTTTAAATGTTGAAAGATCTAAGCATTCATTGTCAAAAGCAGGAAGGAAATGAAAGAAAACAAAGCCATGTCTATTACAGCACAATAGAATCAGGTGTTTCACAGAGTTCTGTTTCACATACCACATAAAACTAAATTTAACTGCGAAGATGAAATAATTTTTAGAAGAATAAAATAGCTAAAGCTGTAAATTTCAAGATTTTGTTTTAGACCAAAATAAAACGTTCTTTTCTGCGATATGAAACCTGTTTCAATTCCACAGCAAGTTGGGAAAGTTAGTTAGTGTTGAGAATATTAAACAAAGTTGGAAACATGACACTTTTCTTTGACATAACTTTGCACGTCTTGACTTTGCTTCACTTTGACGAAAGACATTTACGTTTAGTTGCGAATTTAAATCAAACGACTTGCCACCTAAATTGCTCGAACTTACGAGTTACGAAAGTTTAGCATGATAAAATTTACTTCGAAAAATTTCGTTTTCTTTTAGCACAAAACGCGTTTTCTTAAATTCGCAATGTTTTATTTTAAATTGAATTCTTTGTGAAAGTGCTTTGTTTTATGGAACAATCTTAGTCATTTCTTTATACCTTTACTGCTGCAAGTACATGCCTTCATGTTCTACCCAATATATGACGATCTAACAACAACAAAATAAATAAACAAACAAAAAATATCTATCGCTACTAGCTTGTGTCAACAACAAAACAATCTGTAAAGACTAGATTGTAGTCAGAATGACGCAGCTATGACGTCATAAACAATTCACCTTTTATCAAACACCTTCCAGCCTGCCTCATGTGACGTAATAATATAACTCTGAGGACCCATAGTTGCTGAGGAGTGCATATACGACACTTTATTTCAAGTCTTTCAACTCATCAGCGATAAAATTAAGATTGTGTTAGTTCCTTTCCAAAACTCTTTCATGTGCCGCGGGTACAGGAATTGAATCGGTAAAGTTTGTTGATATTTGAGACGATAAACCCAGATAACCTTAGTTTAGAACAACTAAAAATAAATAAACAATAATCTTAGGTGCCGCAGCTTTGTGTACTTAGCCGATAAATCTTCAAACATGAGACTACAGCAGAATGTAGCCCTTTGCATAAAATAAACAAAAGAAGGTAGAGAAAGACCAAAAAAGTTACCAATAGCTACGGGAGATAGTTTTGTCTTAATCTTACAGCTTCTGTCATGAAGTATGACAAATGTTTGACTGTCTCTCGGCGTTCGATTAAATTACAAACGAAAACGACTATGACGCGTGATAGGAAACGACCAGAAGCAAATTAGTCAGGTAAAAATGCAAAAATCAATATTAGCTTAAAAATGAGTCTGTGTGGTTACAATTTACCTCTTGTTATTTTTTGGCAAAGGGTTTCATGACACCAAAACGTCTTTACAGTTTCAGAAAAGCACAGAAAAGCGTATAGCCCACCAGCTGACATGTTGGTTGTTTTTTACAATGATCCAACGCTGTTGGATCAGTGAAATGTGACAAGGATAATATTGCAATGCATTTATTGTGGTTTATGCATTTTCTAGCTTTTCGTGATTTTTACTTTTTTATCAACAAGCATTTCGCGAGCATTTTAGAAAACGTACAAGGATAAGAGTTAAATTGACTTGCAAAAGCGGTGGTCGAAAATTAATGGTGCGATACTGATGAGCCTAGCCTCATGGGCTAAACCCGATGTCTATCGCTGTCAATTCTTGCTACAATCGCTTGACGAAAAAAAAGCAATTTACATGTCACAAAGTATGTGTGATGGACTAAAAGAGGAAATCATTTGTTTTTCTGCGCTTTAGCCAAGTTTGTGTGACAAAATTGACCCAATCTGACCCCTTCTTTTTTTGCTTATCCTTTCAAATCCATCGGTCATGCTTGACTGCACTTGTATTGCCTCAACATTGCTTAACGTTGGATTAGCTTGAGCTTAAGAAGGTGAAAATTAAAATTTAATCGCTTTAGGCGTTTCGCAACGCAAAGGGTAATTGTATGACAAAGTTAAAATCCAGGTGTACGTGAATGTTTTATTTAATTGAGACTTTGTGTTTAACTTCAATTTTCGCAATGATTGTTCAAAAATCAAAGATGTTAGTGCTGTAAAAGCTTTACAACATTAACTACGCAAACATTATTGTTCTTTGATCGAGTCTTCTAAATTTGGTTGATACGCCACAGATTGACACATTCTTGTGCGACGAAGTTGTATACTGAAAGGTGATATTTACTGCCCTGGGTGGTTAGCTGAAGGCACACAAGAAAATGGCCCGCTGTGTGGGGCTTCGACAGTAGCGGCGCCACGGGGTGGACTGGGGTGGACATGTCCACCCCAATCCTATTTAGGGTCAATTTTGTAATTCGTCGAGATCCGATGAGAAAACTTGGGGGTGTATGTAGGGGGTTAGGGGTGCCTAGTGACTGCGTCATGAATTAATTTCAACTTCTTACGTATGAATTACTTTGGCAGCATTGACACACGTAGCAATGAAGAATCTTCATTGTTATCGCTCTGTTGTATTGATTGATTGCAGTCTAATTTTACCATTTTGAGGTGACGGCTTTTATCACAGCTGAGACAAAAGCTTTGAAAGACCTAATAGGCAAAGGTTTTGGTGGGGCCACCAACATGTCAGGCAAGGATGAAGGTGTTCAGCAACACATAGTTGCAGCGGGTGCCAAACTGTCAGTACATTTTCATTGTTTTGCACACCGATTAAAGCTTGTGCTTGGACACAGTGTTGAAAACGTAGCAACAGTCAAAACAATTTTTGAAACAATTGTTAACATCTACCACTTTGTAGACTGTTCCCAAGAGACATTTTTTGTGTAAAGAGCATTTGAAAAAGGAGGGAATCACGTCTGGAAAAAATGCATTGTAGCCTACTCGTTATCTGATAGGCTACTAGATGGTCTGCACGTTCAAATGATCTGGATGTTGTTATTTATGTAGCCTATATCCAGCACTGCTGTCACCAAATGTCAAACGAAGGTAATGGTGTAGCTACTGGTTTGTTGTTCCGCATCAAGCAAACTGAATTTGTTACTGCTAGTCTTAGGGTGCAACCTAATTCGTACCCTGAACAATTCGTACCCTGAAAAGATAGAGAGAAAAAATTAAAAAAGCCGAAGTCGCTGATCGGAGTTTCCGCAAACATTTTAAAAGGGTTAAGGGTTAGGGTTGATCGGAGTTTCCGCAAACATTGCTTTGGCGGAGTTTCCGCCAAATTTACCAAATCAAATTGCCAGTGAAACCACCACGCCGGCTAAGCGATGCCGCTACCCACCAAGCCATTTCCGAGATGGTCAGGTATAATTGATAGGTTGCAACAGTTTTCCGTGGAGTGAATCTGAATCCATTACAGAAAAGTTAAGAAGAGATTTTTCTTTATCCTTTTGACACAATGCTAAATGAACTTAAAATGCGTTACTCGGATCAAGCATGTGAATTAATGTCAAATGCAGCTGCATTTTATTTCACGCACATGTCTCCATCAAATTTGTTTTTGCCTTCACTTTTGAAATTGTGTGGACAAAACGATCTTAAATCATTTGTACAGCGATTTGTTTCAAATTATTGCTATTTTTGCTCATGACTGTGGCATCTTGTGAAAGTATCCCAGCAAAGTTAAGACAATAAACTATTATTATCTGCGACCTGCTATGTCATCACAAAGACTGGAACATCTGGTGCAGATCAGCAGTGAGCGAGATATTGCCGATAACACTGGTCCTCAAAAATTGGTGAAAGCTTTTAAACTGACCTGCGAGCGCAAAATAAAACTTTAGTGCATAGTGATTCTTAACCTATGGCTATGGGTATTATTGGGTAATAGCCAGGTTTTTTTAAATTCTGTTTAAGGGCCACCCAATAAATTTTTATGAGGCCGCCTATCATTGCAGCAGCTCCATGACATAAAATAACAACAAGCTTGCTAACATCAAGATCGTAGTCAACAATTCTATGGACCGCAGAGGAAATGCATGGGAGCGTTTGGCCCCATTCTATTCTTTTATTCATAAATTAAAGTGCGCTCAATGGAAAACGAGCTTTTGCTCCCTTTCAATTTCCTTTGTTTATTTTTCAATAAATTTCACAACCGAGCTGCAGTGAGTCACATCGCAATTGGTAATCTTAGTGACTATACTTTACGGTAGTATATTACCTTGAAATATTTTTGTCCACCCCACTCATTTTTTGCTGGCGCCGCCCCTGGGCTTCGATACCACAAATACATGTTACTGGTAACAGTGTTGCAATAGACTAATCAGCAATCATACAGTCATCTCAAGTAGCCTACAGCAATTTAGCTGCAACCTACAGGCCAACTTGTTGGAGAAATTGCTTTGTGACATTGTGAGTATACCGTTTCTGCTTTTCAATCATGTTTGCAAGACAGAACGCATAAGTAATTAATCTTCCAATTACACCAAAACAATTTTCTGTCGAATTCCTTTCAGAAAACAGCTGTACAAGAGCACACCTTGATTAACTCATCATTTAAAGTCAGCATATTCAATATAAACCTAGGATTACGCGCAATTGGCAGTGATAGGATTAAAGGATGAATAAATCATGCGAAAACTCCCCATTTGTAAAGGTTCATCGCCATCAATGCATTGGTGTGCAGTGCACTGTTGCCTTCCATTTACTCTCTACAGGTGTCCCAATTAAGGGTTGTTTTTCATTTACAATTATTTTTGAGAAATCTTACATGTAATTATTGTTGTTTAAAGGAAAATTAACGTTGCACGGCAGTAAGTATGACATCCATCTATCCCTTCAGACCAGCTCATTAGATCAGGCAACCTCCATTGTTGCTTGATTGATGATAAGCCTTTCAATAAACAAAGTGGAGGCAGAGAGCGGTGCAAAAATGCATCAACGAATTGAAATCCATCAACTGCACCGCAACAGGTTGAACTCAGATCACTGGTAATCAAAATGTGAAAACAAAAAACATGATATTTGGACTAAGCGGCTTAGCTAGGACTGGAGGAATAAAAGTTTCTGAACCAAAGTTACTCCAACGTTTTTGAAGCAAGGCAAACTTTTAATAAACAAACAATAATTAGACCAAAATTAAAACGATATTGTTAAAGGATACACGCTAAATGGAGGTATTAATCAATAGCATAGCTTTATATTACAATTCTCGGCTAATTCTATGATAGTAGCTTATACCGTCACACATTTATAACAGACCTGCGCAATAGCCTACAGCCCTACACTTGGTTTCAATCGTCACTTAGAATATCTTTATCAGGAGAACAATCAGAAAAAATCTTTTAAAATATCACAACATTTTGCATCTTTTAATGGCTAATATTTCCACAAGTATTTAATTTCAATGTTTTGATGCCTTTCAGTAATGTATTCAACGCATTTTTTGCAGCATGGGGCAAACATAAACAAAACCGCACAGACATTTTGGGTGAGTTGAACAAACATGCTCTTGCACAAGCTTCAACCACAAGATCGGCAAGAGAAGCAATGTCGAGACCCAAACAAAAGCAAACACTCAAAACAATGTTTGAAGCAAATTTGAAAAGATTCTGAAAAGTGTAATTAACCCAGCACCATGGCAAATTTCTCAAAGATGATGAGCGTTTGGTAAGAATTTTAGATGGGGAAATTTTCTCGTTTCATGAGATGCAGAAATTGCACGAGGTTTCTATCCGTGCGTAGATTTGGAGTAGATTGAAAAACCGCAATTGGATTAACGCATTCGTTGAGGAAGAGAATGCTGCTTTTAAATCCAATTAAAAATCTTTTTGTCAAAGTGCAGTGATTTACGTATAAACTGCGCTGTGCGGCAGTATAGCGTCCATATTACGAAGAAGCAATGTTAAAAATGTTGACCGTATTTCGCCAGTTTTCTTCGAAGCCATTGTTCTAAAGTTTTTGCTTTTTCAAATTGGCACAGTTTCAATATGGACAATGTACAAGCTTGTATGAATTCGCTACGACCAAAACATTCTTAAACCAAAAAAAGCTTCAAATTTGTCTGTCAACAACAAAAGGTTCCAATTTCTGTTCAGCTTCTGGTAATAAAAAAATACATAAACCAAGCAGTCACAAAAAAATGACCATATTATGACTATAACAAGCAATCAATTACAATATTATGTAACAGTTAGAAGGATGTATTAGTGGTAGACTTGTTTTTCGAGAGAAAGAGGCAGTTTTGACTTAAATAGTGAACTTGCTCTGTTGAAGGCTTGCTAACCAAATGATGTTCTTCTTGTTACAGTATTTTATTTTCTTTGCTGGAGTTAGTTGTAATTTTTTGACCAAGATAAATATATTGATCAATAGTTTCGATTGTTATTCCATCACTAAGATTATGAAAATGGTAGAGACAAAGAAGGTAGTGATGGAGACAAGATTCTTCACCACAGAAGATAAGTAATTAATCAAAATAACCACATTTTTAAAGATTATCTTATGATATAATTCAACGTTGATTTCATGGAGAGAGTCCATGGTCGAAAAAAAATAATTTAATTCACTTCTGTGAACATTGATGCTCTCAAAGATCTAGAACTTAATTAATACCCATAAAAGAAAGTGTAGCAAGACTACGGCGTGGTCTTATATTCAAGTGGCTTTGCTAATTGCATGTCAGGCCCTTTTGAGTGACAGCTTTAAGTTGGCAAAAAAGGTTAATACCATAGCCGGCACTGTAAGCACAAGATAATCCAAATCGTCCACAGAAAAGAACATATTACTATTTGTATCTTGTAAATAAACTCGATTCTCTCTCAGATGTTGAATGAAAGGAAGATATTTGTATACGCTTGCAATCGGTTTAAACAAATTCGTCATTTTGTTGTCTTCATATTATGTTACAAAATGGTGGATTCGTAAAGGTTAAAAAATATAACTATGTATTTTACATCAAATACAGTTATTACATTTTAAAACCTCTACAGCCTGTCTTACCCCAAAAAGGGATCACCAGAATGTCCTTTTTCAAATAGAAAAATGCGAAAGAAGAATCAGAAGGTCCTTATTCAAATAGAAGAATTCTATAGAAGAACGACATCGTTCATTTGATTTTACGTAATACTGATTTTAGCAATAAAGCAGATCTCTGCATAATAATTCTGAACCTTAATGAAACAAGTAAGCTACTTTACTGACATTTGGAAAAAGTGGAAGGATGCAGCTATCAAATCAATTGAGCTGTCAATGGAAAAAGTTTGTTTCATTTCAACGTTACATTACGTTAAAAAGTTAACAATTGCAGACTTTAATTATGTTAATCTATGCTGGGGTGGATACGGATGCATGAACACACTAAAGTTTGCGCTTGAAAGTTCAACTCTGTGGTGGCCTGGCTACCTTCCATAATCCGTTTCTTAAGTGCATTTTTGCACGTATCAACCCTTGAAGGCTCGGTTCAGGTTTTACGTGTGCACTGTTGCTATCAGACGCTGAATAACATTTTTGAAATTTAGGTCATATTGCTTTGGGAGAAAAATTTTCTTCGACAATTGATTCCTGGCGGAAATAAATTTTAGACGATTCGTTTTTCTTCACATTCTAAAGGACTGGCTGGACAAGATAACTGGACGAAGTTCTTAATCAACGGATTTAAGAAGAGAAATTGTAAGTTCAACCAACAAATAAAAGCGAACATGTAGTTTATTAACCCCGGTAGCAACTCCGTACCGGTTATACTTGAGCTTACCGTATGTTTAAATTACTAAGTTCAAAACATAGCATATGGTATGACTGGTATTTCTTGCTTTTTGTCAGATAAATCAATGTCGATAATTACTTTAAATCAGTTATGACAAAGTTAGCAAATAAAATCATGGAAAACAAATACTGAGACATCTTTGGTTTTCTACATTTGAAAACTAGGAGTAAGCCTGGAGTAGAACAATTCCTGTGCGTACATCGACTCAACCAGGGCTTTTTTCACATTAGTCATTGATTACTTTGTATTGAGCTGAACTCTGCCCGTTTCGAAGCTGGTTTATTGTTAACGAATCCAATCATTCAACGAAAGTGTAAAAACTTTTCCTGACCGAGTTGGTTCTTTTAAACTTT
The DNA here is from genome assembly GCF_918807975.1 of Aplidium turbinatum. Lineage (NCBI taxonomy): Eukaryota > Metazoa > Chordata > Ascidiacea > Aplousobranchia > Polyclinidae > Aplidium > Aplidium turbinatum. The sequence goes on from NC_137474.1 coordinate 2,760,601, forward strand.
GCCATTTTTGACATAATAGGCTTATAGAATAAAGTGGATCATCCCCAAAGTATAAGATCAAGAAATAAAACCTAATTTTTCGAAAACCAAAACACCTAAAAGGACCTACTTAGCTTGATTTTGAAAACTCACTCCATTTGACGCCAACGACTAAACACATCTAAACATTTACATGGAAAAGATGTTAATGATTTGCTAATTCGACACTGATCAACGCAAAAGTACAGCCAAGCGTGGGCTATAAACGTCACACAACATGAGAAAGTGTCAGGGAGAAGGTCACGTTCGCGTGAACGACGGAAGAAAGTAACCGAAAGTCTCTAATCTTTGCATTCGATATTGCTAAATTACGCCATAGTTCCTGTTTAGTTGGACTTTATTCTATATCACATATCATTGTTTCGTCATTAGAGATCACTGTACCTAAGTGTGACCTAATCAAAACAACAGTTTCTCCAACCCAGTTACAAGGAGAAACTACACGCAAACCTCAAATGTGTGACACAAGTTTTGTTTGACCTAGACTAACATACGCTACGTCATAAAATATAGGCCTACTTACATTACATGGTTTTAGTAACAGAAATACCATTCAAATTTTACAAACACCAAAAAGGATCTGATTTCCAGATTAGAGATTGGACTGTGCCAATCAATTTAGAAAGTGCCAATTCACAGCAAAAGAACATAATGTACCTCATATTTCTTTTGTTTAATGCGCAAGTACGAAGGCTTAGACTTCGCATTGAGATAGTGTAGAAAAAACGTAATCAATAAGTTGAAATGAAATTCACACTGTACTTTCCACATGATCAAGGCCAATAATTAATTAATCAACCAACATGAAAAACAATGAAATTTGCCATATCTTTCTAAATCAACTTTATAGCCTTTTAAAGTGCTCAAAGTCGACTCTATTGAGACACAGAATGCCTAAGGCTATCGATTAGCGCCACACTAAATGTGTACACAACACATTGGTAACCACGGTGGTACCAAAGTAGCTTGTATGAACACAAATACACTTGATGCAATAAAATTCCCAAGAAAGCTGTTCTCTCCCTGTCTCCTACGGTGGGAGACGTTTAAGGCAATCGCTTTCCCGAAAACACGGAAAATTAACTTTGTATACGGTTTATTTGCAAGGTCGTATTAATGTAGATGTACACACAATGTACACATCACAATGTACACTTCAATGTAGATGTAAACACAATGTACACATCATTGTGTTTTGTTAAAATCGCCCCTCTCCCAAGGCTGCTTGCTGGATCCGTACCCTGTCTCCAAATAGGAAGAGTCATATTTCATATAGGCTGCAACAGCAAGCAGGCCCGTGTCTGGGTGAAGGACGATTATAGTGTGCAAGAGGACATGTCGATTGTACCATCTTCAACCACTTAACGGAGTGGAAGTTTTACGTGTCTTGGATGATGAAATCAAAGACTGGCTGCTCTCTAGTAGCCTTCCAGTAGTTTGGGAATATCGTAAATACTGGAATGGTAAAAGGACCGCCCAAAAGCTCAAGAGAAAGAACCTTTCATTTGGTTGGATGGTTATTTGGTTTATTTCAGAGTGTGTGGAACTGTGGATTGCTTTTTGGTGAAAACCTTGCCACACTTTAGTGTTGTGTGTGCGTCGTACCAGACAGCAAATCAGTCATTTTCTTTCATTGATTGAACGTCTGTGAACGCTGAATCAATGTAAAACATGACTAAATTTTTTAAGGAATGATTGCAAGACATACGATTTAGATAGCGTACTATCAACGTTCTAAATACAGTAAATTAAGACAAGAACCACCAACTATCGTCAACCTTTTTCAACACCCATACAAACATAAAAAATTGTAAAAATATTTTCATTTAAACAACGATTACAACGAAAACAGGGGGCAAGTGATTCGGCTTGAACAATCAAATTTAACACGAAATACTTTTCAAAATGGCAGACAATGATGAACAACAAACCCACAAACACGATATAATCGCATTTTTGTAGCTAATTGACAGATAAGAGTCGAGTAAGCATCTCCGTTACACAAATGCAGTAAGTCAAGGTAAGAATTATGCGTTTCGAAATTCACAAGCATTTCTATTAAAATGCAACTCAATCTTAATTCAAAGCGACGAATTAGCACTTGCCTTCTTTGCCCAAAGCCTTTTCCAGAGATAACGCAGACATTATCAAGAAACTGCTCCAAAGTAAATGTGCTTTCATAATCAAACGTTGCGCGTTCTTTCCAACGAGTAATCCTTCTCCGAGAACTTGCAGCTTTTGAAACAATGTCTTTTGTATTCTATGGATATACTGAATGACTAGTAGTTCTATACAGAAGACTAAACTGTTTAGAATATTCTTTGTTCTTTTGTTCAGTAGTTTTATTGGAGTAGCTCTAAGTTTTATAAAAAAAAATCTGAAAATGAAATTTTGTAAACTTCTGTCAATATCATCATAACCAAAAAGCAAACGTGGTTCCTCCTGATTCTTCTACATGGAACGATACAGGTAGTTAAACAATTGGCACAATATTAATTCGCATCAATCTGAAGATCACAAGATTATTTCTATCCGATGTACAAGCAGGTTTCTGGCGCATTACAAAAATAGCGGACGCTATAAGGACTAATATATCCACGATCTTCCTCGCCTACACAACCAGGGATCGTATACAGCATTAACTGAAAACAAGTGAGAACTATGAAAAGTTATCGATTCAGTTGCTCACTTTGTCCCCATAATAATAATGTTATAATTTTATGTATTGTCGCTCTACAACAGCTAAGGTCTTTTAGCGACAGGGCTCATTTTTAATTTTGTATCAGATTTACGAAGTCATCACATTATTATCTGACGTGTCCTCACTACGTAATGCAAGAAAGTAGACAATCGGTACCGTTTATAAAATCTTCCGTATGGACAGACTTGGATCTCAAAAACAAGGTACAGAATTTAACCCTCAACTAAATGTAAGCTTCATGGGTCCTAGCACTGATGTCGACACTACACTGACACTGGCTGCAATGTTACTGGGAGGATCTTGTGTGGCTGGCTGTCTCACGAGGAGCAAGCAAACAGAAACACTGAAATGTGTTCATCTCTCAATCTCTTAGTCATTATTTTCATAGCAATGATAAGATTTTGCTTCACTGTTGCGCAGCTGGTATTCCATGCAACCAGATACGTTGAAAATATTGAAGCCAGATTATTTAATCAAGATCTGTTTTCGTTCAAGCATTCTGCTACAGAACCTGAAATGCTGCGGGCACCAAAGCAAACGCGCGCGGTGCACTTTTTCTTAAAAGAGAACCTCGCTGAACAATTTTGATCTTTTTCGTACGCTTTTGATGACGTCACTGTCTGATTCGAAAAAAAATTGTTCTTGTGCGACACCACGCGGAACACAATTATACAGAAATATCCTCGTTTTTGTCCCTTGTGATGAGCACAAGATGCTTTCGTGGGTCAGGTTTAACCGCCTGCGAACTGACGTCGGCCGCTTTCGTTCGGACATGCACAAGTGGGGCCTGGCTCCTTCATCAGAATGCGAGTGTGGTGCCACGAAACAGACCGCATACCATGTCATCCACCACTGCCTAACCCACGGGCCTCCACACGGTGCGCATGGTCTGAGGGTCATGGACGACGAGACTGTTGAGTGGCTGATGATTTCCTGCCCTCCAATCTAGCCTGGAAAGATCTGCTCATACGCCGATGATGAGCACAAGACCTGCTTTACAATGGAAGGACAAACGCAAATAAAATATTGTAAGATTGTTTTGATTTGAAAATAGTTATATTAATATCATTATATTGATACTGATTTATTTAAATAGTGTTTTCACATGCCAACTTTTGAGACTATCTTCGACATTTACATGATTTGTTCATACGATGAAGCTTTTCGCCGTTTCACAAATGAGTTTGCTTGTTAAACCTAGTGATGTTTCAATTATAGCGGTTGAACAATTTACTATTGCTGAGGTACACTGCTGAACTATGGTCGTGTTTATTTAAATTTTGTATAAAACAAAATGACAAATAAAATTTAACAAATCGCAGAAGATTTTTTTGTTCGCAAACACTTGCTCCAGCCCAGGGAAGAATAGGGTTAGTAAGTCCCAACAGCGGTGAACTTCGAGGGAGTTTTCACACACTGTAAATGATTCTTGTCGTATCCAGGCTAACGCTCAATAGTTGAAGGTTTAAAGTTAAATAGAAGGCTAGGAAGTCCACTTTTGTATCCATCATCATGTGTGACATCAAGTACCTTGCCAAAGGTCCAGCCGCATACTCTTAATAAGCGCCAAACCGACACCTTCCTGAGCACTGTAAAACAGGGTTTCTCCAAATCCTTATTGTGCTTCCCCATTTCAGAAAATATATTTTTTATACGATGCCTTAGTGGGCAGTTTCCAGTGTAAACTGCCCACTGAAGGCCCATTTTTATTTTCTTTAGCAATGTTTAAATTACGATTTACGTCCCTGTTTGGGGTTGCGACTGTAGGCTAGTTTGGGAAGCCCTGGTCTAAATTCGTTAACACCCGACTATGTTGAATGGATCGAATTAGAAATGATGAGATCTAGAAGCCCTCTCCGTGTGTGCGCACCAAGTTAATTGATTCATCTCAATAGTTTGCCACAGTAGCCTACCTGCGCAAAACCTGGTAAACATTTTCACACAATCTGGGGTGCTGTAACAAAGGTACCTTTGGACACCAACAAACCTTCTGTTCTTTCTAGTTTTGTCGCGCAGAGACTTTTGTTTGCCTACATTATGACGTCACGGTGTTGGAGGCGAAATTATATTAGTCCGTGGCATAAAAAAAAACAATTGTGGCAAAGAAACCAAATATGACGCAATAGAGCATGAATATGACGAAGCAAGAACTCACTGTTAAAATCACAACAGCGCCATATAGCGGACTACAAATATGTCTTCTTCACATGAAAGATTCTTTGTTATGTCATGGCAATAGGAAATAAAGGAACGTTGTATTAAAATAAGCTGAAGAAAACAGTAATAACATTGACTCACAAAATTAAATTTATTTTTCTGCGAAATTCAAGATTGAAGAGAAACAAAATTATTTGAACTGTTGAAATCCTAAACAAGTTGTGTTAAAATAAATCGCATTCATTTAATTACTCATGTGTCTGGCTAAACAAGGGGTTATTAATTTTAACAACGTTTGTCTTCACAGCAAGTCAAACATTTTCATCGCTAATTGTGATTAATTAGTCTCCAACAAACATTGACATACACTATACAGCGTACGTTATGTAGACGTTAACGTGCGTTGTTTCAGTAAAAAAGATGGAATGTACCAAACAAATTTATTGAGTAAACATAACAGAAAATATAACTCCACGTTTTAATCAAAACGTCCCGGGCAATTCCACCTCATTTTAAGCCATCAAAGCGAAACCCAACAACAAAACAATAAAAATTTATTTTTCTGTATACAACCAGCCAGCAACGTTCTTTTTGCGTTAATTCAAAGTTTGAAAAGTTGAATTAATGTAAAAAAGAACTAATTTCTCAGCTGGGTGGAAGCATCCGAACAAAACAATGACAACAAAATATCGATAAAAAACTGTAGAAAGTTGTAAAACAACGAAAATAAATAACAATCCTTCTTTTATACCCTCCCCGATAAATAGGGGGGTAGGTTGATCCAGGCATCATGACATGCACAGTTATGGGAACAATGTGGCTAGGTGAACACTAACAACAATAAAAAAGAAGTTGCCGCTTTTGTCTTAAATTATTCTAAAGTCAATCGCCCATGAAGGAACAAAACCGAGTTGAAATCAGGAATCTTGGAGCCAACAAAACCAACCGAACACCATCGCGCAACCTTCTTGTTTCGCTTCGAGCGGTAGCAGTTCGCAGGAAGATTCACCAAACAGAAAGTTTTACCTTTTGTAGATACCCCAGACAGGAAAATTCGTCCTTTTTTACATTCATTCAATGTCTACAGACGCTGAATCCATGTAAAAATGACGAATTTTCCTGTCTGGGTTGAGATTTGTTCTGTCAAGACAATACGAAGTAGTTTTTACTGCAATGAAATAAATACTGACGAGAACATTTAACGAAACCTTGAACGAAATTGAATTGGGTGGTGAATGACTTCACAACAATATTTTGTTATGAAACGCCACTCTTCATCAAGCGCTGACGCTAAAAATAATTGACGCCGATTCTTTTTCACCAATTACTCAGACAGCAAAATCCGTCATTTTTACATTCATTGAACGTCTACGGACGTTGAATCAATGCAAAATGACGGATTTTGCTGTCTGAGTAATTAATGCTAAACATTGATAAGGCTTTTTAACTCTGCAGCCCGCAGTCATACGATGGACCCCTGCGGCCACAGATGAGAGAAGCATCTTATGAGTTCAACTGATCAAAACAAGCAACATAGCTGAGCCTTATTTCTCGAAGAAAACATCGCCCCGCATTTGCATGGTGCGTCCACCCCTTGATACGCATCACAAATAAGACGGCATGACATATCAATAATGAAGCGAACAGTTTTGACAAAATATGTTTAACTCTTCTTTAAATTTTCATCTCTCTGTAACGTCACAACTCTGTCATTCATCACGTTACAATGTCGTCATCGACCTCATCGCTTTGAAGACAAGGATTTTCTTTTCTGTTTAAAATGTCCATGCTTGCAGGTCACACAGCAAAACCCTTGTTCTTAATATTTTGGATTTCCAGGCGTAGTTCCTCCGCTTCGCGTAATATCGTGTCTACGTCACGAGGTAGGGTAATCCCCATTTGCTCCAATTCGCTGAAAAGCAGCCAGAACGAAATTAGATTCCATTTCAGCGATACCAAATTGAAACTCGAACAGAAACTTATATTTCTGGTGGTTATTTGAAGTCTTGAAATTTAAAAAACAAAAACGGATATTTGAATTAAGCTTATTTTGGTTAAAACATTATCCGACTCTAGCAGGTGGAGGTTCGACATAATGGATCTGTTCAGCGACTGAGTAGCCATTTAGAAGTTAGCAGTTTGGTGCTCAAACACAGCGTTGCCAGGTGTTGATTAAAGGACAAGATGATTATGATGTGAGCAACTTTATTTCTAATAATCGACCAACCTTTCCGACAAGTTCATGATCTGTTCCGCGGTGGCCACTCCATGTTTGAGCATTACCGGCTTGTAATGGAATAGGTTCATCTTCTCTAGCCACTCGCCTAGTGACGACAGGTCCAACAGCACAGGGATGCAGTCGTCTTGGTCCCGAAGCGGTCTGAAGATAATATGGTAAAGTTACTGGAGTGGAACGTCTTCAGTCCAGCAATTGACGTCATACCCAGGCTGCTTGGAGATTACCGCAACTTTTAGCGTTGTGTTATTTCATAGACGTACAAAACTAAAAGAAATTGAGGAAATGTTTCTATAATTACAACAGGGGTGTCCAAAGTACGGCCTGTGGGAAAGGTATCGCCCGCGATGCGTTTTTATATGACCGCGCCTTCTGCTGCAAAATATGTCATTTTTGCCAACAGATCATATCAACGCATTTTTCAATGTTTTTAATTAATACTTTGCAAAATAAATGTCAAGCTCTTTCTGTTCAACATATTTGTGGGAGCAGACATTCTCTGTTATGAGCTTAAACAACAACCGCTTGAGATCAAATGGGACGGTTGCTAATCAACAACCTGTCCAGGTGAGTTACATAAAAAAAAGATTCAGAAACGCTGCTTCAGTGCTAATGTCTTGCCTGTTGTTGATGGTGTCTTCTAAACAAATCGGTTCTTCTATGAAGCTACCCAACAGAGCCACCAGTTGGGTGAATGTTGGCCTCTGCGTTAAACCTCGGTTCCAGCAATCTAGCATCATCTTGTGGAAGACACGCGGACAATAGCAAGGCGCTGGGAGGCGGTAGCCACTCTCGACTAGGTGAACAACCTGCAGGAAGAAAATAATAAATTGCTCAAACCATGATGTGTGATTGCACAGCAACAAATTGGGTTCATTTCAGCATAGGTTCACATATTGTACAATGCACAAAAGTAGTACATTGAACACACAACTTTTTTTCATGTGGAAGCTACACCGTGGAGGCATCGAAAAAAACATGCGGTTGTACAAGACAAGATGGCCCCACTAATTTAAATATAAAAAAGAAACAAATACTATTTGCCGGTCATATTTACTCATTTTATGGAGCAATTCAAACAAATAAATCCACTTTACTTGGCTTTATTTCACTTCACACAAAGAGGAATATATGCAAGTTGAGTCTCCTACAAGTCAGCTGTTGTGAACTGTGCAAACAGCAATTGAGCAAGTGACAAGTGAGCTAGCAACATTTCAGCAAGTGGCTGAAGTTTGCAAATGATGAAACTGCGCAAGTAACAACTAAGAAAGCCGAAACTTGGCATGTCACAAGTCAACAAAATCAGTTTAACAACCGATGACCAAGCAATTCCGAACTGAAAAAGTACATCTCTTTTGCTGACTTGACAGTAGCTGAAATGCACTTGCTGAGTTGTCGCATACCGAGTGGTCTGACGACCATGCAATTACACAATGTACGTAACACTGCAACCGCATAGAGCACACAGTAGTACAAACCTCTTGGTTAGGCATTTCCCAATATGGACGTTCGCCGAATGACATCACTTCCCACGTCACTACACCGTAACTCCATACGTCACTTGATGAACTGAACGTCCGCTGAGTGATGGCTTCCGGAGCAGTCCACCGGATTGGGATCATGCCTCCCTGAGCAAGAAGAATCAAATGATGGTGTCAGCCCAGGAAGGGTGTTTATTAAATATAAGTTGTTGTGAACCATAGGATTGTATTTGACCAATCAAAAGACAGGAAGTTCTCTTGAACAAACGGTAATTTCTGGGAGAAGTTTCTCGGTCTCACCTCGAGTGCGTTAATTAGAAACCACACTGCACCCCGTGGCCTACGATATAACACGGCCGGATATCGTGCCGCGAAGAGAAAAAATTAGAGGGGTAACTTTTCTACACAAAGTTGCATATACTAACAGCTTTACAATGGTTAACAGACAAAATATTTTACATTACTGAACAATTTATGGACATAATGATGCGTTAAAAAGCATTCAACATAAAATTGTAATCATACGCTGATAAGCTTGGTTCAATTGCTAATCTGGTCAGCCAAAACTTGAAAATTCGATGTGGCAAAGTATCACAGCTACCGTCATTGTCACTTTCACTTTCATCTTCTTCTTCATAACTCGATGGTACTTCAATGACCTTGCGTTTCTTGCCTCTCTGACTACTGGTACTTCCAGATCCTGTTCCAGATGGCATCTTCGACATTTCTTTCTGTGCAGCTATGTCTTCAGACGTATATGCCTTCCCTGCTGCTACTTTGGGGCCACGTTTTTGACGTGTTGTTGCTGGTGGAGACAGGTGCTCCTTCAACATGTTTGCCACAACTTCTCCCAGGGCCTCTTGGACTGTCTCAGTTGGATTGTTGTTTGCATCAGGGAGACGCTTAAGCACCTGCTGCTCATCCTGAGGTACTAGACCGCAAGCCTTGAATCCAGCTGCAAGGTTTTCCTTTTTCTCCTCCATCTGGTTACACAGTCGTTTCAAAAGCGATGGAAACACGGTCTTTGGTATGCTGCCCTTCACTCTGCTCTCCTTTCTCTAGTCCTCCAGTATCCTTCTCCACATCTTTACTGGCCCAAATACGGCAACATCCAGTGGTTGAAGTAGATGGGTTGCATTAGGTACTAAACTGATAAACTTGAAATCATTTTCTTCACAATCAGCTATCACCTGTGTACTGAAATGTGATGCCAAATTATCCCCAATAAGCACTTTCTTCCCAGGCTTCTCCTTTACATGGTCCGGAAACAACTTGAACCACTCCTCAAACGTAGTGGAATCAAACCAACCACTAACTGAGTGATTGTATAATGCACCAGGTGGGCCACCTTCCGTCCAACCAGCATAGAGAATCCTTGATTTATACACGACCATTGGAGGGAGATACTCTCCCACTGCATTTCCGCAAAACATCATGCTCACGGCTTGCTTGGAGTATGATGTCTTTCCACTCTTCGAAGTCCTCTTCTCACAATGCACTGTTTAGCCCCTGGATTGTCTGTTACATTGGTTTCATCATAATTGTACATGTTCTGGGGCTCTACCCCATTTAGCTCCTCATAAATGTTTTTGAAATATTCTTTCATGATAGTTGAACTAATTTCAGCACGGCTTGGCTTCACATTGTCACTTTGTCAGTAAGTCGTTGTGTAAGATGTTGACGTTCCTTAAATTTTTTTAGCCAGTCCCAACCAGGCAGGTTTTCCCGGAAGATTTTTATGGCTTTACCTTGTCGATTAACATAATCTTGTACAAGGTAACGAATGTCAGAAGACGATAATGGAAATTTCCAATCAGTTAGGTGGTTGATGACTTTTACGAGTGCTGTCTCTTCAGCAGCCAATAACACTGATTGTCCACCTGGTTTTCCTGCATGTTTCACTGTTGGACGTGTCTTGTTCCAAACCGTTCCATACGGTATGGTATTTTGAACTGCTTCGATGCAGCATGAATGGTCAATCGTCCATTCTGCACCTGCCGCACAGCATTTTCTAGGTCTACTTGAGTATATGCAGTTTGATACCCCTCGACCCAGCTTTCCGTTTGTAGACTCGTGGCATAATTGTTACAGTATACTATCAAACTTAATCAGTATCTACAAAGACAAAACAAAATACAAATTTACTATCATAAAAACACAACTATACAGAATTTTGGACACCATTGTTCAACTTTGACGTTCAGTGTGACTTTGATAACCAACGTCAAAGTCACACTGACTGTCAAAGTCACCCCGATTAACGGTATTCCAAATATTGCTTAAGCTACAAACATATTTTATAATTAATATGTACAATTACAGTATAAGCACATAAACTATCTAAACCAAGGCTGTAGCTATATTGACGAAAATGAGGCACTTGACTTCCACAGCAAAATTTTAATGTGCATGATTATGTCTGTTCAACCTTGTGACATTTGACAAATATATACTGGTTATAACCAAGTGGTTTTTGGAATATCAGCCAAAATTTCCTCTAGTTTGGTTGCTTCTGGGCTTTGTACAAGGATATTTTACAAAAATTCGACAATAAATTACTAAATGTTAATAAAAGGATTTTTGGAAAAAAAGCAAACTATTTAATTGCTGCTCTCGATCCTGACTACGGCCTAGATCACATCACAAAACTGAATAATCTAATGACTAATAATGTAATGCCTACCCATTATTGCAGATTATAACATAGAGCATAACTTAGTACTGCAGCACAATATACGTCTACCCTGTGGTGTCATCACTGCACTAAAACCTTAACCTGTTAGTCACTACATATTGCTAAGTAATGTTTTCTGTGCAAAAAGTTATCGCTATATTATTGTTATTGTTTATCTTCAAGCAAAAACAAGCTGCTCCAATCAGCAATTCAAACTAGATTAGATATGGCTCAATAGCATTGCCAGATCAGGAATTCTGCCCTAATTTGAGAAAAGTTCAAAGCTGTTGAAAACAAAACTTGTATTTTGGAAATTTTTTTAGTCCTGGGAAAAGATCCTTAGCTTAACCCATCCTAACTTTAATCCTAATTCTGGCAAAACCTCTTTGTGACCATGGCAATATGTGGGTAAAAATAGCCACTCCGAATTACATTTGCTGTTTTGTCAGCAAAATTGATACTGCTTGCTACAGCAAAGTTTTTAACAAGACCACAGATGTTAAAATGGTGTATGATTACTTATGCTGTCTACTCTTGCAACAGATACCATTTTAAAAGCTTTGGTTTTATAGGAGCTGTGCTGCAACAGCAACACTTTACATTTAGGCTACAGTTTTAGTAACTTCAGAGAATGAAATTAAATGGTGAAAATTGAACTGACAGTGTTGCCAGACGCAAAGCGTTACCCCTCTAATTTTTTCTCTTCACGGCACGATATCCGGCCGTGTTATATCGTAGGCCACGTGCACCCCAAGCCAAAAATACAAAGGGGTTGACAGAAAATTGCAGTTTACAAAGACGAAATTAATAAAAATGTCTTATTAGTCCAAATCTATCCTATGGCTTCACCTTAAACCTATTTTGGTAAACATTCAAAAAGAAAGTGATACTGAAAATATGAACGGAACTACGTTGATGTCTTACTTCCGCTGAAACCGTACTTCATGACTGGCTTAGTGAAACAAAGTAAAACAGAAACTTGGATGTAAATACGCCTCATCAAAGCCGATGACCATTTGTCGTATAAATAAAACCTGATCCTTCTTACCCTGGTGGTGTACATTGCCACTTGATCAGCAGCGACCTCTTCCAGAAAGCGAGACAATCCGAAGTCGGACACTTTGCACTGGTGGCGTGAGTTGACAAGCACATTCCTTGCAGCGAGGTCTCGGTGAACGTATCCCATCCCGGATAGATACCTCATCCCGGACGCAATGTCAAACAGGATCTTGGCAAGTTGTAGTGGCAGCAACTTTCCTTCGTTTTCCTGAGAAATGAGAAATAATTTCAATTGAAGAGCAAAGTAATCTTTCGATGGTAACTTTACAAAATTTCACACTTTACAGTACTCCGACACTTCGAGGATGCAAAAGCCATGGCTAACTTTTAAAAAAATATTCGCTTTAGAGCCTGGGAAGACTCCTACTCTCTGGAAAAAAACGCTCAGAGACTCAAAAGTAAAATATACGTTTAAACGAAACCTAAATCTCACCCGCAGAAATGCGTCCAAAGATCCGTTCTCCATGTACTCGGTGATTATCATGAGAGGACGACTTCTGGTGACAACCCCTTCCAGCCGAATCACGTTCGGATGATCAAACTGACCCATGATGGAGGCTTCGCTCAAGAAGTCTAACTTCTCTTTGTTACTATACCCAATTTTGAGTGTCTTGATGGCAACTACACGGCTGCAAGGTTCAAGTATCCCTTGGCAGACTTCACCAAACTCCCCTGGAAGAAATGTAATTGTGATGTCATTCGACGACGTTTGAAAGGGCGCCGGTTCGACACCGCTCAAGAACATTGGGTTGCGTCTTTGGCAAGACATTAGAGGTATGTCTAAAGGTGGACAAGAAGATTCTTCAAGCACTGGAAATTAGCTTAAATACAACAAAATAATAGACATGAACCGTATTGTAGCAGAGATTGTGGTCGTACAATTCTTCACGTTCAATATTCACCCATCGGGCGTTGCCCGGACATGACTAAGTACAAAAGTCAAACGAGGCATTCCGACAAAATCTCTCCACGTAAAAATAGTGTGCCAGCGGTCAAAAGAGGATTTGAGTTCGCGGGTTATGGTTTATACTTTGCACGTACAACTTTTAATACTTTCTAAAACAGTCGCTCCCAAAAAGGAGGCGCGATGATGAAGTTCTTAGTGCATTTGTAAAACCTACACACTATCAATATGAAGGCTGAAAGTGTTCAAAGTTTGGTAAACATGCTGGTTGTTTTATAATAAAGAAAACACTGAGCATAAGGTTCTGATTGAGAAAATAAAGAAAAAAAAGTCTATGAAATATCAGCAATGTTAGAATAGAGAAACTTTCTGTAATAAATTCAAGCAGGTGACACGCTAAATTGATGTCACGAGAGAAAATCTTGTTGACAAGAAATCACCTCGGCCAATAACTTCCTCAATACGAATCATGTTGTATTCGATCTCTTTAGCGAATTCCTCCACTGCGATATAAGGATCTTCATATGTGCTTGGGTCCACATAAGTCCTGGTGCTGATCAACTCAACTGGAAGAAAGAAATAACAACGGTTGTGGTTTGTTTATTGCCGCTCAATAATTTTTGATTTTTAGCAAATGCACTTTTTTAATTTGTATCAAACTTCTATGTGACTTAATTATTATCCTGACTTGGCGCAACTGCTACAAAAGTTAGAACATAATATAGCATCATAGTTTGATAACTGTCGCTCTGTATTTTATCATTTTTAGCAACTGCACTTCTTTATTTTTACCATACTTTAATGTAATTTGTGTATATTATAGCCATATTATTACCCGGATTGGACGCAAGTGCTCACAATCTTCTTCCACTTAATGTCCAACGCACTTGCATATAAATGTTTATAAGTGAATACAGTTGTGCGCATTGTCGCAGTACTGTTAACCCGACAAGACTGGCCAAAATTAAGCAATTCGCCGTTTTGTGGTCGGTTGAAACACAAACCTGAACTCTGGTTGATGAATCCAGGATACTTCTCAAGATCGACGCTAGATGCCTTGATATACTTCCTTTTCCGCTGGCATAAGATCAATAGGATCCCGATAGTGATTAAGAGGAGGCTGCAAATGACCACAATGACTACAATGAGGGGCTCGTTGTCTTCAGTTGGTCGTGTCGCTGTGGCGTCATCTTGCGGGCTCGCAGTCTTGTCATCTATGCCGCTAGGTAGCTCAATGGAGTCAAATGACATCGGGGCAGAAGAAGCTTTGTCTGGCTTCGTCCGGAAAGCGGTGGGGCGACTAAACAAGCCATAACCCGCGTTGCTTCGGGCTCGAACCTACATTGAAAATCATGGTTGATAACCATCGAGAGGTTTGTTGAACAAAAGAAAAATACTCAAATACTGTATATTTACATAGAAAATCATGGAAGATAAAAAGATTCCAGATTGCCCTGTCTTGCAACATACTCTGTTGCTAATGTTGTAACTATTGCTAATGCCAATGTAATTACTAATTACTCTTTGTAACAGGGAAGCTAAAATGAAGATGATTGAAACGAAAAAGGGAAATAAGATCTACAGCAAGAAAACCATCTAACCGACCACAGAAAATTCATTTAGTTTATGCATTTTTTCTATTAATTTCCAAGATGTTAGATTTCATAGAAAAAAATAGTCTAGTTTAGACCGCATTGCATTAGAGCGACAATGCTCACCTGGACAATGTATGACGTATGAGGTGTGAGACCCGACAGCTTAAAAATAGTTTTTCGAGTTGAATTGTTCCGAACGCCTTTCCCTCCCCCGCTGTACTGGATTTGGTAGGATGTGACGGGACTGCTCGCCCTCTTTGGTTCGTCCCATTGTAGGACCACTTCCCGCGCCTTGGTTGACACCACACGAACAAGAGGAACAACTGAAGGAGCTGGAAAAGGAGAAAAAACTCGTTTGATTAATAGGAGGAACAAATATTAAATGTAAATTGCAACTTGTGTTAAGTTTAAATGCAGTTGATTCTTTCAAAAACTATAACAAGCTTATTTGTAGCTTTCAAAATACAAAGTCTATAAACATCGACCGTGAAAACGAATGCTGCTCTGTTAACTTGAACTAACAACTTTCAACGAGTTGTATTTTGACGGGTATTCAACAATTTCAATCCTTTCCGGAAGCAGGTGGGCCAACTTAAGTCACACGCATACAACGAAGATTTTCCTACTGCACAAGATTCCTGTCCGCCCCCAATCTCTCAAAGGAAGAAAAGTTGCTTCTAATTCGAAGAAAGCCTATAGTTGACTTCCCATGCACTACTGCATCGTTGGCAGTACTGAGTGTGATTTAACGGCGATTCAATCGATCGTTCAGTATCGGAATAGGCTATTATGAAGATAATGACTATGCTGTTATTATGTGGAACTGTGGGGTAGGGCTGATAGAAACTAAAATACGCCGAAGAAATCTTAGCTTTTTTTTATTTGCTTTGACGCAATTTTTTTATTTTGTTTTATTTCGAATGCTTAGCAATTTCGTTTCGTTGTGAATTCGAAACGACAGGTCAGTTATTCAGTCACATGAATGTTAAAAACAAAAGTACTTGTTTCATCACAAAAGTCTTTGTCTTTATTTTATTTCGTGTCGATTTGAATTGAACCTTTAGGGAAAATTTCGTTTCGAACAGCTCTAATGTGGGGTGAAAACAAGTCCACAGACATCATTATGATATCATACAGCCCACTATGCTACAGCGGTGACTATAAAGGCATTGTGATTCCCTTATAATTCCTTTCTACATCAAAAGATGAAAAGGTGTGATTTTAACTGAATGACGCTCTATCGCAAAGCCACGCGCACAAAAAGCGATGTTCGCTGCGGCATTGTTTCCAACAATCCTTCGATTCTCCTGGTTTTGTTGTAAGTCGTTTATAATCTCAAAATACTTAAAAATCCCGATTCTAGACGTTTAATCCACCCGGACTAGACAATAGCGAACAGGGAAAGCGCGTTACGTTAAATAAACGTCAGTTATAGTTGCAATTACGCAATTACAATAGCGTCATCCGTAAAAGGCGATGGATGATCCAAATTTACTAGACGTGACCTCACAATACAATAACACTGACACTCAATGACCAACATAATTACTCCAAATAATAATGCCCTGAACAATTTGGTTAGAATTAAGCACAGTGGAACGTACCTGCTTGGTTGGTCTTCACTCTGACAATCGCGTATTGTGGCCGTGATGAACTGGCACCTGAAACCCCATTGAAGGAACGGATCTATGGAAATGAAAGAGTGGCAATCAGTACTGCGCAGGGGTCAAGCCAAAACCACCTTACTTCGTTTATACACATTTGAAAACACCAAACCCTTCACCTTCAGACTCTGCAACTCCGGCAAAGTCAACCACGGTCTTGTAAAGTGGGACATGTGAGAGGAAGTTGTTTTAAGGAAACAATTGTAAAATACTTCATTTTAAGGATTGCTAACAAGTTGATCGTAATCGAAGACACGTTGACCACACCTGTCATTATTTACCGGCAATTTACCGCTGATCACCCCTGTCATAACTGTTCGATCAGCAATTTCCAGACAATATTACTAAAAAAAAAACAGTTTCGAGGCATTGACATGAAAGACTTAACAACTACGGTATGAGCAATGCCAACATAAGCACAATAACAATATGTGAAAGATGCAATGGCGGATACAAATGATATATCTGGAAGGTAGGAATCCAAGTTATGTATTTTTCTCAGCTCAAGCAAACCTTATGGAAACCTGTGGGAAAAGATTGAGCAATTATTCAACTGCTCCTTTGGTTTACCTTGAACTTGTAACTTGTATGTGGAGAAAGTCTTCTGATGAGGACACGACCGAACGTTAACCGTGATCTTCTAGGGATAAAGTCTATTCCTTCCTCGCAGGGGGAACACGAGGTGTACGAAAAGTCACATCTTTCACAAGTCACACTGAAATAAAAACAATAAAACTTTAGCAATAAGTTTTTGCAAGAAATCGTGGACTTCATTGTGACAACACATTAGATACTTTGTTATCATCGGTTGTTATAATCACGACGGTGGTCTGTAAATGTCATAATTCCTTTAAAAACATATCGGTCCATTTATACAAGTGAATACAACAGACGTCCCAGAAAAATTTGTCTGCAGACCAGAGGTGTACAGGAGCCGGGGTTTGGGAGTATTTAGGAGCCGGGGTCTCGGTTTTCGGCCGGAGTCAGAGTGGAGCCAGAGTCTGAAATTCTTGGCAAAACCAGGAGCCGGGGTCTGATATATGCGCTGCACTTGGCGCAGTTGATATTTTTGTATACTTCTACGGTTTTATGTTCCAACCAATAATTTTT
Source organism: Aplidium turbinatum (assembly GCF_918807975.1). NCBI lineage: Eukaryota > Metazoa > Chordata > Ascidiacea > Aplousobranchia > Polyclinidae > Aplidium > Aplidium turbinatum. The sequence continues at coordinate 2,778,221 of NC_137474.1, forward strand.
TTGTTTAAAAAAATATCGCTGTTCTTTTCATTGTAGGGGACAGAGGAGGTACAAGTGTCATAGACTACGTAGAATTCTATAAGATTCTGGATCGTCGTTCATATTTGGTTCATATCATATCAAAATATATTGGCTGTTAAAGTCTACTGCAGGACAAGAATGGCAACGAAAAGAAAGTATTACTTTTCAAACAATTATTATGGTACAAAAAAGCTAAAGTTATTTGTAATTTGACGTCGAAACTTGTTTCGTTATATCCATTTTTGCATTTTAGGTCTTTAATAAATTTTTATACCTTTTACGGGGGGGAAGAACAGTCACCTTCACGCGGTCCCCCCTGTAAGTAGCATCATAAAAAATGCGAAACGAAGACTGTCAAAACCGAACCTCGACCCGGAACGTTCAGTACAGGACCCCACGAGAACCGCTCTTTTCAGAGCGCGGCAGTTCTACTGTCGACAAGTACCGTCGTCCCACCATCTTACAACTGAACGCTGAGGGCATCACATCCAGCAAGATTGATGTGATCGAGCAGCTCACTCATAAGGACCGAGCTCTTGTCATACCTTTTACCTCGTGATATATCGATTGTAACATGCGCAGAAGTGAGAGCATTAAATTGTCCTACTAAAAGTATAACCCTGTATCATTCAATCAGTTCATGAGAATCTAATAGCAGCTTGCTAATTAACTCGAATTATCTGTGAATGATGGACATTTCCATTTAAAGTTAAGGCTCAGGGATAGAAAAGGACTTGTATCAGAACGGATCTAGCTGAAAAAATTGGTCATTTTAACATCATTTTAACGCCTTGCGACGTTAAAACGATGTAAAACGGGCAACTTTTGCAAGTTAGAAAAACTGGTCAGAACTTTGAATTGACTTATAAGCAAATTCTTCCATGCAAATAGTGCAAAAGCAACACTCGTCAGAAACAATTAGTTTGCTATTTTATCATGCATTGAGCAATTATGATGCAATATTGCGATTGTGCAAAGCAGCTACGTCATCAACCTGTATGTGATGTCAGCTCTCCCGCCGTTGTCACGTGGTTCAGACCACGTGATTGTGACCAAAGTCTTGTTGACGACAAACTCGACCGATGTTGGTTTGGTCGGTGGCTCTGGAAAAATACAAACAAAATAAATAAGGATTCAGCAATTTCGCCTGGCTTAGTCTCTTGGCGGCCATGCCTAAATAATCCTCTCAACGGCCATGGTCACGGAAACCCTTTCACAAAATCATCAGGCCCACAGACTCCTAAAACTCATAAAAAAGTTACCCTAAGTGAAAAGTTTATAAAAATTACTCATATTTAAAGCACTTAAATTTTAAAGAAAATGAAGGGCTGTACATTTTACTATGCTGAAAAGATCGGAAGATCGAAACTCTGGTCACTAGTCGTAGTTACTTTCAATAATGTCTTTTTAGACATTATTTCTAAAGAAATAAAAAAATGAGTCAAAACTCATGCTGATTTAATTTTGTATGGAGCTACATGTACTTGAGAGGTTATTGTTATTTTTTTTATTCACTTAAATTTTACTGTTTAAAAATTTTACTTTAAAAGTTACGAATAATCGTAATCCATGAAAACACTTTGTACCACGATCTTGAAAATACTGTAGAATGACGCGTAACACACTATTCGTTTGAACAAAAGGATTTTTTACAAACAAAAATAAATTTTCCTACGAATTTTCGCAAATTTTGTTTGTAGCAAAGACTATGGCATGCAAAACTGCCAAACCGGGAATATTTGTGCTCGTTTGAAGAGCACAATATGTGACCCATGAGACTGAATTCAAGTATTTCATTCGTTTGTTTCGCTCACACGAACAGATTTTCTAAACTACTTTTTCGCTGCAATTCTATAGTTTGTTTACAAAACAACACAACAAACTGCAGAGATTTTGAAAAAAGTAATTTCGCTTCAAAACATTTCTGACAATTAATCAAACCAATGTGGCCAGACAGCAAAGTCTGTCATTTTTACATTGATTCAACGTCTGTAGACGTTGAAATTGCTGTCTGGGGAGTTGGTAAATGAAGGATTGATATTCGTACTTCCAGGTGTACAAGGCCAACAGCCTGGGATTAGAAGGTGCTCTTTGCATCTTCAATAAATGCCAATAGGTTGGCAAGTATTGACGAAATTTTTCTCACACCATAAGTGTCACTGGTGACCTTGAGTGACCTTTGAACTGTAGTAACCCGATGAGATCGTAAAAATCAAGGGCTTGGTGTAAACAGCTTAGTAGTTATCTTTGCATTTATATTATATTTTACTTCACAAATTAGTGTATTGCAACAAGTGTTTATTTTATGGGAAATAAACATATCATTAGCGTCCATTGACGTGTTTTTAAAGTATAGAAGACACATAACCTACTTGAGCAGGGCACTTCTGCACGGTCTTCAGCAGCTTTGTAGAACCCTGATGCACATCTGCAAGAGGTTGACCCGAAGCCGATAGAGAAGCTGTTAGGAGGACAACTTCCACAGTTCCAGTTCCCATCGTATGCCTTGTACTTGCCAACTGGGCACTCTACAAAGACTGTGGTGAGAATATATGGCCCAAATGTACAAATCACAAGAAATAACTGAAATAATTTTGCTTGTTGAGAATCTGGTTTTCCTAGAATCTAGGTCTTAGTGGGTAGTGATATCACTAAAACATAACGTTGAAAAGTACAACTTTGGGAACCATTAACATTCGCATTCTTAAAAATTGAATGAGGCTGTTCACTAGGCATTTAGTTAAATAACATGATGTGCGTTCTACTGGTGCAAAATAAGCTGAAATCTTTGGTTTATCAAAAAGAATGCCTAGTTGGTAATGATTCAGAAAAGATTAAAAAGTTAGGAAGGCAAGGAAGCCAATTTTCGTGTCCATCTCAAAGGATATTCTTAACTGCCTTGTCAAGAACACAACCGCTCGTTCTCGTTGGGTTTCGAACCGACGGCCCTGCGATCTTTTGCACGTTTGTTTGTAACAAAAGTTACCAAAACAAAAGTTAACAAAAATGGGAAAACAACTTCCCTCGAGATAATGGGAATCGCCCAGCTAAGCAGCCGTTGTAAGAGTGGCAAATAAGTAAACCAGGCAAAACTAAGAACTTTGCAGTTTTCGCGTAGCAGATGTACCAATGATAGTGCAGTGTGATGGATAAAAACTTGAAAAACATGAATTTCTACTACAAAAGAATACTGCTTTATGGTAATTTCAGATTTTTAAACAATTCAGTATATTCACAGCGATGAAGGCTGTTTTAAAATTCTCACAATAATTTACAACTTTCTTGTAGTTTGCTATAAACAATAATACAATCATTTCTCTTGTTACGTCATCAAGTACAAACGTTTGAGATTGGGTTTCGAAATTGTGCAACATGAAGATAAAAACGTGGTAAAAAACATCGCATCCTTGAAGAGTTTACTAAACAAAACGACCAAACGTTGACCTGACACAACTCTTAAAAAGGGAACTTCATATTTAAAATAAATCATTGCAATGTGCAAGAAAGACCATTTCAATTCACTGACAATGAAAAACACTGATATCAAAATGTGTGTTATATTAAAAATATGGGCACAGCTAATAAGACTTCTTTTTGTCAAGTTGTGTAACAAGATGCTCAACAAGTGGTTATGAAATTTTAAGCACTTGACTAACTTCACAGCTGAGACGTATGTAAAACACCACTTAAGAGCACAGTCACCGTTTTGCCATTGTGACGTCACATTAATACACAGATATGCAAGTCAGGTGGGCAGTTGAAGAGGAATGACGTCGGGTCAAGATTAGGCTGAGCAAATAGAACCGTCCCAAAAAGACGGGAACAGAACGAATTTCAATAAGAAGACAAGAACATTTGATGGATCGGTCTTGAGCAGAAATGATATGACTCAAACAATAAGAATAAAATACTGTATGAGTAAATAGTGTCTTGAAAAAAGCAGCTAAATTCCATAGCTCACTAAATGGGGCAAAAATATTTTTCAATATCTGTCTTGACCCAGACAGCAAATCAATCGTTTTTTACACGTCTACAGACGTTGAATCAATGTAAAAAAGATTGATTTGCTGTCTGGAGAGATTTCAGGTTGTTTTCGGATCAAACAATTCCAACACTTCCCAACTCCAAGAACCAGGTGTACGAAAAGTTTTATAAGAGTTTTGTGATAATGGCAAAGCTAAAAAGAAGAAAACATTTATGAGGTCACAGTGTAGGACACCAATGACAGTAAGGCGCCTTTGTGGCGACGTCTATGGGGTTGAAGGTTAATTGTTTTCAAAAACAAATGAACAACTTGAAGACTACAAGCTGCACTTGAACATAAGCAAAAGTCATTGCTTGGACGCATTACGCTGCTCAGTTCGGCAGAAGAGAACCTCTTCAAAACATGATTAAAAAGCATGAACACGTCAAACTAGCTACCTGGTCAAACTAACAACGCCTTCGTTATTAGGAAAGGTGTATGACTGGGGTAAGAAAGGTCAAATCTTTATGACAGCTTATTTCTATGAAGTGCTCCTTTGTTACGGTTACAATACGTAGTTCCTTGGCATTCTGTCTTACCATTGTTGGTTTACTGGAGCATTATTCGAACATCATATCAATGCAAAATGAGTGAGTTAGATACCGGGGAAAGATTGTACATTTACTACTAAGTAACCTGGAAACAACATCGGGACCCATGGGCTCAGGGATTCCCATGTTAGGGGTTTTCTTATTACGTTTATTACGTTGTATTACGTTGTGAGGCAGCAAGTTAGGTGAGGCCTTTCGATTGGTTGTGCCGGTGCGTTGTCTCAGCATTTTTATATTGTAAGTAGGGCAAGGTGTTTTTGCGACAACTACCACTTATAGTAGAGAAGCTAAAGCGTTGCTTCAGTGTTACGACAGCGTTGGATGCGACAAGGCGTTTGTCGATGGTTTTGTCTCCGTGTAAGGTGCAGGAAAACATCTGTAATAGAAAGCCGATTTCATTGTCTCAGATACCAACCGCTCCAGCTACATTTGTACAAACACAGCCACACGTGCAGTGCAATCAATCATGAATAACACGGTGGTCGCCATTGCGCTGAATAGCAAGCGATGGCGCGACTGCATTGTCAGTCTGACAATGATCACAAATCTCCTTTGTTTGCTTCGGTAAATTGGTCAATTGGACATCAGTCCGCAACCTGCTTACGTACACAGGGGGGTAACCAACCGAATGTTCAGAGAGGGTCAATCGTAAACTATCCCCCTAGCAAGATTTCTTCTCATTTGCCCCTTGCCGAAAAATCTAAGACTACAGTAACTAATCCTTGCCCACTATTTTCGGTTCAGACGTAATTTTAAGCAGTTCTATCCGAAAAACAATTCTGTATGCCTTCCCTTTGACAGAGGAAACTTACACCAGCGAGTAAATTCATTCCCCAGCAAAGAATGAATGTGGCCAGACAGCCTCATCCAATCACATTGCCTTCTGCCATTGCTCCTTTTTAGATAGGTCACTCTGATCTTAAGGTCGATGTCCAGCTCATCATCATCATCATCATGTAACCTTTAATCTTAGTGCTGATCTAACAATTCTGCTACGTTCACTTTGCAAGAAAGAAAAAATAAAAACCATATCCTTTACTCAGCCATTCAGAGGGAAAAAACAATACATGTGCGAGCACAACAAGTTTTCCGAGTGTCGAACCATGGCCCTGCCACACATAAATTTTATGCTAAACAGACTTGATGAATGATGACGCAGTTATTAATCATGTTGTTGCTGGTAAAAAAGTGTATTGAAAAACAACTGTAAAACACCAATAGCTCCCGTACCAGTGACATGGCTAGAAAGGAAATTTAAAGAGGCACAAGCAACTGTTGTGGGGCAAATATTTGCAGTTGTTAAAACGTTGTAATAATGTGGTATTAGAAAAACAAGATGAAATTTTGAGGGTGTGATTGTTCCCCAAAGCCTCTCCCCCCCATGGCTACGTCTCTGATTTGTACAACTTACTGGTGAAAGCAAAAAAATGAATTTCTTAAATTAGGCTATTCAGTAATCAATGAAAAGTGAGATCGATTTTGATGATGATGATGGTAATGTGAAACGGGTTCGCATTACAAGCCTAGCCCAGGTTACCGAGGTAAGACAAAGGCTACAAAGGTCAGATTTAATCGCTTATTCAATTTTCATTTGCCATCAATTTTTCAGCCACTACCTAGTGGTCGAAACTCTACTAAAGTCTGCTCCCGTCCAAGAAAATATTAAAGATTTAAAAAATTGTTTTTGTCCAAAGGGCGCTGGGATTTGGAAAGTAAACAAGAATTAGAATGAATTGGCAACTTAATTGGAACAACTATGGTTAATGCTCAAGTCATCTCATAACATGCTCCACTTACAAAAAGAGCAATCAATAATAGACAGAACTAAGTCCGCAGTTAGATATCCACAACGTCTGCAGAAGTAGAATTAATGCAAAATAATAGATTTTGCATGCCAAGATAGACACTAATACTGACAAATAACCTTGTCTACAGCGGAGACAATGTTAAACCAACAAAACTAAACAAAGCATTTTGTACATTAAGATTACATTGATTGATACATTATTTACATAAAATTTCATTTTGTCTACAGTCTATAAACCTTCAAGAAGCCCCTTTTCAGACAGCAAAATCAATCAGTTTTACATTGATTCAACGTCTGCAGTCGAGAAAACTGACGGATTTAGCTGTCTGGGTTTCGCCTATACTGCCAATTAACAGCAGATCTACGTAATTTTAAGCAAAGCACTATATTTTAAATCGACTAAGTTCATAAATCTTCATTTTCTGAGATGACTCAATCTAATGAAGGTTATAAATTTTCTTAACCTTCAAAGTAGCAATGAGCGATATGTCTTCATTGTGAGAACCAAAACGTTACAAGGTTACAGAGTCCAAGTAAATAAATTCAGCCTCTTACAAGTTCCACAAAGTTGTCTTTGTACTTCCCTGGAATTGTATCTACCTAACACACATGAGATATGCATAATTTGATTTAGTATCTCAGTGCATACTAACTTCAAGATGAAAACTTGCACCTAATTACAATATCCCGAAAAATGTATTGTATAATATCATACTATGTATCATACGCAATGGTTGTTAGTACAAAACTAAATTTGAGCTGTTGTAACGGGAAAACTTTGAAATATCACACGTTGACAAGTTCTTGGTTTGAGTGTTACGCCAGAGTACACTGAAAGAAAGCAAAATGACTAGGCCACTCTGTGGGCGTTCAAAAAACGTAAAAAATGGCCGACTTGCTTGCTGGGGGTATGATTCCAAAAATTTGAAAGAAAATAAGTTTTATCCGTTGTTCCCAAACAAAAAATCCGTTATTTGTACATTAATTCAACGTCTGCAAACGTTGAACTAATGTACAAATAAGTAAATGACGGATTTTTCTGTCTGGGTTAACAACCGTCGTAAGCTTCTCAACGTTATGTTTTCAATGCATGTTACATTGCTTGTGAACTCTACTGTGCTTTCTTAACAGTTAGAGGCTAGAACATAAAAAACATTAGACTTCTAAAAACCAGTGATGTCACAGTCTCACGAACACTCATGGATGTGTCTCGTACATTTCAGATACGTCTGATACAATAGCGAAAGCTAAATATGCACTAACAGACCATTTTGTAGAGTGAGTTGAAACACAAAGTGATAAAACCATGAAAACATTGTACATTTTACCACAAACATATAAAACTAACACAGCATGATATTCAATATTAGGACACACAAAAAGGTGCACGTTAAGATTACGTTTGCGCTAGGTCTTGAGCTATTTTGATCTGATAAACAAATCTGAGGCACGCACCTCTGAAATCTATGGACCATTGTCACAATAAAAGATATGGATAATTATGAAAACACCACTTGTAACATTAAAAAACTAGCACCCCCTAATTGGAAGATAATTGGTGATTTACAAGTAAAGAAAACGTTAATTAAATTTGTGGCGGTATGAACGTTTAAAAGTTATTCATCGTTGTCAATACACAAGTCCAATTAGCGACGATAGAATTACAAAATGTGTTGTGTCGTGCTGTAAACGACAAAAGCATAAGATTTGCCAACAATGTGAAAGTTTGGAGACAGATCTTTCATGCCGATCAGGTTTCTGTATAGAAAGGCTGAGCAGAGACCCACCTACAGTTGGCCCTTTGTAAACATATCGCTTGACGCGGAGGGATTTGACGGTACACAGGCAATGTTTTGTGTGAGGCCAAAGCCTTTGCAAACAAAACACTTGTCCAAAAACAGCCAGGAAGAGAAACAAAGATGCATTCCTAACTCTTTTCCTCCCAATAGACGCATGCCAAGATAGGATGTACCATCTTACTCAACCAACGAAACACGTTTAGTGATTTAGCGGTCACATTACCAACTATTGTGCTGGATAGCAGTTAGTAAAATGAGACGACTTTCAACAAAGAAAACTTTCTCAGACTTTCACATAAACAGAGGCCACAAGACCGAGCTTCTCTTTTGGTGAAACCCGTTCGATTGTTCGTTGAAGTTGTACCAGCCGAAATACATGGGAGTTGCTAGCAAGACAATAGGTTAAGAAAAGTTCATCTATGGGGGTTTTGCAACGTTTTCGTTGGGTTTTATGGCAACACGTTTCTACCCAACAACGCTTTGTGATAACTGGAATAAAATGAATTCTAATCGCTGAGCATCTACCCAGACAAACATAATTAATTTCATCATTATACAAATTTCCCAGACAGAAAAATCTGTCATTTTTACATTGATTTAACGTCTGCAGACGTTCAAATGTTCAAATGACGGATTTTGTTGCCTGGGTTCAATTCAGCCACAATTTTAAGCTTCGAAGTTTTATCCCTGACAACGAATTTTGAAATGCTAAGCGCAATCGAAGAACAAAAAAATCAATTAGGTAACGAAGAGCTGACTTTCCATGCAAGCCACAATGATATCGTACCCAAAAGATCACACCAATGACCGCCAGTCAACATTCTTTCTACAGCTGGCTGCCTGTATGCAACATGTTGAACGTAATTCAAACAAAAAGCTTACTTGGGCATTGACGATGGATCTGGGACGTAGGCCTACTTCAGAAGACAATTTTGGTTTGAAGACAATTCGGGTCAAAATTTCTTAGATTATGTATTTTCAAACTTGTCAGATTACAATGGTAAGAAAAAGAAAGTGTGTACCTGTAAACATCTGTCGGATTGGCCGATGATGCAAAAGCTCGTAAGTTCGGAATATTAATACCTTTATATAAATGCTTTTTAGGGTATTTTCTTTTCTTAAATAAAAAGGTGTTGTGTAATGTCATTTTACTGTGTGTGGAGCTACATGTGTTGGAGAGGTGGCTGTTTTTTTTATTTTTACTTATAATCAGCACTACGTAGCAATTCAATTTTAAACAGAAGAATATGAAGAAAAACTGAGCTTAGTTAAAAGTCGATCAACTTTGCTCTAAGCTGCAAGAAAACAAAGGTTCTGCTAAAATTAAATCGTTATTAGTTATGAGATACTTTGCACTTCATAGCAAATTGAAATATTTCGACAAAGCCGGCACTTCATAAAGTAAGACTTAAATCTCTTCTTAAACAAATTCAGATTCAAATGTTGTTTCAAGTCAAGGCTTGACTAACGATGAAAGCTTAAATACAATTTCGAGAGCTTCCATGTTGGGATATCAAAGTACAGACGAAAAAGAAAATATTAAGATTACATTCGACTTCCACAAATCTTTGAGAATATTGATCTCAAATGCCTTAGTTTTGACAAAAATTTGTCGTTGGTTCAACGTCAATAGATGTTCCTTTATCATAAGCAACATAAATCAACCATTTTTATTTTTATTCAACGTATGTAAACGTTGAATCAATGTAAAAATGGTTTATTTGCTGCCTGGGTTATAGCTTGGTGGCAAGTGCTTTGATTCAACCGACTAGACCACAACGTTGATGGTGAAAGGTCCCGAGTTCGAGATCACCCACGAGCGAACGTGACTTCACAGGCTCTGGAGGTCGTTTACGTAAGTCCATCCTATAATTGGTGAATTATATGTGCATTGTGCAATAGGTCTGTGTAAGTAAAACATCCATTCTTCGAGTAAAATTTCGTCACCAACTCTCTCATAATATCCAAACAGGCCATTATGAGCTTTCGCGTAGCTAGTGAGAAAAAAGACTTCAAAATGGGCGAGAAATTGCCTGTAATGGTTCAGTTTTACGGCTGATGATAGTTTCATGGGCCCTAGTTTTAAAACATAACACTGAAGGTGATGACGTAAGAGATGGCGTCATCTTTGCAACACGTCACATGTTCGTTTCTTTTCTGCGATGTAGAGACTGATCTATCTCTGGCAGTGTTCCTAAGGGGTTCGTGAGAAGAATGCGTTGGTTTCAAGAAGAGTATTAGAAGTCATTTTACGACAAATTTTGTAAAACTTTGACCCAGAATCACTCAAACACTCAAAGGTTTGCAGGATTGATATTTTTTTTAAAAGGGCTTGTAATTTGAAAAAGGAAGAGAACTACTGACTTACGGTTGTTGTAATGCTGTGTTGTAGTCTCCGAGTTATAGGTTAATTGCTTTTGTCAAACAAATCGAACCGAAAATCACCTCCTAAACAGGACTAGGGTTCGAAACCTGTCTGGTTTACGATTCAACAACAAGTGCTTTGTTCAACTGGTCCCGCGACGAGCGCTGTGGTGTTATGAAATGAACTACAAACAATTCAATGGATTATTGTGTTTTATTCGATGGCGAATCAACGGTGTTTACAGAAAGTCCAAGAGAGAAATGGAAACTTCTGCTGCCGCTGTGAGACCTCAACCCCACGCGAATTGTCGCTCATTACAGAAATGATGACATGAATGATTTATAGCTTTCTGGCGATAACGATGCTTTAGTGTCCAACTATCAAAGATTATGTTGAAAGCTGAGATTAGCTTTCTGTTCAACGGAGCGAACAGATGCAATAGTGAGTAGCAAAAACCGCTTCACATACTCAGAAAAGGTTTTCACAAAAGCTGAAAATAAAAAAACAAGGAAGCTGTATCTGCTACGTCACTGTGACGTCAAAATTCACGACAATGGTATTTTTCAAGGGAACCATTTGTTACGGTGTTAATCAGCATGTAATAAACCTGACTAGTCAATAACATTAGTAGTCTGTGTTTGTCAGTGTTGCCAAGTTATTTTGTAAAAATAAGTAGTAAATCTGAAAAAAGCCCAAAATACTCAATTCAACAGAAAATGGTGGTTTTCTGCTTAGTTACAGTTGCCACCACTCGCCAACGTGATTTTTACGTTTATTGTTGTAATCCACATAAAAGAACTGCAAGTCCTTGCCATCACTCAGAGTAGGTTTTTCTATACGTCCTACCTTGTCATTATAGTTTTTCGTTTCCAAAGAGTTGCAAAAAACAAGCTCAAAAACAAGTAACCCGCAAATGTAATAAAATATGCAAACTCAAAAAATACAAGCCCAAACTAGTGGGAAAACTGTAAGGTTGGCAACACTGAATGTCTGTCTGGCTGCACCCACGTGGAAACTATCAGAAAAGACCAATTGCTTTCTGTCATTAACCCCCATCACACACAATTTCTGCATCAAACCAACGTTAAAACACGTTAAACCAATCTATTTCACATGTTTTTGGTGCTTTTCAAATCATTTCCGAAACAGGAATACCTAATTTCCTTCTTCCATTGTGATTTTACTTCATTTTCGTGCATAAATATATTTTGTGCCATTTTAACGTTCGCAAACAACATAACTATGTAACATGATACTTGTTGGGTCACTGGGAACAGATAGATGCTGCCATTTTTGAAGCAAATTATTTATTTCAATAGTCATACACTTCAATTGCATTGTGAAAACTCTGCTTGAAAACTCCATTGATTTAATGCAATTCAATATTAAATTAGCTGGTTGTCCTTATCCTCTCGCCGCTGAAACAAACCAGTCTTGCGTTCAAAGTACGAAGTTTAACCAAAACAATTGTTCGATCAAAATACATAAAATTTGCCTTCAACAGTATTGCAATGAAACTAACTGCTGTTTCTAATGCAGACATTTTGCAAAAATCCTACAATAATGAAACTAAAACTATTAGTGGCATGTCTAAAGTGCACTCACACATTGCATATTTATCATACCAGGCAACAAATCAGTCGTTTGTTGCATTGATTCAACATCTGCAGACCACGAACAGTTGTGACAAAGACCATTGCTAGCCTGGATATTCTACTCACCATTGCATTCAGTCAATCGGTCGTTTGGTTGATATCCTGGTTTGCAATGACAGCTTCCTGAAGGCACTAGCCACTGTCCTCCACCGTTGCAGTGCAGACTTGGTGCTAAACAACATAATTTGCATTTCAAAAGATCACGCTTTGTATCGCTATATCAGCTCACTTGTATACTTTGATAGCCTATTTTGAGTTGGCGTATGTACGAAAAGTTTATATCTTACAGGCTACAGCACATCGAATATTTAAGCACAGTGTAGGCTACGTATTAGCATGATTTGTCATTGGAACAGCAACAAATTTGGAATGGCAATGGACGGGACATGTAGCAAGAATGACAGACAGTAAATGGGCCAAAATAACCACAGAATGGACACCGAAATATGCAAAAAGAACTAGAGGGAGACCGAAAAGAAGATGACGGGATGACATTGAAGAAAAGATTGGCATCACCTGGATGAGAACAGCGAAAGACAGAATGGTGTGGAAACATATGTGGAGGCCATCTGCCAGCAGGGGCATGATTGGTTGATGATGATGATGCCCACAATAAAATAATATGGAATAGCCTACATTTAAAATTGGAAATTTAACATTAAAAAAAATTTCAAAGAAAAAAGAGGAATGGGAAGAGGAAACGGGAACGGTTCAAAAAGAACATGGAAGAAACAGGTGAGGAATGAGGCAGACACAGTCGGACAAAAGGAAGACGATGTAGAGAACGAGATGGAGAACAGGAGTGAAGGCAATCACTGCAACGAAAGAATCGGTCACCCCCACTAATGGGGACAAAACCGAATATGGATTATAACGGTGATGAAATTGAAAAAAAAACTTCTGCAAAGAAATGGCCTTTTCAAACAATCTATTTGTATTTATCTCTTTTGTTTTAACTACTAGAACTTGCTATGTCCAGACAAACCACGTCAAGCAACACTGGACCACAGTTCTATTCCCTGAGGTGGTGGACACAAGAAACAAATTCGATTTAAATCGTTATTGATCACTCCGATTTGAAAATAATTATCTTGAAATTCCCAAATGCTTCTAAGCCTCGTTGCTTTTTTGTTTTAAAAAGACAATCACTAGGCCACCAAAATCAACAATATTACATTGATTCTACGTTGAAGATACTAATTTCAGTGCAAAATCACAAGAACAAAGTCCTTGCTATTTCACATGGGATTGCGTTCTACTGTTAAACAGTTGCACAAACAATTGAAAGCTAATAGATTAGCAATGTAGCAGCAACAAGACAGATAGATTACACCACAAGTCAGAACCAAGACTGCGAAATCCGTCATTTATACACTGGTTCAACGACTGCAGACGTTGAATCAATGTAAAAATAACGGATTTCGCAGCCTGGAAAGCTGACATGGCTAAAACTAACGCATTCAGACAAAGAGGATGAGAGCATACTGTAATCAGAGGCTGGAATATTTGACCAATATGCCGTTTCATCATATAGCAGATGATTCATAATGCAGTGTTTGTGACAAATAAGTGGATGAATTCCTGAAGGAAATGTGTCTTTATTAGCAATGGATGAAACGGCTAGTTGCTACATGTCCATTTGTTTAAGCATCAAAACGAGCTTTTCTGCACTTATTCATCGTCGGTAGTCGTTTAATCAACATAAAAAACAATCTTGTCTGTTGTTTTGCATTCACTAAATTTATAAAGCCCGATACGTTAATCAGCAGAACAACAGGTTGTTCTGTTCAGAGTTCTTGCTTCTCAATTCGATTCGAAACAAAAACGAAACGAGAAATCGCGCATCGACACAAAAACGAAATTGTGATTTGCAGTATCACTGAGAACCATGACGTCAAACCAACCTGGACCAAGCTCTGTTTCGACAGAGTTTTCTACGCACGTCCCAACCACCTCGACCAGTGACGTCATTTCCGGTCCAGTGATGGTTGTGGGAAACCAGGCGAGCCCGCGAAGAGTCTCGTCGCAGGTTTTGTAGTACACCCTCACGTACATGATCGTCATACAAGCGCCAGTGTCCTAGAATAATAACACTGAAACTTTAGCCGACCTGAGAAGGGGTAGGAGCGGGTTGGGTTGGCAACTGAAAGGCCGTGGGTTCTATTCCCGACTGGATCATGTAAACATATCACTCCGTATTTACAGCAGGTGTACAGGAAAAAAAGGTAAAGACTAAACAGCAGGAGAAAAGCTCTAGAAACTATGCAACAAAGCGATGTAATGCGAAGAATAGTAATTTATTTTACGGCTAACCAGTGGGGAATTTCTTCGTCACTTACGGATAGTATAGAGCCAAAAAATTACAGAAGGAACACCTAGACAAAATATTACCCTATAATTTATACCTACCTGAAAAACTAAACAATAAATACTATTAATACTACAAAAAGTGCTCAATGCCAAGCAAAAAGCCAAGCAGAGCAAATTAAATCAAATATAGTTATAGAGTAATAATTATACCTGAAAAGCTATGTACAAGCCCTTAGTTTTCAAGGGTGAAATAATCCTTGTTTCTGTGTTAGAGATAATTGTATCGGGCTTAAACCGCTCGTCAGCAGCAATAGTATCCACCTGAAACGGTTGAAACAAAAATTGTTCAGATATAAATTTTAAATATTTCTTTTATTTATTACACCACTGTTATGGCATCGGCAGCCATTGCAATCCGCAGCTTATTGAAGCAACTGTACTTAAATATTACGACATCATTATTTTGTGTGTTATAATTTCAATACATAGCAAATCCCGTTAATTCTATCCTATCCATATAATAATGTTCACATGGCGAGTTGAAATGCGTTGAAAAAAATATTTATTGAACTTTCTATAGAATTGTTTTAGATAGCTGTGATTTCCAATTTTCAAAATTCCAATAGATGATACCTGTCAGCGATTGTAACATTTCACCAGACAGGTTCCGTTAACCTGACAGACGGACCATCAGTGGTGGGGTAGTGTCCTGAAGAGATGAGTTCAATTCCTAACAGTCGCTTCTATCATACGTGGCTAGCTATACGTTAAGTGGAGAATGTCCAAAAACAACAAATCGTATGTGATGTAACAAATTCTCTTTTTTGCAAATGTTTTTACAAAATTTCGGCAAGTTCAACAAAAAGCATAATATGTTGGTAAAGAGGGTATTGTTGTGCTCTTGTAAAAAACAATACCTTGGTGTACGTCATAATGTTCGTATGCGCTGCTCTAGCGTCATCTTTGACGTCAGACGCCAGGTAATAAAGATTGAAAGTTTCTTTACAAGAAACAATTCCAGTAATCCCTTCACAAGACCTGAAAATAATACAAGAGTCTAGTCACATTATATGTTCGCCAATCAATATACTTCTTCCACAATTTAAGAAGTAAAATCCTCAAACCGACTGGTATGGTGAAAGAAGCTGACAACAAATGCCATAAATAAACCGTATGAATTGGAATGCGAATACAAACAGCAATGTCTTCATAAAAACTTAATAAAGTTGGTGAAATACTTTGAGTTTACAAACATGGTTGTTGAATTAGGAAATTTAAAAGTAAAGTAAGTTATTTTTCAAAGCACTGCTCAGAAATCAAATTTATAATCTAAAAAGTTGTAAAAGTATCCTAGATAACTCAAAGAAACTGGATTTAAATTTCCTTATTTCCTTGGCGCATGCTAACTTCCAATCCTACCAGATGACGTCACAAGTTAGTGCAAACATGTTTGATTTTGCATATTAAGCAACAGTGTAACTTAGCCTGGAGTGAAACCACTGTCCGCCTCGACAGCTCAATTGGTCAGCGCGTGACTTCGTAAACGAACAAGCTTCAAGATAAAGCTGCGCTGGTTCGACTCTCGTGGTGTGCGCTTAGGCAACGCATTCTAAGACTACTCCCCATTCAGCGGCACCTAATGAATGGAATAATTAAACGGAAACGAGACTTCAACAGTAGGAAACTTCACTCTGCCAATCTCGGTAACCGGTCCTGCGTCAAAAACCTCTACAAGTATGCGAAACTACCAGGAATAACCAATCAAGGCTTTGTCAGTCCGAGGATAAAGACTCAAAACCAAACCAATCCTACCGAACTTACAGCTACGATCTTCTGGTTAACTGTAAACACAAACTAAACATAACCGCTTTTTCAGATGAATCCATTCATGCTTTTACTTACCTTATTGTGAAACGGATTTCGACAAAAATTCTTTCCGCATTCCCAACTTCAAGAAACGGGGTCCTTATCCAGTTGTCTTGGTTGGATTGTTTGATCCTGCAAACTTGGAACGTCCGCAAGTCCGCTTCCGTCTCGTCTGTGTTCGTGACCTCCGTCCACTAAAATATAAAGTCATTCGGCTTTCAATTAAGATTTCGACTAAGCTAAAAAAACAGACAACCATAAATTAAAAAAAAAAAAAAAAACAGCATTTGCTTTCAGCAGTATAAATTCTGTTGTTTTGCAGCAGTTGTAGCTTTTTAACAGCAACAAAATAGTATTTGCAACTTTTTTAACTTCTCTAAACTAAATTATGACTCAAGCTTTTACGTGAGTCAGTTTGCTTTCGCATAATGCGGATAGATTGAGATAATTAAATTCAACTTGAGGCAGATGAAAACAAATTCCATGAGAATCAAAAGATTTTAATTTTCCCAAAACTTTAAAATAGGTTAAATACAGCGTGAGCGTACAAATCTATTTAAGACGCAGGCAAGTGTGTCTATCTGCAGAGCTTCGAAACTTGCCAAATATCTAAAGATGAAAATGCGTTGCCAAACAGAACGGTACCGTTCTACCTTACAAGAAAAAAGTTTTGAATTTGAATTTTTTCTCGTAAAATATGAAGACTTAAATCTACAACAGAGTCTATCGCTGTTAATTTTTGCCACAATCGGCTGCCGAGAAACATATAGTTGATTGGATGGTCTGAATGGCTAGCGTGGCGAATTGCAACTGCTCGCTGAAGATATGAATGTTTGCTTAATAACAAGACATTTCTTGTCAACGATTATAAAAAACAAATCACAAACGCAAATGTACTTATCACTCCCGTGGAAACCTCAAAACAAATAACTAAACAATTCGTTCAAATACAAATCGTGGTCGTTCACATGAAGTAACTAATTAGCAAATAGGCCGCAGATTTTGGAGCCTACCTGTTAATTACAAAATGTAATAGCAAGAAAGTGGCAAAAGTTTTGACTCTATGAAGTGCTTTGCACTGACTTTCAAATTGCCCCACCAACGTCTACAAGCTATTGCAACACAAATTGTGCTGTTTGTCAACAGCTAACCACTTTTTCAACACAGCATATCTACGGTAGAGAATTAGTTTTACATGAAAACTTACTCCCAACGGAGTGGAAGGCCATCCCAGATCTGATGTTGCATTTCGAGTGTCCATTATCGTGACTGAAACAAGATACAAGCCAAAGAGTTATTTTCACAGCACTTGGTGGGAATTGGAACAGAAGAAAGACTTCGAAAAACCAGTTTGAATGAAACTTAGGCTAATTGTACGCAACCATTCTTGAATTGTAGAAGGTATGACGGTATACGATAAATGCAACAAAAAGCGCTGATCATTTAAATTTAAATCAAGGCAATTGTAAGTCACAAAAAGTACATTCATTGAAATGTCGATTGCGGTAAGAGTGTCAGTCATTAAAGAGTGATGTCTTAAGGAAAATACAATATCATCTAGAGTAGAATCAATGTAAAGCGTTTCGTGTTTCGCACAAGCAAATTCTTTTGATGACTCGCTTGAATGGCAATGGATTGCGTCATCAATGGCAAAGATCAATTAGAAAATTAGACGTTTCGTGTTTTTCTCACACGGACAAAAAACGATGTCCACTTTTCAATGAAAACAAAGCGAATATTACTCTCTAGCCACTGATGTTGAAGCTGCTGCGATTTGTAACACTTGCAGCCTAAACAAGCCATCACCAAGGTAGTAGGGAGCCTATTTTCGTAACAAAACGCATGTACGTTGTACTGGTACAGTGTTATTGTACACCTAACGGGCTACCTCCTCACTTCAAGCCCAATGGTTACAATTGACATGCGCGATCCAATCTACCGACATAACAAGAATCAGTGGATTTCATTAATATTTGTCTAGACTAGAAGATGTCCTAAAGCATAAAAATATTGACAAATTTTTGATGGTGTTTTACTTTTAGTTCATAAGAGAAGGACTTAAGATTAGACAGACTGCTGGAATCAATGCCAACTGACTGTTTGCCTGTCCTTGCAAACATTGAGCCAGCTGCACTACGGCGCCAACGTGCTGTTCTTTCCCTGGGCCGTAAAGCCCTAAACCCTGGCCATCCGCTACACACAACCACGCTGAGATATCCACCAAAGCAGCGGCTAAAATCAAGAAAGCCATTTGTACGCGCTGCACAAGACCTTCTGGCAGCCTCTGGTGGAAGCCCTAGCAAACAGTGGTGCCACGCGGCGTGGTGTGAACAATGGTCAAGCAGCACGTCCCCACTTCGCCAAGTATCCAGATCCCCGTCCCAAAACCAGCTGGGACATGGCCTCTCTAGACTTGCCTCATCAAGGCGTAACCGTTTGCTCACTGGTGTTGCACGCTATGATGCAGACATGTTGCGTTGGGGCTTGGCAGAGAGTGCTGCTTGTGAGTGTGGCGAAATGCAGACGGCAGCCCACATTATCAAGGATTGCTGGCTATATAGACCACCCCATGGTATGGAAGGCCTAATTTCCATCGATGACGACACCAGGCAGTGGCTAACCAACGGATGCCCTGACATATAGCGACAATACGAGAGAAGAAGAATGCCAAGTTTATTTGCAAACAATGACATCTTCCATAACTAGGTCGTACGATAATGCTTGTGCAACCGAAAATACAACAAGAGCTCGTACAAGTTTTCTCTTGAGCAGTTGTAGTTTGCACAATTTTGTTGAGTTAATGTTTACAAACGTTGCATAAACAAAAAAATTTGTAACATTAGTTGTTGAGAAAATGAAATGTAACTTTACCTTGTAAGCACCAACCCAACCGTGAAATTAATCCAATTAGAAACAGAATTAAACTGAAAGCTGAAGTCATGGTCCTTAATATTGTAATAGTTTTGCAATTTTCTTCTCTATGCTCGTACCAAAAATATTTCCATCAAAAACAGTTATAACAATGAAATGAAGCAGTTATCTAAAATTATGTTAGATATCACACGTATAATAATCTGTGGGTAAAACAATTCTGGTTAGATACAGTATGTTTAATTAAAAATACCCCGATAAAAGACTTATAAAAATGTGCACATATCATTGCAATAATCCTTAATAATTTGTCATAAATGACATTAAATCGTTAATCTTCGTGGAAAACTGGAAAAAACTAGAAAGCTGAGGATGGAGTAATCAAGCATGCGAAACGAAGCACAGACTAAACAACTTGATGCAATGTGTTTGTTTCATCACTTTTGAACTTTTATGATGTCATAAACACCAACAAAAAACGGTGAATTGTTTCCAACAGAACAGATTAAAAAGAAAACTTGGTAATAATTTTTACAATTATTGGGAGCTTTATTACCTGTGTACCGCAAGTCGGTCTCATCAAAAATTGGCCTATCGCTCACTATGCTTCAGTTTAGGCATACAAACATTCTACAATAGCTTGATAAGATTAGGCTACTGGTGGTAGGCTATCAGTAGCAGCAGCAAAAGTTCATGTTTTGTGACTTCAAAAATTTATAACTCTATTTGCGTTTTTTAAGCTTGAAATTTCACTTTACTGCTTTGTTTTATAGGCTCATGCTTCGTTCGAAGGCTTCTATCCGGGTTATGCGTAGCCTAACTAGAGCAAGCAACATCAATCACAAACAAACGTTTTATCAAAATAGGGAAAAACTTTAGCCTAGATTAGGAAAACTGTTTTGCTCATACCACCTGGGTGATGTTGTATTGCTGTAACTAGTGCTTAAAACCTGATTCTATTTTTCAGCTTTCACTATCGCAAGGAAAGACTGGGCTACGTTTAGAGCACAACGTGGTTGCTAATAAAAGGGCAGGAGTAGGCTACTGTGTCAAGTTAACAGGCTAACAAAAATCGCATACACATAATTTTTTCCACAGATCACTAGACACTAGGCCTGCCCTTGCTCGAAATAGTTTATCGCAAACGGCTTGGGAAGTTAACTTTTTTTCACTTTATTAAGATTGTTAGCTGAAATAGTCTTATTCTTTCTTTGGTATTTACGGCGCCTTCCAACTATAGGAATTAACCTAACAAATATCTTCTGTAAATGAGGATGTTCATCAGGCATTTAGTTCAATAACATGATACGCTCTTGTGGTGTAAGCTAAGGTTTTAGACTTAGAGTGTTTTAAACCAGAAGAACGTATTATATTATTGAAATATCTTCTTTGCTTCAATGCACTTGATCATAAATAAAAGTATAGAAAACCAGGTTTTTATTTTGAAGTGAAGCTCTCCTGCAACCTTCTACCAGTCTACCACATCACTAGAGCAACTGCCACAAACGGCAAACCACAAACAAATGATCGGCCGCGGCGACATCCAAAAGTCGAAAATTTCACGTTTTGAATTTCTTTTTTCTCATGAAAATGGAAATGATGTCACTCGTTTGAGTACGCTGCCTATTACAAGGACAACGACTCTGGCAAAAGTTTAGAAATGTGAAATCACAAAAGTAAAACATTAGCTCCTACAGTATCAAAAATGGCATTTATTTATTTACTCATTGTACAATTGATGAGTTATCTCGAAAAATAAACAGTACTTGGTTTAATATCACGATAAAATGCTGGCAATTATAAAAAAGTAAACAACTAGATAGGCTACCAAAATAATTTTGTCAGCAAAAGCAGCAGGGTTGTTAAATTTCAGGTTTTTCTACGTTTTTGTTTTGCAATAGATGAAGCAGAGCTATATAACAACACACAATCTTGTTTTTTATTATTAAATAAACTCAACTTTGCTTCGAATCAAATCATTATTTTTGCGTATTTTCTTATTTCGGACGAGTTTTTTTCGACTAAAAAAAATCGTTACAGACAGCCTTGTTTTGCTGCGATTATTTTAAATTGGTTTCGAGAACAAAGAAGCGCCGTGCTGGTTCGACTCTTGGGGTGTGCAACACATTCTAAGGACTGCTCTCCATTTAGCGGCATCTAATGGATGGAATAATTCCCCAGCAACAACACTTCAACAATCGGAAACTTCCCTCTGTCAATTTCGGTTACCAGGCCTGCGTTACTGGTTCAAAGCCTCTACAACAGTGTGGTTCTTAAACTGGGCGGCGTGAATATTCTCCAAGGGGGGGGCACGAAGGTGGATAGCTGTTGCACGAGTGTGGTGCTGTATTGCAATGAAAAAAACGGAAATGTGGGTAGCATGCCTTACCTTGTGTCAAGATTGACTGGAAATGTGACCCAGTCTTGAGTTTATTCTTGCGGTTGTTGCTTAGTCCATTGTTCGGTAACAATGGTTGTTATAATAAAAGTAATTTGCGTTCTTCTGGTGACTATTTACTAGGTTACCTCCTGATGTTAAAGATGATAACTAGCTTTTGTATTTCCGACGTTTCGTCAGTCAGCACGACTGACTTTATCAAGGTGGCTAAAACAGGTTAACACAACCTGTTCAGCAACGATGGCACAACACAAAAACGTACTGATAAAATGAATAAAGTAAGCAGCAAGAATCAGAATCGTCGGAAATACAAAAGCTAGTTATCATCTTTAACATCAGGAGGTAACCTAGTAAATAGTCACCAGAAGAACGCAAATTACTTTTATTATAAAATGCCTGGTGAACAGTCTCTCTCTGTTTTTAATGGTTGTTATGTTACGTATTTGGTTTAAAAGTTGCTTGTCTGCACTTGCAAGTGTAACGACACAAGCTCGATCTGTGTTGCCAGATTGGGCTACTTATCGCAAATTGGGCTACTTTCCATATGTGATTTGCGACAAAAAATTGAGCTTGGCGACTTGCGACTTTTTGGGCTACTTTTAAATTTAGATTGGCGACAATATAACAAGATTGCGACTTTTTTACATTGGAAATTTCTTACTATAAGTAAGTTTCGCTTGCAGTCTTCTGACAGTTTATTTGTAGTTTACAAATTTTACAGCGCATTCTCATGTTTCCAAGATGTAGCAAGGGACATGGTTGAGTGAGTTTCTAGTCTATTCTAGCGTTACGTTATCTCCGTTCTATGTCTTTACAGTTTACTTTTACTGTAGAAGTCAGAACGCAGAAGTGCTTGAAAAGTAGTGTGCTGAAAAAGTAGTGAGAATCTAATCTGTACCCGATAGAGCCTGATGTGAACGTGCCTTACTGTACCGGTAACTCTGTTGCTATTTAGCAGAGTAATTTGTGCAATTTCACTGGGTTTGTTAAGCTGATTTTTCGTATACCTGTGTTTTTTAGCTGTACATTCAAGAGCATTTGACGGCTTGTATGTTATTAATTACCATTTTTTTTCAGGTTCTTCCACTGACTGGCATGCAGTTTTTACATAGTTTACTAATCAATGTAGTAATAATTGGAATAAGAATGAATGGCTTGATGAAAGTGTATGTTTGTTGAATTTGTGTGATGATGATTGTACACCTTGTCCTTCAGTGAAAAAAACCCCCAACACATGCAGGTGTCCCACTCCACAAATCTTAATTTTTGTTATGATTTTATGAGAAAAATTGGCTTTTTTTATGCTTTTTTTTATGATCTTTTTGCTTATTTTATGCTGTTTTTATGCTTTTGCTTCGGCCACGTTATATTGCTCAACTGAAGTTACATTCGCTAAAAAAGTTTGGAAGCAATCCACACTACTGACAAGATACCAGCGACTTAAGGGAGGGATTTCAAACAATTTTGATTATTAACTAATATACCATAAGCAAACGAAACCAAGCAACAACATGGCGTTTATCATGATACACAGGAAAAATAACTAAAAATTGCAAACGTTTTCAATCAAATGTGTCAGACGAACAATCAAATGAGCTGCAATTTTTATGATTTTTTATGACTGAGGTAAATTTTTATGACTATTTTATGGTTTTTTCAAAAAATGATAAATTTTATGATTTTATGCCGAGTGGGACCCATGCACATGACAAAACTGAGGCTAAGCAGTTCTGTCATGAAATATGCCTAACAGAGACATCCAAAAGATTGTGTCAGTGTTAGAACGCCTCACGGGGGGTCTGGGGGGCGAAGCCCCCCAGAAGTTGGAAAACATAGTTCCCGCACCCCCTGCTATAAATTGGGCTACTTTGGGAGCAAATTTGCTACTTTTTTGGCTACTTTTTTTTTCAAAATCTGGCAACTTTGGCTCGATGCAAACTTAAAATTGTGAATATGACATGCGATGTGCGGCGCACATTGTGCGCAGTGCGTTGTCTTCAACTAAGCTACGAATTAAACTGCTGGCTTTGAAAAAGCAGCT
This sequence comes from Aplidium turbinatum, assembly GCF_918807975.1. Taxonomy (NCBI): domain Eukaryota; kingdom Metazoa; phylum Chordata; class Ascidiacea; order Aplousobranchia; family Polyclinidae; genus Aplidium; species Aplidium turbinatum. The sequence goes on from NC_137474.1 coordinate 2,801,929, forward strand.
ACATCACCATCTCATTACTGCAAGGAAACGTAAATTGTGCTCCACTTAATCTTTTAATTTATCTTTTCGCTCACCAATCTTCGTTTCACTAATTTTTACGTAGGCAAATGGTTGAAATAATGAATGAACAAAACCGCAAATCCCGAATGACGATAGGAATATATTATTACATCAAAGACGAGGAATACGAGAATTTTTCGTAAATAACTTTTTAACTGCAACGAAGGTGCAACAAGTAAGGTTTACGATACTGGATAGCAAAAGCTTTCGAAATCATTTAAGTTGTAAAGAACTGCGGCAATTATCTTTGACAGGGTACGTACTGTCCTACAACGTATATGTGTGACTTTTTAATTACTTGTCATATCGCCACGGACCACCTGTGCAGTCGTCGCGGACCACCAATGGTCCGCGGACCACAGCTTGGGAAACCCTGATCTAAAGCATGCAAAATATTATGTATTTAGACTTTAAATTATAACTTAGATGAGAAAAGGGGGGCACAAAGTTTTTACAAGTGACACCAAGGGAGGCGCATCCCAAAAAGTTTAAGAACCCCCTTCTCTACAAGTATGCGAAATTGCCAGGATTAAGCTCTCAAAAAAGTTTTCCCAGTCCGAGGATAAAGATTCAATCAATTAGATTCTCTTTTAAATTTTGGCAAAGTATTTTAAAAAACAACATGAAAAATATCTTGCTGTGTTCATTGTGACAACATAGTTGCGACTTGCAAGTGACGTGTTGTACCTAATAAATATTAAGCACTGGTTCAAGAAAATCACCTCTTTACCAAAATTGTAAATACTAACAAATACAAAATTGAGACTCTGCTACAAACTAACTGACTGCTCAGTACTTTTCAAAACATAACCTTGATTCTCGTCCTTCTGAAAAACAAAACAAAAATGCACCTCGGATGGGACTCGAACCCACAATCCTTGGCTTAGGAGGCCAATGCCTTATCCATTAGGCCACCGAGGCTTATGTTTTGGTGGAACTAATTTTACCTTTTTTTCAAATATGTTTAAAAACATGCACATTTACCATAGATTTATTTCAACAGAAGTTTTACCAAACGACGTAGACTGGCATTTTAAATGTTTTTTTTTCAAAAATATCTAGATATTTCTGCATTCAAGTTTTACAATCCTAAATAATTCGTAATTCAAGTATCATAGTTCAAGGCCAACTCATTTTCAGTTCAGTTTATTTGTTTTTATTTCTAACCATAAACAGCAAAAACAATAGCCTACGCTTCAACATAGCTAAGGACAAAGGTATAGAAAAAGGTAGAAGCGACAAAACGCAAACGTTATATCGTGCTTGAGATCGAAATAAGTAATTAAGTTAAACGAAAATTGGCATGGTCGCAACATCTTTACAAAAATTTAAGATAAAAAGGAAAATAAAAAAATTACAAACAAAAATAAAAACAACAACATATAACATGTATCCATTCCAGGCTATATAGCTTTATCAGCCCATACAGCTTTTAGCTGATATTGTCAAGAGTTGTATAAATAAACACTTGTTATGAAGATCGGCCATGGTGGATTAACAAAAGTGCTGATGGTCGTGAGGGGAACACGTCTTGATGCGTTTAGCTCATAGCAAAGAAGAACAAGGCAGGCAAAGAAAACCCCACAAAGAAATCCTACCACGGGCGAAGCCATTTCAATCGCAACGCACCAGGCTTTGCACGACTTACAATTTTACAATTTGACAATACGAAGCAATGACCAAAACAAGTAAAAACAAACAAGCAAAAACAACATCATCTTCCTGAGGAAATTCAAATTTTCCCAGGAAAGTTATGTCTTAGAAACATCAAGCGTGCTTTGATGCGCAGTTACGTGGATAGAGCGATAATAATTTTAAGATGTAGCGTGGTCAAATTGGTCATGGATGTAGCAACAGTTCACAATCCGCTTTGTGCATTTAAAGATTGTCACATTTTATTTTACTGTACATTTTACTTAACGAAACCAAAAAAATGAAAATATATCTTGTATTATCTATAATTATTATAATAATACCGTAGGCCAGTGCTTCCCAACCTTTTTCAGTTAGCGACCCACTTTTAATGCAAGTTTTATTGTGCGACCCACAATGAGATAGATATGACATCTTTATTATGGCATCTTTACTATACTGGCGTACGTACTGAAATAGTTAATGCGATACAACACATCTAATTGTTACATATTTGTTACATTGTTGCATAATTGTTACGCAATCATAATGCAATAATTTCCCGATGTAATAGTAAACAAGGTTCACAATTCGTGAAAATGGAAAGTCAACAAATGAAGTGAAGATAAGAGCAGCGATAGCGAAGGCGCAGTACTGTTCATTGTTCAAGACCAAACTGCGGCTTGTGAGATCCATAGTAATGTCGGTATTTTTTAGAAAATTTTAACATTCAGTAACATTTAGAAATGCTTCGCGACCCACCTGAAATAGCTTCGCGACCCATCAATGGGTCGCGACCCACCGGTTGGGAAGCACTGCCGTAGGCCACTTATATCATTTATTGTATAATATGCTAATCGAAATATTTTTGAAACTATGAAATATTTTTGTTTGTAACAGTCCCAATGCAGTTTACAAGTTCAAAATAACAATATAGGTTTGATATAAAAGTAATTGCTAAACAACGCTTTACACCTCGGATGGGACTCGAACCCACAATCCTTGGCTTAGGAGGCCAATGCCTTATCCATTAGGCCACCGAGGCTGGTGATTGGTAGTTTGTAATTTTAAGTTTTTGACAAATGTATTAAAAAACGATCTGACAAAGATTGATTTTGACAGAAATTTACAAGTTTATCGCTACAATTTGTAGTTTTTTATTTTTTTTTATTATGTAAATTTCTGATGACGTATTATCCAATAACATACTTTATGCCACAACAATGCGTATGTGTTTCTTGGGCGTCTCTAAAAGGCCAATAAACAAATGCGCTACTGTCATCACATCAGCAGAAATATGAATGCCTCTTCAAACTGCATAAATTTGTTTCGTGCTGCTAAGCTAACGTAGAAATTTTCTAATGGGTTGGTCGTGAAGCAAGCTACGTTTAAAGATTGTTGAGCTTTGTGTTTGTTTAAAAGTAGCCTAACAAGGATATGTTATAACGAATCATATAAATTGCCGGATTTACTATTAGACTGGAAAGGCTGAAGCCTAGGGCCTCAAGATAAAATGGCCCCAAAATTTAAATACCACGTAGCCTACATTTACATCTAAAAACGGTCTACAGATCTACATCTAAAAACGTTAAAAATATACATTTGTAAGAACCTTCACCGGGTAATAACATAAATTTTGGTAAGATATAGGCTATAGTTATAATTATCTTGTTATTAGTGTTTCTTGTAGCCTTCAGGCAATAGCCTACAAAATTGTAAGTTCAAAGTTTCTTCGAAATACCTAACCTAACACAATAAAGTGCAATTATGTTGTCGGACTAGCATTTCCTGTTTTACAATGTTTACTGTACGTTACAAGCTTTGGTTATATTCAAACGGTTAATTTTAACACTTGCATGCATATTTCTTCATCACTAATAATGATTTACTATGATATCAAACGTTGTTTGATTGAAATGTTCGTCTTTATAGCTGTTAAGGTGGTAGTTGAAAGGCTCAAACTAGGACGTTTCTGCATCTAAATCCGGCCCTGATTATATAGTGAAAAAAATATTTGAATCAATTTTAAGGTATTAACGTCTACCCTTTAAAGTACGTGTTAATTTGAAGAGAAGGAGACATTATTTATGGTCTCTGTTAAAGAAGGACCTTTAGTGCAAACTAGCACACGTTAAAATTATTTGGATTTGAACAGTCAATTCATAGAACTCACGACGTGATACATTTTCTTTTCCACCATACTATACTTCCAAGTTTGATCAACTAATGAATTGATAGATCTGAATCTTTAATCTGATTATATAGTACTGTATTTTTTATTGAGTTTTGTACTTGCAGTACTGTACTGTAGCACTGCATTGAGTTTTGTGTTTGTTTAAATGTAACAACGATATGTTATAACATATTGTATGATACTGCATATTATTTACTATTTTGCTTAATTTTTTTCAACTTTGAAATGTTTCTGTTTTAGAGGTAAATCACCCAAGAAAGGTCCAAAATGAAACACATTAACACCTCGGATGGGACTCGAACCCACAATCCCTGGCTTAGGAGGCCAATGCCTTATCCATTAGGCCACCGAGGCTGCGACATATCGGCAACGTTTAACAACTTCCAACAAATGAAATAATATTATTTGAATAGAACATGGCCTAATTTCTATTTGCATGAGAATATATACTGCAGCAACCACAGTTGCGTAGGGAAAACTCTATAATACTGTAGACTTGAATTTTCCAATTTAGTGTGATACTCAGTGCCGGATTAAGGGGGGGGGACTGGGCTGAAGCCCAGGGCCCCCACTTTTGGGGGCCCCCACCTCAAAGAAAAAAATCTACCGTATTAATTTTTTTAGTTGCACAGCTGGAGATTGCTGCTTTAATTCGCATCTCAAACAAGCAGGGGCGGCTCGCCCATATGTGCTGCGATGTTGCAGAACCCCTACCCCGCCCCAGTTATTCAATTTTTTTTTAAACAAAAAACATATTTATTTGCTACTTTCATATCCGAGTTATGTGTATGTAAATGTGCTGTAGAAACATGCCGTTCTGCCGCTGTGCTTTTTGAATTGTTGCAAAGCCTTTATTCATGGCTCGTCTCGTCTACTCATCGTAGGCAAATCCATCGAAAATTCCTAGATGGTTTGCCTGTTTTAAAGACATTATCTGATACAAGATGGTCAGCTTGATATGATGCAATCAGTGCATTAAACAAAGGATACAGTGAGACCATTTTAGCGCTTAAAGAATTGGCCTCTGATGATGCTCAATCTCGAGAGAGCAAAGCCAAGGAGAAGGATTTGTGAAAAAGTTCAAACAACTGGAGACAGCTATTTTGCTTGAAATGTGGAGTGCAATTTTGGAAAGGTTTCAAAAAACAAACCTGTCCCTTCAAAAAAGTGGATTGTGTTTGAATAATGCAGTACAGTTGTTACACAGTCTCATGAGCTTTGTCAAAAGCGAAAGATCCCACTTTGAAACGTATGAAGAAAAAGGTAAGAAGAAATGTGGATCCAACACCTACGCAGGTCCTTCAAAACGAATTCAAACCCAACGTTATAGGCATTTTGATGAGCCCTCTACAGAGCCAACGATTTTTTTCCCCCAAGAGATAAATTTAGAGTTGAAGCGTATCTTGCCATAATTGACAAACTATCTGCAGAACTGGATAAGCGTTTGAAAGTGTAAAGTGATGTCGAAAGTAAGTTTGGTTTCATTTCAAAACTGACGGATCTTAGCCCTAACGAGATTCATCAAGCTACTGCTGTTGCATTGATGAAGGAATATCCCATGGATTTCGAAGCCAATTTTCCAACTGAAACAGTTCATTTTGCAGAATTTTTCAAAGTGAAAACTGCTGATGGTGGAAAAGAAGCCTCAGAAAACCCTGATAAACACAAAGTGGAAGACAGTGTTGAGCTCAACATGTTCTTACTTCTAAGGGAAAACAGGTTCGTTGAAACCTTTCCCAATGTCTTCGTTGCTCTGCGAATGTATTTGTGTATGATGGTCTCCAACTGCAGTGGAGAAAGATCTTTTTCAAAATTAAAGAGAATCAAAAACGAAGTTCGAAATTCTTCGCGGCAAAAGCGAGTTTCGAATCTTTCGCTTAAGCATTGAACATGATATTTTGGATTCATTGAATTTTGAAGAATTGATCAGCGATTTTGCCACGAAAAAAGCATGAAAGCGTCCATTTTGAGTTGATATGAACAATTTTCTAGGGAAGCGAACAAAATGACTACCGGTGCCGCCTACTAGTTTGCAGTTTCATTTTTGATTTATGGCCTATACTCCTATGAATATGATTCTGTTTTTATCGTGTGAAGCTGACAAACAATTCACAGTGCATACATAAAGTTGCGGCCAAAAACAAACGTTTAGTTTTTTTGTGAAACGATTAAGCTTACTTTGATCGCTCTGTATCTCAACAGTTTTGTTTTTAAGTATTCGACACCATCAGTGATTTGCGCGTATACAAAAAATATTGACGCCGTCAGCGGAAACGCGAACGTTCGAAAAACCATACGCCGTATGCGTCAACGTAATTTGTAAAAAAGTTGGCGGCGTCAGCCCATACACAAGTGTAAACTCATTTTGTTTGCTAGGTGCCAAACATTCACACAGTATAAACCACTCGAAACATACAAGTTTTATTTCGAATTTCCACGAAGAAACACAAGCATCTGAAAGTGTTCATCTGACATTTTGCTGCGTTTTGGTTTCAATATGTCTTTGCCCATTGAAATCATTCTTTCAACTTATCCAAAATTTGGAAAGTTTGATAAAAAAAATGCAAACAACAGCTAAAACATTAAAAAGTATACGTTGACGCTATGCGCTAAAAAACCGCGAAAACTTTACGGCGTAGCCTCAAGCGACAACTATCCAAAAAAACGTGGCTGTAAGCGTCAGCGTAGCCTAAACAAAAAGTCTACGCCGCAAGTTTACGGCGTAGGCTATACGTACATCTCTGGACAACATTCACACCAAGCACTAATAGTGTATTGTCATTGCTAAATTTGCTTTTCAACCAGAAAACGAATCTTTTCCGAAGAAATAGTGTTGAAATTAACCAGGTTTTGCTTTCAAAAAGACAACTAGAGAACAGTGGCGTACCTAGAGAATAGTGGCGTTGCTCGGGTAAGTTTGAGAGTTTGCGCCCCTCTATAACGTCAGCATTCAACGAATTACGTAATTTTGTTGTTCTAAAAATAATGTTCCTGTTTAATGGCTTTTTTCGATCCCAATCGCAGCAAAAGCACAGTACCAACTACGCAATACACACAACTCAGGGTTTGGAGGCGGAGCCCCCAGATGCTGAGAAATGCTTTGCGCGTCATTGATCGATAACCTTTTCAGCGAAAAATGTCACTTGATAAGGGCCCCCACTTTCAGGTCAGCCCAGGGCCCTATAAACCCTTAATCCGGCCCTGGTGATACTCTCTACTTATTTGTTACTCTCTACTTAATTCTATCGCAAGACGCATCCTTTTAGATTATTTGTAATTCAAAGGAAGGTTTTTCATGAAAAGTTCAGTGACGACGATTTATCTTAGAAAAGAATCTGGTCTGACTGAAGCTTCCGACAGTTTTTGCAGCGTCGTTATTTGTAAATTGTTTCATCTACTAAGCCAATGGTTTTTAACCTTTTTCTTGGTACCACCTTGAAATCGCCAACCAGTTTTCGTGCACCCTTCTAAAATGACTGAAAAGTAACCGTCATCCACAATTCAGGTTATTTTTGAAGCAGGATAAACAAGCATAGCTTCTTACGCTTCTATTTGAATAAGCTTAACTGAAGATCTGATCTAGCTGTTAGCTGATCAAAATCGATTTTTAGCAGTTTGTGATTGAACTGACTCGTGTGAAAATAAATTCGTTTGCATTAGCTTCTTACGTCGTTTTACAACTATCCTTATTAATCCAGCTTCCCGAACCCCCTCGGAACAGATCTCTTACCCCTTAGTGGTGCGTGCAGTCGTGTACCCCTGCGCAAGATGCAGTTAAGTGGAAAGCTAATTTGGAAGTGTGATGTCGCCCACACCAAGAGTTGAACCACCGTGGCTTGTTCTTTAAAGTGTTGCAATCGTGCAAGACTTTAAACTTATTATCCTAGTTCGGTTCCAAGCACACGTTTTGTCGCTTCTACTTCTTTCTAGATCTATGGTTTACATGTGTTGTTGTTTTTCAGTTAGTTTTTCAGTAGTTGGTTCGACTCCCGGCTTCAGCTGGTTGTTGAAAAACACCGCTCACCTCTACCCAGGGTGTAATAAATTGGGTGGGCGTAGTTGCTGAAGTAAAGGCGGCCGAGAGAAAGGAACTGGCCACCCTACTCTCCTTAGTGCCGAAAGCTTAGTATAATGAGAACCTTATCTTCTCATTCCCCTAAGCTCAGTATCTGAGTATGGGACCTTTACCTTACCTTTTTTCAGTTATAAAAACAAACAGAATCGATCTAAAGTTGCTTTCTAGACAGCAAACCGGTCGCTTTTATATTGATTTGTAGCTTCATGCAGACAAATGTCGGTGATTGAGGCCGAGTCAATAATCCGAAACCTCTACAACAGGGATGGACAACCTTTTTAACACAAGGGCCAGTTAGGAAAATTTAATGCTTACAGGAGGGTCGCACACTAAATAAACACCAATTCATAATCGCCAGCTAAATCACCTGATGCAGCCAAATTAGCCGACTTCTCTTCAAATGCTTTTTGAGAATAAAATCTTCCATGTGCAAGCGAAAGAACAAAAATATTATGAAGAAAACATATTTTATTCAAAAACTTCATTTTTTGGGGCTTTTGCATTTTTTAGAAAGTTTCAAACACATATTTGATTTGCAAAGTGACTCTTTAAATCATATAACATCGGTTTATTTTGATATGATCTGAACAGTTATTGAATAAACTGCAAACCCAGTGTGTGTTTAAAGCCCGCTGAAAAAAGCAAAACCCCCAAAAAAATAATCATCGTACGCCAATGATGACCTTAGTCGTAAATTGAGGTTTGAAGTGTTTCAACATTTGAAAGCTAAGTTTGTATTTCAGCTTTTTTTTTATTCTTCAGCCAACTTCTCACAATTATCATTTTCACAAGCTTCAAGTGCATAGTTTCACGCTTCTGCGACATGGGAAATCACAGTTTAAGTCAAAACAGCTTCAATTGCAGTTTGTTGTCTCGTATAATCGACCAATCATTATAAAAGAACACACCACGAAGTTTTATTAAATACTGAGTCAAAGTTGACTCCCTTTCTTGTCTCGTAGCATTCCTCCATTCTCTCTTCAATGAGAGATGCTTCAAGTAGTTCTTGAATTTGATCTGCTTCTAAAACTTCTTGGCACCCTTGATCAACTTTATTTAGTGATCCAACAGTTTTGTCCTTTCCAGACAGATATCGTCTCTTGTAGACCATGTTGACTCCTTCCTTGTTGGAAGATAAGTAGATCCAACCTTTGGATCGCGCGGTTTGAATCCCTTTCAATACGTTCGGTTGTTTTTCTAAAAGCTGAGCTACTGGTATTCCACGAAAGGGGATCATGTCCATCAAAGCTCTTTCATAGCTCCCGGTCAAACGAATCATTTCTCCTTCCATTGTAAGCGTGAACCTGGAAATGGGTCTTCTTGTTAGTTGTACAACGCCATCGAGCGCGAGGTCTCTCAAAATTTCTTTCACCACTCGATGACTCGCTTTTGCTTTCAGTACCATTGCGCAAGAGAGCAAGCAGTCGCCATCATCAGCAATTTGCCGAAGTAAATTTCGCGCAATTTTGTCGTGATTCATTGCAAGGGTAAAATCAAATTAACATTAAAAATAAATTATAAATTAAAACTTAAACGCCAAATCGCCTTTCTGCTGCAAAAACATATATTGCATATTTTGTTATGTGAAACAAGTCTGATAAACTCTAGAAAATCAACACGTTTTCATAGCTTCGTTGACTTTTTCTGGGTCTTTGGTCGGTGATCCTGTGTTGAAATTTTTTCTGGCTGAAAGGCGAGTGTTGCAATAAAAACATAAAAATCGGGAAACTTTTCAAAAGAATTCGAAAATTTTAATATTTCACATTTAACGTTGAAAACTGACGATGCTTTAAAGCAAAATGCATTTTTCATTCATAGAGTTGAGCTTGGTTCGACGATGAGTTTTGTTAATGCGCTTTATCAGACACTTGCTTTGGGTTGGGTTTCCTTTTCATATCAGTTGGTTTCGTTTCGACTTCGTTTCGTTTCGACTTACAACAAAACAAAATTGGCCTTTCCTTCAAAACGAAAAGAGGCAAAACCAAGAAATAAGATTTTCCGTTAAATTTAAACGCTGTATTTTTTTTTTTTTGAACAGTTCAAGACCAATGTGTTAGCAAACGACAACGAATGAAACTCTTTTTCCTATTAGCATTGTCAACGGCATATTCTCAGTCCGTTCCACTAGCCCAGTTGATTACGAGCCCGACTTGGAGCACGGACACACCTCAAGATCAATGGAAACTAGTTCAACTCTTAGGGTATGCGCTTGAGCAACATGTTCAAAGGACAGCTCATTATTCAGTGGTTACAAGTTGATGGAATAATTAACAGACAATAACACTTTGACAATCAAAAACTTTACTCTGGCAATCTCGGTGACCGGGTCTGGGTGAGTGGTTTAAAGCTTCTACGAGTATGTGAAACTACCAAGATCATGTGAAAACTACGAGTGTGCGAAACTACCAAACCAACAACCAAGCCAACCCACTCCAGTGGTCTAAAAAAAGATAAAATCTCCCAAGTTTCACCTATCATACGTTTTTTCTTGTAGACCTTAAAATTTGTGTAAACTTGGGACACTTCCACACCTGCCAACATTGCTAGTACATTCCGTAGTGAGACTGCCACTAACTGCAACTATGATGTCATTTGTGACCTGAACAGTGAACTGTATTTACTTCGATCTGTCTAGGGAGCAAAAACTGGTTCTGCTAACATTGCAAACCTGGTCGAATATTCTAGTAGAGATGAAACTTTGGTGAGTGGCTTCAGGCAAAAATGTGCTCAGGAAAAGATGCTGCTTTTTATCATCCACTGCGCTATTTTACTGTCTCAGCTGCAGCTCGTAACTGGACATTCTGATTCAACACTTGATTCAGACAGTTTTGATTTAGTTTTATGTGCTCCTAGAACAATTTCGACACCACGTTGGAGAATTTTCCCATCACATTACTGGGTGAGAAGCTGGCAAATCCATGCTATTTACATTGATTCAATGTTTGTAGACATTGAATCAAAGTAAAAGTGACTAACGTTGTACGCTTTGTTTACAGTTATCGGATCTGAATGTCTTAATCTTATGAGTTCCAACTCTAGCAACCCTCTGCAAACCTTGGGCTACATTGAAATGATTGAAGTAATTGTTGGAATGAGGCAACAGGCGCAATAAATTCTCTTCCCTTGCATTGTTCTTGTTAACACGATTACCGACTTTGTTTTTATGACGTCGAATCGACGTAAACCGACATTTTTGCGACTTATAAAAGTACCAAGCAATCACAGCAATGCTTTCAGAAATTTGTCCTGCAAGAAAATTCCACAAATTTGTCAGTGAGATCGCGTTCGAATTCCAGTATTCCTGCCAGGTTAGAGGAAGACTAACTTCTTTGTGTTTGGAAACTAGACCGTTGGTCGAGGTTATCGCCTTCGGCTCTAGTGCTGGCTGGTATGGATTCGATTCCAGGTCGGGTCAAATCTTTAGAAACAATACCGATTATGTTTTTTCTTGCCTTGCGCAGTGAAGATAAGTCGGACAGGTAAAAAATGCGGTGACGTCATGAGAAAGTGCTGTTAGAGAGAGAGAATTTATTTTTCGTTTGGTCAACTTGGGTTTGATTTGAGCCAGGTCTTGTCATACTAAATACTGTAAATAGTTTTCTCAATATCGTCAGCTCTTTTTCACATGTTTTGTATAACCTTTTGAATTTCCAACTAACGGTGACACAAACTGTTAAATTTGCTTTGATATTACTAATTAAATTTTATTAAATATACCACCACTAGGCGCAATATCCATACATATGGTATATAATATATGTGAACGTTTTATTACGCCGCATGACTACTTTAGCGATGAAGGCATTGAATGTAGGTTCGTATTTGAAAACGGAAAGACAAATAATCCTATTTCATTTGCAGAATTATTCGTTTACTCTAAGTTATTATATTCGCCTTCGATGCTGCTGCAATAAAAATACAAAGAATTGGAGTTTAATCACTCACAGTCTATCAACCAGAAAACCTGCTCTCACAAATCACAACTTTCATTCAAATTGATTGTATTTGCGACATGCACCCCCCAGGTCACAACCGGACGGAAGAAAACGCAAAGACGTCATTTTGAGTTCAAAAATGACGTAGATGAATTTATTTCGAGGCGTTCCCTCCACTCAGTTGGTCCATCCATACGTTGCAACAGAAGAGAGCTTTGTAGCACAATGAGGCGATACCAAGTTGAGTGATGAGGTGATAGGTTCTGCTTTCCAACAAGGAATACCAGGATTCAGCGCAACACTGAATCAAGCAACCAAATATCTGAAGAAGAAGAAATACGTTTGCACTGAAATTTACTGCAAACATCATATGTTGAAATACGGTATTTTTGTCGTGTCTAGGCTTGTGTTATATAGGTAAAGATTTGAATGAAGTGAATGAGAAGGCAAGCCACTTTAGATACACCTAGATACCACCATATTTCGACTGCAAAGGTTGCCTTTTTTATATAATTTCAAAGTCGCTACGCATTGAAACAATATAAAAACGAAAACTTACTGCCGAGGCATGTTTCTGGTGAGTATCGAACCGCGGTGCTGTCGAGCACAGGCCTGATGCTCTCACAGTCGGCCACGGATAATATTCAAATAAGCCATGTTGTAAAAACAAATCCTTGATTTCTACTCATGGGTTTTGCACTCCTGTCCACCAGATAGTGCAGAAAACATCAGTAGGGCATACCTAGATAGACCCATGATAACCCTAACTTCATAAAAACATGGCATAACCAGGAATTTCAAACTGTTTAAAAGCAGATGTCCAGGATTGTTAAAAAAATCATTCAAGCCTGATACAATGACACGCTGGGCTCCAAAATCCAAACACTCTAAAAGAAAAGCCACTTTTTCCAAAAAACAAAAGCCAAAGAAAAAAATACGAGTAAAATCCCTAATCGAAATGTATAGAAAATAATTAGAAATGTTATAGAAATGTCTACACTAAAAGATGTCTTACTAGCATCATACCGCAATATCCAGGAGAACATTGAAAACGAGCTTCACAAAGTTGCCAACGTCTTCCTCCTGGCCGGCCATTTCTGCATAATTATATTTCCTTTCGAACTTTTCCACTTCTCCAAGTTTTTGACTGAGAAAAATGTGAAGAAATTTTGAGGCAAGTCTGAATAGTTTGTGACGTCACAGTTAGGTTTTATGAAGTGACACAAAGCAATACCACGGACTTAATACTGTCAGGACATCTATATTTCGTTTTCCTTGTTACATTGTTTAAAAAGCCTTAAGATGCAGGAGGCTTCTTTTCAATTTGTGAATCAAAGTGTATTTAACTTTTAACAGTAACAATTTGTACGAAATTGTACCACCTTTTTCCTATTTCACATTACGTAAGTGGTTACTCGCCAGTTTACAGATCAAGCGGCGCTGGTTCGACTCCCGGAGTGTGCGCTTGAGAAACGAATTTCAGCACTGCTCTCCATTCAGCGCACCTAGTGAGTGGAGTAAGTCCAAGACAACAAGTCTTCAACAACAAGCGGAAACTTCACTCTTTCAATTTCGGTTGCCGGGCCTGCGTCAGTGATTCAAAGCCTTTACAAATATGCAAAACTGCCAGGAACAACCTATCAAAAGCTTTCACAGTCTGAGGACAAAGATCAAATCAATCAATCAATTGGAATTCAAGTTGTTGTCAACCTCTTCATAGTGAACAGGGGTGTTGACAGGGGGTTCATAGGGTACTCTTGGACCCGGGGCGATTATAGGGGCCTGTGATCTTTTCAAGCGGCTCGGAGATTTGAAGAAACCACCTCGAATTTGTTGGTTATGGAGTGTTTGCCAATGAGATTCTCGCGCCCAAATTAAGACACTTCTAAGAAAAACGCATTTTATCCAAAGATTACGCGATGATTTCTTTAAGTTCCCGGGCCTCTGAGAAATACTACAAGCCCCTAAAATCATCCCAGGCTGGCTCCAAAGTACCTCCTGGACCCCCCCTGTGAACGTAACTACACAATGGGAGCACCTGGCCGTTAGCCATGCCACCATAACCTAACCTAAACACAATATACAAATCCAAAACACCGTGTATCACTTTCACTTTGACAAAGTTGATCTAATTTCTATAAACTAAAGCAACAAACCAGATGGCAGCACATTACTAGTCGGGAATTGAAAATTGGAATTGGATGACTGGAATTGAAATTGGATGAATTGTTACTCTACTAGTTGAGAAAATGTTTACAAATCTTTACGCTACAGTACGCTAGAGAGCAAATTACAAACATTCCAAACATCTTGCTGCTTACTTTATTCATTTTATCAGTACGTTTTTGTGTTGTGCCATCGTTGCTGAACAGGTTGTGTTAACCTGTTTTAGCCACCTTGATAAAGTCAGTCGTGCTGACTGACGAAACGTCGGAAATACAAAAGCTAGTTATCATCTTTAACATCAGGAGGTAACCTAGTAAATAGTCACCAGAAGAACGCAAATTACTTTTATTATTCCAAATAAAGTTAAATGTCAGAGCTCCTGCGATCATTAATAATGCGTTTGTGTTTGGTCTGAAAGAGAGCAACCTCTCTACATTTTGTAAAATTGCTATGGAGAATTTTTTTCATTTGTTCTACCAATATAATTTCCAACATCATTATTGAACAGATTTTATTTGTTGGAAACTGAGATATCCTGTGATAGCAAATATATAATCAGTTAATTCTGTTTGGAACTGCAAATTGTAAATTGTTTACTTTTTGCGCACGATATGGTGATGGAAACACAACAGTCAGAGCAGGTGAACAACTCTCATTCTTTAACTCTGAATTTTCGGCTCGGGTTCCAAATAGCGACTGTCAGAACAGCGACTGTCAATAGAGCGACCACACGACAGCGATTCATTTAAAACAGCGACTGTCAATAGAGCGACTACACGACAGCGATTCATCAAAAACAGCGACTGCCACAACAGCGACCTCACTTCTTTTATTAAATCCAAGGCTTACGCGCACATGCACTCTTTCACCCCCTCCACACATACCTTCCATCCCCCACACCTCTCTACACACGTATGCACGGACAAATACCTATATTTCACCCTATATTTGGTCGATTCTGACTCATGACGTTTTTGACCAAGAAGCTGAGCATCTGTACTTCCAATACCTTAGCCTACTAATTCTAACTGTAAACTTTGTAAACCAAAACTACCCTAAAAGGTAATTGACATGATAAAAAATACTTTACAAACTTTATCACAGATCAACTAGACTAGGCAATCATTGTCAAGCTGGTGCCATACAGAACCACCTAATTTGGCCTCCAAGTCAAAACCTGCTGACTGGCATGATATAAATCCAAAAACTTCTCGCTATAGCTAAATTGAAAACTAGTTGTGTTCAAATTTGGCGCCTACAATAAATAAAATTCAAAAATATGCCACATAGGTGCCAGATGGGGCATTTTTATGGCACTTAAAGTGTTAAGTCGCTATCATAACAGTCGCTGTTTTAATGCAGTCGGCATTTATACAATCGCTGTTTGGAATGTCGCTCACTTCATTACGTCGCTATTATGAAGTCGCCATTATGACAGTCGCTGTTTTGACAGTCGCTATCCGGCCTGGATGCCGAATTTTCTAACTCGGATTCTTGCTACATTATTTTTTTCGTCAGTATGTTTTTTAATGTGCCATCGTTACTGAACAGGTTGTGTTTACCTGTTTCAGCCCCTTGATAAAGTCAGTCGTGCTGACTGACGAAACGTCGGTAATAAAAGCTAGGTATCATCCTTAACATCAGGAGGTAACCTAGTAGCCTACAGTGATCACAAGAACGCAAGCCACTTTATTTATCAAATGACCGGTGAACAGTTTCACTCTGTTTTTACAATTACAATGATACAATTACAATTACAAATTACAATTACAATTACAATTACAATGACCATGGGCAGGTCATATAGCAAGACATTAAAACAACAGATGGACTAACAAATTAACAACTTGGACACCCTGGGAAAACAAACGCAAACGAAGAAAGCCAAAAATGAGATGGAGAAACGAGATTGACAAAGAATTTGGAACAATCAACCGGCAGGCTATACAAAATCACACGATCGACTGGATCGGCAAGAAAAGGAGAAGGCCTTCGCCCTGCAGTGAACTACCCCTATGGAAATGATAATAATTTGGATAGGCCAGTTTTGCTTAAGCGACACTAAAATCCAGCTTGAAAAATGCCATTTTTACATCAACGTTGACATAATGTAGAAATGCCAGCTTTTCCAATTGGTGAAATCTTGTTTGTGGAACAATTTATTGTTCCGTTTGATCTCAAGTGCTTTTTTGCCTTATTTCCAAGCAGTAATTGTATCACGTTTGCAATAAATCGTATAGTTCACATGTTGTAAAGACGTTCAAAGATAAAAATAAAACTGCTTCAAACATAAAACTTTTGTTAGCAATTTGGTCAATGATTACCAATGATGCTTATCTCAAACTAAGTAATCAGGCAAACCATATTTCTGTGAGGTGCTGTGCAGCTTGATTGCGAGGTTCCATTAATGATTTAATGCTGATAAGAAAAAGAATGTTGATAACAAAGTTAACGTTGTTTTTATGAAAAAATACGTTGATTTGAAGTTGCAAATTAGATTTCGTTTGACGTGTTTCCGATTTCATTGGTCGCTCATAATGAGTCGTTATTTAAAAATGCTGATATTTCTGGTTAATAAAATAAAGAGAAGCTTTTGCAAAGTTTGTTCAGGCAATTGACATTTTATCGCAGCTGGGTAAAGGTGACAAAAAACTGAATCAAGTACGTTACTAAATAGTTGGCAATCAACAACAGTTTGAGTATGATAGCGTACGTAGCCATAAACCCTGTATCGAGGGAATTTTTTTTATTCTTTTTCTTAAAATCATACAAACAAATTTTTTTCCGTAATTTGTTTAAAACACCAAAAACCAAATGGAGCTGAGTTCATACGAACATTTTCCAATGGGAAACGACTCCCGACCCGATATGCGATTGTGCATTAGACAATCAAACGACAAAACACATCCTTACCAACTGCCCCCTTAACCCTTCCTGTGACGACAATGACTTAAGAGATGCTACCACCAATGCCCTCATCTGGTTTCGACCCTGGCGGACAAGCTATGAATGAATATGATGACACAAGATTCATTTCAACTTTAAAGAAAACTATAGAGTAATTATACTACTATCATTTTGTGTGAGCTAGTTAAAGCAGGTTTCTCAAATGTTTAGATTTGTCCATATTTTTGCTGTGATAGTGTATTATTCTTTAGTATTTCTTTAAAATTATTTTTCTTATAGGCTTGAAAAGGGCTGTATGACTAGCCGAAAACGTTAGCTTATTGTTTTTTGTTTTTATAATGTTAAATGTACTGTTGTTGCTAGGTTATGTCTGTTTATAGAGTAATTGTTTCAACATTTCATAATTATGTATATTGTGATGCTTTCTAAGGCCAGCACGAAACTGAGCATTTTCTGTATTAATTTAATTAAACATTATAAAGAAAATCACTGAAAAATTGGAATTAATAATTAAAATAAGCCCCGCGTTTATTACGCTAAAAGATCATTGAAAAATATATTCATTGTTTTAGCTTTGACGTAGGCTAATCTGTGCAGCGGTATAAATAGTAATATTTATGCAACAGCAACTGGTCTGAAACAATGCAGTGCATTCTTGAGTGCTAAAAGTCATGTTTACGTAGTGGAAATTTACTGGGAAATTTTTAAACAAATATCTAAAAAATCATGAAATTTAATCTTGTAAAAACTTTTTATCCACACTTTTTTCATTTTTACACCAATTTTCCGACATTAGTGTATCAAGGAGTTGGAGATTTTGACTGAAAACCACCGGTGCTCTTCATCTTAAAACAACATTATTATTTCATAACCAAGGTCATTATGATGCACATTAGGCTGCAAAAGTTTCTGTTTAACAAATTTCCTCATAGAAAATACGCATATTAGAAAGGTCACGAGTTTCTGTATCAGCTGCCTTCACTTTTCCGAGCCGCAAATCAGTCCATTTTCACATCGATTCAACGTCTGCAGACGTTCAATCATTAAAAAACGTTTAATTTGCTGGTGGGGTTTGTAACATTGTTTACTTCTTGCTGACTTTGACAACGCTTCAATTCCATGGTCAAATCTTCTTCACCTATCATGCCATCAAAAATGGAAAAAACTAAGTGGAAAGTTTGTTTTTCTTAAGTTTTTCTTGTTCCATCATGTAATGTCATTTCTGTTCCTTTGAACGGTCTATTGTGAAAGACAAATGCATCTCATCTACGCCAGCAAGTGGCGTAGACAAACATGCAAAAAATGACGTCAGTGATGACGACTTAACAATTAACGTTAAAAATAGTTTTGTTGCAAGAAATCGAGAAGACGAAGAATAAAAGGAACGCATGACATAGCTTGAAAGTAGACAAGATCCTAAAAAAGCTGCACCATCTTGCAGGAGTCAAAACTACAAGTAGACCAAACAGGGGGTTGTTAGATAGTGAGGTTATGCAGTAGTTTCCTAAGGACATCAGTGGTGGAAGTAGAATCTCTGACTGCGATAAAGAACGCTGCTCAAATCTGCTATTCTGACAACGCAAGTAGGCTATTAATTTCTGTAAATTTAATGTTTATTTTACGTTTGTGGGTAATTTGGTACAACAATCAAATATAAACCTGATGAAGCAATGTAGTATGCCTTCGGTAAACAATACAATGTTACACGTACCGGGAATCGAACTAGGGACCCCGCGATTCAAAGCCGAAGAAGGTATTACAGTATTAAGCCACGATATAGAGACAAGTTCATCAAAGCCGCCTCGCGTGTGTGTTCGCTCTTTACCAAAGTTGTAAATTTTTATTGCATTGTTTGGATTCTGTTGAATAAATTTCCCACTCCCTCCCATATTTCCCACGGACAACAAACAAATCAATTCATCTCTCAAAATACGAGGCGACATCAAACCAATGAATTTATTCCCGAAATTGTCTTGACAGGTGAAAACATTTGTGTGTGTGAAAACGTTCCAAATTGAAATAGTAGCATTTTTGCTATATGTTTAGTGACAACGGCTTGCTACTAAACATAATAACCTAAAACACAAAAAGCTCAAGCAGAGATGTATCTGGATGTTTGTATTTTGATTAATCAATACAGTAAATTTGACAGGGAGTTAAGAGGGACCTCTACAGAGGATATGAAACGTCTCAGGTGGTTTAAATACTACTCATATCTATCATGCTTATGTCCAAGTCCATAGGCTTCATTGGCCTACTACCAGTACCAATCACATTCCCATGCTTCTTCTTCTTCAATTGCCTTGCCTGAACCAGGCATCGACGGCCTCAGATGAATAATTAGACCAAATGTTCCTATTATATGTTGCATGGATGATTGTTTCTGTCTTGTCGTTAAATTGTTCCAGATGTGTTTGTCTTTGTCTGCCAGGTGCCCGCTTTCCAAAAATTTTACCAGTTAAAGAGAGATGCTCCAGTTTTTGCTTTCTTACTACATGGCCGAGAAATTTATATTGTCTGGTTTTCATACTTTTTAACAGAGTTCTGGTTTGGTTCACTTGGTGTAGAATTTCTTTATTTGTTTTCTTTGCCAGCCATGAAATGCGTTGCATTCTACGGAAGCACCACATTTCAAAAGCATTAATCTTTTCTGCCATTTTTGTTGAAATATTCCAGGTTTCAGAGTTGTAATGAAAAACAGGATAAATATAGCATTTTAAAACTCTAGATCTTGTTTTGAAAGAGATATTTTTATTGCAAAGAATTGGTTTCATTTGTTGGAAGCTTGCTTTTGCTTGGGCTGTTCTTATGTTGAGCTCTGTTTCGTCTCTTGCATCCCAATTCACCATAGTACCGAGGTATTTGAACTTTTGGACCTGTTTAAGAATTGTTCCATTAACTGATAAATTACAAATAGGAGTTTCGGTTGCTTTTTTCTTTGTTATGACCATTGTTTCTGTTTTGTTTTTATTTAATTCCATGCCAAATATCTTGCTTTTCGTACACACAATATCTAATATGTTCTGCAGTTTTACGTCCGATTCGGCTATCAAAACGGTGTCGTCAGCATATCGTATGTGGTTAATGTTGTTTCCTCCAATACTAATACCTCTTTCATCTTCAAATATTGCTCCTATATTTGATTTCTTTCATCTTCAATATGTCTTAAAATTATTTCGCTGTATAATGAGAAAAGGTCAGGTGATAGCACACAACCTTGTCTTACTCCTTTCTGAATGGGCGTGTAGTCACTGCAGTCATCATTTATCCTGATAGCAGCTGATTGTTCGTAATATAAATTTTGAATGATTCTTAGATCTTTGTCGTCTATTCCAATTCTATCGAGCTTGCAACAAAAGTCTAATTCCCATGCTACAAAAGTCTAAAACAAGACACCATGGAGCAAATGCACCATAAGCAACATATACGTAACATTTTCTTCAACTTTTCAGCAACTTTGGAAAGGTTTCCGATCTTTAAATTTATTCCGGGCCCGGGTCCAAAAGTACTCCCCAGACCTCCCCATCAACGCTATTGTGACGTCACAAAACATTTGTTTTGATAAGTTTTTGAACATACTCTGCAACTATTTTGTGGTCTGTCTTATCCTGGAGGGGATTATCTAAAATGAAAACATAAAAAAGCAATGTTATGATACATTTCCATTATCTGGCTGCTCAAAAAGTGTTATACCTGAATACCAGAAGTCTAGAATATATTCATTTTAACTTATCTGCTGCCGCATTTCGATCGAACAATTTAATTGCATTATGTGATAAAATATTCTTTTAGCTATTGGTTGGACGGGGTCCTTTTTCCTGTCTTGTCGTTCCTACCCTTTTCTATGTTTGACATATATTGTTTTTTGTTGTGATGGTCAGAAATAAAAACAAACTGAACTGAATTGTGTAGGTTACCATTCAATTCTATGTCCTTGTTCACGGACTATTACAAGCCTGAGGCTGTCCAGCGCATATGGTTTGTTTGGGTTCCCATTTGCATGTAACTTTGTTGGGGGTGGGTTTCATTAAAACATTGTTGCTTTGCGGAATGTTGTGTGAAGATTTCTATGTTTTCTCTGAGTTTTTATTTACTTTTAGCTTTGCCAATTATTTGAGAAATTTAAGTTTCAACCCTGCCAGCAAATGTTGCCATTTTTGCATTATTTCAACGTTTGACAACGTTGCAAGTCGTTGAAATGATGTTAAAATAATAACTTTTGCTGGGTGGAAAACTCTTGATCATTTTACTTTAAAAATAGCCATGGAAGTGTCGGTGGGCGAAGGTTTATATGCTCGAAGCCAATTACGCTTCAAGAACAAGTTGCAAACTTAATGTGCAGAAGAATCAATACTCTAGCAAGAATTAATTAAAATCAATACAAGATCCAGACTGGTATCTTGTCGCCGACACTTTCCATAATTGACAACTCTACTGACCAGGCAAGTGATAACTTGGTTTACGAAGCCGATTTGTTTCTCCCGTTACTTAATGCGGCAGTGACGTATCCTGAAAGAACATTTTAGTCAAGTACAAAAAATGATTTCGAGAAAACGTTTTCAATGGGCTAAGAAAAATATGAAGGATTTTGTTAGTTCACAAAAAAAAAATTAAGAGATAAAGATAAAATTTTTGTGTAGGCTAGTAACGTTTCCCTTAGTCCACTTTCCCCCATAGCCATGTCTCTGGAATGTGATTAGAGTATTCAATCAACAATCAATGGTTGTCGGTTAGAAGCCTTGCTAAAGCACGGAGCTGTGTTGTAGACTAGTAGAGCATTCCATTTTGTGGCTCGCTTGAAAGTGAACGGAAGGTTTTAAATTCCCTAAATTTTTATTCAGTTACTTCAAACCATCAATCACTGTCTATAAAGTTGGACGGAATGGAAAAAAAGAATGGTTATTGTTATTCTGTGTGGTAACAATAATTCTGTTATTAATAAATAATAATAGAAAACATTAAATATTATTAAATATTAATAGAAACAAAGTTCTTGGACAAAGCTCAGAGCTTATTAAAAAGATAGGGTTCAGCTAAAAATTGATCGATCGATTCACTTGCAAGTCACCCCAAGACCATTCCAATTTGTTCTTTTTTAAGGCACTTATGCAATCATGGAGTAAGCTTTAATCGATACTAATCTATAATGACTAATGGCAAGCTTCCAAAAGACTGATAATGCTGACTTGGTATTGAAGTTCTGGCCTCACACCAAAGCTAATTGTGTTAATGAATGCATTCAATGGTTTAGGTAGAGTTCAGTGGCGAAAGGAGAAGTTTGTCCAAGTGGAAGTTAGACAAACATTCCTAAAGTAGACTCACGAGTCAGAATTTGATGCGTTTTACACAACATATAAATAATGGAAGATGGGGCAAGTATTACTTTTATCACGCCTTAGAGATGCTTTGCCTTCCCCGCCCCTTCCATCACGACTGTTTGAAGTTATTTTGAGGTTAACTGATAAGAAGTAATTGACTTTATGGTCAATGAAATTCTCTTCATTCCATCGTGGCTTCATCACAGGTTGGTCGAGGTTCCATTGTTGAATACGGCTGACAACCCATACTTAAAGACACGGGTGTTGAGAGGATAATTTGGACCCGGTATCGATGAGACTCTCGAACCCTAAATCTAACGAAAACAAAGACACTTTGAACAAAACGCAACCGCATCCCAAGAATACCTTTTTTTCAAGATCCTGGGCCCCTGGAAAGGTTACGAGCCCCTAAAGCCATCTCGGGCCCTTTTCTAAAAGTACCCCAGACCCCCAACGCTACTGCTTAGACAGGGGCAAGTTCCTTTGAAAAAACAAAACTCTCTTAAAACTCCTCTTTACTTATAGGCCTACTCGTGGCATACGAGAACCTTGTATCAAACATGGGACAGTTGCAGTTTATTTTTGCAAAAATATAACGAAGTGTCACTATAATCTACGTATGGTATTTTTATTTTCCCACCCTCTTTTAAAAACTGGTTGATGTTTTCTAAAAGTCTGTATCTTGTGCTGAAATTTACGTCAAAATAATGCTTTTGTAGGTGACAGTGACGCAATATGACAACTTAAAAGTGCCGAGGTATCATAGTCCGTTGAAACGAGTGCAAATTACTTCAGTTTGAAATCGTCTGTGACGTCACAAATGGTTTATTTTCCCTTCTGAATCGCACGTGGGGCAGTAGAAGAGGGTCCTTGAGTTGAAGAAAGCTTGTTTTGCTCAACATTCCGCAGTTGTTCTCAGAGAAATAGGCTAACGCAATGTTCAGGTGATTGTGAGGCAATACAACAGGCAAAGCGCGATAAAAACTGCGAGGTAAACGAACCTTCAAAGTGCTGTGACTTGATCAAAATGACATCATAGGTAAGTAAAGTAAATGGGAGTGTGCGAAATGAAATTCTAACTTAGATTTAGAATGAAACTAAACCAAGACATGTTGTGCTGCAACGAAAAGTTGAGTGGAACGTGTTTTAAATTTGCACAGCGCCATTAAAAGGATAATTTGGGGCCGGTTCCATTGAGGTCTGGTAACTGGTAGGTCTATATCGACTTTTGTAGTTAGTAGTATCTTTTTCGTCCCGGACGCGTTAATGACGAAAAATAAAATGATTGATTGAAGATTGTCGCGGCACAATCTTCTAAAGAGACTTCTAAGAAAAGTGCACTACCTACTGTATGTTCTAAGAATGCTCGGTGGTTTCTTGAAATTTCAGGACCCTTTTTTAAGTTTATGGGCTCCTAAAATTATCCTGACCCCGCGTCCAAAAACACCCCCTGAACCCCCCTGTCAGCGCAACTGCATTTGTATCAACCCAACTAAGAAGGAAAAAAGTATTGAAGCTTTTCGAAAAGAAAACGCTTGGAACCGCTATGCTTATGTCACGACAATTCGGCCATTCCTGGAAAGATGGTGACAGATTGTGACAACCACCTTTCACTCAAGGCCAAAAAGTTAATAATGACGTCACAATCCACGCGCGGCCATCAACGAATTTGCCTTTTTTCGTTCGCCGTAAAATCTCGAGCTGATCGCGCAGTCGCTGGCAGGTGCCAAGCTGACAGGTAGATGTGGCGGCGTGAGGTATCCAGTTGTGTCCATCAACGCATCCAGAAAAGGCTTGACCAGATATTACAGTTTTTTTCGCTTTTATTGTTTTGTTTGGTCATAAAGTGTATCTCACACAAGGAACATAACCAGTCAATGTGAATTGTGAAAGATAGGGATAAATTTTACATCTTTATGTTTAACAATTAAAGTTTGGAAGTGCAGACCTAATCGTCACTGGTCAGACTTATTCAAATAGAATGATAAAGCTGTTGTTTTTGCAGGCTGATGAAACGCTTAAAGCTTTTCGGGGTCATTGATTTTTCATTTTGTCTGTCATTGCAGAGCTTAGTTTATCGGGTTGAATAAGAGTTGTCAGTGAACCTGCTTAATATGTGACCTGAACTGTTCGAAGAACGCTCAGAAGTATTTTATGTGAGAAAAAACTTCTTCATTTCTGGAATATTTGAAAGCTGATTTACGAAAGCGAAGGATATTTTGACAGCTCCATTCCTGCCTGTCAGATTTTGAAGCTGTGTCAATATTGAAACAACTTCACCTAAGTTTAATCTCCACATCGGGCAATAAACAGAAATTTCACAATTGAAAGGAATTTTTAACTTTCCTTCCGTCTTGCGTTTCCAAAATTTTAAGCAATTACCTTGCACTGACTTTAGATTTGAAACAAAAGTTTTGCAATGATGAAATCGCGTTTCCTAATTTCGCTTTTGGTATTGATTGCGTATACATCGGGCGCTTTTTCAGTCGGTGGCGGAGATTCGTGCGCTGAAGTCCGGCGAACATTTGTGTCGAAGCGCATTGGTCCATTAAAGATGGTTCCCTCACATGCAACTCAAGGTAAGTCGGACAACATGTATGCAGTAGCGCAGTAGCGTAGCCAGGAATTTTTAAAGGGGGGGTTTTGACCACCCAGCGTCGGGGGGTCTGGGGGGC
Source organism: Aplidium turbinatum (assembly GCF_918807975.1). Lineage (NCBI taxonomy): Eukaryota > Metazoa > Chordata > Ascidiacea > Aplousobranchia > Polyclinidae > Aplidium > Aplidium turbinatum. Next base: position 2,826,891 of record NC_137474.1, read on the forward strand.
CTCCCCCAGAAAATTTTGAAAAATTACTTTGAATTTGGTGCATTCTGAGAGCATTTTCAACAAAAATGTGGGTACGAATATTCCTGTAAAATGGTGCTGTCCGGTAGCATAGCAAAAGGATAAAATCATGTTTTTTTCGGCATTTTTTGGAAATAAAGCTTAGTCTCTGTGTTTTCTTGTTGCTAATTCCTGGCTGAGATGTTTGGTATTGGCAAAACTCGCTCTTTTAATGCAATTTTGTTTAAAATTAGGCAATTTTTTTTAGACTGAAAGCGTCATTCTCAATATCGTGACGTCATACGCGTGCCAAAGGGGGGGGGGTTGTAACCCCCAAAACTCCCCCTTGGCTACGCCACTGCAGTAGCGTTGACAAGGGGGGACTTTAGGACCCCGGCCCGGAATAAATTCAGGGGCCCGAAACCTTTCCAGATGCCTTGAAAGTCGAGAGTAAACGTGTAAGTCAAATTCTATAGAAAACGTCGCGTATATTTTTGTTATAATGCATTTGCTCAGCGGTGTCTTTTTTGGGGGCTTGGAACTTTCATTAATACCGGGGCCAATGTAGCCTCTCAACCGACCTGTATGTGTATAGCTGATAACAAAGTATCTCTAATTTTACGTACTTAGTGACAACCTTCACATAACGGATTTGTCAACACTTTTAAACTCATCCCGTGTATTCTGCTGTAATTTCAAGTTTCATTCGAGCCTTGTTTAATAAACAACTTTACGTATTTAGTCGGTCGTCCTTTTAACCGTTAGCCGTTGCAGCCATTGACCCCTTAAGAATAACAACAATAAGTTGTAAGCTATAATAACAAAACATGTGCGCAAACCGTTAGTTTACTTGCAAAAATGTTTGTGTCTGCCATGGTCTCTGCAACAACCTTCTTGAGCTGAAGATTGACTTTGTTCACATCTTTGACTTCGCTTAGATTGGTAGCTTGGGCGTAAAGTCTATGAGTGTGTGATGTGGAGTTCTTTAGTTGGTTCGTTTTTTGTTGTTGTTGACGTGATAACTAAAAGCGACTTGGTTTATTTTTTATGTTTCATACATTTATTATTGCTTGTGGGCCACAGTTGCACTTTTGATTGCAGAAGTCGCGATGAACTTCAAAACTGAAAATTTACAATAATCTTGAAAAATTACGCAAATCACGCAGCTTGTTCAAGAATTGCAAATGTAACTGGAAAAACCCAGTGGAGTTTGCAAGAGTGAAAAACTGTTAGAAAACGTTTCAAGCCTATGCGCTTCACAAAACAAGACAAAAAGCATTGTTTCTGTGTGATTCAATGCCGATGTTACCATACGCTAAGAAACACAATGAAGAATTTGTATTTGCAAAACTATTTGAATGTGTATATAGTCCTTGTTTTTGTACAGGAGGCTTTTCTGATAGATTTGCTTGAAAACGTGGCCACATATTAACTAAGAGGGATAGCTGCGTATAAATAACCAGGCAACTTACATCAACCTGCTGTTGAAGACAACAGTGTCACCAATACTTTGAAGTGGCTTTTAATTTTGATTGAGACACCGTGTTCTCTGGGCTAATATTTATCTTGGGTTTTTGATGCTTTGCATTAAATTTCCTGGTGGGAAACATCGTAGTAATGTTGCGTTAATTTTATGTTTGTTGACGTCTAGTCAACGTCAAACGTCTCGCTTTGCCTTCAGCATACCGGTTTGCTGATCCAAGATTTCTACATTAATTAAACTTCCCAAGACGTTTAATCAACGTTAAAAAGATGGGTTTTGCTGTCTGGCATACCGAGAGAATTTGTGCATTTGAAATCAAACATTTTTCGCGATTTTTCCAAAGCTTGTTGTTTTACGTTGTATAAACGTTTGAAAACGTATTATATATCGATTAGAATTGTAATTTTTCTGTGAAACTTTTTGTTTGGTTAAGTTTGAGAAATCCAAACAGTGGGTGGGTTACCGCTTCCAACAGAAGATAAAGATTACTTGGTTGATGGAAGAATGCAAATAGATGGTTGAACAAATTGAAGCTTTTAGTGGTTGTCTCTTTCTAATTATTCTGCTAACAGTGCCAAATTATCACAGCTGTCAGAAAACGATTTGAATGCTTGGCTTTGTTACTTTTTTCCAAGCCATCTTAGTGGCGGAGGGGTTTCGCATTCGGCTCTGTGGTAGATCTGAGATCGATTCTAGGTCTGGTCATATTGAAGACTTTAAAAATGGTACCGGTTGTGTTCTTTCTTGCATAACGCAGTGAAGATAAGTCGGATAATAACGAAATGACATTCTAAATCTGATAGGCTACAAAATTGAAAATGAGCCCTGTCGCTAAAAGACCTTAGCAGTTGCAGAGCCACAATAAATAAAACCACAAGATTATTATATTGTTTCTTGATTATTTCGTTAGCTTTTTTAGAAAGGTGAAAACAATTAGTGTTTTCTCAAAGTTATTTTGGGGGTTGGGGTTTTGGTTTTTTTTGGGGGTTTTGGGTTTTTTGGGAGTTTTGGGTTTTTTTGGGGGTTTGGGTTTTTGGGGTTTTGGTTTTTGGGTTTGAGGTTAGGGGGGTTGGGGTTTTGGGGTTAGGGGTTTTAATTAGGCTACGGTACCCGATAATTTTCAAAAAAAAATTCAAAAAAATCACCGAATAGGGCTCTCACCGAATCGGACTCACCGAATAGTAGCAGACCCAAGTGATGATGCCTATTTGATGCAGTATCATAGATTGATTTTGAATTTGGTTCTGAAACGAAAAGTCTGATTTGGGTCTTTCTTTCTGTGCGTTAAACGTCAGTATTATAATAAGCTTTTTATTTCAATTTTCGTAGCTACCGTTCAAGTATATACGTATACGTTCTCTGATTTACCATAAATTGAGTTTTTTCATGAAGGGACAAATGAAGTTTATTGCTTGTGTCAACAGATATATACGTAGTGTTGTGACTTCAAATTGTTTCCTTGAGTAAAATTGACTGACTTTGGCACTGTCCAGAGTGGTGATACCCTTAAATTTCATTGTTGTGTGTTTTGCTTTTGATTGAGTGACCGAAAGAAGATATCGCTGGCCGTGGGTTCGAGACCCATTGAACCATGAGGCTGTATGTTTGGCAAAATGTTTGAGGGCGGATACGGAGCTGCTTGGCTAATCCCATTCCTTTCCGTCCACTTAACCTAATTTTTCATCCATCTGGTATGAGGTTGGAAACGACGAAAGCGGTGTGTTTTGTGTTGAAATTTGAAAGTAAATTTATACGATTTGTTTTTTTATTCCTTATCATGGCCACCTAAAAATACGGCCTGATTTGTCACATTTTGCAGAAATTTCCACGTTTTTCTAACTTTGGGCGAACGTTTAAATAATTTTTTCTAAAAATTAGATTTTTACGCTTTCTTTATTCTTTTCCCCAGATGACACAATAGGTTTTAACATCCTCACATGTTGAAAAACAAAGAAAATTTGATTTTGTAAATTTTAGTCAGACTGTTAATTTTCAATAACAGTCTGATTTTGCGGTTTTCAACTTACTTTTTCTCATTTGCTTCTGCTTCCCCAAGGCAACAAAAAAGTTTTTTGTCATTAGGAAACCGCAAAAAGTAAAAACATCTCAAAAAATGTCAGTCAAGCACTAGCAGTAGCTGTAATCAAAATCTGCAAAATGTGACAAATCAGGCCGCATCTCCAGGTGGCCATGTCCTTATCAAAGGAAATTGTACAATGGTGTATGATTTTAACTCATACTAAAATCGTTACAAGTTAAAAAAAAAACGGATTAAAGATGTCGCTTTCACCAGTTGTTCATTTACAAATTAGATAACGGCCCTTTGTCACGTGACTCTAAGGCTAACCTGTAAGTTCTTGACTTTTTGTTGATTCTTTGACGAAGTAGAGTAGGATGTGTAAATTGAAAGTGGCAGGTCACTAATTATCATGGGTGATCCCTTTAGAGTTAGACGTTTTCAGAACAAGCAAAATTAACGCCCCCCCCCCCCCCCAAAAAAAAAAACTAGCTTTGCAATAACAAGCTGAGTCTTGCTGTAAAGTTGTTGTTTTTATCAGAAAGCATTCTAACACATAAATGTTAATGTCAATTTTAGAACAAACTTTTATGTTTTGAATGCTTCGGGCCCCGTTCAAAAACCACGTTAGCAACTCTTCTAAAAACATACATGGAGCAACTGAATGGTAACTGTGTCTCGTAGACCTCGGTTCGAACCCACGTCTGGCCATTTGTTTTAACTATTTTGAAAACAGCATTAGTTTTATGCTTGTGAAGAGGAGCGTAGCAGTAAGAACATGGCCACCGATCAGAGTAGTAATATGACCACATCGTTAATAAATGGCAAATATAACCAAATTGAAGAAAGTATTTTCGGCCATAAACGTTTGATGCCGTAGTAGAGGGACAAAAATAAATCACACCATCAGTATTATAATCCTGTTAGTCGAGTGTTGATAAATAAGCATGTTCGGGTGAGCAATGTGAATAATTGTTTGTTTATTATTGGTTAGCGTTCGTAAACATGTCCACAGTCATTAGCATGAGGCAGCAAAAGCGAGCGATAAAACAATTGAAGTGTATTTATGAGTCCATGGTATGTTCGACTTCGCAGAACTAATGTCACTTTTATCTCATGTCATTTGGGAAATAACTCTTGCACGACATATCAAATATTTATATGAAGTTATACGCCTGGGTCAATATTACAAGTCCTGTACATTGCTTGTCGCATTTGACTTGATTGAAACGCGCAGTGTTTAACTGTTTATTGTCTGCGGCATCTGCAGTTGCTCTGAAGCCCATGTGGCGCGTGCATGACATTGATGACGCTAATTCTGTCATTGTCAAGTTCTGGATGTACAATTGTACATCACATAGATATCGCGGGAAAAGGACATTTTTGTGCCACATTACAACACAAAACGTACCCCCCAATTAGATCTCTGTGGTGGTTCAAAGGAATGGTAGAAAGTGTCTGGTCAACTGAGGAAGAGTTGAATCCACATGCCATGGAAGTAAACATTGTGGAGTTACAGTGGTGTCTGATGTGTTGCTGTGTGCGGCTTTCTTTCAACTTACGATCTTCAGTTAAAGTTGAAGCGACCAATACTTTGTTTGCTGATGATAAATAATAAACGTGAAAATATTGTCTTTTTTTTCTCGTTATACATCGGATTTATTTATTTTTATTTTTTTTGTCGTATCCAGGCTTACACCCAGTGGTTGAAGATTTAGATTAAGTGGACGGGAAGGAAAGGAAGCCAATCTTCGTGTTCACCTTCAAGCGTGCCTTTAAGTGTCCTGCCAAAGACACAGCCGCATGTTCTTGAGCGGTGTCGAACCGGTGCCCTTTCGATTGCCGTTCCAGGGCTCTTATCAGTCGACTATGCAGCCGACGGATTTATTTGTTGTATTTATTTTATTGTTGTAGCTTTGCCCTATATTGTTAGTCTAACTTGGCGACACTGATTTCTACATAAAAAACATAGACAGGTTTGGCTTCGTTTTTAAATATTTTGTATTGTCTCACTGGGAATGAAACCTCTCGGCTTGTCAGAGTTTGTGGTGGGGTCAATAACCAGTGGGCCTGAACAGCTGAAATGAACAGTTTATGCTTTTCTTTTGTGTTTCGACTTGAGTTTTTTCTGCGATTTTATGGACTGTACCAGTGTACCTTTTAAACGTATTCTATTCGGGACGTGGTCACTGTTTCAGCACAAGAAAGAACAAAATACATTAGCCTACAATTCTAATTCCATTTTTATGCCCCCCCCCCCCCCCCCGGAATCGAACCTACACCTGACGAAGCAGAGGGAAAAATACTAACCAGCTGCTTACCAAGCTCATATATGTTCACAAATGACACAATGTGCAATTTAAAGTTAAACGTTCTGGAATGTGCTGATAACATGCTAGTTTGTAGGTTTAATTAATTATATATATTTCGCGGAGAAAACCATTGTTTTCTAATAAACAGATTGCACAAACGCACTCAAGTTTACTAATGAGCAAAAACAGCTCCCGGATTTTTTTTTCAACAAACGCGTAGGAGAAATTAAGATGAGAAACAAACAAACAAAGTACAGTTTCAGTGAGCTTTAAAACTTTTGAAATACAGTAGAACTCGGTTAATCCGGATTCGGTTAATCCGGATCTTCGCCTAATCCGGATGAAACTGGAAGTACAAATGATTTGTAATCTTTTTCTTAAGAAACAGCTTCGGATAATCCGGATTATTTAATCCGGATCTTCGCCTATTCCGGACAAAAGTTGCGCTTTCTCTATCGCTTTATCCGGATTTTCCAGACAGTTTTGCCATTTTATGCTAAAACGTAACGTGGCTTATTGCGAGAAATTTCTTATCTATTGTTCCGTTAATGTGACGCAATAAATTATTGCGGATTTCTTTTTTTCATGAATAAGAATCCCTCCTAACCCAAAATTCCTGCGCAAATGCCCAAACTCGTACTGTAACTTGAAAAGATGTCGGTGGAATTTTCGGCGGTATGTCGGTGATGTTTTTCCAATAGAAGACTTTGTTTGATTTTTGTAAGTTTTCCAAAGAAACTCGTCTTCCGTAACTGCTTTCAAAAGTTTTGAGTGACTACAGATTATTCCGACACGCATGTCTGAAGATATAACTTTTACCAGTGTGTTCTTGCGTTAGACGCAGAGTCTACAAATACAATCGTTTTACATGCATAAGCTACTGCATTTCAAAAGAATTCTATCGCTAATATGGTGATCGCGCGTCTCGGAATTGACAGATGACCACACTAATGCGTTCAATTTCGGTGATTTTTACCGATACCCTTCTATCTAGGTAACGTCAGGCTTGATAAAAACCGTCATCGGTTAATCCGGATCTTCGCCTAATCCGGATGGAATCGCCGGTCAAATCGAATCCGGATTAACCGAGTTCTACTGTATTTATTGTTCTGTATGAGATGCATGAATAAATCTTTTTTCAACTTGTCAGAATGATTATAAGGCATATACACAAACAGGAGACAACGACTCCTTTTCTAAGCTGGAAGTGTTTGTTGATAATTGCTTTTGCTGACATGGTTAGATGCTTGCTAAGACAACCGGTCGTCGTGCGCATGTTTCCATAAAAAAATATTAAAATTTTCAATTAGGATCAAGATAATTTTATTTGTTCAGTTCAAACAAAAGACGAGTCTAAAGAAAACTAATCCTCATTTGAGATTTCAGCCATTGATTTTATAAAAAGCAAAAAGTAACACTTGGGGTTGGCCCACCAACAGTAGATCTTCCGGCCATAAATAAAATCGGTCGAATTAACAGCTTAATCCACGAATTAAATTTCCGAATACTAATCCACCGATGAACTTCGTGCAAACCGATTCTCGATCAACTAATCAGACGTTTAAAGCAATCCGCCGCTTACAGTATCAGCTGTTGATGTATCCAGCCTTATGACCTTTGTAGGCCTACCACACCCACTGCACTTCACTGCTGTTTTCCACTAATAATGCTGAATGCGTGGCAAGAAGACTCAAACATATTTCAATAAAATAAGAGAGATTCCATATATTCCATCTTCATTATTGCCTAAAAAGCGTTGTTTTGATATTCTTGAATAACAAAACTAAACCTTACGTCGAATTAACTGGTTTTGCAGCACCAAATATTTAATCAATGGGTTATTTAATAATATTATCAGGGACGCTGCGTGGAATTATGTTTAATTTTAAGGATTGATTCTTTGATGTTTTAAAAACCTTTGGATTTGATATTCTGTGTTAATATTTATGGACATATGTTGTCGTGTATTTTCATTTATTACTTCGAAATGTTTCTACACACAACTTCTGTCGTCTTATTGATTGGCTTGCTTGTGTCGGCCTGCAAGCCCTTGGGACTTTCGTTTCGACGGAGCATGTTTGGTGGGACTTGATCTAAATTTCTTCTTACATTGAGACAGTTGTAAACAATGCAGCACGTACGGTACCTCAAGTTGGTACTTGCCGACATGCCAACGTGGAGGTGCTTGCTCTTGTCCCCTTGATCTAAGCGTCCTGTACACGACTCCAATAGATAAGGTTTAAAAATATGGAATTTAATAAAAAAAAATTATATGGCTGGCAGTACTTCGGAACGAGGATGGTAAATAAAGAGCCCAATTTAATTTTATTATTTTTAATTTCAGCGAAAAACCTACAAATCTGCAGCAATTCTGAGATGAGCTGTTGCAACCGTAAAATGGAGAGAAAGTATCGGCAGCTTTCCAATGGAGATGTTGTTGATATTTTGCATCAAAAAATATCAGGATTTAAGCTCCATCTGACAAGATTTGAAGAAGAATTTGAAGGTAAGATGAAGGTGTCTTGGATTTGGCATACCTTGCATTGCATGTAAGCAATTGCAATTGCGTCGTATGGAACAGATCAACTATAGCCGACATAGCTATTTTTGATTTCATAGTACTGTAGTATCAACATACGCTGGTCTGAAATGACCTGCGTACAACATGTAACAAAACGATCTAGATTTGCATTCTCAAGCAAAATACACAAACATATCTTCTCCATTCAATGCTGTAACGAAACCTGCATTTCGTTTGAATACAGGTGAAAAAACTCACCCAATTCGTAACATGAAAACTTGAGGTGTGGAATTGAAGTGTTAGTATACGTTAGTGAAAGATTTAAGTTGGTTTCCCTCTATTCTTTCAACTAAGGGACTCTTAGGAAGAAAACCGAAACGTTTCTCGTTGGCATTGGCAGTTTTGTCAACCGGACCGTTCTTGTGAGGCCTGAGATGTCAAAAAGTACTGTTTGTCTTTTTACAAGTTGTGCAGAAACATCTGATTATGTTTTTAATTCCGTTTTGCCTATATTCCGGCGATTCCACGTCGTTGAAACTAAAAGTTTGTGTATATTTTGTGCTTTTTCTCGTGTTATCGCTATACATCAGGGCCCCCCGTCTGTAAGCCCCTGCCTGGTGTCGTAATCAATGGGGACTATGCCTTCCATACCATGAAGTGGTCTGTAATCACAAAATAATGGGTATTTATAAAGCACTTCTAATGCAATTCGTTGTTTTGTTTTTAATTTTCAACACAATCAGAAGGATTAGTTTGCTATTCCTTTTTCTACACGTTTGTTATGCTTTCGAATGGGCGACAAACGTCGGCGTTTTAAAGTGAGAAAAAGGGCACAGCAGTGGAGAAATTTTGTGGCAAAAGAGGCACTTGTAGATCAGATAAGAAAGATCAGAGAATTTGTTGATATACAGAATCGAAAGCGCAGTAAACATCTTCTAATGCTGATTTCCTAATCAGAGCTATCGCCCGCAAAGTTCTGAGATAATCTAGAACTCCAGCAATGAGTAATCGTAAGAAACGTATTGATGTATTCACAAAAAGTCTTAATCGATTCTTTTGTGATGTTAATTTGACGTTTGATAACAAACAAATGATGTAAAAAGACGAATCTGTTTACCATTAGTCTGAAATGTGTTAGCCACTTAGAGGTACTACCTATTATCCTTCAAAAACAACGAAATACTCGTTTTGGAAAAGCAGGTATTAAATTTCCTCCTTCTAATGTGAATTACGTGTTAGAGACCCTGGGGAAAGAACGAAACTGTTTTGAGTTATGTTCTACAGATGGTGTATCTGCTGTACAAAAACCTTTGGCCAATGACTGCAAAAGCTTGGAAGTTTTGAAGTTATTTTGCAATAACGAATATGTTACTTCGGTTTCCAAGATTTCATCATCATCATTAGTTTCAGCCTGCTGTAGCCCACTGCTCACCGAGGGCCTTCTACTTTTCTTGCCAATCGATCGTGTGTTTTTTTATGTACCAGTTCATTGTTCCACATTCTTTGACGATTTCTTCTCTCCATCTCATTTTTGGCTTTTCTCGTTTGCATTTGTTTTCCCAGGGTGTCCAAGTTGTTAATTTGTTAGTCCATCTGTTGCCCTGTTGTGCAGCTAAACATGAAGTTCTGAAAATTTATGTTCAATCAAACACTTTACCAGGCGTTTCATGTGTGGCTTGAATGCAGCAGAATGTGTGGCCTTCTTGTTGTAAGTGACTTGGAGTTGTAGTTTGCGTATCAACGTACTTAAAAGTTATATGTACTTCTAATAAACTACTTGCAATTTTGAATTGAATTGTCGTTGGCGTTACAAAGCGTTATCCAGTCACCCTGCTTACCTGTTCAATCGGGCCTCATCCAAACCTACTTTTTCGTTAAGACAGCTGCTGTCGTTAAGTAGAAATGAAATTTGAGACCATTAAAAACTGTTTGATTGAATCTTTGATCTGATAGGTCAATTATATAAATAAATTGCGTTATTTTTTCCAGCTGATATATATCAATACTTGCTGGGTAATCGTATTAAAGAATAAGGTCCAACTAAGAAACCAATCCCAGTCAATAAATAGCCCATTTTTGCATGGATTCAACGTCCGTAGAGGTTGAATCAGTGTAAAAAAGTACTGGATTTGGTTGGCTGGGTTGACGCGAACCAGGATATCTAAGTCAGTAATTTTTACATTGAAAAAACATACCTTGATTAACCCTAATCACAACTTGGATGACGTCACAACACAATAACAATATTGACGTCACACCACAAGGGTTGCTCAAAACTTGCCCTGACATTTAGTCCAAGCCATTGCCATTGTCTCAGAGGTCTTGAAAGGTAGAGCCAGCCCCTCGACCCTTCGGTTGGTTACCACCAAACTTCATCTGGTAACTTCAAGCATAGATGGTTGAACTGACGAAGATGACCAATATTAAACAATTGAGATTTCCAATCATAGGAAAGCATCGAAAAGATCACTTTTATTGGATCATTCTCTAGCCATTGCTTCATCATTGCTTTAATTATTGATTCTTTTATAAATTGTATCGATTTATCGCGCTCAGAGTAGTTCGTCATACTCCGTCCGATACAGACAACTAAGAATCAAGTTTTGTCTTCGGTTTCTGATAGATTACCGAACTGCTGCTACTGAAATTTCACGATATTGACAAAGAACTGAGCCTTTAACATCACTTCATTATTTATGTTACGTTAATTGACATTTAAATGGCGTAAGTTTAGATTATACAGTAGACCTAAGTTAAGCCCGGTGGTCCAATTCATCAAAATCTGCGAAAAAGGGAGCTTTGTTAAGTGGAGTACATCGTTATCATTTGTTGTATTTTGCATCAAGTATTACTCTGACGACTAATTTTGATACCTCTGACCAAAAAATCTTTGTGTGTTTTGTCGTCTATACGTCATATAAGGGCTCATAGATGTCACAATATTGAACTGTTTTCAAAAAATTGTTTTGATGATGATAAATGCAATAAGAGGCCAATTACATGCGTAACTGAATGACACTCGAAAATAGAGGTATTTGATCTACATTAGAAAAGTGCTTAAATTTCTTTTATCTTTTTGACGATTTCAATTGTGGATCGTAAAATTTTAACCTTTGTACAAACATTCAAAATAGTGCACACGCGGCTTTATCAATAGTCCATGATATGAGGCAGCTTTAACGTTCCAGCATTACGTTGTTTGCAACAGCTTTCGTCATTCGGGCCTTCAGTTTATCCATTTCGTTTGGAAGAGGAGGCGCACAGACTAGTTCTTTCACCAATCTCTTCAAACAGAATCGCAGGATGTGAAATCTGGGAAGCTAGGGCATGAGAATACGATCATCTGGCCTAGACCAGGGTTTCCCAAACTTTTTTTAGGTCACGGACCACTGTTTGTGAGATTTTTTGGGCCACGTACCACTAATTTTTCGTAAACAACTTTTTAACTGCAACGAAGGTGCAACAAGTAAGATTTGCGATACTGGATAACAAAAGCTTTCGAAATCATTTAAGTTGTAAAGAACTGCGGCAATTATCTTTGACAGGGTAAGTACTGTACAACGTATATGTGTGACTTTTTAATTTCTTGTCATAGCGCCACGGACCACCTATGCAGTCGTCGCAGACCACCAACGGTCCGCGGACCACAGTTTGGGAAACCCTGGCCTAGAGTCTAGACCGTCCAATCCATCTGTCTTGCAGTGTTGTGTTTAGACACTCTTACCCCGAGACTCCAGTGCGGTGGCGCTCCATCCAGTGCTACAAAAAAAAAAGAAGAAAGTACAGCAGCAAGGCTTCTGACACACACTACATTAAAATTCTACCGCCAATCGTGACATTTTCTTATGAATTTATTGATGAGACTATTTAATTGGTGTGGAAATAAACTATACAAATTTTTACTCTTTTCTCTCAACCACTCCTACCAGCTCGTACAAACACGTGACACCTCGCCCAATACGCGATATCTCTGACCCAGCTGGCAAAATCTATCCTTTTTACATTGATTCAATGTCTGATGACGTATATCCTTAATTGTTGTAGCGAAGGAATGTTTTATATTTTATATAATTTACATGTAAGCAAAGACGGTTTTGTTGTGGTGATGTAAAATGTTCTTTTAATTTTTATTTTATTTTTTCGAAATGGATAAGGGCGTTTTTTTGTATGAGACAAATGCAAAACTTGACGACTTAAAGATGTTAAAAAAGATTTTTTCTGGTATATTTTTTGTTATGTTCTTTACTTTTTGGTTTAAAAAATTGTGCAATCATTTCATATGAAATTCAAGCAACTATGATAAAGCTTTGGTAGAGAGTTTGCTTTGTTTAGAAAGAGTTTGCTTTCTGTATAGTTCAAGCCACTGTGATTCACAATAATCATTATAAAGGACCCTGGTAGTTAAACTGAAACCAAAATTGCAGCGTCATGGTTGTTAATTAGCCTGTGATGGCTTCGATTAATTTCATTTTATTGTTGCTGTGATAATCTTATCAACAGATTACAGATATGACTTTTTCAGTTTTACTTTTATTTTAATTTTAAGAATTTTGATGGCTATCATGATACGTTACCCATTGTTGCTAAAAAAAATGTACAAATGATTAGAAATAACATAGCAAACAAAATTTACTAAAAAAACGAAAATTTTAAAACAACGGGTTCTAACATATCTTGTGGGCATTGGCTTCTTTAAAATTGATCTTTTCCTGATGCTAAATATGAAGCAAAAACAAGCCAACGTTTTCTGTCATTCTCCATCTATTCCGTTTTAAGATATTTGAAGTGAAAAGATAGGTAAAAATGTACTAGCACGCAAACAACATCAATAGTGACAAAAACTGCAATCACAATTGTTGGTGTGAGTGCCTTGACTCAATGCAACAACCTGTATCGTTCTTCATTCAACTGCCCATCATTCGTTCACGAGTTTGTCGTTCCATGTAATGGTCAGTGACACATTTTTTGATGACTAGGCGGATAACAAGCCGGGCAAAGACTTGAAAGAGCCACTTGGGCTTTATTGCACTTAAAGGGATATAGTCACCTTGTTGAAATTGCCGCTGGATTGCTCTAATTGTACTTAACTATCTGAGCAACGCTACACATTGACATAAAATTTCAAGTTATTGAACTCAATGGCTTGCACCCAAACAATCGTTGTACCATATTGTAACATATTTTTTTTGGAATAAATCTGACTCTAGGTTTTAGGTTTATTGCTTCTACATTCAATAAATTTAATTTTCTTTCTTATGACGTCAAAGTGATGCGAACGCTACACGCAATGCGGCTGAGCGATATATTTGTGCAAATGACAATAACGCAACAATTGCTGGTGAAACTTTGTTTCAAGAAGGCTGTAAGTTATATGTTTGTATATCCCCGCTAAGGTTTGTGTGACGATTAACAAACGATTAAGCGAGATTTAAAATCAAGAACGTGGCTTCAGTAATGTCTGGTTGGTCAAACCATGGCCTGAGGCAAACCTGTCATTTTTGACTTAGTCGGACTAAAGATTTCACCTCACTATGAAATGAGCGCGATACATTTTGAAAGTAACAATTTTTTCGATCATTTTACATGCATTGTGACCCCAGAGAGGGAAATTGCTAATTTGGCGTGATTCCGTCAAATTTTGTGGCTACCTTTGCTGCTGAAATCCGTTAAGAAAATAGAGTGGCAAGTTTTAAGCAAATTTACAATCTTTTTCGACCATGTAAAAATATATGAGGGAAAAGTATCATTACGTCTCCTAAACTTTCGCTTCAAGGATTGCAGGTCACTATATCAACGTGCTGAAAGTTCGAAGAAATGTTTAATTTCGTACTTTGCTCTTCCATTTTTTTCGTAAATATTTGGTATTTTTCTATTTCTTGGAGTATTTTTCGTGATCAGTAAAAATAACATTCATACTTGGTCAAAAATTTTAATTAAAAAAGTTATTTGCTTTGTATCTGCCCCACCATGAACTTCCGCTTGCACTTTGGTGGTCGGTTTGTCCACTTAGTTCACACTCCACCAGAAAAATTGGCCCTGTTTACATTGATTCATTGTCTGCCGACGTTGATTATATGTTAAACGGAAAAGGTGTCCGACCGGGATTTTGCGATAACTACAATCCGATTAACAATGAAAATTTATGGCTTGTTATGAAATTTAGACGTTTTTCAACATTTAATAAACGTAAAAATGCTAACCATGTTTGCCTGAAGATATCGACAAATATAAAGTTTGCATTTGTGATAACCAAATAGAGAGCTTTGTTTGATCACAGACAAACACCTTATTTTAACTTCTGTGATATCAAACGATTGTTTGTCTACGTTGATTTAATGTAATTATAAGCTGCATTTCTTAAAATATTAAAGAGTGGAGACATATTTTGTTTTCAAGACCTCCTTGTGTGTTTTCGCGCCAAACTTTCTTTCTTTAAGCTTGTTTATTTTTTTTCTTAAAATTTATTCAGTTTATTATGTCAGCTAACTCCTTGTGGTGGTAGTCATAGATTGAAGTGTTGACAGGGGTGTAGTTAGTATATGAAAAGAACATAACATATTTTGGGCCCGGGAAAGTTCTGGAAGCATTTGCACTTTTTTCTCGATGTGAAACAACAGAGTAAAAAAATTTAAACCTTTGCAGCTTGGTGGTACCTCAAAAGCATTTGTAGCCTTGCTGCTGCCTTAGATACGAACTTTGCTTGTTTTCTTTTTTGTGCTTGTTCGAATGCTCCCATGCCAGCTCCTGTGACGTCACGAGTCCATCAGCAATGATTTGCAATTGTCACTTTGAAAAGTGGAAATTTGGTCACGCTGTTTGTCGAAGTTGGCCATCATTGTATACACAACAATCTGCTGTTATTCGTTACAATTCTATACCTTCTTATGACTTTCATTGTTACACGTCACAATGATAACTTGGTCATGCAATTCATGATCAGCAAATGGGTCACGTGATAAGCTTCCTCTTTAAGAAGAAGAAACAAACGAAAGTAGCGATATGAAGATTAAGGTTTTGTAACGACGATTTAAAACAGTGTCTTGGTGGATTAGATTCTAACCTTTTTCCTTCTGGAGAGTTAATCCACATCTTTCAACAATCCATGCGCTCTCGGGGGAGATTTAGGGATCTGTCAAACGGGATAAACGACAAGGTTGAAAAAGGGCGAATGACACAACCACAATTATCTTTCCTACTTTCTTTCTCAACTCTAGTTTAGAAGTAGTCATCACATAATTTGCTAAATTATAACAAAATTGTTAAAATTTCGTGATTCTTGTAAATGCAACAGTTTGAGATATTATTAAATAAAGTTTTTTTACCTTAAAAACAAATTTTTAAGTAAAAAATTCTCTAGTTACCTCAGTTGGCATGCAAAAATCATGTCGTAAATTATAAAGACGTACAGTTTTTATTATTGCTCTTCAACAGCTGAGATAGCGGTATGTGGCGAGTACTTTTCCACTTTGTATCATATTTGCGATGCGAATACATTTTCACCACGACTTATCCTCTCAGCATTGAAATAACACAATTGATATCATTCTTTAAGCCTTGGTATGGCCAGTAGCGATAACAGGGGGATCCAAAGGGTACTTTTAGACCCAGTCCCACCATGATTTTAGGAGTCCATGACCTTTCCAAAAGGCCAGGAGGGTTGAAAACAAACACTGTGTATTCTTTAGATATAGTGCCCTTTCCTTAGCAGTGTCTGGGGTAATAAAAGGATAGACCCTCGGCCCCATAGGCCTACGATGACGAGCAGTGTCTTTATTTGGGGCCCGAGAATCCGATTGGTACCTGGCCCAAAGTATCCTCTCAACGGCCCTGGGTATGACTATAACTCGACCTGAAATCGAACCTATAGTTTATCGGAAGCCAACCTGTTCGACACAGAGCTGGCAAAAAGTGATAAAACAGCGATTTAAGTCAGTGATTGCAAGATAACGTACCCCGATTGCTTTCAACTTTGCTGGTTAAGGTTTGCTAGGCAGATCACCTACGTTTATCGGACAACTGTCATACAGGAAACGCAGGTGTCTCTTTATATCGTTGATCATCCTCTCAAACGTTAAAGCAACGTCTCCTAATGCAAAAATAGTAAAAAAATGTGACTTTGCCTTCCACCTGTATTTAGCAGAAGTAATCCGCATGAAGTCTTTATTGTTGACACCGTGGCTCGTTAACTTGATCGTTCCATTTTGAATGAGGAGTAACTGCAATAGCTAAACCTACCGTGAATAATTGTTCTACAGTGTCCTTAGATCAAGTAACTTATCCACATATTCCGCTTAAAAATAAAGTTTCTCTCAAACAAATTATAGGTTAATAGGTTGTTAGATAATGAAACTCGTTTCGACACAATCCTGTGATTACCTCGTCATTCCAATAAGAAAGAATTTTTGCCAAACAATTTTTGAATATTTTTCCACACCTGTTGACCTTTTATTGCAACTTTGTTTGAAATGAATGCCACTAAAATGAACCATATTCTCAGTAAACAAGGCTCTGCAATAGATTGAGTGTCGCTTTTAGCAGCATGATCGCTGCTTGCTTCACAATGTAGATATTAACGAGATAACAAAGCTTTATTGAGGCTGTGTGAAAAAAACAAGCAGCGTAAATAGTTGTGGGCTACGTTTGAGCTTTTTTCTCTTAACATTCCCTCCGTCCATCAACATTTTGTTTTGATTGAATTTCTTACCACTTTGTGATGTAATAAAATAATAATAATATTGATATGTACTTTGTCGAGGATATGCATCGCCATTGGCGCTTTGCCAGACATCAAAATCCGTTGTCTGCAAACGTTGAATCAATGTAAACATGACGAATTTTGCTATCTGTGACAGTTGTAGATATTATTTTACTAGATCATATAATCCGTTAGTGTTCAGTGCTACGCAGGAACTCGGTTGAGTGATTCATTTGCAAACCTTTTACATCAAGCGATGAGGTATCGAACCCACGCCTCCTATCTCACAACCGGGCACTCTAACAACTGGGCTAGCATGCCTGCACAATTTTTCTCATGTGTTATTTCGGTTGAAGGCACTGACATAAAACTGTACAGAGTTGGAACCACTGAATGAACCTATCCACAAAGTTCAAGTTAAAAAGCTGGCCCATTTAGTGCAATACATTGTAATAAAAGCTTTTTATGTAAATTGAATTGCAGGTAGTTTGTTAGCCTTGTATAGCGACCAACTACCAATTCACAAAGTAGTGATAGAAATGCTATTTTTGCAGGGGTTGCTGATTGTGTGATTTGCATTGTTTGCGATAAGGTTGTGCCCTACCACTACCAGTAATTGATAGAATCATTATAAGATACTTCTTTAAAAGTTATGCGGTGTATATCAGTGATTCTCAACATGGTCCAGGTGGATCACTGGTGGTCCACCTGAAATTTTTATTGGTCCACAGAGAGTTCTATAAATCCTTGATAAAACGTTCTTTAAAATTGTATCATTTACTGCAGTAAATTACATGTGAGGACTGCATACAGGTGTAAGAAAATTATGTAGCATGTATGACTTGTATGTCAGCGTGACGTAATAATCATGTTTACTTCGTGATTTTTGATAGATTTTTCTGAAAGTGCTAGATTAGCATAAGCCATGGACTTCTAAATATAGTCCATGCATAAGCTCACCAGTTTTTGAACTTATTTTACTAGTTGACGAGTAGGCTATTGAACTGTTCAAGGCATAAGTGAAGTGCTGTAATGTGGTGTTGTCGGTGCACGAAGGTTGCGCTTCTTCATGGTACAAAATTTCTTTAGGGAGAGTACAGCTATTCGCTGTTTCACTGAATGTTAATTAAATTATTTTATGAATGTCACATGTTATATTTTTTGTACTGTATTCTGCAATGCCTTCAAATTAACAAAATGTTATAACCTCCTATTGCTAAGAAGGCAAGACTGAGACATTATCGTTCTGTTGAAACAATATGTGCATGATGTTTTGTTAGAATAAAATTTTAAACTAAAATTATGTGTATTCAAGTAGTTAAGATTGAGTGTGCAAATTAAGAGGGTTTGCTTAATTAGTTAATTACGAATTATTTTATAAAGGACTAAGATTGAACACGCCCTTGAGTTTTCTGACCTATGTGCAATGCAGTTTCGACTAGTGGCGTTCATGAGGCGTCAACATAGCAAAGTGGTCCATCGGATATTTTTTTTTTAAATATGGTCCAATGGCCAAAAAAGGTTGAGAATCACTGGTGTATATTACCTCTTATCGATAAAATGGGCCCCTGCTTTCATTTCTCTTCAAGATATAGCAACGGCGTTTCCGAAGTGTGATATTTATTATGATACAACAGCTCAACACTGCGGTTCTGCATAGTTTTGTCATAATACTTATTGTTTGTGTATAAACATCATATGCTGCATAATACAACCCTTTTTTACTCGAAGGTTGAATGCCTTTAGTGAGAAAAACCACCTGTAAGTTGTGTAGTCTGCAATTCTTTATACGTTTTATCACAACCGCGAAATACCGTGCCGGGAAGTGCTTGGTGCAGGCTTGTAGTTGTTAAGTTGTCAGCGTTTCTTCAATTAGAGCCAAATTAAAAAGCAATTTTCAACGCCTTGTGACAAAAATGATAGGCCAAGAAGCTAAAATCCCAAACGTTTTTGTGTTTTTTTTTTCAATGAACTGCACCGCATTTTACAGCCATGATGTTTTTGTCACGTCATAAGATAATGCTGATTCGAGAAAATAGTGTTTTAGTTAAAGATTCTTTCTCAAAAATTTTATTTTGATGTCGCTAATTTGAAACTTTCTAGGTAAGTTCATAGGTTTTGCTAACGTGGTCCCACTTTCTTCTAATACAACATTTTTCGTTAGATTGTGCTAGTTGGGCTTTTGTTTCACGGAGGACACTTGCAAGAAATTTCAAGAAACGACTTCTCTGGGATCCCTATCTAGAAGTAGTCCTCAAATTTTGTCCTACTTTTTTTTGCCGTTTTTGACAGCGTTGATGATATAAAACAATGATTTGCGTAAGATAATGATTTGCGTAAAATACTAATTTTGCAAAAACGAATTTGACTATTTGAAAGGCAGCAGCACAATGACCCTCAGGAGTGCAGTCAACTGGGAGGAGATATGAGGCCCAATTTGCATCTATTTCTAAATGTGTTTCAGCAGGCTTCTTGTGACACAGACCTTTGCAATATCAACATCATTGATGGACGACTTTGTCTTGAAGGCAATGTGGCTGAAGAGGAGACTGTGGCCAGTAGTGAAGTTGCTAATCAGAATTTTCATTGTTGTTTGTTATGCTTCCCGCTTGTATTGGCCTGCACCATTTATAAATATGTGATGTTGAATTTCTGTTTATTCGACACTTGCCTCAACGTTTAGCCCAAATTACCGCCACCCCTCACGGGTACTAAAAATCAAAGTTCGTCAAACCATACCCCTAAACATTGTAAACAAAGGTCATCCGAAAAAGAAGATATGGATATGAAAGTGCGTTGGAGAATGGCGGTTTCTGGATTTGCAGTGGTCGAAAACTTGTGAAAAGTCACTGCCAAGCAGTGCAGTGTTGAAAGTCAAGTTTCCTGTAGTGAAAATTGACCGACCGATTGTTTGTTGATGCAATGTAATCGTACGTTGAATCAGCAACAGATAAAAGCTTGCTTGAAAATTTGACCTCGATTCTGTTATCTACCTATTGGAATGAGTCACAAAGTCTGTGCATGGTACCACAGGTTCTTGTTCTTCAGTTCAACCAAATCGTAGAGTATTTTGTTTTTAGACGACACTTGGTGAACAATAAACTTAAAGCTTGTTATGGGCCTTGCTATTACCATGCGAAAAAACACACTCTTTTGTAGCAGTGTCGTGCAATTAGGCCAATGACAAAATCTTAAGAGCTTGTAGAATTATGAGATGTGACTCCAGATAAGTTTATGACTTGGTTTGGACCACAGTACGAACTACAAAATTTCTTGTTCAACAGGGTAATAAGCAAAACATCAATGATCATAAAATAATATCTTTGATGTACACGCGGCTACTGCATAAGGTCTTGCTCTTTTTTTTGAATAGTGTTGGTCTACACCAGTGGTTCTTAACCTTTTTTTCCCCGGCGCCCCTTTTCAGAGATTTCCATAGTCTGGCGCCCACCATAATATAAGGGCTGTAGCCTACTAATGACATTTTCTTCCAAGACTATAAGGCTAGCCTACAGCCAGTAGTAATTAGTTATTAGTTAGTAAGAAAAAACTAGTTTAAGCCGATGTTAGTTTTAATACTAAAAAATCAGCACAGATGTGCCTTAAGGCTCTTAACTTAAAAGTCTTAAGGCACATCTCTGCTGATTTTTTAGTAGTTAGTAAGAGTTACACTAATAACCATTATTGACTGACTATTATTATGACCAGTCCTTATGGTTTGCTTGCACTGCCTGCCAAAAGCTGACCACAAAATGCCATTTACTTACTAGAAGGAAAGGGAAACAATGCCCATTATCAACAACAAAGGCCATGCACAACACCATCCGACGTCCACGCTTGTCGGATGGTGTTGTGCATTGTGCTGTATAGGCCAACATAGAATGCTCTGAGAGAGAATCACTACTTCCCTTGTTAAACACAATCTCTATACTGTATATAGCTCCTCATCCTCGGTGGATTCTCGTACCCCCAGCAGAACTACTAAAGCAAATTTGCAGTGAGGAAAATATCGTTACACCTTCTGAATGTAGCGCCCCCTATAACGCCCCCTGAATATTTCCGCCCCTCTAAAAGTTAACAGCGCCCACTAGGGGGCGGTAGCGCCCAGGTTAAGAACCACTGGTCTACACTCTACACTCTACAATGAGCACACGGCAACTTGCATCTGTTGACAAAATGCTCCTTTTTTACATTGATATAACCACACCAGTCAGCAAAAGTTGCCAGTTTTACATTATTTCGACATTTAACGACGTTGAAGCGATATACAAAAAGTAACGTTTTAAGACTGCAGTGGTTCACCATTGATCTCTTTGGGAGAGTTTTGGTCATTTCAATTTCTTATCAATAAACCGCATCTGCTATCAACCAATTTCCAACTTGTCATCTGCTTTTCATGTCACGCTTATCAATATTAAGTTTTTATTTCAGCTTGCACAATATATTGCTCCATTTTGTGGTTGATTTCATGTCTTTCCATGCTGAATTATTACGAAAAGATAACGTTATAATACACTGAAATTACATTTGTGGTGATATTGACTTCTATTGCATTCCGTTTATTCTTGTGTGAAAAACTGCAATTGCTCCTCCTCAAAACAGCTGCAGCTGTATGAAGCCAGCAATCCAGCATCCCTAAAAAAATTAAACCAAATCGTTTATGAAGCAAAAACATATCAACCTTTGAAGACGCTAAATTAATGTAAAAAAAGATTTATTTGGTGTATTGGCGGTATCATTAAGAGGATTCAAATCAAAGACAAGGCTGTCAATAATTCCAACAAACGGAAGAGAACGTCTGGGCGTGGACGTCGCTATAATAGCATCTGATAGGGATTCAATTGACTGACAAATGCAGCGGTTGAGATGTGGCATGATTTAGTGGTGCGATACTGATGAGCCCAGCTTCATGGGCGAAACACGTGTCTATCTCTGTCAATTTTTGTTACACTCGACTGCCGAGAAACACATGTTTTTGGGAAAAGTCTTGATGGCTAGTATGGAGGCTACACCGGTATGATTAGCGAATTGCAATGCTCGCTGTTCTATAGTGAGTAGTCCAAAGTACTGGCGCCTGGAAGATGGCTCCTCAACAGCATCTGGACTTGTAGCCCAATCCTAGCCCAACCCTCTTGCACGACAAACAGGATTGGCATATTGACGGTTTTAACCCCAAATTTTAGCAATTTTAGCGTTTTTTAATGCATTTGGCAGGCTAATTTGACTTTGGCATTTTGATATGTCATTGGCGTTGTTTCCATTTTTTTTAACATTGTAAATAGTTAAAAAAAGTCTGTTTTATCAATGCGCAGTAGCCTACTTACAAAACATCAGGTTTGGTGTCATATTTGGCTGCTATGACTATCGTGCTGATTTATCGTCACTGTTTTACACAAGAAACAACACAAGCTATGCAAAGTTATAGTGGTATGCCCCATAGTTGTGCCTTCGACTGTAATTCGGTACAACCGGCTCTAGAATCCAAGTATTGTTTCTTCGAAGCAGGAACATGTGACAGGAAAGGCTGTTACCGATTTGTCCTACCACTGGAAATATTGTTTTTGTACTTTTCTGCGAACTATTTGAAAGAATTGTCAGGGCCCTTGAGAATTTTAAAGCAAACAGGCTGGTCACACCGAACGTGTTAATTGAATTCCCAATGTCAATAAGAGAGATAAGAACAATGGCAGCGCTTTTTGCATCAGTCCAACCAAAATCAACGTAAAATCGACTCTACATAAAAGATCTTATTATGACATTCCAATGCCCCTGAGATTCACTTCTGTTGGCAAACATGGCTTTTTCTGGTGTGAATTATTATCCTTGGTTTAATTATTACCAAACAGCAGATTGTATGTTATGCGGTGGCAAAAACAAAGTTAACGTCCATTTGGTTTCGGTAACGGCGCATCTGAGTGGTCTTTGCTAATTGACTCTGCACATCTATTTATTCCAGTACTCGTTCAGCATGTCAAAAACGTGATCAAACCAACTCAAATATAATGTGCTACCTTGTGCCACATACAAATTAAGATATTCAGCAGCTTTTTGGTCACTCTCCAACGAAATTCAGCCAGGTTAAATTCTAAAAACAAGAAACACCAGAAATTGACCTTTGAAAAGAAATTAGGTTTGAGGAAGATTTTTTTCTTTTAATCCTTTCATTCTTGGTTTGATTTATTAGTTGTTTCTGCCTCGTTGGAAAGTAGCAACAAGAATCACTTGTTTGCCGGTTATTTGAGTTCATTCTACTCTGTTTCAACCGATTTTGTTAATTAAGAAATTCTTCTTTGTACATCCTGCTTACCATGGCTTACCCACCAAACATTATTTCAAACTGATTATCCCATTTCGGTATCAAGAACGTAATAACGTTTGCGTTTTGTCACTTCTTCTTTTTACTCTGCTACTTTAACCCTTGCTATGTTTGGCATGTATTGTTTTTCGTTGCGATGGTCAGAAATAAAAACAAACTGGACTCCAGTTAAATTACGGCAATGCACAGGAAAGTGTTTTAGCAACAAATTGTTTTTTTTAGACTCTGCTGTAATTGTTGGCATTAGTTTGCTAATTGATGAATGATGCACATGTGCCGTACGTAGATGTTCACTGAAGATGCACGTAAAAACGTCATTGTGCGTAAGAAATAGTAGGCTACGTAATACATAAGATGGCGACTCTGAGCGCAGTTGTGGATTTGACTGACCGAAAGATTTTTTTTGAGCCTACTATTTTTTAACATTTTATATTTATTCTCTCTCCTTCTCTCCCTCTCTCTCCATTTTTCGTGAAAGATGGAGAAAGAGAAAAAGTTCTAAATAAATAAAATGCGCGAGGTTGGATAACTTGTATGATTTATTGACAAAACTTTCGCCACCATAAAAGCGGCTTCAACGATACATAGAAAAGCACAAACCATACAAATATTTAAATGAACCTATGATCATTTCTTTGAGTCCATTTTCTTATTCGGTTTTCTTTCCAGCTCATCTGACCAAGGTGATCATGAAGTCGAGAGCCGACACTTTCCGCAAGCTCAACGCTACCTTTTATGACGTTGCTGACGAACAGTTCCTCAACAGAATCATTGATGACGTATACGACGGCGTCATAATTGCCAAAGATGAACTCACCCTCAGTGAGGTCATCACTCAACTGGGTCACTCTGTGTTCAAGTAAGTTTGGAAATTGTTTTTGGAAAGCTTTTCTATAAACTTCTTCCCTTTTCTTACTCCACTTTATTTTTTTTATTGCTCCACACCTTTATATCTCTAGTAATTTATATACCTCTACACTCCTCTATACATCTATACATCTACACACCCTTACATCTATAATAACTCATTTTATTGCCTCGTATTCATTTGTTCTTTGATTTGATTTCAGTCAAAGCTGTCATGTTTGTTGTGGGCCAGTGCCACTCAAAGGTGAATCTAAAACAAACCTTAGCGCAACTCTGGGGTGGCGTAGGCCAAGTTTCCCGACTGTTAGCAGCCTCAACAAACGCTACAGTTGTTTACTTTTGAAAAGATCAGATCAAGAAAACAAAAGTAGGCCTTTTAAAAATTGCTCACAAAATGTGACATAGCAAAGGCCATCAATTGGTTAATTTTGCTGTGCAAGCTTTAGTGTTTATGGAAAGCAAACTTTCTTAATTAATTTAAATGTTATTTTGACTGAACTTGTGCCGTTACGATGGTATGACGTAGTTATGACGTCATCCCCAATCCACGCTGGTCTTTCAAACTATGTGCCAAAGCGCGACCCGTTTTAGTCAAATTATTAATCGTTGAAGACACAAGACATTGTCTATCTGTTAGGTCCCCGAATATTTATTTGGTCAATAGGAGAGAAATTGACTAGAAAATGACGGAATCGCCTTTTTACTGTGACGCAACATTTTGAAACCTTTACAGCGAGTCGTACTATATCGTATATATTCGTGGCGACCTCGTTATGTGTGTTTGTTGTTTTAAACGTGTGGCACCAAACGGTGAAAGTTTGCAAGCAGTGATTGCTTTATGGAAGCGTGCGCTTAGCGGTGGTGTTCGAGATGAAATTCAACAAGCAAATCATTTTTTACGTTGATTCAGCATCTGCAGACGTTAAATCAATGTTAAAAAGGATGGCTGGTATGTCGCTGTAATTAGCATCGTAATTACCGATTACAAATATAGAAGACTTGCACTTCAACTTTTCAGATATTTGCCTCAAGGGTATCGAAAAGCAATATTTTTTTTTGCTTAAATTTTGCTTCAAGCTCACGAACTAACGTTTAAGAAATATAAACTCCTTGTCTACCACTAAACAAAATACTTCCAAAAACTAACAAAAACAAATCAATTCTTTTTAGCGTGTCACGTTTTTCTCAGAAAGTGATTATATTTTCACAAGGTGCCTTATCTACCACTTCAGCTCACAAAGTTGGTCCTTTTTGCATTGACTCAATGTTTGCAGGAACTGGACCAATTATGGGTCAATTTTGTCGACTGGAATGGTTTCTTATCAGCTTATATCAGCATTGTAGTCACCAAAAGCCAATCTTCAAATCAGATTGTGTTTCGCTTTAAAGTTTTTAAACAATCTTAAGCAACCAGAAGTTGCAAAATGTTGTCGTTAAAAGTCCGTTTGCAAGCCGAGGTATCGAGTGAAAAGTTGATAGACGCATCGTTGGCAAAGATGTTTCAATGACTTTCATTTTGAACTCGTCGGAAAATGACAAACCGGTGAATGGATTGTCATTTTGATATCAAATATTTGGATCAATTTTCACAGAATTCGGAAAATCGGGTTTTCTTGGTTCATTCGTTGCACAAAATTTGAATATGAACCAACACTTTTCAACCTTTTGCCATGGCAGAACTTCTGATCTACTTTCGCTTTTGTCTCGAAACCCCACTAACAAAATTTATGTTAAAACAGTAACATTCTTGTTAGTAGCATAACAACGAACAAGTGACGCAACAACTATTAATTTTTTTCTTCCGGATATTGACTGCACTCAACTTTTTGTTTAATGACCTACTTGGAGTGTGCATGCGGCTGAATGGCCTAAACATCTCTAGAATGACGCATCAATATATACTGAAGCACTGTCTGCTTTGTAAAGCGCTGTAGAGCAACGCATTCTGCGTTGGATACAGCGCTATATAAAAACTAACATTATTATTATTATAAGCAAGGAATCACTTTTCCTAAAAAACGAGGTACCTTCACGAAACCTTTTAAACTCACGGAACTTCACCAAATATTCCGCGGAACCGCTGTTGAAAAGCACTGACTTAGATTTAAAAATCATCAGGTTTCGTATATAAGTCGGTAAGAAATTTCACTGAGTGATCTCTTCTTGCCAAGGTGACTTCAAGTAATACGGTGGGTAGCCTCATAATCGTGTTCCTTCCGCGTATTAAGAGTTGAGGGGCGGGGCCGTTGAAAAGATAATTCGGGCCCGGTACCAATGGGGTATTCGGACCCCTAGTCAAAACACTTTTAAGAAAAATGCACTTTTCCAAAGAATACTCGGTGGTTTTTCCCTGTCAACGGTTGAAGGTAATGCGTCATTGTTTATGAGCTAGTGGATATTAAAATTTTCATACTTTGAGCAGAATTATTCACTTCTCTTGTACAGCTGTGGCGTTCATCCAATGAATTAGCCCGGAAAAGCACAAACATTGTTTTTTTCATTGTTGCGATGTTACAAAATACGCTTTTGGAATGTGCCTGCTAAGGAAAATGATTACTGCCTGACCCTGAACCCTGGTGTGCACTGTTATTCGTTATGAGGAGGCTTTGAAGGGAAAGTTTATTGTCTTGATGGGAACAGTTTTTAAGACGTGTTTGTACTCCAGAGAAACAGCTTTTGCAGGAGGCACTGCACTGATCAAAGTATTTTTTGATAGCTTCAGAGTTGGCTACTTAGCTCTGATGTCATACTATATTCAACTCTGTTTAGATAACGTCTAAATAATGTTACGTACTGTTGCTTTTGCAGGTTATTTCAAAGGTTATTCGCCTTGGCCGTGCAACAACAAGGCAATGTGCAGCTGACGGAAGAGGAGTTCAAATGCATTGCATCACAATCTGGCACCTTCGACTACTACGGTGTTGACTCAAATCGTATCAAAAACCATCTCATCACGTCACTCAATCAAACATCTGTTTTGATTCGCGTAAGTGACCGGTTGCTTCAAGTGTTTGTTTAGTAATTTTCGATGCCTGATCTTCCATGAAGAACTCACCACTCATAGTCGTTTGGCTTTTACATCTGTTCGTCGTTTCTAGACGTTAGATTTACGTAAGTTGTCCCTCGGGTAGCTGGTGAAAGCGTGAAGCCTCTTGTTTGTCGTTATTCACCATATTGCAATTTTAATTGAACAGGAAAACATAGCAGCGTTGACAAGGAAGGGGTCCAGCTGGTAGCCTGCTGTTTGACCGGGGCCTGGGGTGATTTTGGGGGCCCGTAACCTTTTCAAGGGGATCGGGAAATTGAAGTTACCTCGTATTCTTTAGATATAGTGCGTTTTTCTTAGAAATATTTTAATTTGGTGTTACTTCATTTTTGATGAACACGTT
The DNA here is from genome assembly GCF_918807975.1 of Aplidium turbinatum. Classification (NCBI taxonomy): domain Eukaryota; kingdom Metazoa; phylum Chordata; class Ascidiacea; order Aplousobranchia; family Polyclinidae; genus Aplidium; species Aplidium turbinatum. Next base: position 2,854,488 of record NC_137474.1, read on the forward strand.
ATTGTCTTTTAACCAGCACAACGTTAAATCAATCCAAAGATAGCAATTTTACTGAATAGGTTAAGGTTAATGAATAAATCATGGTTCACTCTTATTTCAGGGTCTGGAGTCTGGCATTAAGGCTGTGAGCATCTCCACCCGTTCCTACGTTGACAAGGAGTGCCAAAAGTCCCTAGTCAAGATGCAGTACTGTTCCCATTGCTATGGGCTGACACTGATCAAGCCATGCAGGGGGTACTGCCACAACGTCATGCGGGGGTGAGTGGACGTTAAGGCTTTTATCTTTTGGTTAGGGGATTTCTTATCAATACCCAAGTAAACTCAATAGGAAAAAAAGTGCAGTATCTTCAAAAGCCATCACTGAAGCTTATAATTTAAAATTAGGTAGCTGCAAACTTAAAAATCGATGTTATCAGTTCAATCTTTGGGGTAAACAAACTATTTTTTTATATTTGGTGTATTAGGGTTCTTGTCTCTACGTGTTGAACTCCGATAAGCTGTGTTTAGCTCAAGATTCAAAATTTAACACTTACTTTAGTGATTTAACCTTACACTACGTTCTTGTTACAACTGCAGTAGAATATAAACATACTTAAGCGCACGATTACAAAAAAATGCTTTGAGTTACTTCTGATTTATTTTTATAAGACTTTTGCCTTAGGTTACAATAGTTTTTAACTTAAATGTACAAAGAAAACTTTAAAAGCAAACTTTAGGTCAATTCATTACTTGGAGATCATTTTACTGTGTCAAGTTATGCGTTCTTTTGATTACGGTTCATCATATCCAGAAAGCAAAATTGGTCTTTTTTACATTGATTAACGTTTGCAGACGTTGAATCATTGTGAAAACGACCAATGTTGCTAACCACAATTGCAACCAGACCCATACCAATCTCAGGTCAAGTGCATGGTTCACTTCAATGTATAAAGTTTGCTCTTTTCTTCGTTAGATGTCTGGTTGGCCTTTCGGAAACTGATCGGCATTGGCAAAGCTACGTAGCCGGGCTGACTGCGTCAGTACGTCACATGACAGAAGGCGGTACCGATCTCGAGTCTGTGCTTGCTGAAATTTCCACCGAGCTGGATTCCGTTTCAACTTTGTTGTTACCTGAATACGGTATTAAAACGGTGAGTTGATTAGGTTCAGGATTGTGATTTTGCATTTTGCGTGTATTTAAAACGCACTGAGACTACAAAGTTTCCGTCTTTGCAAGAACGCAATCGATTTCATTCTTTGCTCTTGAGAGGAATAACATCTCTCTGTTCTTGAGAGGAAAAAAAATCGGAACCACGACGATTAATTTTGTCATCAACTTACGAAACATGATTGTAATGGCGTGTGACAAGTTTTTGTAGGAGTTATAAGGTGCTGGAGTGTTTTAGCAGTTTAAGTCACATGCGAGACTTGTTTGTTGCAGCTCACCCAGAAAACCGCTTTAAGCCATGAAAGGTCGTTGACATTTTAACAACAAATTATCTTATGCGTTACAAGTTTACATCGTTGAAAGTTTAAATCAAAACAAAAAGCTGAAGACATGTTTCCGCCCGGGATCGAACCGGGGACCTTTCGCGTGTAAGGCGAACGTGATAACCGCTACACTACGGAAACCTTGTGAATCACATAACAATAACATACTTTCTAACATAACAAAAACAGTGATTTTTGTTTGCATTATGACAAGAAAATTGTCAAAAGATATCTGTGGTTTTTGTTATCTAACATAACATCGACCGATATGAGCAATTGTTTTGCCGAAGCTGCTTCTAGTGGATCTGAGAGGTCTCACTTCCATATCATCTGTGTTTGTATATCGGCTTAATGCACTTCAATCTTCCCGTTAAAGGCTGCGGCACGCTGGTATGTCTCAAGAGGACTTGATATCCAAACAAGGAAAAACAAGCCTCAGTTGAACGCCTTTCTTCTTTACGGAAGTGCCGCTTTAATAGAATGCTCTGGACGATATTAAAGCGATTTTATCAAAAATTTGTAATAAGATCAACGAAACTGTTTTCACATCTTCGAATCAAACTGACACCAAACACAAGAAATAATTGTGACAGATCTGTCTAAACTTCAAACATCTGCTCGAAACACGGAAAGCTTATGACGTTATAATAGAGGTTACTCTTTTGTTCACTGAATTGTTTGCGATGTTGTGTTAACTTGAAAATCTTCATTTTGATTGAATGGTTGACACTGCGTCCATTTTTTTCAGGTGAAGCAAACGTGCGGCCTACCTATCAAGCGGGCCAAACGATCGACAAGTACGATAAATATATATCACCCAGGTTTTTATTGTCAAAGTCAATATTTATGCTGGTGACCGGTGGCTACTGACTTTGCTTTAATTTTGACACAAAGAAAAAAATCAACAATTTTTTAACTTTTTTGAAACTCTATTTCTAATCGACCCTAAATATGTCAACTTTTCTACTTTTCATTTCGAAATGCTTAGATCTATTGAGAAATTCTTAAAGAGTTGCTTGGTGGTACAAAACTTGACAATTTCGAGCAGAAGATTGCTCATAGCTCAATGCTGCAGGTTTTCGTCTGACTCTCTTCAGAAACTAACGTCAGAATAAAATAAACTAAATGTGATGAAGTACTTTTAGTAGAAGAAAAACGAAATGTAAATTTGGTTGTTAAGGTTATTAATTTGGTAAATTAAGTTATTCTATCCTGACGACAGCTCCTGAAGAGAGTTAGACAAAAATCTGCAGCTTTGAGCTATGAGCAACCTTGTACCAGCAGAAATTCTTAAGATTTTTCTTGGCAGTTTGACTTTTAATAATCAATATCTAGAACCAAACCAAGAAGTGATTTTAAACCAATTTAGAACCAAACCAATTACGTCACCACTTCATATCAGTTTTATACTGCCGTGCTTAATGAGGTGGAACGTGCATGAATTTTTTTTCTATTAACAACACTTGAGCTTCAAGCTATGTTATATATTTTGTTTTATGATTCCACAGCAAAAGCCTTTGCATTTAACATCTCATACTCTTCTTTTTGCTGCTTTTAACAGGCGTTTATTTTACTGAAAAACTATTCTTTAACAAAATGGAAGGTTAAAATTGTGATTGAAAATCGTGATAATGAGAAAGGCTACTTTGTTATTTGTTAATTTTTGTGAACTTTTGTTCACTTCAAAAATGTATTGTTTTATCAGTTTGCTATATCCTAGCACGTCATAAAAGGTATTTTGTTCTCCAGCACAGAAACGAAATTAGTTACTGTTTGACAAATTAAGACAATTTTAATGTATTTTTCAACACTTCTGTGCAAAATCGTTTATTGTAGCTGGTGTTGTGTATCAGGTTTATGGTATTGAAGCAGGTAACTATTTCTGTGTAGTTTTTTCATGTCTAGAAACATTCAGAGTAACAACTTTTAATTGTGTTAAAAAACAAGTTTCTTTTTGCGCTTTCTCAACAAACAAACAACTCCGAAATATACAAAAACGTTTTTGCAGAAAACCCCTCCTCGTTACCAAGCGACTATAAAAAAACCACGTCAAAGCGACGTCACCGACAACACCAGCAACGACGCAATCGACGCACGCATCTTCGGTTGAAGTCTGGACTTGATTCCCTTCGGGATGGGAAGATTCAAAGAAAACATGTTCCTCCTCCGCATGAAATGCTGATCGGAGATTCCCCTCTTCCGATAAAGATTTCCAAGAAAAGGAACAAAAAAGAGGAAGAGGTCCCAAAGACGATGAAAATTGAAAACACTCTCAATCCTGAAACGGAAGACCTGCCTTTAAAATCGAAACTGAAAAGGTCAGTTATGTTTTACTGATTTTAGGGTTGGGAGTGTGCCAAGGAGAGGGGGATGTGAGGGCAAAAATGCTGCTGAAATCCCACAGAAAAGTACTAAAGTTTAAGCACTAAAGTTTGGGTGTTCATCAGGACAATTATCGTTTCTAGCACTAGTTGCAACGTTCATCTGATGAGATTGAAAGTAAAAGTAACAACAAACAAGATGGTTTATTGCTTCACTGACGTTTCGCGCACCATGACAATGCGCATCCTCAGAGCGAATAACTAAAGCCATTCGTCAGAATTTTGGGGGTTGGCAGGCTTTGGGTTCCTTTGAAAGGGGTCCGTGACAAAAAATGGGATAGCACTGCATTATTGGAAACTAATTCGAGGATTAGTCTATTGGATATTTTTCTGCTCTTCGGAGCTGGTGGAATTGTTTTTGCGCTTGCAACTTGCTTTTAGAGCGGGCCTTAATGGACGTGGGGTCGTGGTCTTGGGTTTGGGTTACATTTCGCTTCATTGTGTCAAGTTGTGAGTTACCGCGCTTATCAAAACAACAACACGTCATAAAAGGTTTTGTCTATCGAATAGATACTGCAGTGAGACGAGTATAATTGTCAAATTTTAGAAACATCAAGCAGATTTGATAAAATTATTATTTAAAAAATCTGCTTTAACACTAATAATATTTTTGCACTGAGTAACGTCTTTAGACGATGAATTAATATAAAAAAAGGTGTTTGAAACTTTAAAGAAGACCGTTTATTTACGAAAGGTTAAGATTAATTTTATGCAGGGGAGCATTATTGGACTAGAGTCTCCCTTAAAAGTTGTAAAAGTCAAAAATAGTCTTGGCTGTGCGTTTACTCCTTTCCCCTATGTGCCGCATTCGACGTGGGAGAATGTTATTTGAACGTTCTGATGCTATTTAAACGACTAATTGGTTGACATCGTTCACACACACGACACTCTGTTTTCAATGGGGTTAATCAATCTCAAATGAAAGCAGTCTTTAACGTCGGTTCGATGTCTGCAGACGTTTGATTTGATGAAAGAAGACTGACATCATTGCATAGACTTGCAAGTTTGTATCAGGTTTCAGCTGAAAAATGTTACGTTTTGCTTCCATCGTAATAAGTTGAAAGGCTTTTGTTGGTCCTTGTGTTATTTTTGTTAATTTACTTGCTTTCAGAGACTACCGGTATTTAGTGACTATACACAACTCGAGTGAAACAAGAAACTTATTTTTTGTAGTTGGCAAGATTTGCTTTGTTGCAAATTCAACAAGTTTATCACATCCTCAAACAATAACATTTCAACCTGAACATGAACAATTGCAACCACATTTCTTTCAAGCGAATTAGTTCCATCTGGCAAGGTTCCGTGCTATTTTTTTTAAGACCAGGTTTAAGAAAATCCTTGTTTTATTAAACTTTTCTCTTTCTTTCCAATGAACCTCATTTTATATAATTGAAATTAGAAAGCCAACTTGGCGACCCCACTTGAAGTGATAATAAAGCAAGAAGAAGCAAGCTAACGACTTCGTTAAAAATTTAGTTTTCGAGACCGAATTTTCAAGTTTTTGTAAGGGGGTTTCCTCGTATGTTTGGTTGTGCGTTTTCTTTCAAAATTTGTATTTTATTTTTTTGTTTTTTTCTGATATTTTTTCTTTCAGATTCATCACTTTGCTCAACTTTTCATCGGATTTCTATCACAACCTCCCTGATCAACTTTGTGACGCAACAGATGACGTGTCACTTCCGGTATCCACCCGTGGGAACTGTTGGGACGGAACGAAAGTATCAACCAAGTGGGTCGATTGTGACGTGATAGAAGATTTGTACTTCTAATGTGCACAATCTTTGCGACTGGAAATTTACATGTAATCTGCTTGATAGACCTCGCTAGCCAATTTTCATCTAGTTTGTTTATGAAATTGTTAGATTAGGCATCGAGATGGGTTATGGGTCGAACCACACAACAGACAACATGGCTAGAGATTTACACTAAAAGGCACGAACACAACTGAAACTCTAACTGGCTACAACTTTTATGCAGTTAGGCTGCCGTCTTTCGATGCAAAAATTAAGCAAAACGGTTTCTAATTTTTACGATTTAGACAGTTACATTCCTGGAAATAACTATGTAACCCATCTCTTTGTTTCGCATACAGTTCAGTGGCCCATGGCAGCGCTAGGGTTGTTAACCTGTGTTAACTCATGGATTAGGGGTTGTATTGCAAAAACACAACTACCAGGTTACAAGTTCTTGTCCTGAGCGTCTAATTAAGGATTTCCTGAATTAGCGAAATAGAGAACTTGTATGGAGCTTTAACAAGATTTTATTTCTCTTTTTACGAATAAGTCAAGACCAAACGCAACAAAAAACTTCCCTTTACAAAAATACTTTTCTGTTAGCTCACCTCTGTACTATTAAAATTTGGGATTGACAAATGTTGACTGCACAGAAATTCCATAATTAAACGTCAGCAAACGTGTAATCAACGTGAAAATAGCAAAACTGAAGATTTCAATGATGATGTTTCTTTAGACTGATAGCAAACTGCAATTAATCAAAATAGACAACGTTGTCAAAGTCTGAATAACTTCATTAAACCCAACGCCAGATAGCAAAACGTACTTTTTTAGAATTGTGTCAACGTCTGACCACGTTAAAACGATGTAAAAAAAGCAATTTTTGCTAGATAGAAAGCCTACAGAAAATTAATTTGATTGCATGCCAAAAGACGAACTTGCTTCACCATGCTAGGGTGCGGTTCTCAAGAAACTGGGAGTCATTCTTATCGAGCTGGCAAGATGTGTTCTTTTTAAATCGATTCAACGTTTGCAGACTGCCCACGGTTTTCCGTTTACACTTTTCCGTTCAGTTTTCAAAGTGCTGGCACATCGCTCAGTGTGACTAGTAGAGTATTTTTCTTTCCAGACACGTTAATGATGAAAATAAAGTGATATGATATACGAATGTTGACACTTTAAACGTGTTGCTTTTTCTTCAGGTACGTACTGCCCATACCAGACCAAGGCTTGGAAAATCAGTACAGCAACCCAGAGGTTAAAGTCACCCGGCTCCATCCTGATGTGCTGCATAGTCTTCAATCCATACACTCATGGACCAAGGTAGGTTGTATGGGCTTAAGCACAATCTTCATCGATACCTACACGATTGTTATTTTCTCTCACATAAATCATAGCCAAAATGTCCAGCAAATTAGCCCTAAATGTTGATTTTTATTGGCTAATTAAAAGGTGAAATTTTAAGGCCGACGAAGTGTGCTAGGCGGTTAAACTTCAACTGAATTAAGACTGATTCGTGTCCAGTTGTGGTTTCGATATCATGTTAAATTCTATGTTTTGAATGATAAGTTCAAACAAATCTTTACTTGACCTTCCATTGTAGTTTTGGGACGATGGTCTCTTTTTGAAACTCTCACTGAACAATTTTTGCCCTCACAACAAATCTTGTGTCTTGTTCAACCCTGTTGCTATATAAACCAACCAGGTTTCCATGGTGATAGTTGGCAATGGATTGTTGTACTAGAATAGTACCGTGAAGTCATGGCCGGATTTAGCTGATGGGGGCCTGGGGCACCTGCACCCTCTGCCCCCTCCCCCCCTAAATCCGGGCCTGTGTAAGGTTTTGTACGCTGCTTGGAGCCGTTCTTGTTGCGTAATAACTAAGATAAGGGCAGTACTGTTTGGTTTTCAAAATTCTTCTTTTTAGCAATTATTTATGATCGCTGGGAAAAAAGACGAGATTCCAATATTTGATGATTTGTACCCCACGACATCCACGGGAGTAACCTCTACTCCTCATCCTCCTCCTGAAGACGAGGAAAAACCACGGACTGGAGCTCCTTGTGGTGATGATGAAGATGACTGTGCAGAGGTCGGATCAGCTGGAAGCGGTGAAGATGTGGAAAAGAAAAAGACAAAACCACCTGGTAAAGTAAATTCATGAATACGTTGCATCAAATGACATTAACAGGGGGAGGAAATGGTAGATCCAGGAGAGTGATTAGGGCCATCTCTCCCCCTAAAACACAAAAAAGTAACTATTTATTGTGTGTTCATAAGTTTACAGTAACACTGTCCCACAGCATCATTGTGTTTTGCTGATGTTGCCCCCCACCCAAGTCTACTTGCTGGATCCGTACCTTCTTTTTTTAATCAGTTCAATCTTTTAAATGTTTCTACTGGATCAATTCAGCGTCTGCAGCAATACATCATTAAAAAATCTTCATCCCGTTGTGTACATGCGTTTGCAAGCTGCAGCTCGGCAATATACAGCTCAGGAACTCAACATGCTGACATGGAACAAATATTTGAAGGTTGAGGCCAGGATTGCGAGTGATATCTCAATTAAAGTCCCAATGTCCAGATTCAAGATCATTTCAGCTTTTTGATCATTTTAAGTCTTGATATTGGCTCGTAAGGGACTGACATGCTACCGAATTTGTATAGAAAGCCATTTTAACTTTTTCCTTTCTTTTTTCAGTTAAGTCCAAAGGAGTTGCAATATTAGAAGTTTCTGATGGCTCAGTGAAAGCAGACCTGTCTCCAATGTCAAAGATGAGCAAAGCTGTAACTTCCACATCAACACCAGATTTCTCCAATTCGCTTTCAAAAGATATGGAACAAATTATGGACTTACCGGCGGTGGGCGCTACAGAGCCCGATAACCAAGGAAAAGACAGAAAGGGAAAAAATTCTGCGGAAGGAACATTTTTCCGCGGCCTGTCATGGCGAACTTTATTTCTAGAGCTTCTGTTGATTCAGACAGTAAAAAAGATGTTTTTGTAACATTGAATAAGCGTTTATTTTTTGTCAATATTTATCGTTTCTCGCAGATCAAATACCTTGTTGCTACCAATTGTGCAGATTACCTAATGACTGCAGATGGAATATGACTTAACACAGAGGCACCTAATAACAAATATCTTCATACCCCCATTAGCGCATTTTTAGGGCAGGAAATTTTCAAACCTCATTGACATTTGCTACGTCGATCACGCCGCTAGATGGTGTGGCGGCGCACTTTTTCCTTCAATGTTTCAAATGAACCTTGAGCACAGCAAGCGGTACATTGAAACTTGACATACCTTCCAAAAAATGATTTTAACACAAACCTTGGTATATGAATGCGAAGAAGAGAGTCACAACTGTAACAAAACTTAACTTTTTGTTTCGTGTTTTCGTGTTATTCTTTTAATTTAGATCAGTGGTTCGGTTCTTCTCTAATGCCACCGAAATCACTAACTCCTATAGTCCTCACAACCTTTCCTAAATCCGCCGAAAAATCATAATCATCAACAGTTCAGAGCATGGGTTAAAGTCCTAGGTTTACAGTCGTAACTTACGTTCTTTATACTGTAACTAACCCAGTGACTCGGTAGCCTAGTATTCATGTTTCCCTAGAAACAGGTCTTGCACCCGTTAGAAGTGCGTACACTCCAGGTTATGAATCTTTGAATTAAGTTTGGACTGTTCTTCTCAATCTTCATGCTTTCAATCCTACTGCTTGTTTCTAGAGATGATTCATTGAAATTTCGTTATAAGCGAAATGTAAATTGCCGCAACAATAATAGTGTTTCAAAACATAAGATATTCTGCTTCGGCGAAGGTATTTTGCAATCGCTGGTGTTTATTTTCTCAGCATATATTGAAAGCTATGAAAACATTTCAGTAGCTAGGCCATTTTTCAAATCAGCATATCAACGTCAGAAAGCCTGATCGTTTGGCTGGGATATTGTCTATTGCAAGAAGGCTTTGTCTTAACATGGGCAAGCCAACTACTGAAAAATAAGTGATGCGCTTTCGTAGCGTCAATGAGCTAAAGTGATGAACAAGTAGGTCATACTGGATGAAGATGCAAAGCCCTAAATACTAAACGAAACTCGTGTTTAGCAAACGCTTCGAAAACTATGCTGTTTTCATATGCAGTGCTAACAAATAAGTTGTTTAATTTGTAAAATAAAACAGTTTAGTTTTCGAAATGTGTTTTGAATGAGCGTTTGTCGTTTTGTGCGTCACGTTTTTCCCCAAGTTGACCAAACATTCTGACCAGTTTGTTCCTAACTTGGTGGTTTTCTATCTACAATTTATAGTTCGAGCTGTTTGCCGGATGCTGTATCTCAAAACACTGGCAATACTAGATTTTAAACTCAAGTAACTTGCCATCGCAATTTGTGAAACTCGCCGTTTTAAATAGCTCCCGGTTTAGAATCAGTGACAAAGTTTTTAGATGTTGGAACCAAACGTTTAAAAAATGCAAAACATTATTGTAAATCTTTTCACATTTTCTTTTCCTAGAGCCTCAGTCAATTGTAGATCTGACCACTACAATTGCTTGTACAGATGTTTTTAAACTTATTGAGGCTATTAATTATCTCTGAATGGTTTATTGCAAATATAGCATCTAGTGTTTGCATTGATTTTATTTATAAGTCAATTGTTTTAAAACAAATGATTTTTGTACCAATCTAGTTTTCGAACTCAATAAAAAGTATATCACGAAAAAAATGAAACGTGTTCAAATGTAATCAGCTCGGATGTTTTTCTTTCTACTGCATACAATGATTTTATTTGGTGCTAATACTGCATTTGCATAAGATGGGTTTGCAATTTATTTACCAAAGAAAGTTGTAAAGTTTATGGTTATGAATGTCACAGACGACCAAACGTCTGCAGACGTTGAATCAATGTAAAAATGACAGATATGGCTGTCTGGAGTTACCAGTGGAAACTAAGTCAAATTAAGTCGATATTTTTTTTTCGCTTTTATACTCGCAAACTCATCTCACCAGCAGAGCAATCATGTCCCTCTCGTCCAAGATTCGACCTTAAACCTTTGTTTATCATTGTTTCATTTTCTTTGTTATTGGTTCGCCTTTTTCATTTACCTTTCAATACAATCAAAGTTGATATAATGACTGCGGTTCGGTAAATAGATCCCTTACTTTGTCAATACGTTAAATCAGAGATTTGAGTTCAAAAGCTACTTAAGTCACTTTTGAGAAGAGTTTTTAAACTCAGGTCTTCAATTTCATGTGACACGAACAAACTGTTTGTCCTTGTGAATAAAGTTCTATGCTTATTCATTTCAATGCTAGTGCCTCATGGACCAGGAATGACAAGTTTGAGTCAATGAAATGATTTGTTATGGTGATCAGTTACATCTATCGCACCAGCTCAGTGGTGGAGTGATTATTGGATTGCCAAGACCAGTGGTAACAGCACGAACCAAGCCAGCCACTAAAATCGAGACTTTTGGAAGCATGTTTTTAACGGCACGCGCTGTGTTCTTTGTGATTGCAGCTACCTCAGGCCGAACTCGCAAGAGATCTCCCACGTTGAGTGCCCCCGACAGCAAAATCTATCTGCAGACGTTGAAGAGATGTAAAAGATGACGGATTTTGCTTTCTGGGGCAGGAACAATCAGCGCTGTGAGAGAACGTATCCGATCATCGAGATGAGGTATTGTTCAGTCATACAAAGCAATTTTGGTAGAGAGGTGATTTTTTTAACCATACCCAAATAAAAGACGGCATTTAATGTAAAATGAACTAAAAATTACAAACGTTTTCGGCCATTGACAATGTCTACTTTGTAAAGCGCTGAGGAGCAACGCCTTCTGCGATGGATACAGCATTATGTAAACTCATGTTTGCCCTTTTCAAGTAACCAACTAACTGATGTTCTTCATAAATTGAAATTAAAGATCTGATCTACAATCTACATACACAAAAATCGAAAAAACAAACTATAAGAATTCCTAGGCAATTAAGCGTCATGTGATTTTGCCTCACCTCTGCCTTGCCGTTTCATTCTTATACGTTTACGCCGACTAAGGATCTTCTCTACACTTTAGGGATCTTGAGGCGGGAAAGACGACAGGAAATCGCACAACCAGAGTGTGATATTCTGGACATACCCCAGCTGGACCAGGAGCTTTCCCAGGTTTTAGATGCTTGAGGGCAGCAGTGAATTCGTTTCGTGAGAAGGAACAAGAAATACTCTGTTGATCTGCCAGAGTTTATTTATTTAAGATTATTTATGAAACTGCAAATCAAACCTATTAGCAAGCTAGGGCTAGAAGGCAAAAAAAACAGTCTACTAGACTAACTAGAGTAAGTGGAACGAAAAGAAAATGCATTCAATGAACGGCAGTTCGAAGTGAAATGAAAATCCTGTGCTAAGAAATTGATAACGAATTAATTGTAGCTGCATTGTCCCTAATGAAATTAGCCTTTCATTCGCCTGCTACGTCAATTGTGTAGATAAATGCATTTCGATTTTAAAGCATCGTCATTTTTGAAATCTTTAGACGTTGTTATGTTGGCAATGCTCTTATCAATTCTCGAATCTTCTTTCGTATGAGACAGATTATTGAAAATTCAGGTCATGGAGTGAAAAGCCTGGTCAGGTTAGTGCGAGAACTTTCCACTCTGCTGAACTTTTTTATCACCAAATTGTGCTATATTTTGTAGCGTTTGTTGGAAATAAAATCTGATGCTGTCTGATGAGGAACCGAAATATTTATGATCTGTTAGAAATGCAATCGATTTGAAACTGATGACAACTTTCGTTCAAACCGTTATTTTTTAGTTTTATTTGCTAAAGAAATCGCCGTTTTAAGACGGTTAAGGCGTCAGCTTTTCAATGGGTCCGAAATTCTAGCCTGAGCTCAGAATCGAGTGCGTGGTAAATGGCTGTGCAAGTGTGCATAATAGACGTCTCCATAAAATTGCAAAAAATGACCCCTCCATGTCCGCACTGTGACAATAAAAACTCCGCAATTTGTAATCCCTCCCCCTGACTGCGGACTTCTTCTATCAACAACCCCTAACTGCTTCTTCTCTTCAAGTGTCTAACGTTTGTGACGCCGACAAATGCACCAACAAAGTTCGATATATGCAACTTGTTGTCACAGATGTTTACAAATGTTTGAAACAAAACAAAAACAGCAGGGTTGCCAAACACGATTCTATTCTAAACGCGATGAGCGTCTGCAGTGGCTTGAGTTTCTAGAATGTTCATCCCTGTTCAAAATGTAATTCTTGTCTTCGCGATATTCAGCTGCCAGACGCCCAGCTTCTGATACTCCTCGATGGCTTCGTCGAACTGATCTGGTGTGTATCCTTTGGCAACGCATCTCTGCCGCGCCTCCGTGACCTTCACAATCTTGATCTCCGACCCGTCAGACGGCGCCATATCTCGTATGATTTGAAATATGACGTCAGTCGGCCGTTGTTGCCTGCCAAGAAATAACAATCGTATGAGAATGATTCATCCCAGAAAGTTTAATGTGACGAGGTAATAGACAAAGGCAAAGTGTGCAACATCAAAAACATCGCCAAAATGTAATCAATAGTCCACACTTATTCTCTGCCACTCCTGCACAGTAATCCAGTGATTTCGTACCCGACCAAACTGGGCTTACTAAGCGGGGCTACTGTAATCCAAAACTACAAATATTTTAAAAGAACGAATGCAAAAAGATGAATCAGTTACAAGAAGTAGACAGCAACGTACATTGGTTGTCTGGTCGGAGCCTGTAGCGACACCTACTGCCAATGATTTGATGAGAACTAATTGTAAGATGGCTCTTGTAACTTGCCAGCTAGCAAAAGTTGTTGTATTTACGTCATTCGACGTTAAAATGATGTAAAACGACAATTTTTGCTGACTAGGTTAGAACTCAGAGGAGTGATCACAATCTTAGAAGAGAAATGAACTCACCTGTGCACGAGTTGAGCGGTGGGGTTCAACGTGTCCTTCGACATCTCCATCATACGCATCGCCTCGTTGACGTCATCTTTCTCGACTACGTCAGCGAGACGTAGGCGTGCCTGCCACAAAGTGAAGGTGAACGAAACATGACTCAGGTTAATTCAGAAAGGTTTCTAAAAAAGAGTAATGGCAAGGGTGGGAATCAAACTCACGCCGTAAAGATGACTACCTTCCCTAACACCGCTCGTCACGTTGCCAAAGTGAAACATTCACATCACGTGCATGCAACACTCCACCTGCTGCAGCGACCTACAGATTACAAATACGCTTACGGTAACCAACAAACGTCTTCTGCCGGGAGTGATGACTGAAACGGCCGCGTTTACAAACTATCTCCAATGCAAATCCACTTCATGACGTTGCTGGTTGGCAACACTTAGATCAATAACAGTGCAATGCATCCTTTGTGTGTTGCAACTATTCTTGACCTATTGCGGACACCCATGAGATGAGAGTCTCCTTGAAATAGCTTCGATCCAGTGGAAAGATTCTAAACTCCTTACAAAACTGACTGCAACATTTTCCCAGCCTGCAAATCAGTTCCTTTTATGTTGATTTAACGTCTGCAGACGATGAATCATTACAAAAAAAGAAACTGATTTACTTTCCTGTTCATCCGGCATCTCCCTTCATCATCTGCACACCTCATTAAATCGACGAAAGCAGCGACAACCGACCAGTCTAGGGAAGTGCAATAATTAATGACGTCATTATCGCACGAGCCAAGACCGGCCCGATGACGTCATACGGGCCTTGTCCGAGCACAGTAGATAGCTCGCCAGACTAGGAAGGCCGGGACAAGTGCAATAGAACCGATCCACGGCACATGGGCTGGCCTTCGCAGCGTGGGCATGTTCGTGATGTCTGCCTCAACACTATCTCCACTAGAAAATGTTTCCTGCTCTGCTTTCCCTAGAAAGCCTTTCTAAAATAACGAACAGGGAGATTAAAAACTTATCAATACGAGACGCTTTCTTTTTGGAGGGCAGTCAACTATTATGCAGCAAAGATGCATCGCAAACGCTTTTGAGTTCTTTCATTTTACCATGCGCAGTTGTGACTGGTGTCCTTTGCATTTGGAACAGTATCATTGATTTGTTTGTTTATAGTTGTGTTCGGATTCTTTCATTAAAACGCACCATAAGGCCTGTTATGTGATTTGTAACACAACCTCAGCGGCATGTTATAGTTGATCATCATCAGTGGCGGCTCGTCCTATTAGGCTGCGAGGCTGCTCCCTACCCTTGTGAAAATTGGTAAATGTAATGTAAAACATTTTTGAAGCTTATCCATTAAAACTAGCAACGAGCCGCCACCGATCACCATCATTCAAAATACGAGGTAAAACCACAACGTTTTTCATGACCAGGATAGATCCAAAACGAGCAAAAGAGAAAGTGCTTGGAAAATACTGAGTGTGACTATTTGTGCCATATAAAAAACAAAGAAGCAAATAGTACAAACCAACCAAAATTCGTGACCGACTTCTCTCGAATGTTTTGAAAATGTTACGACTTCAGAATTAGCGTAAGGGAAAAAAATGATATGAAATTCACTCGTACCAGTGCTGTGGCAAGCCGGAGGATTGAAAGCAGTGTCCGAGCAGATGTGAATGTGGCGTCGTTGCTCGCGCGCGCCTCCTTGCGGAGCTCCACGTAAGCAGCAGTGATGTAATCAGTCAACTCATGCGGAACGGCGGGTTGTTTCTTTTTGCACAATGCAATATATCGCCTGTGGAAATAACAACTTAAAATCTTTCTTTCTAGGTGACCAATGAGTCAAGAAGTCCTTCGTGGTACCAAACTCAATACAAAAGCAAAAGGTGATTTTTTTGTCGAAAAATTCCCACTCAGTGGTGTTTATATGCATGAGTAAGTCCTTAGTTTGGCCTCTTACCGCATGAGACGCATATTGAGTGGCTCAAACTGCAGGGGTGGATGCACCGAGTTCATGTGAACGTATGTGATGTGCTGGGCAAGCCTGAAAGAAGAACTCAAGTTAAATGAAGCAAGGCGCTGTAAACATCGGTCCAAAGAGCAACCTTGGAATGACGGAACATTACGACGATTATTTCTTCACAAAAAGCACATGCATTCACATTCATAAGATGGATTTAATAGGCTGTTTCACATCAGCGAAGTTTGGAAAATTAAGCATTTAGTCTTGTGATAGCCAATTGGAACCTTCCTTTTTGCATTGTTGCTCTGACTACAAGATCTTGTTGCAATTTTAAACAAATGTATGAAAACATCGGTGACAATTGGCGTTCATCACAG
Organism: Aplidium turbinatum; assembly: GCF_918807975.1. Classification (NCBI taxonomy): domain Eukaryota; kingdom Metazoa; phylum Chordata; class Ascidiacea; order Aplousobranchia; family Polyclinidae; genus Aplidium; species Aplidium turbinatum. The sequence continues at coordinate 2,870,343 of NC_137474.1, forward strand.
CGCGGTTGGCGCGGTACGATTGTGCATTGTTGAGCGTTCTTTCCAACGAAGCCATAGAAAGGAGCCGCCAACGACCGACTATCCAGCATTTACCTTAAGTCGTTGTCTCGGTCCGGCTTGTCCTGTATCAGCCATAAAAGGTCGAACCGGGATAGTAGAGCGGCAGGGAGCTGAATGTTGTGCTCCACGGACTTCTTCGGATTGTATCTCCCGTACGCGGGGTTGGCTGCTGCCAGGATGGAGACTCGAGCGTTAAGTGACGTCATAATACCCGCCTAAAAAAATGGACGTCATAATGCCAGATAAAAATTTCCCGAAAATCTAAACAAATCTACATTGTAACAACGTGAAATGGCCACGCACTTTCGCTATGGAGATCGTCTGTTGTTCCATCACTTCATGGATCGCTGTACGGTCGCCATCCATCATCTTATCAAACTCATCAATGCAACAAACTCCTTGGTCGGCAAGGACTAGAGCTCCTCCTTCTAACACCATCTCTCCAGTCACAGGATCCTAAGGAGGATTAATGAGCCACGGTGAGGTTAAAAGCGGTAACACTTTCTTAAACAGCAAAATCCGTCAATTTTACATTAAATCAACGTCTGCAGACGTTGAATCAATGTGAAAATAATGGATGTTGTTGTTTGTGCTGTGTGAGCTATTCTGAAGACAACGCTTCTTTAAATGCGTGGTCTGAACGCAACACCAAGGCTGTTTGACAACTGCCCGGGCCAAGGTATGGACAGTTATACAGTGAAGGGAGAGAGTATACAAGCGTTTGTTCAAAGGTGGTGCAAAGTGGACTCTATGCATCCAGGGTAAAAAAGGGACTAAGAAATGCTGCATTGCCTGAATACATCAAATAACCTACCATAGAAATTGGAAAAAGTATTGTGGATACTTTGCAAACCTTTACTGGAATAGAAACAATAATTATGCCGATTGAGTTGAAATTGAAGATAACTGCACACCACAAAACCAACTAAGTAAGTAGGCTAACCAATGTAACCATGGTATTCACAAACACCAACAACATTGCGGTTTGGCGCAGGGGTTTTGTCAACGCGTGTAAATTTACACTCTGAGGGTCAAGTTACCCAAACAGTGATTGTTAAAACACAGTAAGTAGCGTGTGAAATGCCCCAAATTCTAATTACAAATGGGGAAAAGCTAGGAAGAGATGAACGATAGTAGAAAGGCTGAGAACGTTTGAGCGGTGATAACACTAATGAAGCCATCACTGAACGTTGTGGCGCAACAGGTCTGTTTACGAGAAAATAAACGCGGCTTCAAACTGATCGATAATCGTCACTGAACGCTTCACTGAACAAGAATTTCTGGTGAAATGCAACGGACATTACGTCACCGTACAAACCACGTGCACCTAGTAGCAAGGCTAAGCTTGAAGCGCACAGGAATATTCGCGAGCGGTTGTCTACTGTCGCATGCTGTGGATATACAAACATGAGCTGACATTCACCGGCGAGCACATGTATAAAAAATCAACTTTTTTCGACAGTTTCATTAAATTAGAATGTAATTAATATTTAATTGTTTTGTGTCTTTGATGGCCAGCTCGTAAGGTAAGCCATGCTTATGTCTGTCATGATTGTCAGCAGATTTTTAAGTGACAACATAACATACCTTCATAACTGCTGCAGTTAGACCCACACCGGACGACCCCCTGCCAGTGGTGTACTGGCTCCTGGGGGCCAATCTGTCGATGTAGGAGAGCAGCTGAGACTTGGCGACTCCAGGGTCTCCCATCAGGCATATGTTTATGTTTCCACGAATCTTCATACCTGCACGAATACTTGTGCCGGTCAATATCCTACAGGGATATATAATATATCTCTAGCACAATATCTTTAAAACAACGAGCTTAAAAAAAGAAATAAAACAAATTTCTGCTGCGTTGAAAGGAGGAAACAAGAAAATATCCGAAACATAGACGGAGAAGGCCACAGATTTGCTCAACGTCAATGCTGGTGAAATATCCTCATATTATTCTGTCGTTGATGTTTTTTACAAAATATAGAAAATGAAAAGAGTTCATGAAAAACGTACTTACAAAAATACGAAGCCCTAAAAACATAAACCGAACTTACATCAAATACAGCTACTACTTCCTAAAACCTCTACCGCCTGTTTCACCCTTACTGGGATCATCAGAAGGTCCGAACTTATGTCAGCAAACGTTCAAAAACTATAGTTCTATCATCAGAGCTACAAATTGTTAGAAGAAATTAAAATGGTATTGAAGAAATCATCCTGCTTCCGTTTCAACCCAGCAAAACCTCCCACCAACCTTGCGCGTTTTGATCGACTCCTCCGACAAGCAGAAGAAGCAAGGCCTTCTTTATATCCTCATGTCCGTATATTTCAGGAGCAATAGAATTCGCCAGCTTGTCATAAAAATCCTCCTCTGTGAACAAAGAACATATGATAAGAGAGACAGCCGAGTGTCCAATCCACTGTTGCGCGGGTCAAGACAACCATTGTGGTGTTTCTGATTAGCAACTCAGACAGCAAAATCGGTCATTTTTACATTGATTCAACATCTGCAGACGTTGATTTAATGTAAAAATGACAGACTTTGCTGTCTAATACACAACCTTACATGATGCTTCTCGGCTTAACTAATCGTTCTAAAAACTGTTGCACAGTCAATTTGAAAAGAAATAATTATTAAATATGACAAGCGTGTGTGTGTGCACTGTGCAATTGCTAACAACTCTACAAGACCCAGCCTAGGAACAACAAAACTCACGAGTTATCTGTTCCAGTTCTTCTTCAGTCATATCTCCGCTGTCCACCTCATTTTCTTGCGTCTTGTTCATCTTGACCACTCTCTGAATGAAACAACACCAGTAGTCTCATTATCATCGAAGGTACAACTGGCCATCGACTTTTTGCACAAATCAAGGGTCGCAGACCATCAACCTAGCCCCGGTTGGCAAGAGATGTCTCGCTGGTCCGCGCAAAAACCATGAATTCTTTATAGGCATTTTTGACAAAAACATACCATTTTACACACTGCAAGGTTTGATTTATTTATCTGACACACTTTGATGATCAGTTCGTGAAAATAAAGCTCTCCTTCAGTGCAAAAACATTGTAGAACTTAGTCGATACAACTAGCATCTATACAGCCATCCTACTACAAGAAGAGCTTACCCTAAAGCAAGGATAAAAGAAACCTGCCCTTTTTTATCAAAACAAATTTTGTATCATTGGTGTTTATGTTATAAACTTACATGAGCTTCCATGTACGAGTCGGTCAAGAGACCTTGCTGCATCTGACGGAAGCCGACCTTTAGCATCGGAAGGAAAACTCCAGTCACGTTGACGTGGTCACCTGGCAACGCTGACCGTGTTGTCTCTCCGCGGCAGTAGATAGTCAAGCTACGCGGTATGTTGCCCACTGGTACCATGTCGCTCTGAACAAAAAATCAACTTGATGCAATGTCGATATTCATTTGGACAACAAAATCCGTCATCTTAACATTGATTTAACGTTAGCAGACGTTGAGTCAATGTTAAAATGACGGATTTTGTTGTCTGGATATGTGGACAAACATACTTCTAACTCGACATAAGCAAGAAAGCGGAAATATTTGAATCAACAAACTTGTCACAAGGGACTTGGGAATTAATTGGCAGTTGGATATTACGCTATAAGTGAAACAACACAGCTCACCAGAGCTAAGTACAGAGATCGAAACCTAATGCAAGTAAACAGGCAAGATGCATCTATTCGTACCAGCACGTCTTACGTCAGAGCTAGAGTAACTTTGAAAAAAACTAGGAGATTTCTTCAATTTTAACTCATGCAAAACTTACGTGCTCTTGTATTTTGATTTCTTGAAACTTTGTAAACTTGGAGCCTCGGTTCTGCAAGTACAAACGGCCGCCACTTCTGTTCGTTTGGCATTCTTCACTGGGGCACATCTCTAGAGGCATAAACGTTGGTGAAGAGATCTAAAAAAATACAAAACCTGTTTAACCACACAATCCCGATTTGTCATTGCTGAAGTAATTTACACAGTAAACCAGGGTTCGATACCGAGTCAGGTCGAATCAAAGTGTTGCAGGTTTCTTTTTAACATCCCAAGCTTATTCACAAATGGCATTATCACCATAAGCACATCTAACAAACACAAATTTAGAAGAAGACCACACAGCAAATCAACCGTTTTTTTACGTTGATTCAGCGTCTGCACACGTTGAATCACTGTAAAAAACGGCTAATTTGCTGTCTGGGATGTTAATGTGACCTCACCGGTTGGTACGTTTCTCCGCCGCATCTGTCACAAGTGTAGGTGGCTACGGACATCATGGGCTTTACTTCAGTAGCCCGGATGACAATCCCTCTGACATTGGTGAGCTTGCCGATGTGAGCAGCTTTCACCTCTCGGATCGGCAAAGCTTTTTGCATCATCGAAGATTTGAAATAAATCTACAAAGATAATCAAGGTCAATGTTTGAAGATTTTGAGAAAAACTATTAGCTTTTATTCACTTGAGAATTAGATGTTTGGTTCGTAAAATCCAGGGCTGTGGAGTCGGGCGAAAAATATACGACTCCGACTTTTCGGTTTATAACTGGCCGACTCCGGACGCGTCAAAATCCCTCCGACTTCACAGCCTTGGTAACTTTTATCACAGTTTTTCTGCTATTTAAGTCGTACATTTCATATCAAATGGTTTATTCTAGGGGTCGGCAAACCGGGGTAACTTACCCCCAAATAATTATTGCTAGTACAGCTGTAACCTCATTTGTAAATGAATTTATCCAACTGTGCTTGCAAAGTTTCGTCGGAACTTCGAGGTAATGGCAAGTCTAACAGTATCAGCGTTGTGCAAAGGCAAAAAGTTAACCGATCACTAGTTTATACGAATAAATATTAGTGAAAGAGGTTGAATGTGGTTTCTCACTTCAAAACGACGCATGAGTTCCGAAGGATATTTGTTCCTCCAGTCTCTGTGCTCGCTTGGATCCTGGTGGTTCCGTTGCTCTATCAACATCCTGTGTTCTATGTACACATCCAATGCATCTTTGTATGTCACCTGCCGAATATAAGAAAGAAGTAAAAACTATTCACAACAACAGCAAAGTTGCCATGCGCATTGTTAAAGATAGCAACACAAAACCGAAATCTCGATATAACGCAACTTCTTTACAAGAAAACATCATGAAATTGCTTTTATGAGGCAATGCTGCCGGTAATGAAAATACACGTTTTTAGCCCAGATAATTTCGATCCTACACTTTAAGCAAACAAAATACAGAAAAATTAATTTTATTTGATTTTCATGTGTTATAAAACTTAAACTCAAGACTTCAAATTTTTAAGCTTACTCTTTTGGAGTAACTTCACCAAACTCACATCATGCTCCTTATGGTCAGGGAGCAGTTCTTCCACCACATCAGCGAACAGGCGCTGGTATCGGATGGTGTTCTGGAGGACGTTTTCAGCAAGATCAGCATCAAATTCTTGCAAATCATCGATTTCAACAACTAGCCCTACTTGTTCACGGTGAGCTAGCTTTGTCTAAAAAAGAGTTGATATCAAAACAATATTATTTCAATTCAATATAAGGGTTTTCAACCGGAGATAAATTTACGTGAGGAAAGATGTACTACATAATAAATGCCCAAAATCTGATCCAAAAAAAGTGTGAGGTAAATTTACAGTTAGACCATCGGCCAGAGGCAAACAAGAGTTAAAGCTTAATACCCATTGGTCTACTGCTAACCCTGGCTTTGCGTGCCTATATTTACCCGTTACGTCGTTACAATGAAAATCGCAAAGAATTTCTCAGTAGTTGCAAATCAATGACTTCAAGTAATCTCATCTCGTCAGAAGAGAGTTTTGGTAACCGCAGTAATAACTCAATGTTTCACAAGCCCATAATTTTCAAACTTACTTCTTTAAAGTTATTTTGATGAAGTTATGCTCCATTTAGTAACAAAACAGTGATACAGTATACACATACGGAAAACTACTTTTTATTCAAGTTAGAACTTTTGAACGGCAGACAAAGTTGTAAAAATACATTGCAACAGCTTACTTTAATGCTTTTAGCAAAATAAGAAAAAAAGGAACCATATCATAATCAAGACCATTTGGTCCATAACTGTGAGTAACTGTTTCAAACTTGTCTTTACCGTGATAAGTTGAAACTATTATAACATTTACTGGAACTACACAAAACGTAATACCGGAAAACGTTTAAGTAATGCGACATTTCCTTTCCGCTATAACTTGAATTAGAAGAATCGAAAAGGCTTCGCAACGCGCTCACGATGCCTAACCTACAACTGACTGAACAAACAAAAGCGGTGCGTTCTTGGTTTTAACTATAAGATCGTTTTCGTAGATACCTTTCTAAGCAAACAAACTTCAGAAAGATTTCATAAAGGAAATGAAAGACAGCTTGCTATGACCACACTGCATTTAAACAAAAGTGACCTCAAGACTTACTTTGCACGACCAAGCGAAAAAACCTTGTCCTTAACCAATAACCGTACACATTTAGATACTTCTATTAATTTGTTTAAATACGACATACTCAGTCAAACCTCATAGACAATCGTTTCTAAGTAATCACCACTGCACGAGAGCTTAGCAGTTTTGAACAGCACTCGAAAAGAGTTCACCGCGAAAGTGCCACAAGTCGAAGCAGCAGCTGACATGGCGATCGTCATCGCGATTCAAATTGTTTGAGTCACGGAAGAAAGAAACAGGCTCTCGCTGTCTTGATTCGGCGAGCACACACGCGTGCGCCAACATGCGCGAAAATCTTAAAGTGGTGTCTGGGGACAAAACTACAACGCCGTTGCTTCATGTGAGCCGTTTGAACATATCACTGATCTTTGTCAATAAAGCTATGCAATGGCAAAAATCGGAAATAAGTAAATTTTAAAAACCCGACCCCTTGGCCTTGGCCCTTTCAACAATGAATATTTTCCCTAAACCTTAAGACGGTGGTTTGAGGCCTAATTTTAAGTATACAGAGCGGTTAAAATTCCGAAGAGCTTTATCATCTTTCATATAAAACTCCCTAAACACCAATCAATTCTTACACATAGCGAGAACTCAGATAGCAACAGTAAACATTTTACATCGTTTCTACGTCCTTATAACGTTGAGTACACCGTGAAACATTCGCTGACTGGGAATATGTGAACCATAGTGACTGTAATAAGGCAAACGTAAGTACACGACACAAGACAAAAAACTCAAGTGAATAGAGTAGACTAAACTGCTCACAATCGCCGATTTAAAAACAAGCGGAGATTATTGAGATAATTAGGCGATAGTGCACGGTCGCCATGCATTTTGGCTACTGCAGTTTCCGAAATGTGATTCGAGCTCGCTAAAGGTGCAGTAACAACGTACACTTCATTGAATTAGCAATCAAGTGACTGGAAAAAGCAGAGTCGACAGAAGATAAAACAATAATGATGGATCTCCGCAAACTGACTCAATTTTCCCAGACTTATTATGGCGCTTGGCTTACTAAATACGTGAATGTCTGGCTTACTATCCAACAACCACACGCACAGATCATCCCCATACAACAGTTTTTGTGGCATCCAAGCTTACGCCCAGTGATTAAAGACATAGATTAAGTGGACGGGAAGGCAAGGAAGCCAATCTTTTGGTCCACCTTTAGGCATGCCTCAAAGTGTCTCACCACAGACACATCCATACGCTCTTTGGAAAGACGTATACAACAGTTAATAGGTTGTGGAAAAAGGTGACTCTTATTTGACAAAACACCAACCAAGACAACAATGCACGCAATGCTTGTCACCCATTGCTACGTGTGAAGCCAAATCGTGTTCATGGAATGTACAAATAAATTCCAAAAATTATCCATCAAAAGCAAATTTTGCGCAAATGTTTTCTGAGCCATGTTTCTGGGACATGTAACCTTTCAATAAAACTTCGACTTCTGACGACGAATATTGACGCTCTGTGTAAGCTTTCGGGATAAAACAAGAGATAGTTTAAGAGTTTGGGCTTATACAAGAGTTTAAGCCCAAGTCGCAAAACAAACACGCTGCCTCTTCTCGGCAAATCCTATCTTTGCCGCCAAACAAAATCACTCAACCAAGTCGGTATTTCTTAAACTGAATATTCCTAATATGGACAACATCATGCACATTTAAGCTGGCATTCAAACTTGTTTTTACCTACATATTGCTGTGCTGGATGGTCTTATTAGCTTGCTAATTTGAACCCTACCTAACACACAAAGTAACTATTTTTCTAGCGCTACCGGTGAAAAATTGCACAAGCCTGATTGGGAACCGACACAACAATAATTCCATCGCCATAACACGGTTGAAAGGCGACGAACCACAAAACCTGAGCCTGCTAACTCTGGTAGAACTGGCTACAATTCCATGCAAGAGTTTCGCAGTCTCAAACATTCTGCTCAATTTTTTTCTTCGATTTTCTAAAAACCTCCTACAGTAAGAAGCATGTGCGTTTCACTTGCGACGCTAATCAGGAAACGCTCAAATTCACATCATGACAGCATACTCGCGGTTTGTGTCGCTCACAGAGTTGCTACATACTGACGGTTAAAAATATAATACACATTTTATCCGAAACCTCAAACTGATAGGGAAAAATGCGACCAAACGCTTTCGTTTAGTAAAATTGCTGTTTTATAGCGATTTTCTTAAAACTTTCACTTTTCCTTTGATTCAATACCAGGTAAGAAACCGCATTTTCTCCAACTCTTCTAAGTAAAAATTGCCATAAACCACTAAATCCCGAAACGGGACAGTGTACAGAATATTCAAACTCGATACATAAAGAACAGTAATCCGTCGTGGAGAGTAAAGAATAGCGACTAAAAGTGGTCGTAGCACTTCAATAGAATCTTCAACGCGTTGTTGAATAGAAAGAAACGGTAAACGGCTTGAAAACTTCTATTGAAATTCCAACGTACCACTACCAACGAGCACAACAGGTTTTTTGATGCTGATGCAACATTTAAAGACGTCAAAGCAGTACAAGTATCAGGTTTCCTTTTCAGGCTGAAGAAACGGTTGGATAAAAGCGGGTTTGAAAGACTATAGAGCAGCACAAGTGGAACGGGGTGATTCAGTAAACCGACCATCTTTCCATGCTTCAACGCACCCGAGGAAGGCAAATGACTAACATCTACTGTGCCTTTCCACATCATTAGCATTCGTTTTCAAAAAAATGAGGCAAGAACTACGACAGAGCAAAGAGGCTTGATTTACGCCAACATACTCAGCTTGCGTGTCATAGTGGCTTGTTCTTTTCACCTTGTTCGTTGCGCATCGACTAGCGCGGTCTGCACCACAGCACGTGGTCAGGTAAAGGAACTAATTTACCACGGAATAGACGAAAGTGACGTTACTGTATCATCCTCGTGTTCCGCGGCAATACGAGACAATTGACACATCTCGTACAACATGACGTAATTCATGGACGTCTCTCTGATAGAATCTAATGTAGTAGGCCACCCGCAGTCCAATAGCATAAAATCTTCGTTTTGTATTTTTTTTTTATATTTCCAATCAAATTAACAACTAAGTTCCGCATTAGTTGGTCTGTCTGCACGGTCTAAGTACCAAAGGATCGGTCAACAGTCTCAATATTTTAGTCTAACAGTCTAAGTTCCGCATATCACAATTGAAAAAGTTACATACCATTACCAACCAACACCAACGAGTAATAAAGTGTTTCCGGCGACTCTTAAACCTCCGTTCAGGTTTCTCGTTGTTGGGAGAATTGCAGATTTAAACTTTATTAGGATCCATGTTTAAGGATCCAGCCATAAGAGTAATAGTACTGACGAACTAAAGAGTACTGACGAACTGAAGAGTACTGACGAACTGATGAGTACTGTACTAAATAAAAGTACTGATGAAGCCGCCTTTACGGCGGCGAAAGATCTACTACTAAATTTCATTTATTTATCAAACCTGCTTGTTTTTTTACCAATACCAAGGATGTTTACCAATACATAAAACCATTTCGTTATTTGTAATCAATTTGACTTTGTCTGGCGTTGGGTGAAAGGAGTGTTGGCCAACCGAAAGAAGGTGTGAAAAGTGACACATCAAAATCAAAGACAGGCGCTAACATGGTTTTGTGGAAATGATTCAGACAAACAAATGCAATGACAGAAACAAGCAGCTGTTACACATAGCATGGAAGTGACTATGTCTGCGAATTGCATTGATACCGGATTACAAGCCTTGTACAATAATCCAGCACGAAAACCTAGGTGACATGCTTTCACTGCAAAATCAAATTGAAATAGTGTAGGTAGATGACATTTAATAAAAAAAAAAAACGCTGCATGTTATTAGCAACCTGCCGGAAAAACTTTTATTGTATAATATGTATTTGTAGCCTGAGAGTAAACTAAACTATCTCAAAACTTAAACTGTCCCTGAATGAGGACCGTAAAATCAATGACATTGGCTTAACGGGTAAGTTTTTATAGGATGACATTTCACAACTCTTTCTTGAGATAACAACAGAAACAATAAGAATTTTAACTCCGTAAAAAAGACCACCAAAGCAAAAGCAAACTGCTTGTTTGAGGAGTAAACGAAAGCACTTAGTTTTGTCAATTGGGATATAAAATAAACGCTTTACAATTTACATCGATTCAACGCTTACAGACGCTAGATCATCCGCAAATAACCAACAATGTAAGCGCGAAACTGTAAAGGCAGTTCAACCACGAACCAAAAATATAAAAAAGTATCAACATTAACTTAGGCTTGCAACCTCACACCTACGCCTTCAAAGTTCGCCCATCGCAACAATGCGAAACAGAAAATTGTAGTATGATGAATCTTTAGGTAGCGTGAAGGTTGAAGCACAACAAATTAGCATCAGCCATCACTTTGAAGTTCGCTCCTTCTGTACCATCTGCCAGTCCACAAACGTGTAAAACCGCGTGCCACCCACAGTTGAAGCGAGTAATTTATGAAGTTATCAGCTGTTTCACAAGTCAAGTTTTCAAACTCTTACGTTGACCATTGCATCAGCTAGGAACAAATGCATTTAATTAGCACTCTCGGCACCGTGTGTCAAGTTACAAAGACATCGAAAAAAACAAACAGAAAACACGTAATTTTAATCATAGGCATCATTCTAGATAGAGATGCAGACTATGCGCTTCAACGTCAGGAAACACCAACCCGCCGTTGTTCCTACCACAGTTTGAAGATGGAGTACCGGTACAGTCGCTGGCATTGTATTGGAAAATTTCATTTCAAACAGCTCACATTCGCATGTCCAGTTGATGATGAATTGATGATTGTACCTGATCTGATGCAGAGCACGGCGTGAAAGACTGCTGCTGGCATTACAAATTTCGTTTGTTAAAATTTGTTTTTTAATCGAAACGAATTATTGTTTTGAATATTAACGGTTAGACATTTTCTCTGCCTCGTGACGGGCTCGCTGCTCTTTTTATTTCCATACATCCCTTTTAGGTTTTCATTTCTCCATGAATATAATCCCTTTTATGACAATTAAAGTATATACTTTATACTTATAGAAATTCTCTGATGAGCTTCATACTACGATAATTGAAAAATTGTTTTCTTCAGAATACATAAACAAACACACAATTTGCTATTTTTGAAGAACGAAGCTGGAAAGAAATGAAACATTTTGTTTCTAATAGTTCGATCGCAAATCCCTACAACGGCTTTCCCTTCAATAGACTTTCATATGGCCACCTGGAGCTGCTTATCTCTAGGTAGCCATGACTTTAGGATGGATGAGTTACAACCGCCACGGTTGCAACCAAAGTTACGATACTGCATCTTCGGATACAGTAAACAAACAATTGTGTTTATGCTTCTGAACTTTATAAATAACCGCTGATATGGTTTGCTACTGCACAACTGCATAGTGGTGACCTTTCCGTTTTATAAAATACAGCAAATTACATCTGTCGCTATAGGTCTTTCTTTCATACTCACATCAATTAAATATTCAACGCTGGTGTTGAGTTATAAACATGATACATTTCTCTGGTTAAATTTGAACTGTATTAGTTTCAAGCTTGTCTTATCCCTCAAATTGAAACTTAGTTATAATCTAAACTTGGTGCAAACTTAAGTCATCACCAAAGTGTCCTTCTTTCAATGTTCTGCAAGATTCTGAAACAATAACATTTCGTGACATAGCAGCATTGAATGTGGTAGAGTAGCCGTAGGCTAAAACTACGATGCATCTAATCAGTTAATTAGAGCAATGATTTTGAAATATTTTAAGCCATGAAAAAAAGAAACATATTTTTATGACACCTGTAAGAGGAGTAGGAACAGCGATCTGCTTCGACACGCGACAGCTGCACTATGTGTGCGTTATATAAAAAGGGCAACACTGCTCTCTCTCGCAAAGGTGCTAGAACGTTGAATATTCCGTAACAATTAACGAAACACCAAAACAACCTTTTTTAGTTTGATACAACGGCACTCATCGCTAAAGTTTTGTTCAAATAAATTGTTTTACGCAACTTCCGTTAAACTAAACCGCACACCAAATGATAAAAAACGGTAAAAAAAACTTTGCAACATATGACGGCACTGCGCTGCAGGATAGGCTATACACAAAAATGATTCAATCGTATTGAACCACTTAAAACGCCAACACCGATATTTCAGTATCATACATTTTATACATACTAGAGCTAGATCAATGGCCATCAACCCGGCCTTTGGCATTTTCCCTGTGCTGCACAAATAAAGCTTAAAGAGCACTGTGTAGTTTTGGTATAGTATAGTCTATGAAAATAATTTTATTAAAATCAGGGTACCGTACATGCTGCATTTCTGTCGTAATCGTATCAGCATTGGCACACTCTCAGCTTCAAGGCAACTAAAGTAACTAACGAAAGCAATACATTATATAAGCAGGCTATTATTCTTTTTGTAGTCATCGCTGTAAGCTGTAACAAGTTGGATTTTCTGTGTAAATGGGTCTATCGACCCAGCTCAGTACCAAGGTTAAATTTTCTCATGCTACTAAATTAGAAAAACAAAATATACTACGTGCAGTGGGTGTATTCTCGTATGTGCCACAGGTTACACAAGTACAAGTACATCATAAACAAAATTGTATCCTGCATGATATGTAAATAAAATCTATGAAGTCATTGCAGTGCGAATAAACAATCTGGCTATTTGGTCTGATAGAGTTGTTGAAAGGAAAACTTCAACAAAATACTAGCAGCTCGAGTAATCACACGAGTTCGTACACCAGTGTTACGTTCAAAACTTTCACTTACCAAAATCTGAGCATATTTGAAGCGTTTCCCGGTCCCGAAGTCGTCGCTATACTCAGATAGAAATGTTCGGCATCTTTCTGTGGATGAAATTTTCAATCACATTTACCACTGCAAGCGTATTTAAAGAAAAGCGAAAACAAATTTTCTGTATACGCACTATGTTGCTACATAACGCAGCAAGGCCTAAAAAAACGATTTGCTTAATAGAGAAATTGTGTACCGTACTCACACTTTTGCAGAATCAGTGATAAGAATTTTTGCATTGAAAACCGTACGTTTCCCTGATCGGTAGATGCGCAAATGCAAACGAAGTGCATATTCTATGCACAACATTTGGAATTCACAGCAGAGTTGTAATTTTTTTCGTAAACTTGCGGACATGAAACTTGCAAACAATTGATGCACCTGAATGCAGCGCTGGAAACTAGTGAGCTTGCAGAAACACAGGGCGCGCTCGGTGCAGAACTATTGATCGAAATAAAACGCTTCAGTAATATCATACTGCTGTTTGGAGTTTCAAGGTACAAAATCAATCAAAGCAGAGGGAAGTTATCCACAAAGGTCAAGAAATAAGAAACCGGATAACATTAATTAATGTCAAACTACTGCTATGTTAAAGTTGAGATGGTGTCCAAGTGCTAGTCTGACACTGCAAGTACGCGAAAACTGCACATTTTACGGAGAATCCAATGCATTGGTAACACAAAAATGTCATTGTAATAGCTTTTACTCTGGGTAACGTTAGCTTCTTTCAAAACCTGGCCGGTGACAATGCCAATTGTTTTAGTCGCCTTGTAGGCTACCTCTTTAAAGCTAATGGCCCAAACTTTCGCTGGTAGATTTTTTAATTTTTAAGAAGACGAAATAAAAATACAGTCACTTTGCAATGGTAAGACTATCTCAGCTGTTTTTGATCAAAAATACAACACTGTCTTAGTCTAATCATGACCAAAATCTGAAAGTTGTTATATTAATATGTTACTATTTTTACATTGAAATACCGTTTAACAACGCAATACCTGCACAGAAAAGGTCGCATTTTCAATAATAACGAAACAGACACAAGCTGAGAACCTCTGGTTCGGGCATTGTCTGTCAAAAGATACCACAATGGATAACTAGCGTCATCATTCATCCGAGGAATAACTTTTATCAAAGAATTTGTTATGATAAACATGCACCAATAGATACTTGATCTAATCAAATCAAACCAGGCCTCACATAATGAACGGAATGGATAACTGAGAAACTAAACAACTGCTCGTTCTCAACCGTCAGTCAGATTCTGAAAAGAACCACGCCTTCAGAAAAGAAACGACGACGTTTTACGACAAAGTCATTCAACCGCAGGTTGACAAGTTATATTTCTTAAACGAGGGTGAGGTAAGCCCACCGCTTAGATTTGGTTACAAATTGAGAGTAACTGCTCATTTTGACGTTGAAAAACATTACATTAATGTGAAGCTTACGGAGATATTGAATAAAATTACGTTAGCCCAAGTTAGTTACCGACTTTTAACGAGAGAAAAGAACTCGTCTTATCTTGACGCGCGGCACACACAAGTCCTGAGAAGACGGGGTGAGCTGCTCTCAAAACCACTTTGGGATTCTCTTTCGTTTCTTTTACGATGTGCGTTAGAAAAATGAAAAAGCGCGCCAGCGTCTTTTAATCGTAAATTATCTTACTCGGCCAAATTGTACACCAAGCTCATGTCAACCATTCGGCCATTCTGTCAAAATGGCATGCTCTTGTGTATGAGAGTGATTTGTCTTGCATATTTTGAGGATTGGAGCCAGCGACAGACTTTCATTTTGTTGTGGTAAAAATCTACCAAACAGACTTTCATTTTGTTGTGGAAAAAATCTACCAAACAAACACAAACTACAATCATGGAGTTTGTGCAAATTATTGAAAATTCTGCAACGATTCTGGAGAAACAAGCCAGAACGGAGCTTTTCAAACACACTTGAAATGTTTTATTGAAAAATCTGTAAATAAATTATCCAGAGCAGAAAACACGATTTCTAATTGCTAACAAATAAAAACTAAATAGTTATTTCAATGATGTTCAAAAAGCTGTAATAAAACTTGTGATACGGTTTCATAGATGCACAAGTGGAAAAAAAAATACAGGCAAAGCATTGAATGGTGGCGCCCAAACAAAAGATTACATGTCAAGCGAACCTGCCATTCCAAAGAAAGGAGGAAAACGTAAGGACTAATTGTTCAAATAGAGATGAAATTCATGACAAGGAAGAATATTATAAGATTCCTTGCTTCAGTACATTTGGACTGACAGAAATTCTCTTGCCTCAACAAAAACCATCAATAATGTACAGTAGGTAAAGTTAAATGTTTAAGTTCTACCAAGAAATGTGTTTCCCTTGAAGTTTTATTCGGTAGCGTACTCAATTTTCACAGATCAAAATTTGGCAGAACTTAGTCGGAAATTCTGTTTCACAACTATACGGAAGTTAATTAGCTCAAATTACGATGTTTTAGTCTCCAGTCTGGGTGTGCATTTTAGCAACGCATTTCAGGACTGCTCTCCATTCAGTGGCAACGAGTGAATGAAATATTTCACCGACAACATTTCAACAATCAGAAACTTCACTCTGCCAATCTCGATAACCAAGCCCTGTGTCAAAAGCCTCTACAAGTATGCAAAACTACCAGGAATAACCTAACAAACGCTTTGTCAGTCCTAAGATAAAGATTCAAAACCAACCAACCATCATTGAACTCATTCTTTGTGCAGCTTCTTCTTTCTTTCGTTTGAGACTAGATCAAAGACAAATTTCAGGGCAGGTGGTGGAGAGCCAGGTGAGTGTAGCTTCGTCCAGCGTTGCTATACCATGTGTTCCATTTGGTGCCTTGTAGATGAGACATTCGAGAACGACATGGTCAGCAGTTTGTTCCTCCGCGCCGCATTTGCAGGCCGATGAGGGAGCCAGCCAGACCCCACTTGTGCATGTTGGAATGGAAGCGACCGACTTCGGTTCGGATTCTGTTGAGCTTGACCCAAGTCGGCCGAGGCAGGTCCATACCAGGGGGCGCAACACCGGGTGGGGTAAAAAACCATGTAGTTTGGTGTCGGTGGCGCACTATGCTGCATTCCAAATATCTTCCATGAAGTGTGCTACGCTGATGGCATGATCGCTGAATGGATGTAGTAATTCAACAGCAGCTGGCACAAAGGGGTGTCTCAACTTTAGTTGCCGGGCTGTTCCTGAGGTGGGATGTGTTCAGTTTCTGAAAATGTTCAGTTTCTCAAAATGCCGACAATACCCACAATTGCTAGTTCTGTAGTTTTTGCATGGTTCTGGTGATTTGTGTGATTTCCGACTTGTGGAAAAACTATGTTCTCAGCTAAGTTGTAGAAAATCTGCCATTTTCCAATTCTGCTAAATCTACTTTGTTTAACAGAGCACTTTGTAGTTAAGCTGAAACCAAACATCACAAAAGTGAATAACCTGAGGATAACAACATACACGAGTTAAAATGTTAGCTTAACTCAACAGTCAACACTAGTTTTCCATTCAAAACTATTTCCTTTATGTTAACACATTAACATTTTCCAAACACAAATATAGCAATGTTACCTTTTTCAGCAGCATAGTCTCGTTTCTTTTCCAAAGCCATGAAAACTTCAAAAATTAACTTTATATTTCAATATAAAAATCTGAAACAATATTTATCAGTAATGAATAGCAATCTTAAAAAAATCACTAGCATTTTTTCGGATCATGGAGTTTATAAACAAATGTTATGTACCATACAATTTAATAGCTTGACAACCTCAGAAACAAAACAAACACTGTTGGCCTACATTTTCTATATTTTTCAGCGGTGTGTGTAGTTAATGGGTCTGCTACTATTTGGCGAGTGCCCTATTCGGCAATTTTTCGAAAATTTATTTTTAAATTATTGGGTACTGTAGCCTAATTATCATTGCCGCTTTTACATCGTTTTAACGTCGCTAAGCATTCAAATAACCCCCTAATCCAGTGGTTCTCAAACTTTTTTTTGTTGCGAGGCCTCTGAAAAAAATTTTTGGACTTGCGACGCACCAGCAAACAAAAGTAAATAAAAAACTTATGGTTAAACTTTTGTTTATTGATACATCTTGGGAGAATTTTTGAAATTGCCACCCGCATTTCTCTTTCACTGTATATTCGTGATCGATATTTGGTTTTATCACCGCCTAGACAGAAAATTTTGCTTCACATAAATACGACGTAGCGAATGGGATAATAATTTGCAGTGCTTTCTTTCACCAAACCTGGATAATCGTCATTCATTGAATTCAAAAATTTGCCGGATTTCCTACTACGAAAGGATCACGAATCCATTCGTAGTTTGAAAATTTTTTCGGGAAGTATTTTGCAAATTACGACTCGAGCTTGAACAAATGTAAACAAATATGCTTCGCAAATTTGAAGGGAAAAAAACGCACTTACAACTTCAACTCTTCACTGTTTTCAAACTGAAATAACACCAAGACAAATGATTCAGAGTTTCCAATTTTTTTTTGAAGGATAAACATCCAATACTACGTCGGTCGGGGTATCAGCAGTGGCAAATTTTTTAGTTAATTGCGGTGTAATCCGGTAAGTGCATGGGACGCATGTGTCCCAGCGGTCCTCAAAGGGTTAACCTCATTTTTATAATCTTAAACTGAGTTCAGCCAAGAAACGGAACTATTCTGCGACGCCCTTGGAAAAGTGAAACGACGCACCAGGGCGTCGCGACGCACAGTTTGAGAACTACTGCCCTAACCCATAACCTCCTAACCCATAACACCCTAACCCTTAACCTTTAACCCCCTAACTCCAACCCTAACCTCTAACCCCAACCCCTAAAACAGCAATGATAATTAGGCTACGATACACAATAATTTTTAAAAAAAAATTCAAAAAATCGCCGAATAGGGAACTCGCCAAAAAGGGCTCTCGCCGAATAGGGCACTCACCGAAACAGGACATTCCGGTAGTTATTGGCTACACAAACGATATCAGTTAATTGCATATCAGTACCGTATTGCTAAACATATCAATCGTTTTATTATATCAAATCCCAAACTAAAACCCAACTCATGTGAAGTAAAACCATTGTAAATTGCACACCACTTGAAGAAATAAAGGGGTAAATTGTACCAGCATTTGCTTCTTGCTTGCATACTGCACTTATGCAATCATATCATTGTCTTTGGCCAGACGTTCCAAAGCAATTGTCTTTGGCCAAACGTTCCAAAGCAAAGAAAAGGTTGCATAAAATAATTTACCAGTCAGTAAAAACAGAATATATATTTATTTTTTCTTTTGCATAATTGTCTATGAGGTTTAAAAGTGAAATGAAGAAAATAATGTGACATGACACATGCAGGTAAAAAAATAATTAATTAGGAGAACGTAATCTCATTTGCAAGACATGCACTTCGAAGATCCAATTTTCACACAACTGAACTTTGCAAAGATAAAAGAATAGACAAATGATATACCGTACCGTAATCAACATAAAGAGTCAGTAGTAATCAGAGTTTGAGTTGTGACATAACCGATAACATAATAAAGAACCCAATGTGCGATTGTGGCTTAGACATTCAGACAACAGAAGCACATCAGTTCAGTTGTTTTTATTTCTGACCATCATATCAAAACAATACACGTCAGCATAGCAAAGGTCGAGAAAAAGGTAGAACTGCCCTCACCAACTGCCCTCTTAGCCCTTCTTGTGATGACTATGACCTCAAAAACATTATAGACATTAGACAATGCAAAAATTAAAATACATTTGGGATAGACACTGCCATGACAAGCTATGAATAAATTGAAAAAAAAACTATAGTTACCAAACCATAGTTTGCGGAAAAATGCTTTAATCACATACAACATGCCTTGGAATGATCACTGACAAAGCTCTGTGTGATACAATGCTAATAAACTTTTCCAAGTTGAACTAGAATGAAGCACACACTATTTGGCCAACCTTTAAAATAATGTGTTCCATTTTTTTTTCTTGCATTTAGCCGCACTGCAGCATATAACTTTGTAAATTTTATTTTGTATTTTATTTGCTCTGAAGATGCGCATTGTCATGGTGCACAAAACTTCAGGGAAGCAATAAATCAATTTGTTCTTAATTTCACTTTCATTAGACAAACGTTGCAACAACTGCTAGAAACAATAATTGTCCTGATAAACACATAAACTTTTCAGTATGCACATTGCACACAGTCTATGTTTTATTGCAGTTAGGTTAAATGCAATCAATCAGAAAATTGCATAAAAATGTCTGGTGAGTAGGATACATAAGCCAATGTTGTGTTTATAAATGTAACTGTTACATGTTGCCATTTTCTCACTTTTATTTGTGCCTCCAACATGACGTTTGTTGCCATCTTACATAACACACTATTACTTTTCTGGCTCACTTTCCCAAATTGTGTCATATTACCAAATTCAGTGGCACCTACCTTCCCCGGCAACAACACTTCAACAATCCGAAAAACTTCAAAAACTGTTTATTTGCTTTAGAGGTATCAATGCCTTTCCATACTTGTAAAATGTTTATTGCAACAACAATAAACAGACTACTTGAAAAAAAGTTGGTTTTCTGTACGGTACATTCACACAAAGGTATAATAAATGCAAGCTTCAAAATGACCCAAAAAATGCAAAGCAAGTAAGTCTTGAAGGTTTTACCTTTCACCATATGAAAAATGACTTGCGGTACAGAAAAACCAGTGAGGTTCAAACAAGAAAATAAGAAATTGTGATAACTCAATGTATTGCGCATATCATAAATCCTCCTTACCTATGCTTATATCTGATGTTAGTGTCAAATACCTTGACATTCTAAATGTCTCTTATATATATACACCTTTTTCTGGACCCTTGCTACTTGGGTGCAACCTAGTTCATACCCTAAACAGTTCGTACCCTAAACAGTTCGTACCCTGAAAAGTCAGAAAAGATCAAGAGAAAAAATTAAAAAAAGCCGAAGTCGCTGATCGCAGTTTAATAGCACAAAGCCGAACTCGCTGATCGGAGTTTCTGTAAACAAACTCGAGGATTAGGGTTAGCAAAAACTGCGGAAAAATGAAACTGTGGAAAAGTATTTGCGGAAACTGCAATCAGCGAGGGTTAGAGCATACGGTAGATTACTCTATGGTTAGGGTAAAGGTTAGCGGAAACTGCGCAAAAATGTTTGCGGAAACTGCGATCAGCGAGGGTTAGAGCATAGATTACTCTATGGTTAGGGTAAAGGTTAGCGGAAACTGTGGAAAAATGTTGGCGGAAACTGAGATCAGCGAGGGTTAGAGCATAGATTAATCTATAGTTAGGTTTAGGGTAAAGGTTAGCGGAAACTGCGGTCAGCAAAGGTTAGGGTTATACCATAGATTAGTCTATGGTTAGGGTTAGCGGAAAAATGTTTGCGGGAACTGCGATGAGCGAGGGTTAGCGTAAGGGTTACGGTTGGGGTTAGCGGAAACTGCGGAAAAAATGTTTGCGGAAACTGCGGTCAGCAAAGGTTAGGGTTATACCATAGATTAGTCTATGGTTAGCGGAAACTGCGGAAAAATGTTTGAGGGAACTGCGATGAGCGAGGGTTAGCGTAAGGGTTACGGTTGGGGTTAGCGGAAACTGCAGAATAATGTTTGCGGAAACTGCGATCAGCGAGGGTTAGGGTTAGCAGAAACTGCAATCAGCGACTTCGGCTTTGTGCTATCTTTCTCTCGATCTTTCAGGGAGAAAATTTTAAAATGTTTGCAGAAACTGCAATCAGCGACTTCAGTTTTTCTTTAATTTTTTCTCTCGATCTTTTCAGGGTACGAACTAGGTTGCATCCTTGCTACTTTATGGATTGCTAGGCCTAGTTTTTGCTATGAGAATATAATATGTATATATCTTTTATTTTGAAATTAAAATCTTATATACTGAACAAACATTGCAGCCAGAGCAAAAGATGAAGATAAGCTACTGCTAATCAACCTTTACTGTGTCAAGATAACCATTGCACTTTGAGTTTTGACTAATATGAAACACTTCAAGTGTAAGTATTGCTGTGAACAACAGCAATCAAGGTTATGTCAGGGATTCTATAAGTGTAAAGACATTCTATGATAGAAGCGAAGCTGATGTACAAGTTTCCGGCTGGTGATAAATGCTATAACGTGAATGGGCTACCGTATATATACATTAAAGATAGAAACTGATTAAGACATATAGGGTGAAGAGTGTGAACACTGAACAGCATTTAACCAAGTAAAAACTGTTTGCAAATATATTCCCTTTACTTCGCTATTTTCCAACTCTAACCTTCAAGGTTAGGTAGGCTAAGGGTTTTGGTTGGAAAATAGTAAAGCAAAGGAAAAAGTAGTTAGAACACAAAACAGCTATATCACCCTTTTTTTGGTCGATTCCAATCTGTGGCGTCATGGCATTTTTGATCAGAGCAGAGACTTGTACAGCAGCCCCAAAGAAGTTTTCTCAGTCCAAAGGTCAATCAAAGAAATGGCTCCTCATTAATTGACTGATGGTAACCTTCATCACCTACTCAGGCTTTCAACCCAGCTGTTAGTGCTGTCAATTTGTTATTGCAAACAGAGTTACTCACTAAAAGAAAGCTTGAAAGAGCACATCATTATCTAGGCTAGCTAAATCAACTGGCTTATAGAAAACAAAGCTTCTGTTTCAACAAACCATTGATGGCAAATCAAAATTTCACAAGTGGCGGGAAAATTGATCAATAAAATAAAGAAGAAAACATTTGTTTAAAATTTTTTATCTATTTTTGTATATAAAAAATAAAATATTAAATTAAATCACAATGTACAATGATTACTTGATAAAAAAATTATTATTAAGCGATTTTTTGGTCCAAGCTGATAGAGGTAAATGCACATATTAACAAAATATAACAAAAAGAAATATTTACCTTTAAGCTTTTCGCGCGAATGGATAGGAAACTTATTTAAAAGCGGAAGATTTAATTGCGGACTAAAAAGAACATTGAAAAAAAGAACGGCTAAAGAAAAATTTGATACCAACTCGCAGTGGAAGCACAGTCTCTATATTACTAGTCTGGAAGGCTAACGAAAAAGGCAGTTGTCGTCGCTCGTGAAACAGCGCTCCTAGTGGTGGTAGAGTATATTATGAAAGCAAAGCACCAAAGGTATGCAAATACAGGCATATTGTCTACTATCAATGGTGAAATTGTGAAAGAGATTGTGGTTGCAGACTTGTTTTTAACTAATGTAGAATGTTTAGGATGTTAGTTCCAGTGTTTATCTAGAAAAATTCGTTTGGTTTACTTTTCTGAGGCTTAGGTTAGCATGACTACAAGTAGTTAAAAGATGATGTGAGTTCAAATTATTAAGCAATTGGAATTTGGCTTCTTCAGCATAAGACCAAAACATAGGTTGTTGAAAGGCTGGTTAGTTGATAAACTTTTCTGCCAGGAATATTAGGCACTGGTTAGTTTAAAGGAAGGCACTTGTTGCCAATGGAAATTGACCTAGACTGAAGATTAAACAGTAGGCTACTTTTGTCTATTCAAACTCTATAAATATATATGTACACTGTACAGGTTATTTATACTGAAGAATTTTTAAAAGATATTAATTACATTATGTAAATCTAGATAAGGGTATACTAGACATGTGCAAATTATGATGCACTGGTCAAATCTATACTTGTCACAATCAACAATTTTGCTGTTCATTAAGAATATGTGAATTACAGTCAAAAATTTCCCATTCTTGTGGCTAGTTTTCTAGGTTAGGCCCAATAAGTTTATTCTAACTTGCCATTGAATATTTATTGTTTGTCAGTTTACACTACAGACTGCAGATATACTGGCAAAAAACTTGTTTGTTTACTAGCCTACTGATAAAAATATAAAGTTGCATATGTTATCTCCTTTCTTGTTCCTCTTAAGATATTTTGCACCAAAATGAAGAAGTGCATTTGACATGACACATTTGTAGCCTACGGTATATATTATGGGGTTCTTATTCACTACCGTAACTATGGTTGATTTTGAGCCAATTCCACTAAAAATATGCTGGTGGTAATTCTCGTAAGCACTTACATACAGTAAGCAAAATAACTATGTTTGAATTAAACATCGGTGGGCTAAAATATTGGTTACCGGTACGGTACTTACTTTTCAATGCAAACAGCTAGCTTCATACAAAATGAAATACAGTACTTCTATATTTCAGATATGTCACATTTAGCATGTTACTCGTGGGCCACTCATGATATACAAAACAATTTATATGCTTAATACAAATAGAGAATGTTCATAAATACAGTATATGTTTATTACAAACAGCAATAAGTGTACAGAAAGGTTTTTTATTATATTGTTTTAAAAAGTCATTAAAATGTTGTCACAATGTTTGGAGGCTCTTCAAGACATGAGTGAAGAAGAACTTATCGTACAATATTTTTTGATAAGGTATGTTAAACTACACTTAATATTTTTGCAGCTTACTGGTTAACAATTCTCTGCAACAGCATTATCTGTTAACCGGGTTATTGTGATTATTCTTGTATTTTTTGTTTTTGTCTTTTTGCATGTATGGTAATTAATATGGACTGATTGGTCTGATGCAAATAAATAGTAATAATAATATTATCAATATCAAATTTGGAAATATAGCCAATGAAATATGTAATTGCAGGTTGAAAAAGTTAGCTTTCAAAAGCATAATATGCAATATACACCATTATGGTGACAGTGCTACCTACTTTAGAAGTGCATTAATTCAATAATTCCGTAGCTATATTTACATTTTGAGGTACCGGTAATGAACGTTCTTCTTTGGGTGCCAATTTTGCCTACTATACAGTATATAGCAATTGAATGTGACTTATTTTACACAAAACATATGCATTACATTACTGGTATGCTAAAGAACTATGGTATCAAATGGTCACCCAAGTTCGGAGAGATTAATGGCACTTCATGAAGATGATGCATTACTGAATTTATTTGTATTTTACAGTTGAATGAAGATTTGGAAGGTGGAAATTCGCATATGACGGGGATATTCCCTTCGAAAAGTGGGGTATTACACCGACATATTGCGCGCAATGAAATTAACAACCTTAATCTGCTTAATGCATATCATGACTATTGTGAAGAAAGCTTATTGCCGGACTTGGACTGTGCAAGGTATACAGCAATTCATACAGAAACCCTCTACGAAGGCGCTTTTAAAGAACTTTTCTAGAACCTTATTATGTTGACGTGTATTGTTTTCGCTGTGATGGTCAGAAATAAAAAAAAACTAAACTTAAGTGCTGTATACGTATGAGGGGTCATATTTTTTGCCACTACAAAAGCTGTGGCGACATTTACACTATATAGTGTAATAATTACCTGAATAGTGTTGCCAGATAAGGAATTCTGTTCTAATTTGAGAAAAGTTTAAAGCTGTTGAAAACAAAAGCCTGAATTTTGTAATTTTTTTAGTCTTGGGCAAAGATGAAAACGCTAATCTTATTCCTAACTCTAACCCTTACCTTGACCCTTCTTAACTTTAATCCTAACTCTGGCAACACCTGCTTGTAACCACGGCGTTAAGTGTGGAAAAGTAGCCACTTCCAATTGAGTATATGGTGAGGAAAAATATGCAAACACTAATAAAACGTAACTTTAGTATTTTTTGGAAAATTAAACAAAGATAATGAATACCGCTGCAACGCCAACATTGTTAGGCCTATGTGTTTCCGGTGGCTCCAGGTCCCCTGCTGCCATGGGCAAGCATATTAACCCTTGAAAGGGGGGTATCACGGCTGCCACGTCGCTCATTGTTGCCTGGTTTCGGAGGATGTTTGAAGTTCCTTGATTGGGGTAGGATCTCTACACAAACATATAGAAAATCATGTAGTGCAGTCAACCATCTGTAGGAGCAGACAAACCTCCACGATCAGCTAACTCAAACAACTGGGCATATTCCTCTGGTACACAGTCTTGGATTTTATGTACATTTATAATCTTGCACAAGCAATTCTTTGCAAGCCGAGCACTTTCTTCGGTGAGATACACTACGTCCAATGTGTCCACTAACAAAGCACGTAACATTAGCATCAACAGTTCAACATCAGATAAATCATCTATGCTAACTACAACAAAGAAATCATCAAGCCAATTGAAAGAGAAATTCACATTCAAATGACCGTCGCGACCCCCAGGTTGAGAAACGCTGCTATACCGGTATATGCTATATAATATATATAATACAAGTTAAATCTCAGAACTTTTAACCTTTGTCGCTTTAAATTACTGAACCTGCATACTTACCAGTACCGTACTTAAAATTGTCTTGCTAATGCTCTTTGTTTACAAATTATTTTTGGGAGTGACTATTTTGAGTGCCACAGATTGAAACATATCAACTTTTTGTTGTAGGCCTATCACTAAATAAAACAACTTTATGCACTTATGTAAGTGTCAACTGAATTAGTTGATCAATCAATGTTTTTGGAAATGATGCTGGCTAAGTAGCATCTGCCAATTACGGTACTAATTTTAAGCCTACTTCAGCTTAAAGCTTCCACAAATATTTAGTAATTATAAACCCTTCAATTATTAAGCTGCTGTATATACTTGGTACATTGAAACTTATGAACTTTAAAGACCACTACTTCAAACTATAAAGTAATCAATTCCTTAGCAATTTGAAAACTCACATCATATTTTAACTACTTGTAGTCATGCTAGATATTAACTGTAACTAACATCCTAAACATTCTACAATAGTTAAAAACAGTCTGCAACCACAATATCATGCAGTTTCACCGTTGATAGTTGGCAATATGCCTGTATTTGCATAGCCTACCTTCCAAGCAGATTATGTAATTTGACCACAGTCTCCATATTAAAATCTTAAGACTAACTTAGAAGGATAATCTGGTAATAAGAAAAAATAGCCTAGGCCTATTTAGCGGTAATCTGCAAATAAGAACTTAGCCTACTAAAAGTTAAAACAACCTGCAGTTGACATTACTCGGCTAAGCCTACCTAGTGCCTAGACTTTTGGCTACGACTTGCAAAAGTACTCTACCAACACTTGAGGCGCTGTCTCAAATGCAAAGACACAGCCTTGCCTAGCAACGCCATTGAGTTTCCAGACTAGTATTATAGAGACTGTGGTGGAAGCCTCAAGTGACTTTTAAGCCAAGCCAAGAATAATACAAACCATATACATACTTTCAAATAAAAATTTTATAATTTTTGAATCCCGTAAATATGTTTTTATCACTTAATTGCCATCAAGTTAAGCGTATTTTTTAAACTTCTAAGACAATGCAGGCCATTTGAAATCTATTATGGCGGAAAGTAAAGTGTTTGCTTTATCCACATTGACCATTGATAGGTTGGTTTGAATCTTTATCTTGGCACTGACAACCCTCTAGTTATTCCTGACAGGCTTTGAACCAATGGTGCAGGCTCGGTTACGAGATTGACGTAGTGAAGTTTTCGATAGTTACTAAAGTGCTGTTGTCGGAAAATTATTCTATCCGCTGGGTACTACTGAATTGAAAGCTGGTTGGTTGGTTTTGAATCTTTATCCTCGGACTGACAAAGCCTTGATTGGTTATTCCGGGCATACTTGTAGAGGCTCTTGGTTCAGGGCCGGTTACCGAGATTGGCAAACTGAAGTTTCCGATAGTTGAAGTGTTGTTTCCGGGGAATTATTCTATTCATTAAATGCCGCTGAATGGAGAGCAATCCTGAAATGCGTTGCTCAAGCGCACACCCCGAGAATTGAACCAGTGCCGCGTGATCTTGAGCCGGGCGCGTAACCACTGAAATGCATTGCTCAAGCGCACTGTGCACCCCTTAAGAGTCGAACTAGAGCTGCTTGATCTTGATTCGGCGCCGACTGAACTAACGGGGCGGATTGATTGCAAGAATCTAATTCCCGGACTGAAAAAATTAACTCATTGAAGGCTTAACCATGGCATTATCGAATAGCTTACCGTACTTGTATAAGCTTTGAATCACTATAGCAAGCTCAACTAGCCTACCTTAAATAACTGAATGTTTTGTATGGTATTGTAAAACTATTCCCTCCGCTTTGTGCTGCTGATTAAAGAGCTGTCCACAAAATGCGTTGGTCAAGACCACACCGAAAATATTAAATCAGCGTTGCTTGATCTTATAGTTTCTTTGTTTACAAAGTAAATTTCTCAAACAACTGAGCTATCGGGGAGGATGTATGAAATGAAAATGATCTGTTGAAAATGAAATTAATCATAAAAAAGGATTTCGTCTGAAAAAAATAGATTATTTTTGACATGCCTCTTCTGATTTCTTTTCTGCAAAAACTCGGTAAACTAATCCTTGAATAATTTGTTAAAGGCATACTAAATGAAATTTTCAAACGGGAATTAAGCATTAAAATGCAAAAACTGAACATTCAAGAATACATTTCAAAAAAAAATTACCGAAAAAAATTTGTTTTCCATGGCACTGGCAAGGCCCAAAGTCCAATGTTTCATTTATTTTTAATTTTTTCAAAATGACCAAAAAGTGGAAACATTGTTTCAGAGCACGTCACTATCGGCAGCAATAACAAAAGTCAGGTTACCACATCTGATGTTTCGAGCAAACCGTCTGATGTCTTGATGTTGAAATCTGATGTTTTGACGTAGCCTACATACATGCGTACAGTGGCGTAGCCAGAAAAAAATTGTGGGGGGGGCCAATTATTTGATGAATTGAAGAGAACGACAAAATGTTTGATTTAAGACATCACCACCCGATGTGCAGTGGCGCATCCTGGTGGGTTAATCAAGGGAAGCAATAAAGCTGGCGGGGGGGTTAGAGTGTGCCGAAGGCACGCGTATTCTAGGGGGGTCCGGGGGCATGCTCCCCCGGAAAATTTTTGCAAAATTACACTTAAATAATGGATTATAACGCTTTCTGGAAACACTTTCAGGGTAATATTTGTATGAAACTTATTAGCAGATAAACAGCTATTAACTTATTAAAGGTAGCTCTTATCTACACACAAACGGGCAAAAACTGCGGCTAAAATTAGAGAACACAAAAAACTCAGCTACACAAAAACCCTACAGAGTAAGCGATTCTGAAATTGCTTCCACAGATTAGTTAAAAGAAGCGTAAATCGCGTAAACTTTGCGCGATTTACGATTTGCAAAATTTATTGGTGTCTTTTTGTGTGTCTAAAACAAGTCCTGGGGGGTGTTAATAGCCAGATGTCTTGGAAAACAATATAAATTTATACAAATTATATTATATTTTCAACAAAGGGTTCAACTTCGGAATCCAAACTTTGAAAATTTGGGGGGGCCATGGCCCCGTTCGCCCCCCCCCCTGGCTACGCCTATGCATACGTAGCCTACAGTTAAATCGCCCGCAGTAACGACTTTTGCGCGATCAGCTGATTGCTAGTTTATAGTGACGTAGACTGTACAATCGCACGCTTCGCTGCTCACGCCCATTCCCGTTTTGAAAGCTCTGACAAAAGCACGCGCAGAATGCTGATCAGACCGCAATGGGGCAAAATTTTATTTAAAATTGTTTTATGGTAGCATGTTAAACACAAAGAACGTGTACAATCGCCAAGTCAGGTTTTTCCTTTAGTATCCCTTTAAATATGCTAATTTTAAACTAAGTTAGTTTTACGTTTATGGATCTGTGATAGGCGTAGGAGACGGGAGTGCAGGAGTAAAGGGTCCCTTTCCCGCTATAAAAAATGCCTCGAGTTTGGGCAAAAAATATTCAGTTATTTGAGCAAATGAAAGCATTGAAGATTGTTGCGTTTTCAAAAATATATTTGCAAAGACAAAATTGAGGCAAATTTTGTTTGTATCCAAAAATTTTTTACTTCTACGGCTATAGGGCCTGCGATAGCATTTTTTTATTTGTCTTTTTAAGTATGCATTAACTTAGTTGACTTTCAGCATTGGTAGGTTTAATTTTTGTATTGCAATAAAAAACCTTTTTTAATATAATACCCTGTTTATTTGGTTTTGATGCAAAGAAGTTTTTTTTTAGTTGTCATGCAAGGAAGCATTTTGTGAAAATTCTACGCCAGCAGGTGGTGCTGGTGCTCTAACTAGCTTTGGCAAAACAAAAGCCACTTGGTCAGTGGTTCTCAACCAACTCCCACAAACATTTTAAGCGACCCCCAGGTTGGAAACCACTGCACTAGGTTTTATTCCTTGTCAACTTTAGAAAGTCTAAAACCAAGTCCCTTGTTTGCTGCTCCTGCTCAAAGAGCATAACAGAAAATATTGTGAAAGGCTATTTTCTGTTGGAAATGAACTTTTGGTCTTAACGAAACTGCATTTTTTCATTCCGATAGCTCAGTACGATAAGCGCTTGAACATTTGTGAACAACAGGATAAAAACTAGCGTCGGTTCGAGACTCGAGTGTTCGAGTCTTAACTGACTTCAAGAGCAGCTTTTCGTTCTGCGACACTTAGTGGAAGAAGCAATTTATAACAATTTAGCAAATAATAAACCCAGCCTAGGCCTACTTTTTCAACGTCGGTGACCGACCTGAGTCAGTTGTTCAAAATTTCAAAAACAATCAATCCCACACTGACAGGATTAGCCTAAGCTTATAAGGCGTTTTTTTTACTCCGAAGCTGCTATAAATTGCAGGGGTCCTTATAATTACGACATAAACTGTTAAAACCACAATCAATAAGTATTAATCATAAGTCATAACTTAAGCAGAAATGTGTTTTTCAGCAGTCGAGTGTAGCAAGAACTGACAGCGATAGACACGTGTTTCGCTCATGAGGCTGGGCTCATCAGTATCGCACAACTTATTCATGCCACATAGTTCTCAACCGCCGCTGCTCAAGACAGAAATGTAGCTTATTCAGAGAGTAAAGATTCCGCAATCAATTAAATAGAAAAAAAAACTTAGATGCTGAGATTAAACTTTCACTGCTTTGAAGTAGCCTGAGTTTCCATCTTTACTGTACTTCAGGGGGGGTAAAAGGTAAGACACTGGTCATTACAATATATCGAGTAAACGTTACCAAGAAAATCTGATTGGATTTTGGCAGTGCTGAGCTGCATAATCGTTTCTTCTTTTTTTACCAGCTGCTACAGAGACGTTATTTAAATAATTATTTAAAAAAGTTATAAGAAAATGGTGTGCTGCAAAGAAAAAAAGCTTGAAAACCACCTTGTTTGGAGCAATTGTGTCTGTTTAAAAGTCCGTTGTTGCCAAACGAAATCTTCAACAGAATGTGCGAAGGGAACAAGGTGTTGCGACCGTGCTAAATCCTTGTACATGCTCAGTTATCCTTTCAGCCTGGCGCAAGTTTTAACATCTGTGTTTTGTCGCTTCTACTTTTTGTAGACCCTTGCAATGTCATGGCAAACATTACTTCTCGCTTTGATGCTTGGGAACAAATACTGAGACTGAATTTCAAGGTTGAAAAGGTCGTAGCAAAATTTTGTAACTCTCAAGTCTCAACCACATTAAACTACATCTTCCGAGAGCAAAGAAGCGTTTCTTTTGTTTCTTTTATTACAAAACACCGTACCACAAAGGAAGGCTGTTAGAAAAAGCGATGTATTCAAAAATGACAATATCCAACGAAGGCAACCGCAAAGTTAGTGTGAAAATGTGTCCCAGAGTGTAAGTGTACTGCAACAAAACGCACATAGAAAATAGTTTAAATTGCTTCGATATAATATAACGTTGAAATAACTAAAAATAAATCAACTTGCAAGACTGTCACTATCTCAGAGAGAAACATGAAAAGTTTTTCATTTTGAACAATGACAAGGCAAAAACTTCACAAACATTTCATTAATGTTACGTAAGGGTGAACTAATAATTCCAACATATTCACTGAGTATTTCCAACTGCCTTTCACATGTTAAGAATTGACCTTAATAAAACAAATAAATCAAAGCACTCGAAGTTCAAGTGAACAAGTTTTGCAGTGAAGCACTTGCTCAAGAGCTCATGGGACACTGGAGAGGATCTTTGGTATGTCCTTTACAGCTCCGTTTTAGTACAACGAAAAAAAAACATCACGAGACCATGCTTCGATGTATACATCGGTGATTCCTATCAGCGGGAGAGTTCAGATAAACATCAACCGATATGACGTTTATTCAACGACAATGAGCAATCAATCAATGTCAGATTAAATCCGAAGTTATGGCAGCAACCTAGTCAATAAAGCAGTGTATTTTACAGCCAGCAAATCAGTATTTCAGTAAAAAATACTGATTTGCTGACTGAGAAATGCATTGATGCCACCCATCATGGGTTTGCAGGTTAAAATTTGCCTTCAACGTCAAGAGAAGAAGATCAAATATCGAAAATACAATCAGAGCCAGTGGAGTGGACTACACCTCTCACGGGGGATGAGGGTATGTTGACTAAAGAAAGAAAAATCGTATCTGTAAATGGTTGGTGTGTTTCATTTATCTTTGGGAATTTAGAAAGAGAAAAGAATAACAAAAGATTGGAAAATCCTGCCATAACTGACCATGTTTTGTTTTCCATGATAAAATATTCCACAACGGGTAGGCTCGTTATGGATACAAATCACCCTTCATTGAAATCGGCGATGCTGGAAATGTACTACACCTTTAAGTGATCATTATCATTCAATCAACATCATTTTGACGTAGGCTATATTGCGACAAAACATCAGTTGACTAAACAACTAGAAAGCAATTTTTGTCGTGCTTACATTGATTCAATGTATGCAGATGTTGAATCAATGAAAAACGACGGATTCTGCAGTCTAGGCATGTGAAATACAGTCATCAGAGAATGAACATGAAAATAAATATTCTAATGGGATAACCTTGATCGCAAAAATAACGAAAACGAGGCAAGACAAAAAATACAACGATTCGGTGTGAGCGACTTCAGACTCCTTTGTTTTTTAGGTGAGTCCAAGAGGTTATAAAGAATCTAAAGGCTGCTTTATACTTACCATAGACTCAAACATTACATCAGTGTTTCTGTTAAATGAGATAAAATATTTGAAGTACACCGGATCTTGATGAAAGTGTAAAGGAGCCTTTGAGAAGCACTAAAAGCGCGGAAATATTGCGCTTTGTCAAAAAGCTTAAAACTAACTGTCAAAAACAATACAAATTGTCAAAAATATACTGCAAACTAATCAATAGAATCAGGAAAAAGATGCAAACAGAATAAAATTGCACTTGATGTAAAAGATTTTAAAATACCAAATGAGTGACATGGACCACAATTCGGTATACCAGTGTTGCCAGACGCCCACTAGTGAATTTTTTTTTAATTATAATTGACACTTATAGGACTTCACCTCTTTCAGCCTAAGTAAACAGTGACAATAAGTTATTTCGCATAAAATTTTCCCGTAACTTTCTAATGTAATAAAACAACTTTCACGCAGAAGTTTTACCAAATCCCCAATCGCAAATGTATTTCTTGACAATTTTTCAAATTTCTTAAATTCGAGAAACAAATTTCTCATGTGGCAACACTGGGGTATGTGGTGAGTGTAATGATAGAAATTATTGTCAAAGCCAACTTCAAAGGAATGTAAAATCACTTCAGAACAATTTTAGCTGACCTGCATACAGTCAACAAACGTTACTTTTTCATCCTTTTCAATGCATCAAAAAGCAACATTTGCTTCGCGTAGGATGGTTGATATATGAACATTGAACAGTTGCAAAAGATCAAATTAAATTTACTGGACCTGATAGCGCGCCCAAACACAACAAGACAGGTTGGATGACAACACATCAATTGTAAGGCGTGATAAACGACAGGTTGGTTTACTGATCAATTGCTACGTCAGACACGGACAGCACTGGACTAATGACTTCTTTAAAATTGCTTTTAAGTGAATATAAGCCCAGGTGGGTCCTTTGGTATGAAATCGTAACGAGTATATGACAAAATATATTTGATTTCTACACTTGTTAAGATTTTGTTTATAAAGCTAATGCTCGTCATTTAAGTCTTTGAAAAACAAAATGGTTTGGAGGAAGTTCATGGTTTAAATGTTTTCGATAAGTTATGCACAACTGCACATTACTTGAATGCCAATTTCTACCAAAGTGTCGATGGAACTTTTCAAGCAACCTGCAATTATGACGCAACGATGAGCAAACAAATCTAACAGGAGAAGGAAAGAAGGGGGCTAATGCTAACTAGTCATAACCGGTTCCAGCCGGTTTAAACGTCAAGAGTCGTCAAAACGTCAGCAGATCGGTTCCGGCGGAACTGACCAGACTGTACGTCTCGAGTCTGAGATGCGGATTCTCCTCCTAACAAAAAATGAAGAGACGATTTTTCCGTACTTGGAGTCGGGGACCCTGAAGATTGTTGAGAGTGGTATCCTTCAGAGGGTGAATCCGTGCCAACAAGCACGACCCCACTTTTATTTTCATGACCAGTTTGGGATGAGCAATCGTTAGAAATTGTTCTGGAATCTTCTAAAACTTTATTACATAAAGGAACATTTGAGTTTGGGAAGCAGCCGAGGAACCAATCCAATTCTGGTGTTTGACACGCGCAGTCCGTTCGTGTATTGGAACACGACTTATCAGACGTGTCTTTACCATCAGAATCCATGTTTTTGCACAACTTCTTTTCATGCACAGCTTCACCAACATCATCTTCAAGAGGTTTGGAAAGTTGCTTGTCTTCGCAAAATCTATTCAATGTCAATTGAGTGGCGTGTTCCATAGCAAGCCTGCTGGAGCAGAGTTCTTTCTTGATGATGATTTTATCAAAGCCAGGATCGGATACAGCGTGACGATGCTTACTTAGTGCTTTGCAGAGGCGCTTGTGTCCTTCGGAGGTTGAAACTCCACCAGACCGCATTTGTTGAAGAAGATCTTGTTCGAGGTATTTTTGTTTCCACTGCAAGACAAAATATGATGTCATAAAGATGATTGTGCAATTCAGCTACTAAAAAACGTCGTTTCCACAGAAAAATGGAACACTTTTCATTTCAAAACTTTACAAGTCTGTACATATTAATTTAATCCAGTTTATGAATAGTCGCATGATCATTGTAAGGAGATGATACCAAAGATAAATGAAAGAATAGACGACGCCCGTTTTCGTTATTACCTTTAACATCTCTACGTTAGTTTCTAACATTTGATCCTCTGGGCTGTTGTATAATTCTATATCGTTGGAGGAGCTGCCTGGAATTTCTGCCGCATCCATCCCGCTGATTCCTTCGTCATTGGAGGATGTGGAGTTAAGAGGACGCTGAAAATTAACAGCAAAAATTAATAAGCATCATTGTAATCATTTTTCACAGCCAAATAAGGCCGCAGATGTATTGCTCTGGCATCCTTTGTCTCTATTTATTTTTCTCAATATATTTTTCACTCCACAAGTATCTTATCTAGTTTAATGCTTGATGGCAATGAATCATTCTAATAAATGTAAGTAGAGTCACCATAGTTATACACTTTTTGACGGTGATGTGCCGTATTTTTGTCTGTGACAGTCGCATTATGACGATCGGGTGCCACCTGTCGCACATGGCGTTCTCTTCCGAGCGAAGTGTTTACATTGTAAATTCCATTAATGCTGTGTATCTGACTTTTCGTTTTAAAAGAACATCCACTGTGATTTGCAGTTGCCTTATGTGTGAGCAGTGATCTTTAAAACGAGATTCCGAGCTGTAAGTTCTTACAGCAGTATATTGAGTATTCGCGACAAATCAGCAGGCCTTCTGCTGTTCAGGCGGTCACAGTTCATAAAAAGACGCAGACGCATGCGTTTAATAACCCTATATCGCCCAGGTAGTGCCGATTCAGCACCGTACAGTTTAAGTACAATTCATTTGTTAAACTCGAAGCGTAAGGCGTGAACTAAATCCGGTACCGCGTCTTTAAGATTTTCAGTATAACTCGATATGGCATCGAACCCAGGTCTACCGTCTCATACGCGGATGCTCAAAATCTTTTGCAATTTTAATTGTACATAACAACACAAAACATGTTTTGACGTTTTTTTAGTCATTTCGTATCTAAAGTAATAAAATGCATACAGATAGTGCAATGTGCATCTGAACTCATTATTACGAAGCTATAGCACTTGATTATTATGATCTAACAATCACACAGCACAATTCTAATTCACTTCGCCGCGCGACGTTGAAGGCTTGAGAAACAAATAAATAAAAACTACTGAAATTTCTATCGTTGGGTGCGTTGCTAGTCCAAAAAAATTTCCAAACGCATTGCAAAGAAAAAAGTTTAAGAACTGCTGGTTTAGTCAAATCTGCACCTACCATCGTTTGTTGTAATCGTTCCCACAATCGTTCTCGAAGCTCGCTCTCCATCTTTGTCCTTTGTAGAACAATCTTCTGTAAAGCTGCCATGCTTTCCGAAAGCTGTGATGTCCACGCCACGTCATTCTGGTGAGGAAATTTCTCCTGAAACATCAAGGACAGATGTTTTTTTATCAGAACAACCACAACTTATAAGTGACGAAACACATGGCACAAAGTGTGAGGTGATAATGCTTTGAAGAATGTTGTGGACGTGAGATACGAGCCACGCAAGTTAAAAATATCTTTAGTCAAGTCAAGGTTTGTTAATGTTAAAATAATGTTAAACATGTGAAGTATTTCAAATGAGACAATAAATCACTCGATTCTTGTTTAAGCAATTCTTTCTCCAGATGAGGCACATGCGTCAATTTTTAGCCAGCATAGAAAATAAGTGAAAACAAGTTGCTGGTCAGAAGTACATAACATGTTTGTTGTGTTTGTCTTTTTTTTCACCTTTCAAAATCAAATAAGCCACCACGAAGACCTGGCTGGCAATCCACAATAACGCGAGCACTTTACTAATGTTGCCACATGATGAAAAACCTTTTTTTTTAAAACAGCACTCACCTTCAAAAGCTTAATAGTCGCTTGAGTTTTATGAAGCGAGGCAGTCACTAAATCAAGATCTCCTGTTAACTCTGAAATTCTTTCACGACATTCTTCCAGTTCTTCTTCTAGTTGGCGCTCCTTTTCTGCAAGTTTGCGATCTGAAAAAGAAATTGCAAAAGTGATTACACCGCTTGGCAACACTGTAGTTAAAAAAAATTAATTGAATGAGCAACTATAAAAAAGCGGCATGTCAAAAAACTATGACAGCGTTTCTATACAATGAAATGGGTAAATACAGTAAAGTACGGTAAACTTGAAAATTCGAAACAAGTGGAGAGGCACGTCTTTAAGGCACGTCTTCAAGGCACGTCATTTTCGAGTCAAACTGTAGACGAATTAACTTGTGGAAGTGAATCTTCGGAAAGCCAGAGAGAGATAAACAAGAAAATATGTCATAAGGAATTAGAATGGCGCGCTTTCGCGGTTTAGTCTGTGTCATTGGCAGACTTAAAATGTCTTGAAAACAACCGATATATATATTTACCGAGAAGCTTAATTGCAAACCGCATTGAAGACTGCATCATAGAGCAACACCAATAACTCTGACCGCACAGTCTGATCTCAATCTAATTGTTGACGACACAGGCTGAGCTCGACTTCTAAGAATTCGATGCATTTCCTTCCACAAATCAGGATTACAAGAAACCGTTTAAAACTATATACTTTTGGCCATAACGCAAGAAAAAAAACAACAACTGACTTTCTTGTGCGTCGTTTTAAAGTCGATGGAATCGTTTTGTACTTTTTTGTTATTCTACTATTTTTTGTCTAAAATCTTCAGTGTTTTTAACGGACTAGTCAACAAAAGACACTTTTTCGATGTCTACTTCAACTAAAACCTTGAAGTGAGTGAGCAAATAAAGACAGGGAGAAGGCTTAGGCGGTTTATTATTGATATACGCATGGTGAGTCGTGATGGTAATAATTTGTGAGATAATTTATAGGAGGAGTCATAAAAATACCAAACCACTGAATATTGTAGAGAAACGCTCATCATGGCTATCCACCTACCTAACATGGGAATAAAAAATCTCAGTTTACTGCAATGTTACGTAGAAAATGTTTGTGCTGGTGCAAAAAGTTTATATATATCTTGTTTTATGGGAAAGCAGTGTTTGGAGATTTTTAATGCAACTGAAAAGAAACGTAATAAATACGTAAGGGTTGGAAACAAAATACTTGACTACAAACCCCTGAACTTGTGTTACAATTTAAGAAGAAAATGACAGTAAGCATTATACAGAGCCAGTTTGACACCCTTTTTCCCAGTTTATAAACTAGCTTGTTTTATTGGGTAGCCTATTTGCCCAACTTCAAGCATCTATATAAGATGAATGGAGACGATCAGCATCACTAAGCAAATGAAAATAAGTTTTTCTCGTCGATTTCTCTTTCACAAACAAAATAAAGCTATTCACCAGGCATTTGATAATAGAATGATTTTTTGCGTTCTTCTGGAAACTACACAGTAGGAAACGACAAGATGTTCTGAAAATGACTGGTATTCAACGTCTTGTTGTACTAGTCTGCAGTCATTAGAAGAACTTAAAAATGCTTTTTTCTCGTTTGTTCAATCAAAGGAAAATCTTATTTGCAAGATGGAAATAATCTGGTGATTGATTGGACTTTTGAGGTACCGCACCGGCAGTTCCATTTGAAAAGTTTAAGTACAATGATGAAATGGTAAACCAATTTGTCAAGGTAATACAATTGCGTACCAACAGCTCAACAGCTACATTATACACTCATTTCGACATGGTCCTTCATACGACATTCATAGCATAGCATTTTGACATTTCATAGCATTTTGATTTATCATCATATTTATCCGATGTTGACAACGCAAAAAATTCTCGAATACTAATGAAAAAACAGCCTGAACTACAAACAACGAATCAAATCGCGCTAATTACTGGCTTCAATATTTACTCACAAGGCTAAATTGTTCACGCAATGCGAGCGCAAGGTATGTCAATTCAACTTTTGTTGGAACCATCAATTTTTGGAAAACAACTACAGAAATTTGCCAGCTGTGGAAGCTGCTAAACCAGTGATTCATGCTTAGCCACAAAAGTTTTCTACCTGGAAAGAATTACTGAAAGCAAAACTGACAAGAAGGAATTTAAGAAAACTATTTCGTATGTGTAGTGATGCGACTTCAACTGACTATGACATAACAAAATAAGTCTTTGTCTTAGTGGAGCTGCAATTCACATCAAATAGCTCAATTCTGACAACAAATAATGTAAATAATAAATTTGTACGTCAAATACAAATCAGGGTTAGGTTGGTGGTTTAATTCTCACGAGGCAAACCGATCCAAACTCAGCAGCAAATTAGTCATTTTTTACATTGATTCGACGTTTGTAGACATTTAATCAATATAAAAACCAGCTCATTTGCTGCTAGGATCTGTGAGTTGAGTGAATCATCGGAAGAAAATTCTCTTCATGACAAAACATCATTAACGATGATGATTTGTAGTAAATAACTTTCCATCAATTTAAAGAAACTGTTCTTTCAACATCCATTGACGCTTAAATTGCACGAGAGCAATTTGATGAGGTTGCTGAGGAAAGATATCGCGTATTTTGCATGACAAAAACAATCGGGGAAAATGACAACTTTTGCAAGATAAAAAAACGACGTATTTTAACGTCAAGCTACGGATATAAGCGGGTAAAAAATTCAAGTTTTGAACCAAAAATAACCGAGTGAAGCGTAAATTAATTATACTCTATCAAAAGAAATGACAACAGCGACGTGTGGAAGTTGAAAAATGTTTGGGAAAATAGGATGACATATGGCTTGAAGCCTTTACGCGTTGACAGGAGCACAGCTTCAGAAAAAAAGAATTTCACAAGTGTTTTAAATTGACTCGACTTCAAAATAAGAATTTTGTGAAGTTGTGGAAAATGAAAATTAGTGACAAAACCCGTCGTTACTTAGTGATGTTATTTTACGTCTGCAGACGTTGAATCAATCATGGTTGAATATTGATTCATATTATATTGATATGATAAAAATGCAAGAAAGCTTTAGCCGGTCACAGCAGAAACGTCAAGTTCGAAAACGTCAAGTTTGAAAACGTCAAGTTTGAAAACGTGGACGTTTTTCGTGCTTTGCTTTAATTGTATTATATTTTAGTATTTTGCCCCAGTGTCTTTTTGTGATGCCAAACAGCTGTTTACAATTTGATTGCAAACAACAAGCAATTTCGGCACTCCCATAAAATTTGAACATGAAGTACATGGGAGTGTAGGGTAAAGAGGCATAAATGGCTCGTGTTATCAGATAAACGAATACGGGAAATAGGTAACCAAGAAAGACATCGGAGAAATTGGTTTTGAGATATTTATGCTCGTTCCGTTTAAAACGCGGTTAAAAATTATAAAAAAGAAAAAAATGGTTAAAAAATATCTTCAAAGGCTTGAGAGGGAAATGTCTGCACGTGCGTGAAGCTGCTTAAATATTTCAAGCTCCGAAATCATAAATCCGGCAATTATACATTGATTCAACGTCGAAAGACGTATGTAAAAAAAAAGTAAGAGCTACTTTCGTTTGTTGACTTGGAGCAGTCCGAAATTTTAAGTGGTCTGATGTTGAAGGGAAGACCACAAGATAGAAAACATGCAGATAGAGAGCAGATATAAATAAATTCCATAAATCCTTGGCCTACTTTTACAATCCTAAAAACTATGTGAAAAGTCCGAGAAATTTATTTCAATTAGTTTCACGTAGATTTTTCATCTTTCTACGACAAACAAACAGCAAAGCAGCACAATTGTATACTCCGTCAGCTCAAGTCGCTTCAAGCAGTTATGACAAGAAACCACCTCTTGCCATTGGAATTTCAAAGATCTTGAAAATGCTTTGCCGAGAACTAAAATCCTTAACAAAACAGAATTCCTATCAAAAGCTTAAAACAACACGAAACAAGAAGGTGCCTCACAAGCGATCGAGCCACAATCGCGTGCCGCAACGAGATACACAATCAACATTTTATGTTTAGAATGCTGCAAAACAAAGAACTCACTTTTAGCTTGGTATGCTTCGACCAAACTATTGTCTTTCGTCGCATCGCTGACGTCATCCTTTGATGATGTCATTGTGGCCGTCTTCAGCTGCTCCGTCAAAATTACGACTTGTTCTGAAAGCAACAAAATAACGTTGGTCGTTCGAAACAGCTGCAAAAACGCGGATGAATATCTGTTTATAAATGAAACAGGCATTTAAACTATGAGCTACTTTGCTTCAGCTACCAGCTAGCAAAATCAGTCATTTTTGCATTAATTTAACGTCTGAAGACATCTGCAACGCGAAAAAAATCTACTGCCTCACACAGATGTGTTCATCTGCCAACCCAGAGCAGAAATATCACAACACAATATGATGCTGCGAACTACTGGAGAAGATGAGTAAATTGAATCTTGGAACATTTGGAAGGAATATGATGTTGGCTGAGAATGCATTATGGCTGCAGCAAAACGATTTATTTTGATTTTGGCACAAATATTTAATTGAAATCATTTCACGAACTTTTCATCAGCTTCAAACGATTATAACGCAAGTACAGCACCACACTACTGGCAACACCACGACTTGTTCAATTCCCAGAAGGACATCAAAAACCTTTGATACTGAACACCCACTACTCGTACACACAAATTGTCGAATTCTCCAGAGTGGGCGACGATAAAACGAACACCTGTTCAAGATTAAATTCACCATAGCAACTGCCCATATCATAGAAGAGTGGATTATCAAGACATTTGGTTTAATTTTTAACCAATGTTATACGTGCCCAGTGGAAATCAAAAGTATAAAGAGTGAATTTTCGACAATTTTTAATTAATTTGTGTGAACAGAATTTGCTAAATTAGAAAAAATGACAGCTGAGGTTTGCAATATTTCAAATATGCTGATGTTGCATTCAAAACAAACCTATAGTTTAGTTTGGATACCATTGTCTTGTCAAAACATAAATACGTCGGGATGACAACTATATTTCCATAAACTAACGTCTTTTTAACGTACTTTGTGTTGCAGAAGTGAAGCTATTCTTAGTCACAATGGTGTCATGCAAACACAAAGGCCACCACCAGCTCAACAAAGGCATTCAATTGTAAACGTTTCAAAAATTCAAGATGATGAATGGAATTTCTATAGATTTATCTTTCACACAGAGTGGACCACATAAAGATGTTACCCCTAGTTCACTTTCAATTATGCCATTCGAGTATCCACACCTGAGTGTTCCAACCTAGACAACAAATCAGTCGTTTTTTACATTTTTTTACAGACTTAGAATCAATTTAAAAAGCGACTGACTTGCTGTCTGAGAAGTTGTTGCTGAAAGAACGGGAAAGAGTTAATAAAATGCTTTTAAAGAAATATTGTTGACAAATTATCTTGTGATGGATTTGAAGTCGAACAAATCACAAATCACTTTGACGTCACAAACTATGGACGAAAACGTCACACACGCGTCGCGATAAGCGATATTGCTAAAAATATGGCTTGGTGTTGCTATCGACAACAAGCCTGAGAATAAATAACAGAAGAGCTACTTATAAATAACAGCAAAAAATATCACAACACTCTTCACAGATAAGATGAAGCGGCCTTTCAAAGACTGCAGAATCAATCCTGGTTTGCGTTGCTAGATTGTCAGTTTAGGTTGGTACAACATACTTCGATTATTTTTGGGTGGGATTAGATGCGAGTGCTTCAAATTTGCTGACATTGACAGAATATTTCATATCCCTGTCATCTTTGGGCTCCAATGCTATTAGTTGATGAAGACAACAAATTTACTTTATTAATTGAAAAAATAGAAAGCAGATTTTGAGAAAAATTACCTGGATAGCTTTGGCCTAAACACTTTCAAAATTTTCTATAAAAGTTAGTCAGCCTGAGGCTAAAAAGCTGCAAGCCGCCTGATTCCTCATTGTTTTTGATATTCGGATTGTTTTCGATGTTTTGGTTTTATAATTTGTGAGCACCATCAATCAACCTCAACTATTTGAAGGTCTCTATGACGTCATTTGGTAACTATTCGAGCGCGCATAAGTGAACTGTGTGCAAAACAATTGGAGCTCTTTTTTATCAATTCATAGTGTTCCATTAAAAGTTTAAAAAACAATCTTCGACATTCTGTAGTATGAAGTGGGACAAATACACCACGATACCTTACAATTTAGACATTGGTCTTTGAAAATGTTAAAGACGTTATCTTGAAGAAAGGCGCTGAAAAAGGCTTCTCCACTTTACAATATAAGCGTGTAGTCACAGTTGTGTCTAAAATCTAAACACTTAAATTCGGAAATAAGAGATTGGAGTCCAACAGCAAGCTTGAACTTACTCGGGTATCAACATTAGTATCAAGACATCTGCGGCTTTTCGTAAGCAAATATTGAGTGTTTTTGGATATTTGAACAACGTTGAAATTACAAGTCATAGAGCCCAACTACATTCCACAACTAATGCAACCATACCCTGGGCACGCACAAGGCGCGTGCTCATGCAACGAAATTCGAAATATGTGAACCACAATTTCCCTGAAAGCAAAATCAGTCATTTTTACATTGATTTAACGTCTGCAGACGTTGAAACAATGTATACATCACCGGTTTTGCTCTGGGTTTGTGGTTGCATGCTGACTAAACATAGTCTAGCCATCGCAGTCCATGCATAGCATTATTGTGGTTTAGCAATTTCCGAAAGAAATAGAACACAATAAATAACAACAACCTTTGGCATTACAATCGTTAGTAATAATGCTCCATTCTGTCAAACAGTTGCAAGCAATGATAGAGAAAGTTACAATCATGGATATATTTTATGTCATGCCAATATATGAAATCCCCAAGAAAATTTATAACCTAAGATTTGTCTTATTCCAGCAAATGCACCAGCCAGCAAATCATATTCACATTGATTCAAATATTAGTTTTCAACGAAAGAAAACACTGCTTATCAATCTTATATCTTCACAGGATTGATTGGAAGCACATAAAATTGTTCAGCTGCTATGCCACTGATCAATTCAGTCTCTGATCCCAGGCCGCAAAATCCGTCATTTTTACATTGATTCAACGTCTAG
This sequence comes from Aplidium turbinatum, assembly GCF_918807975.1. Classification (NCBI taxonomy): domain Eukaryota; kingdom Metazoa; phylum Chordata; class Ascidiacea; order Aplousobranchia; family Polyclinidae; genus Aplidium; species Aplidium turbinatum. The sequence goes on from NC_137474.1 coordinate 2,913,702, forward strand.
CTGTTTAAGATAGGTCGCAGCAGACAGACGTCATAAGATACAAATATTTACTAAGACCGCAAGACGAAGCCATCATCTGATCAAGAAGAATGTTTCACAAGTCTGATAATATTAAAAACCTTAAACCAAAAATAAAATGTAATTTTTCCTTGAAATACGATGAGCTTATAAAAGGGAATATTTTGGACACATATAATAAAACTTGAAGATAAATTTTACAAATCATTTTAATTCTTTTAACATAACTTGGAGATATAAAATGCAACTCAAACTCTAAAACATTAATTTCTGCCAATAATCCAGTCTCGGATGAAACACAAAAAAGAATCAGAATGTTTCTCAGTCTCAAAGCAAGGTCGGCGGAATTGCGAAGCTCCCATCTACAGCTCAGCAACTTTTGAGGGCTGATACCGAAATCCTAAAATTCTTCCGACTCTTACATAAAATTCAACTTACTTTCTAGAAGATTCTTTTCATTTTCCACTTGTTTGAGATTTGCAGTGAGATGTTGAAATCGTTCCACTTCCAGTTTTTCACGTTTGTTGGCGGATTGTTGAAGAATCTGGTGTTGTTGGGTAATCCTCGTGAGATCCATCTCAATCTGCGGGTATGGAAAAGTCGATGCTTACACGAAATCTTAGAACTCACAAAATTACAAATCAGTTTTGGTAGAACAAGAAGATGTTGACGACAGGGAGAAATAGAGGAATTATTGTAGACAACTGGTCGACTAGTGGGTGAAAGATGGGTAAGTGGGTGAAGGCTAAAATTAAGCGGACGTAAACGAAAGTTGGAATCTCCTATTCCACTTTGAAGTGTGTAATGTGTCATAAAATGTTTTGACAAAACACAGTCGCGTGTGCTCTGGATAGGTGTCAAATAAATGTCTTTTTGAACATCATGGAAACGCTTTCACCACTTGGCCATGCAACCGACCCGTGTGGTATCCCATCAGCTGATGAACATTCTGGAGTGGCAGAAATAAAGGACCGCCAGAAAGTGTCGTTTACTTAGCGTAAATGCTTGTCTGTCGCTTCAAAGTGGACAAGTAAATATGAGAGATTTTGCAATGCATTACATGTGTTTACTTATACAGTAGAAGTCGCCTTTCCTTTACTTTAATAATAATCATAATAATGGTATTACAAGCACAGTAGTGGACTAGCACAAGACAACTACTTAATCAAAACTTACCGATTCGTATTTTCGCAACTTTTCCGTTGCTGACTCTAAACGATTTCGGAGATTTTCGTTTTCTAACTCCAACTGGTCGGTCAAGTCATTGTTGCTGTTTGGGTGGCTTCCACTACTGCTACCACTGCTGCTCGCATTGCCGTGCGAGTTCTTCGAGCTGCTGTATCGTTTACGCCGGCGCGCCATGAAGTTGATCCCGCCGTTGCTGGCAGTACTTGTCGAGCTATTCAAACTATCGCTTTTACTCACACCACTTCCACTGCTCCCAGCGCTGTAATTGTCTTGCGCGTACGCTTGAGGGTGGTTGTTCTGTGGGGGTGGATTGTACAAGCAATTGGGACTGCATACCCCCGCGTCGGGAAAGGTTAGGGTCTCATGATAACTAGGAGTGTCGTTTCCAGTAGTTGTGGAAGAGGAGGATGAGGAAGTGTTTGCTAAGTCTCGACAGTTGCTTCCACTCCCGGACCTTCGTAAGTGGCCGTTTGATCCATTGCTGGTCTGACGTTGATGAGGATTGCTGGGTACGACAGGGTTGCTTGCAACATACATTTGTGGGTTTTGGGTATTGTAAGGTGAATCTTGTTTGTTTCCATAAAACGGTGTTCCACGCATTGGCGTGCCGAAGCAGTTGCCAGTTGGCGACACCAAAGCTGGGCTGTTCAAGGAGTTGCTACTGCAAAAATATCAACAATAAGCCACGAAGCCAACATCTAAAAACCAACCACTAATAAAATATTGGTTTGCATAAGAATCTATTTAGATGCCTTCATGGCCACCTAGTAGAATGGTCATGATGCCTTGCTATTCACATGCGAAGTTACTCACAACAAAGAAATTAAATTCCACGGAAAAATCACAAAATCATGGAAAAAATATTGAACATATACTTGATAATTGCACTTAAATTTCGAAAAGTAATATGGTGCCAACTTACTTGTTGTTATTCTTTTTTTTACTTAAATTTCCAAGAGCAAGTGAATTGGGTCTTGGGGGATTCCATGGTCCTCCTTCAACTTCGGATCCTTCTACGCCCCCATATGTTCTGGGGTAAGGTGGGGGAGGGGGCCTTGAGGGAGAATGACCACTGAGCGCTGACAACAATGGGGCATGTTGGGACGATGTTGCTTCTGTGACGGGACACGATGGATTCTGCCCAACCAAAACATGATTTGGCAGCCCTGGGTAATATGCCCCATGTGGAACGTGGCCGTAGCGGGCAGGCGTATCGCGCACATAAGGGGCCTGACTGACTAAAGGAGTTTGAGGCATGACTTGATGCTTTTGACTGTTCTCAATATCTTGACTCTGACAGATCTGAAAATTGACAACAAAATATTTGGAAACAGATCTTTGAAGTTTTGCTCTACTTAAAAGCGTATTTCCTGTCTGACAACCTACGCAGTACGCATATCTAGAAAGTAAAAAAGAAAGTCTAGTGAAAACACATTTCAACATTGCATCGAATATTGGCGGTTAAAAACAAAATAATGCAGCATCAAATAACTTTTTGTGAGCTTGTCAAATTGACCTTGACAAAACATTCACATAAATAGGACTTCTAAATATGCACAAGACAAGCGTCTGCCGCCATTACGGAGATAACTGAAAACTCGTGCAATTTGTTGCTAGTGTAGTATACTGTTCACTTTAACTACATAAATTTGTTTGTTAAAATAGATGATACAATTTTAACCTACAGTGCAGAACATGCTGAAAAAAGTAGCTCATCTCCGCTGCAAATGTCTATGCTTGGCTTGCTATCTTGACTTTAAGTTATGAAACGCTTGTCTTCTCAAAACTACCTTGGTCGCAAAATGTTAAAGAATATCGAAGAAAAAGTCAACCGCTATTACGCCCGCGGCGGGAGCGCTCAATTATTTCATTGCTTGGTATCTTTGAAGCGACCTACTGACTGGAATTTGTCATTGGGAGCCATTTTAAGGAAAGGTATGGTTGGAATGCTGGATTACTCAAAAGGAAATTCAGAGAAAAATTCTGTATAGTGGATGTCATCGACAAGGTATGCTTTAACAAGAATTTTCTATTTATACCTTTGCTACACTGAAAAAGTTTGGCTACAGGCTGCTCAGTTTTAGAAGATGTTCATCTGGTGTAATCTGAAGTTGTAAAACTGTTAGATCGCACATTTTCACCCATTTTCTTGCATTCATTTTCAATCAATTTACATTATAAAGTCTCCTTTTTTTTGAATTATTTAAATGAGATTAACCTTCCCTTTCCACTTTCTCTGGAGCTCTGTTACGTTGGCATATATTGTATCTTCGCTGTTAATGACCACAAATAGAAAATAAACTGACTAAAGAGATTTTTCATACCCTAGCTTGTTTCCAGCTGTTTTCCCACACTTGCTGCCTGCTGAGATTTAGACAAAACACGTAGCTTGTCACAACCACAACAAAGTAGCCTCACCACATCCTGCCAAGCCTACTTGATAGGCAAATAAACATGCACTTTTTACGTAGATTCAATCACATCATTCGTTGAGATACCAATTCGAAAGCTAACCTTGTTCCAAATGCTTTGCACCTGGATTCTTGACTTACATTTCAGCGTGGTACCAAAAAGATTTCTAACTGCTTCGATTCTTAGAAACTAAAAATTTTATTGGCGTTATAAAGTAATTCTCTGCATTCTACTTTATATTTCCTGCAAGTAAATGGACTCAAAAATACTGAATACCAAAACGATACAAAATAATCAAACTTCTTGATCATTACAACTATTCTGCGCTGCAAGGCCATAAACAATGAATGGTCTGTCATTGGTTACCCGAGAGCAAACAAGCAAAAGTAATGGCAGCATTGCTTTTTGCAATATTAAAATTCTTGGAGTAGACATTGGTAAACAAGTTTGCAGAGATCTGCTCACAAAACGACGTGGTAGAAAAACTTAACCAAACACTATTTGACGACTTTCTACGTTAAATTACCGAAAAAACAACGGCGCTTTTGCATCAGTTTATGGTAATAAAGGACATCACTAGCCTATTTCATAGAAATCCATTTCAAATATCTGCGGTGTGTAAATTAGAGTAATCAAATTTAAAATAGCCAGTTCCCTTACCGCATAAGTACACTTCAAATTTACCAGATTCTAAATGGAATTATTTAGGCTTGGTTAGCATAAACGTAATTAGCCTAATTATGGTTGGAATCCCCATTTATTTGTCGCAAATTGCCTGCTGTCCAACTCGAAAGTCAAATATTTTCCTTCAAATTTTCGCAATGTTAATTGAGATAATGGGATGAAACAATTCTGAGTAATTTCAATGCGTAATTAAAATGTGAATCGAAACCACACAGAGCACATTCATGCGCACGACACAACTTGTTCGCAAAAATATAAATCTAACATCAACTAAACACCAAACAACGTTGTTTCAAGTAGTGATAATGGCAACTACCAGAGATACCTTCACTGACTCATAACTGGGCTGCGGCGTGTATAATCCCATATTATTGCTATTGGTTGTCGGGATAAATTTGGTTTGCCATTCCTCGCAACATACTGTACTTATTCTTTAATCACAGCAGAAAACTTCATAACACTGAACTAATCGCATTTGTTCTTGGAAACAAAGAACAAATGCTGGTATTTATATGCCCCCATTTGATTTTGCAGATAAAGATTTTTTTATTGTTGCATGTTCATCCAGAACCTGGTTTACATTTCTGCTAACAGTCTGATGCAAAACAATTCACTTCATAACCATCAACAGCCACCCAGCCAAACAGTTGCATTCGTAACGTCGGCCGACGCTGAAAAGATGTACAAATTGCAACTTTTACTGGCTGGAAATATCAGCCTCAGGTCAAAGACTCGAATTCCACAAGTAAATGCGTGGGTTGAGCGAAGTTGCTTCCTGATGAAAAAAAATGTAACTCTTCTGAACAAGGTTGGCTCTGTTTACAACCAATTAATAATTTTGGCTTATACATACAAGCCACAGACCTTTTGTTTCAATTTCATCTATGACGTCAGAATGGTAGGTTTGTGATATCAAAATATCTCATTATGACGTGAACTTGAAAGTTTCTCCACATTCATGACGGCACAATAGTTTCTTTGTGCATCACAGAGAGGCCACTGAACAAACATGGCGGCAAACATGTTGTAAAAAAGCTGAACCTCTGTTTTGTCAAAACAAACATACACACAAATACCCACATCCCTGAACAATCGTTGCTTTGTTTTGTGGATGCTGGGTTGGAAAGCCAATCTAAATTTGATGAAGTAAGTTTCTGAATTTACATTTGCAAGCTTCAAAATGTTTCAAAAATAAATGCTTTTAATTTTTGTTTTTCAAATATATAATCAAACATAGCCAGAGCAATTCATATTTGCAGCTGCAGCAGTGTCGTAAGGCATGGACCCAACTGACGGCACGTCTGAAATGATCATCGCATTATCTGCAGCAGTAGACACTACACACTACAATTAGCCTCGATCCTACTTAGAAAATTATGAATTTTTTTACATTGTTTTAACATCTGCAAACGGTGTAACGTAGAATCAATGTAAAAAGGTTGATTTCGTGGCCTCCATGGGTAGGCTGCCATCAAACTTAAATAAATTTTACATTTCGAGGTGTTAAATCGACGTGTTTCAACATTACTGTGACTAAAACGCAGAGATTATGAGTGTTCAGCTGTCTGGAATTGTTGTGCTCATAGAGAGGAAAAGTAGACTAACTGTACGTTGATAAGACGTTAGTAATAGTTGATTCGACAAAATATAGATATCGTTTGATAAATTTGCAGTCGCATTCACTTAGCCCACCAGATTGCTTTAACATTCAAAGCCGTCTTTCAACTTTTCAATTGCAATTCGAATATTTTGAAAGGACGCTTTCAAAAGCTTAACTGAAATACGAAAGGGGACAACTATCAATTTTATAAGATTTTGCACTTAAATGAAGGGCAGAAGAGTGGGCTACTTTGATCTACAATTGCGGTTTTGACACAAGCAAGTTTTTTTCCATGCAAAAGACAGCATACGTGACTTTCGAATCAGCATTTAAAACCTTCGTCACTGAACAAATTATAGCTTCAGCACACACACACAGACTTTAATTGAAAGCTTTAAAATTGGAATGAAAATATAAACGCTTGTTTATGAATTAGGTTGGACGTTGGTTCAAATATTTTGATATGCTTAAGTTTAAACTTGAAAATTTGACAATTGGTACCTAATTTAAAAAATAAAACAAACGGTAATTCCAGCCTGATGAAGCTGATTTACAAAGAAAAAAGCATAACCACAGGGTTTAACCATGTCTACAAATTCAACATTATTTTAAGTTAAACTATCAGTTAAATCAACGTTGATGAAATAAAAATGTGAAAATTCAAGAAGCTGTGGCCATACACGTGGCCAATCGCCACTCGTCCAACCTACTCCTGAATATACTGTACTTATTCTATTTCGCGGTGGTAGTTACAAAATAATCGACGATAATTACCACGGCAATCGAACAACAGTCAGTGAAACAAAAACCGCATAAAGCCAATGTGACGTCAGAAATCTAAACTGCGCAAGTTGGACGTAACCGTGAGACTTGAGCAAAAGCATTTAACTCCTCTTTCTTGCAACTGTACAATTGCCACTTTAGTATTACATCTGCCTTTTCTGTAATTAGCTAGTTAAGTCCATGTTAAAACTATTGTTGCAAAATGTGTACTCCACTTAAATAACGGAAACATACCATCTTGCGCTCATGCTGTCTTGCTCTGCTATTAAATAGTTTATCGAGACTGACATGTTAAACCCTTGTAGTATGAAAGCCCAACTTCACTTCGAATTTTCAAAAACACTGCTTGCTGTAAAGGCTATATCTAATCACAAGTTGAAGCTGATGGGGTTCTGGTCATGGCTGAATGCACATATCTCGAGCCGCTTAAGCGTGACCAAGTTGTCACATTCCTGAAAGGAAGGTACCCGCGTCACTAAGTCATGTTGAAAGAAACACTTTCGGATATCGTGCAGTTGATAACAGTTGAGAAAAAGGCAGTACTCCAAAGATCTTACTCGAAATCAATGTTCGCAAATGCTGATCCGATGAAAATATTTAACTTTAACAACCGTTTTAGTTTCACAAACTTTCATGGACAAGCAATAAAAATCGTTGGCCAGTCAATAGTGAAAGCGATACTCTCTATTCAAGACTGACCAAAACAAATCCAAACTTTTTCTACAAGCCGTAAAATTGAAATAGCATCAACGTTTGATGTCGATCTATGAACGCAAACGTAACAATCAGTTATCTTTAAGTTACTTAACACTCTTCAATCTTTGAGCGCTCTTCCCAAGTGCCATTGTTCCAGCCGCTTAATGAGAATTGACAGATACAAACAACGAATACATTATGTTGTGATTCAAACATTTTTTTAGCTTGTTCATTTTGTCTTAGTTAGTAATCAGTTTCTTTTTGACGTATACAGACGTTGAATCAATGTAAAAAGAACTGTTTTTTTTTCTGGCTGGAATTGGATGTTAATATAATTGGAAAATTCTGTCGGTTTGCGTATGACCAACTGTTCTCTGGAAAGCTGGAATGTTCATCAATTTCGTAGATATTTCCAGTGGTGGCTGCAGTGTCTATTCGACCAGCAAAAATTGCCTTACTTATATGGTTTTAACAAAAACAAAACTTGAAGCAGTGTTAAAATAACATATATTTCGCCTGAGCCTGACAATGTCACTGGAGCACTTGCACAATTAATGCTATTTTGATTTCATTTTAATGTTGTTATTCCCAATCTTGAATGTGGGGCGGTAAAAGGGATAAACCATCGGCCCCAGAGGCTCACACGACGACGAGATTTAATAATAGTTCAGTGCAATAATGTGGGATGGGACAGCGCAGCGGCTAAGGGGTTGGCTTTCCAATGATGCGAACCTGGTTCGACACCGGCTCAAGCTGGTTGTTGATAAACACCGCTCACCTCTACCCAGGGTGTAATAAATTGGGTAGGCATAGTTACTGAAGGAAAGGGGACCCAGAGGAAGCAACTGGCCACCTTGCTCTCATTTGTGCGAAGGCTCAGTGTGATAAGAACCTTATTTTTTCATTCTCCAAAGCTCAGTAACTGAGTATGGGACCTTTACCTTTGCAGTTAAGTAAATTAATCAGAACCACAATGATGCTTCTTGACAAGAAGTAGCGCCAAGCGCGAAGAAGCTAATTCAAAGTACATATCAATGTAAATTGTGACCAGAGCATTTAAACAATCATGTTGATGAAAAAAATCTATCCATTTTGCATTGATTCAACGACTACAAATGTTCCAACAATGTAAAAAATGGCACTTTTGCAAGATGGAAATATGGATGGTTTTCTAGGTTTCAATGAAAAACAAAAATCACGTGTTTTATAATGACCAATAGCGTCGCCAGATGCTTCGACGTATCTGTAGAGCACAATGTCTTGACATTTTTGGTGAACAGAAAAAAGACTTAATGCATTGACGTCAGAACCATTTTTGGAGGTGATCTAAGCTTAAAGGAATTTTCCTGCCATGCTCCATTGCCTGGGGCTGTGGCATTGAATAACCAAGCCAGCATATCAGCTTTTTTACATTTAAATTTAACGTCTAGAGACGTTAAATCTATTTGAAAAGGGATTGATTAGTTGGTTGGGAAAACCAACAAAGGTCAGAATTACCTAGCATCCCAGACAGCAAAACCCATCAAAAGAATAATTTCACGTCTGAATACGTTGAAACGATGCAAATGTGAAAGTTTCTGTTACTGTATGAATACAAGCGCCATAACTTAGGTGTATTTTATGTTTCGGAATGCCAAAATAACGTCACAACTACTGACTGACAACAGCAATTGAGACAATTCGTCTGCATCAAACATTCCAATGCATGCAACAACCGCAGCTTAACGCGTGGCCTGTTCAATGCGCATGCATACCACCACCGTTTTGTAACACCAGTTCAACATAAAAGCTCAAAACATAACTGCATATTACTTAGCCTTACGTACAAATCCTTCAGAACAACATTATATTTCACCACCGACCGAGCTATAAAAACAATTGCAGTTCCTACCACATAACTTTCATTATGGCAGAAACTTTGTTCATGAAACAAAACAGAAATATTGAAAGCAAATACAACTTCCTAGGTGTATTATGGTAGCGCTTTTCAACCGGAATGCACAGTGACAACAGCCAACAGAGGATCAGAGGTTCACCGAAAACCTTGGAAAACAGAAGCTTCCTCCTTGACGTGATTTGACCTCTACATGACAACGTAACTTCACACAAACAAAATGACATTTATACGTCATGAGTTCGGAACTATGAACGCACAAACGTTGATAATGACGTCATAATACATACCTGTGCATAGTCAGCCACTGGAGTGGAGTAAATTGTTGAGTTTTCTACTTGAGGAGTTATAATGACTTCCTGGAGGTTTCCAAGGTTTCCGTGCAAAGATGCTCGCCGCCTCTCAGAAATGGACTCCTGGTTGGAGTCTTGGGATGGTGCTGATCTGCTGGAAAAGTGTTTGGTTTGGAGAGGTCTGTGGTTTGCAGACAGAGGAGAAGCCATCAAGCTGCTGGAGGCGCGATCAAGATGCTTTAGAGAATGACTTTGGCTAATAGTTTGGCTGGCATGTTGCAGATGCGCATCAATTGATCTTTCCTGGATAGATCCTTCTCTACTTTGGTGGAAAGAACTTGCGCGAACGATGTCCTTTTTATTGTTTTTACTCCTGTAGCCTCTTCGTTGATTCTTTCTTTTTTTGTCAGTATACAGATGCTCATCTCCTCCACTATTTGACTTTGGGTGGCCATGTAGCTGCATGCTTAGTTGGCAAGAGGAATTTGGGAGCTGATTATTTTCTATTAAAGAAAAGCTGCGCGACCCAACTCCATGTGTCACTTCCATATCTTGACTGACAGGTGTAGAAACACTCGAAGCACCCAACGAAAAAGTTCCTCTTTGTGAACTTGCTGTTTCGTCTGCCTCAATTTGGGCTTCAAGGTATGTGGGTGGAGGAGGCCGGAATTTAAGATCGGGTTCCACTCTTTTCTGAGCATTTAACTGTAGCTCATTTTTGGTTCGCAAAAGCACTTGCATGGCAGCAGAGTGTTTTGGAAGATTTTGATTTGCTAACGGCAAATCGCTGGACAGTTGCCGGTTCTTTGTCATTGCAGTCTTACTATTCTTTTCACCGACAGCAGAGTTTTGATAACGATAGCTAAGCTGTTGTTGGTTGGCTTTATCCAGTGTGGAACGGCAGAGAGCATCCAGTCTGGCGGCAGGGCCACTGTCATTTCGAGGTGTAAGCGGAAATGACTGACTGTCTCGCGGCCCCACATCTGATCTTGAGTCTGTGACACGTAACGCAGGGTCAACATCAAAGTTCTTTGAGTGCACTTCGCTTCGATTCAAAGCTATGTCAGGTTCAGAAGGACTTCTTTTCGGCAAAAATAGAGCGTTGACTTGACCCGACCCGAAGGCTTGGTTTGGAGACAATGCCCCGGTAGGTTCGGTGTTGTATCGTTCTGCCAGCAGCTGCTGCAGCACGTTACTACTTCCAGTGTTTCCATTGTTGGACATCATCGCTTTTGAGTGAAATTCTTTTTCGTGTGAGTTGTGGCAATATTCGGTAAGGGCTTTCGTTTTCTGAATTGAACACACCTTGCGTGCCTTTGACGTCAGACGACGTAAGAAGACTATGTTCTCGATAAAGAATCAAAGCGCATCACAGACGAAACAAAATACTTGTACTCAGCCTACTCACAATCTCATGACCAACCTAATCAAACATCTGCAAGGAAAATCTTTTGTTACTGAATTTTACATGACAAGTCGTATGGAGTAACAAAATACAATTATTATAGTTTAATTTATGTAAAATTGATGTATAAATAAAAGAATTGGAAACTTAGTGATACTACCAACGTGATTTGTGACACGACACACTCTCGGTCTCATTTTTATTTCGAAAAAAAAAATACAATTGAGTTTTTACTTCTGGTATTTGCGTTAAATTAACGTGAAAAGTCTGATTTGCAAGCTGAAAACGCGAGATAAATCCTCTTTGAAGAGATGACTCCTTCTGCTAATCAAGGAATGGAATGAAAAGTAAGTGGAGTATTTCAGTCATCGGTGAGTTGTAGCCTACAATGCCGTTTGTTAACCGAGAACCCATCATGAAGCAATACCGGACACTAATGATAGCCAGAGATAATGAAACGAGCAAAATACTTGAACAATGAGCACAAAAGAAACTTCTTGGTCATCATGTGTGTAGTAAATGTTTCCTATGAAAACCAAGTGGAATCTAAACCAGTGTAACAATAAATTTTACAATCTTACGTCAGTCTAACGTTGTTAGACGATAAATCAGCTACATATTACTACAATGACTGCCAGAGTCGCGGCGAATGAGAGTTGTGGGTTCAAACGCTTTGAGCATTTACCCTTAATGGAATGCGAAATATTTATAGAGGCAAGATCTTAAACACTGCAATCGAACACCAGGTAAAGCACACTTTTGTTCGCGTTAATTCAGCATAAAATAACATTGAATCATTGTACGATGGCAGGGTCATTCATCTTGCTGATGCAGCCAAATTTGCTCTTTGAAAGTGTTGCCAGAATTGGCCTAGTGAGCACGTTATTGCGGATTAGGATTCTTAGACAAACAACTCAAGCGCCAGCCGCCAATCCAGTTGATAAAATCGATTCTTTTCCCAACAGCATCAGGACTGATTTTGGCAGCCGGGCATTGACTTTTTGTGACAACACACCAAAAATGAAATTTTTTCACAATTTTTAACTGCGTTGCCTTTATAAAATGTACGATAGCTAATTTGTAGTTAAGTGCTTCAATTTTTCTACCACACATAAGATTGAACTAGATTACAACAGAGATACAGAAATAAATATAAGCGCCTGTACAAACACAAATACAGTTCGGTGCAGCAATCAGTCAGAAAGCTCTCACATTTTGAGAAAGGTAAACAGTTTTAAAATTATGTAATTAAAAATAAATCTATCCTCTACGAAATCGGAGTGTCTAGGGAGCTGACTTTGTTCAGCCCCCATCTTATGGAGATGCCTAAACGTGGTGTAGAGGTGAACCCAGGCTGAAAGCTAGGCTAATCCCTAGCAACTCCTGGGGCTAATAGACACACTTAAAAGTCCCCAACGGCAATCTCTTTATGGCGGAAGAGGGCAGTGTCTGACGGGCAGGCATCCTGTAAGGCGGGCCTCAATGAACAGAGCACCCGGCAGCCCGTTGCAACCGGTTCCCCTGAATCTGCACGTTCCAATCTTATTGGACCGCAGTGGACATGGAGCTGGCCAAGAGTGTGTGCGTAGCCCTCGCGTAGTCACGACCACCTTAAACAACCGCACAAGCGAATGGGCTTTGTCTCAATTTGGACCAGGACCAAAACAAAGCCCAATGGCGATGATATTACGAGTAACGGGGGCAGGCTTGGTAGAGCTGGAAGCCTCCAGCCCGGTCTCACACATTGGCGGCGGATCTATGATGATCAAACGAAACACTAGAAAAGAAAAGCTAAAACTATCACGTCCCCCACCCTCCATACAATGTGACTTTTGCCCACGTCTTTTCCAACATAGACTGGGCCTCCAAAGCCACATACGACATCACCATCCAAAGCCAAATTCAATTTGAAGACAAAACCAATGCTCGGACACGAGCTGGAGCCGACGAATTAACAAGAAATTACATTCAAATTATTTCAAATGATAAATTCTTGCAACATCAACAAGAAAAGCGAATTATGTGTTAATCATTATTTGTCGTTTTTCGCGTTAACACGGGGTGTCAGTGGCAGGCGAAAAAAGCTACATTGCACACAACTTTACAACGGTCCTGAAAAAAATTATCTTTTTTAGAAAATGTTACAACTACAAAGAACAACAAAGACATACGACTAAGACGACTAAGCTGCCAAATAGGTTTTCGTTTGTCATAGTTCTACACAGGGGCTTTAAAAATATTGAAATCACTACAGAAGTAGTATTACAAAAATGCTATGTTTATAGTTTATACAACATTATTTTTTTTCACGTTTCATTTCTGAGATGTACAGTACGTGGTAATTGTAATTATGATCATTATACAGAAAAAAGCGCAGAGGAAAATTTGAGAGATTAATTTCGAAATGCAAAAGTACAGATATATTTGTAGTTTAGGCCTAACATTTTTTCACCCGCAAAATATGCGACAAATGTCCTGCAGTCTTAAACGCAAAAAATGAAATAAATTATAATTTTTTCTAGTTCACAGTAAATAAGGGACATAGGTGATAGTAGAAATCTAAGTTCAGATTTGGATTCAGCACCCCAAATTACCCCAAATCAGTTTTCTGAATTCAAACCGTAGAAAAAATGCTTTTTTGTAGACCAGTGCGATCAATGAATAATTGTTTTTCAGCAGCCAGTTGTAGCAAGAATTGACAGCGATAAACACGTGTTTCTCCCACTTCAGGACTCATCAGTATCGCACCATTAATTCATGTCGCAGACTATCGTCCACCGCGTTTACCAGTAAATTTTGCAAGATTGTTATACAAGCATAAGGCTGGTGGCTTTTGGAATTATAGCTTGGACGTTGAAAATTTTCTCGCAAATTTTCTCCTTAAAAAAAGGAAGAAAAGCTTTGGCTAAAATGCAACATTTTTTAACCATCATACAATGCTGATAACATTAACACGACACAATATTGTAATCAAAAAGATAACAAACCGCAAGAAATTTAAACCATTTTAACTTGTTCGGAGAAAAGAAAAAGACAAACCTATATCAAGCAAATGTTTTCTAACCTAATCTGAGATATCCATGTTTCAATCTGCAAAACATGTTTTAAACCTGGAATTTGTTGCTACAAGTTTTTTGACCATCAATAAAAGGCGAGCGTTCAAAAGGAGGAAGAAATTTCACAAAATATTGTAGTCTTGTGGATCATGTCAATCATCACTTGTTGAAAACGATGAGCTGAAATGCTATCTGGCTGACTGGCCACCATTTCACAGACATATTTAAGCACTTTAAGTTTCTTTAATTTTAATCTAATAACAAGGGAGTAAAAAATATATTGACAGATCTCGCACTTTTATTTACGCTTCAACGACTGAACATACTCTACTGAAAATGGAGCATTTCCAAAAAAAAATCAGATCAAACAGATATGACCAAAACTTCACAAATTTTGTCGAGAAAATTGTAAATAAGCAAAACTTTTCTTGCAAATTCCTTGCCTAAGCTTCTTTTGCTTTCTTGAACTAATTTAGGTCTTGTAAGCACAGGCGTAATTGCGCTGGGGTATCAGAGCATGCTTTCCCGTAATTTAAGTACTCACGGGTAAAATTAATTCGGTAACTTTGGAAAACCATTAATTACGCTCTACCATACACGTCAACTGGTACAATTGATTGACCAAAAATATGACAAATCGTGTTCTCTTTTACAAAGTAAAAATGCAACCAACATTGTCAACCGAGTTCGCATTGGTCGCTCAATGCTTCTACAATAAATCTAACAAGATCAAGGTAAAAGCTTTGTTGGACCAAACTAAAATGGCTTTTACAAATTCTTTTTTCCTAACAGAATTTCCTTTATTTTTGTGATTAGGATCAAGAGAAACTGGTCAGATGTAGATCACAAATCGACCTATGCCCAGAATTTTAATATCATATCCAAGCCGAACCCAACCTCAAAGTAAAATTTACCTTATCCGTAAACAGAAAAAAAAAATTGAATGAATTGGACTTGCAAAAGTCAACCTGGCCTACACAACAAAGGTCTATACAGTGACACCAAATTCGGGGTGTATTTTTAGGGTTACGCCAAGCCTGGTCGGGCTCTGCAATAAGTATTTACGATTAAGCCTACTCAAGAACTTTTGAGAATATTGCATTCCTGGCTGCACAACCGTCGTTTTGTACATTCAAGACGGTTTTTCTGGCTGAAATGGCCTGCTCTAAAAGAAATACACGTCCTGTTGTAAACTACCCAGCCATGCCAGAATCGAGTAGCTGACAATTAAATTATCATTAAGTAGTTATTTTGACTAAAATTGTAACTGATGAAAGTGAAGTAGATATTAGCACACCTGTTCACAAGTACCAAAAAATGTCTACAAAGTGGTAAGCAGAAGCTGCGTCTTTTTGACATTCATTGTCTGCATAAGTGATTGTTTAAAACTACTTTTGTGTTATTTTCTAGCCTAAAAGTAGAAAAATGATTTGAATTTTTAAAATATTCAAAGTAGGCTACAATCAGTGTCTGAATACCTGCACCGCCTTTACCGCATACTTCATTGCATTGACTGGAACACAGACAAGCAAGTGATTTTTTTTCTTCACTAAGAACCCACTGTGGTAAGGCGCTCGCATACCTGACATATTCTAGTGACTGTACTTCATGAATATGCAAAATCCTTTTTTTTGCGTTTGTTAAACGCGTAGCAACGTCACACAAACGTTAAAATACCTGACTAGATCTCGAAAGTTAAATGAATCACCGAGCTAGTTGCTCGCATACCACATGCCACTTTTCTTTCACATATTCCAACGGATCACATCTCAAACCAAAAGGTCAAGTCACCTCAAAGACAAATTGAAACTATGAAGAAAATTAAGTGTCACACAGTGGCAATTCCTTCCATTCAATGATAATAATCTTATCTTATAGACAAAGCAGTAAAGCACAGCATTTTTTTTTCATTTGCTTGGGTTCGTAGTCAAAGCATGCCGGAACACTGAGCCCACTTTGTCGTTAAACTAAGTAAATAAAAAATAGTTACATTTTTTAAACCTGATATTCAATCCAGTTGTAACAATCAGAAGCTACGCGCCAAAAATTTCTGGGATAAATCTCTTGGTGTCATGTTTCTGAAAGGTATTTTTATCAGCGACAGAAACTAATCTATTTATACGTTGCTTTAACGTCAGAAAACATAGCAGAGATGCGTTTTCAGCGGAATATATGAATCAGCAGCTAATGAGCTAGGTGCGTTAAACATTCGTTAGAGAACCCTATCTTTAAAGCTGATAAAAAAATTTAGTTTTTGATTCTACCGAAAAACTGTGCTGCACAACAAAGACTCCCGACTTTTGCTCTTTCAAGGTTTCAACAAATGAAGCGATTTAACAGAAGTAGGCGCGTATTTGCTGCATGGATAAAGTAATCATCACAACATATTGTTATGTTTCTGATAACTTGCACTTATTTTGACTTTTATCTAATCAGGTAGGTCTGATGTCTTCATGGACCAACATTAGATAATTACCTATCTAACATACAGTATATAGTACTAGAAGAAATAATCCGCATCATCATACAAAACTACACTAACGACAGGTAATTAACAAAATTAAAACTGCCAGGAATGAGATTTCATTGAGGGCACAAAATTTACATAGAAGAGTTTGAATATTTTTTCCACGTAATAACCTTAGCGGTTATCGTTTCAATTGGGGCGACGCCTCAGTCCGTCGGCGCAAAAAACTCAATTGTTTCTTTGTTTCTTGTTACATAAATCTACCATAGATACCTCAAACATTCCGCAGACGACGCGAGTCTTATTATCAAGACATCTTAAGATGGTTTCTCGTAAAACTCGACACCGCATGATCGGTAAGTGTGCTAGCGTTACTAATAGGCTTATGTGATCTATTTGATTTGATGCTGAGCCGAGTTGGTTTTGGAATTTTGTGCACGTTTGAAAAATTTCTTCAGAGTGGCAACTACAAGTATAGAAAATAAATTTTCTATTCGTTGTATTTTTTGGCGACAGCTTGGAAAGTGATTATGCTTTTTTCAACAAAATTTATGGTTACGGCAATAAAATCAGCTAAATGTGAACAAAACTCTTTTTTCTTCCTTTTCTGCTGAACTACTTTCTTTTACTTTTACACTTAAAGAACACAATTAAAGACACAATTAAAGACACAATTAAAGACACAATTAAAGACACAATTAAAGACACAATTAAAGACACAATTAAAGACACAATTAAAGACACAATTAAAGACACAATTAAAGACACAATTAAAGACACACTTAAAGACACACTTAAAGACACAATTAAAGACACAATTAAAGACACACTTAAAGACACAATTAAAGACACAATTAAAGACACAATTAAAGACACAATTAAAGACACACTTAAAGACACAATAAATCGCTTTTGTCGCAAAATCAGTGTAACACCGACAATTTCAACAAAAGCAAAACGCGGCGTCTCTTGTTCTTGCTTCTTATACTATGGAACACCAAACACATAGCCTATCATGCGCATGTTAACATCGATATACTTCTACTGATTGGATTTTATGTTAATAAAAATCATGTTGACATTAAAAGACAATTCCCTATAGAAAAGCTGTCATCAGTTTAATTCAGGTCACTTTTCATTCTTGTTATCTGGGGACTGGAAACGAAAGGCGTAGGCTCTTTTTTTTTTCTAAAGCGTTGGTGCTGAATCAGCATAAAGTTATAAAACATACCACAAACATTTTAATGGTTTTAAAGCGTTGTGTAAACTCACACGTTTTTAGATTGTGACTGATATGGGAGTCACGATGGGGAAAATGCTTCACGTTTTTGTATCAATTTATAATGCGTAACTTTAACAAAAGTTCTGGAATGCTATTAGTTATGCCAGAAGGCAGCAGAGACATAACACAATCCTTTCAAGAAGCTTTTAGATTGATTGATCAGCAAGTCCCATTCTCCCATTTGAAATTCAAATTAAGTTTTCCTTATTCAATGCCAATTCTCCAAATATTGCAGTCTGACACAAACCAAATGTGACGACATGATTTGTTTGTTTTTTGTTTATAAACGTGTCCGGATTTTCCGGTAAAGCTAAGAAAGAAGTGGATGGGAAAGCAAAACGGTCATTTCAAAAGTATAGGAAAGACAAGACTGACGCGATTTCAAATGTCAAACAGAACTTCACACATCACACCACCTGCGCCCATAGCCGACACATTACTTAAAGAAAAACAAATCACCATAACCAACAAGACATAAAAACTAGCCAGAAACGATTTCAAAAGCCATTGATTAGTGCGAGTTGTTCATTTTTTACTCCGCTCTACGCATTGATCATAAATACAATTTCTTTCGATAACACAGTTCTGTTGTATCATACATTTCATTTGGCGCCTTGTAAGTGGGACACGCAAGAATGACACAGTCAGCAGTTTGTTCCTCAGGGCAACATCTACAGGCGCATTGAGGTGATGAAATAACATCACGATGTATTTGCGTAGCTTTGTAGTATGTTATGCTTCACGTTTTGTTTATAGAATTTATGTTTTTTTACTTGTTCTGGAAAAACAATTTAAACTTAAATAGATCGTCTTGGCTGCCTGTGCATGGCTCGATCAAATTCTAAATCAGTCCTTTTTCACATCATCAATTTAGCGTCTGGAGACGTTGAACTATTGTGGAGAAAGGTGCCTTTTATCGAACAAAGTAGCCTACATTCACGCACAATGCCGTATGACTGTTGTCATGGCAACGAAAAATCTAAACGTACGTCGGCCACCACTCTTCATGTGGAGATGCCACGTGCCGATGCGTTCCCAGGTCAAAAATCATTTATTGTTATTGTGGTGCATTGATTTAACGTCTGCAGACCTTGAATTGGTGAGAAAGACCTGATTTGATGGATGAGCCAGCGAAAACCTTCTTTCGGAAAGTTTATCCAGCTATGTGTGTTTCTTTGACGGAAGCTGAGGCGTTTGCAATTAGACATTTTTGACACCACGGTGGCATTCTGTCAACTTCCTTTTTTTTTTTTTTAATTGCCTGAAACTAGGAGTTTGCAAAACAAATTTTGTTTCGGTGAAATCAAGAAAAGAGAATCTGCTTGCCGAAATAAAATTATTTGGTTTTGAAACTGTTTTTGTTCACGCTTATTAAACAGTTTTCACAACAATACGTTATGGTAGAAGTAAAAAGCTAAATATTTTTCTATAATTTGCAATCACAATTCACGTTACGTTGCAGCATAATAAAAACTTCTAATGATAATTTTCCGTGCTTGTCGTTAGCATTGGTGTCAAACTAAATACATTATGGAATAAAGCCGTCACAACCCGGCAATTAAATCCCAGCTTAAAACGAACTAATGTATTTTAACGCTAAACTATTTAAGACATCTTAATTGTTTAGCATTGGACAATGGCCAAGTGCAAAAGTATTTCGACAGTTGTGACAGCTACCACTTTAAAATCTCAACTAACCAAACTGTAGTACTCCATTATAATGCGGCTGTTGTTGCTTTGTCACGATAGCGCAACACAATAAGCCTCTTGTGGCGCGACAATCACACACAAGTAATCAATGCTTGCTTAATCTCACTGGAATGTGAAACCAATTATTGGGAATACCGATAGTAGTTAATTCATCAATGCACAAATATATAAATAAACTTGGATTTTATTAATATTATTAGTCAAATTGTGAATGCTTTAAGAGGTAAACAGTAAGAATAATAACATTTGATAATTGAATTGCTTTCAACAAGCAAATAGAAAGTATAATTTCACATGCTAGTCATCATCACTTGCTACAATAGCCAGCAACAAAGGTGCATCAATACCGCATCTACTGCTGTTGAAAAACAAAGTACCGATTTTGTTTATTTTCCTTAATTCACTGTTGATGATGAGGCTACTAATTTACATTAATCGACGTGTGAAGGCATTTACTCAACAGTCTGATCTTTAAACACTGTTTTTCACAATCGATTTCTCACTTGCTTCATGATTATAACTTCCTCTTATCTTGCTACTGCGTACAACTTCACTGGTTTTGAGTCTTTCTGACCCATCTTCAATTTACCTGCTATTTTATTTAATCAAAATGTTCTCCTCCAATGAATTTTTAATCTTTTGTGCAACAAAACGTTAGTTAACGTTAACATGAATGGATTGTGACGCAAGATAAGGTGCGTCACAGTGACTGATGTGAGAAGAGCCACGTAGCGTGTTGGTTGATTACAGTTCAAAAACCAGACAACCCTCGGGAGAGCTTCAATGAAATTTTGGACGTTGGCTTCCTCTGGAAAAACTTGTCATTGATTTTGTGGAATGAATTAAATACCAACTGGGAAAAAAAGCTTTCTTACAATATTTTTTGACGTTGAATCATAGTGAAATGGCAAATTGTTAACAAAAAATATGTAACGAATTTCGTTTCCTTTTAAGGTTTTACCGCACATGTGATATAGACTAGGAATCATGGAAATAAAGTAATTCAATTTCATTTTTAACAATCCACTTAGCTGTAAAATGCAATTAGCGAAGTGATTTAGTCATGTATAATGAACTGGTAGATTCGAAGTCATGGATCAGGGCTCACGTACAACACGATTCCACCATACAAGTTGCAAACTGGTAATTTAGTTTCATATAACAAGTTAATGGCAAATTTAGAGGGATTTTAACTTGAAATACGACGACAGCACTTGCCAGCACAGACAGAGACAATGCATTGTTCTATTGTTTGGTGTATAACACAAACTCATTGTGTTATTGTTACGTAATTGTACAACCAGAAGGGCGATTCTTGCAATGGAACCTACCCAATTCTTACCAAAACTATTTTAAACTTAAAACAAAGGAAAATCATCATTTTTACAACCATTGAGTTAAAGAACAGATCTTCCACAAACAGAAAAACAACCGTTTCTACATTGAATTAATATAAAAAACGGTTGATTTGCTATCTGGGTAGTTAGTTGTTATATTGGCGCAAAAGTAAACAACAATGTCAGGGACAAGGGCCGCTTAGGTTACGCACACGCAGCAATATGTGCTGACAAATACTATCATCCTTAAAATACTTTGTACAAGGATAAGCAAAATCTTTTTACTACCAAGTCAAAATGGCAATATAGTAGACCAATACAATATTATGTTAGTCATACATAGTTTTTCAAACTAGATTTTTCCCTCAATATTGACTGTCTATTTATGGTTCTTCTAATTCTGCAACCGCCAGTAACATCGCAACAATTGGCTATCGTTAAATAACATGATATGCGCTCTTCTGGTACAAACTATGCAGAACTATGCTCAATTATTTTTCCTACTTTGAGCTTTTTGAAGTTTTTCCAATTTTTTGTGTTCATTGGATGGCTGGTAAGTCGCTCATTGTAGAAATGGTTTTATGAAAGAGCCCGTTCCAGGAGGAATGCCGTTACTCTGCAGAAAGCTTACAATGCCATCCCAAGCATCATAGCCCTGGTGGCAAAAGGTCTCTTTTTATGTCGTTTCAACGTCTCCGGACGATGTAACAAGGTAACAAATGATAAGAAAGCTAACTTTTGCCAGGAAAAACACCTATAAGTATAAGTGGGTTTTCAAGTGGGGTGGGGTACATACCGCACAACGAAAATAACTCAGCACAAGATAAGATTCGGGGCATAACTCTCCCTTATTTACCTTTCACCATATTGTTGTTGAATTGAGATTATCATAGGCTTAGCCACTTTATTGTAAAATTTAAATGTCTGTAGTTCTTCAACCCTACTTGCTCTTAAGAAGCTTATAGGTGTGTCAAACTCAAAGACAAACTTAAACTTTTAATAAAATTGAAAGATTTTGAATTCCTTTTCCAAAGTGTACCAAAAAATTTGCGAAGTGCTATGTAGAAGCATTTCAAAAGCAAAAAATGGAAGATTTTTGTTTTATGGTTTGTTTACAGGTGCAAACCCACTTAAGGGGCATACAATGCAGTCCAGTTGGGCTCAGTTGTGCAGTCAAGTCGACGCGCTCAGCAATTAGAGTTTTATCTAAAACACAACAGCTTCACAAGACAGATGAAGAACCGGACACATCATATTGGGTTCTGAAATCAAATACGCCAAGCTTAACTCGGCATCATAAAACATATTAACATAAACGAGCGTTATTACATAGATGCAGTAACTCAAGAAAGGCTTTTATTGGTCTCACACTCAACTCAAGTTGAGATGAAACAATTCAGAAAAGGTAGTTAAATTTTTGCTTGCTTTTGGCCTTTAACCGTCTAATCTTAAAAGATTCCGCATGATTAAATAAACACAAACGCACTCCGGAATTTTTATAGGCGAAGGCTTGTTTCAGTTGACCTCATCTCGATTTACTTTTCGGCATTAAAGTCGCACCAATATATTGCTATGTCGCACTTATCGTATGCAACATAGCAATACGTCTACGAAGATGGACAAAAGGCTAAAATTTTAAACCGAACATGAAATGTTAGTTGGGTAGCAAGGTAGAAAGTACGTAGATTGACAGTCGCAAAACCGCACATTAGATTTCAACTATACTTCACTTGATGTTCATTCACCATTGTCACTGACTGACTGACACTGCATTTGCTCTCAAAAACGCATTTTCATAAACGCGCTTACAAGGGTTTGCTGTTTCAACTCGTTGAAGAAGCCAGTCGCGCTTGATTGACGAAACGTCGGAATAAATGCGGAATATCACGGAAAACATCTTGTGATAGCTTGGCTTAATTTTCTCCGGAAGAACTTATTATGCATTTGAACAAAAACATTTCTAGTGATGCTAAATGATTTAAAAAGGCAACTTACTCATAACGTTCAATAGATTTCTTCTCACAACATGCTAAAATCATATCTCAAAAATATATCTTGACTATTGTATAAAGTCTAATTCAATCATACATCTCATGTTGAAGCATGTATTATACCTGGCCACTATTGTCTGACCACAAAACAAGGAATGTATTGTTTGTTTTTCAAAGCTGAGTTTTTCTTTTGACAAGCGAATCTCGTTGAACACTCGCCATACCTTGCACACACACGTCAACACGCACGTAGACGCACGCACACACACCACCAACGGCATTCCACTGGGTTCGCTTTAGTTTGTTTGTATAAGGCTTAGAAATGTCAGGCATGCCACAAGCTCAAATGCCTTGGGCAATTCACACACACTCATGTTTCTACTTGAAGAAATGTGGCGAACCGTAGTGATTACGAAAATTATTCATCGTCAACCGCAATTTCGCAAAGAATTTTTGGCCAAAAGATGAATTGCTGAGAATGGAAGAAGGGATTAGTTTTACAGGAGCAGGAAGGGTAATGGCGTGTACCTCTCAAACTTTGCAAGCCGTACAGTTTAATTATTTCTACTTTTTACAATCCAACATAATTTTACAAGCAACATCGACCTCAGAGGTTGGATGTTAGCAACAAATAAATGGATAAGAATTATAAATAAAAACAAACTAAACTACTGTAATCTGTTTATTCAAAGCGATTTTGTTTGTTCAAGATCAAACAAAAACAATCCCTTGAAAGTAACTTTCTAACCAAAACAAAAACGTTTTGTCAAACTAAAACATAATAGTGCGGGAGTGTGGTCATGAGACAAGATAGTGAGCGGACAACATAACATAAAATAAACGTAAGCTAATACAAATTCAACAAAAAAGATGCCCCTTTAGCGAATAATTGTTTGTTGAGCCTGGGGTTGTGGAATCTCTCGTATACGCTAAAAAACTATCTAAACTCTTTAAGTGTAAATTTGATATCGACATTGTTCCTCTGTACAAAACCTTTAAAATAAGTAGATATTTTTCGCTGAAATCTCCCGTTCCGCAGTCTCTTCGTTCCAACATTGTCTACAAATTCACTTGTTCGTGCGACACGAACATGACATACATAGGTATGTCCACAAGACACTTGGTAACAAGAGCAACGGAACACCTAAATTTAACAGACATCAATAAACACAGTGCAATCAAAGACCACATTTATGACTGCAGTATTTGTTCCAACATCAAATTTACATTAGATTCATTCAAGATAATTCGCAACTGTCAATCAGAGTTTGAAACTAAAACATAATACTCTCTCATATCGATGTATAAAAATATAAAATATTTGTGTTTTGAACATTCAGCTTGAGTAATTCTTCTTCTTCAGTTGCCTTGCCTGAACCAGGCATCGACGGCCTCAGATGAATAACACTGGTCTACACAAAATTTCAGGTTGGGGTTTTTACAACTCATTTTAGCTAATTTTGGGGCGCTGAATCCGAAAATGAACTCAGATTTTCTCTATCACATCACGTTTTTGAGATATGAAATATCCCTAATTTTTGAAAAAAATCAATTTTTGCCCCCCTCTGTTGTCAAAACAAGGAATTCTGATGCAATAAACACTGTTTTAGCCTACCTGCAATAATCTAGCTTTAATTAGAAAACAAGCATTCTATATTATATTCACACAAATTTGCGTTGTCTTTATTAAAATTTCATGCCTTGGAATAATAAATAGGCATGCAAAAGAGCAACCATAATAACATCAAACGCTACATTATGCTGACGAACATGTCGATAGGACAGTGACAAGGTATTATCTGAATTACAGCCTACAGTTCACACAATATGCACATAGACATTCCAATGGAGTATAGAAATTCTGAAGACACATACAGAAATAGCAAAGTGCCAAAATAAAGATTGACTCAAAGGGACTTGGCCAGGGCGAGTTCAGAAACAGTCAAAAAAAGAGCTTTCATACAATATGAACTGGTCCCCCAACTTATAAGCTTAAAAATGATCAATGAAAAGTCTCCATTCGTCTGCATCATACTGTGGTAATCCCATTTCTAGAAGAAGCCCTTCTATATTGTTGCAATAAACAAAATCATTGTGGGGAGCAAAATATGGAAGCAGTTCTTCTTCTCGTTTGCGATAAAATGTCACGCTTGTACCAGCTTTGAGAAGTTTACTTTCCTGTAGCCTTGATGCCAATAACTCCGCAGATTGCTTAGGCAAATACAAATTTCTCACTAAATCATTTAATTCCATCTGATTAAACTGGGAAGGCTTGTCTGACAGATCCTCGGGTGCTGGTTGAAAAATTTCACTTTGTGATGTAAATACTGGCAGTGGCTTTTCATCACTGTGAGGAACTGGCCGCAATGCCGAATCCAGATTTGGATATTTCAAACGATGTTTACTCTTTTTGTTATACCCTTTCACACTAACAAGACAAAAATAACAATCGTCAACATGATTTCGTTGCTCTCGCCAAATAATGGGTATTCCAAATTTCACTTGTGAACCTTTTCCTTGCGACCAACTTCTCAGACATTCAACGCAGGTCTTGCACACTTTATGAGGAGCCCAGCTTTTGTCCTGGTCCCCCAACTTGACTTTAAAGTAAGCAGGATATGCCCTTTTTACAAACGTGGTAATATTGCATTGTTGAGACTTCAACATGAAGCATCCACAAATGTAACAAAATATATCCGGATCATTACAACATTTTCTTCTTTAGCTGGAACTGGAAGCAGACATAGCTTGAGATCAAATATAACCTTGCTTTGTTAGTAGTTTTCTAAGAGCAAGTTTTTCCACAGAAACACCTCTATACCAAAAACTCTAACCGACTTGAACTCAAACTTATAAAGTATGAAAATACCTTTTCCTTCTACAAACCACTTTTCAGCTTGAACTCTGATGTTGTTCTGTACAATGTACATGTGCTTTATGAAACTTCTAAATAAATCTTCCTTACTAAGCAAGAATTTATTACTTAGTCAAATCTACTCCCACCAGCTGTCTTCCTACGATATTCCATCTGCACACTGCACAGAGATAGCAGCTGACCCACGGATAACGCCTGAGAAGCCAATACAGGGAGTTCAAGCCAGCATGGAAAAACTCAACGCTACCAATCTCCACTATGTCCTATTACGATTATCATAACAGGAATTTTTTTTAATTTAGAGGAAATCTGAACCAATTTACGAATTTAATGTAAAAATATCTCTATGTTTGAAAGTTGATAGCTGTCAGAAAATAATTATATTTGACATTTTACTGCACTAAAAAGGGTAAAAATTGGTCAATTTCATAAAATAATGGCAACGATAGAAAGAAAACTTGATGTGATAGAGAAAATCTGAGTTCATTTTCGGATTCAGCGCCCCAAAATTAGCCAAAATCAGTTATCAAAACCCAAACCTGAAAAAAAAAGTTGAAATTTGTAGACCAGTGTAATTAGACCAAATGTTCCTATTATATGTTGCATGGATAATTGTTTCTGTCTTGTCGTTAAATTGTTCCAGATGTGTTTGTCTTTGTCTGCCAGGTGCCCGCTTTCCAAAAATTTTACCAGTTAAAGAGAGATGCTCCAGTTTTTGCTTTCTTACTACATGGCCGAGAAATTTATATTGTCTGGTTTTCATACTTTTTAGTAAATCGTAAATCAGTAATTAGTAATCAGTAATTAGTAAATCAGTAATTAGTAAATCTTTAAAGCACATAACAATGTTATGTCGGTGCTTTTCAACAGTTTTTCGTAAAATATGTTTTACAATTTTTCAGGAATCTCTTATACCTCACGAATACCGAAGCACAGAAATAGGAATGGATTTATCATTCGGAATAATACCACATTAATTTTTAGAATAAATTTGGGGGGGACAAATCTCAGCATACCAATGCTTATTTTCGATTAAGGAAACGTCCTCTTAACCTTAAACGTAACAGTTTTACATGCTTGCAGGAGCTTGAAATGCAAATCCGGTAACCAAGACTGACACAATAAATTTATTTTTACAGTTTAAATATTGTAAAGCGTTCCATCCGCTTGGTGCTGCTAAGTGAAAAGCTCTTGTTGAAGTAAATTTCTCAGACACACCGTGAGTCGAACCACGGTCCATTTATCATGTGACACTTTGTTCACAAAATCAAGAGTTTCTTAACTGAGCTGCCGGGCTGGGTACCATACTGGCCACATACATTGGGCAGAGGGGAAACCTCGAGCATGAATTAACAGCATTTAGATTTTAGACACAGTCGCCAAATCAATCTTTTTCACAATGTTTTAATTCTTCAAACGTGAAAATCGACAAAAAAGTTCTAAATGGTTCCGTAACTTTCAGGTTAAAAAAGGATTGCAAATCTGGTTAAAACAATAGGCTAAAACATTTTTTTCTATTTGCCAGCACTTTGGGTTTGGTTACAAAATGATACCTCTCAAAACCCTTCACTGATGCACAACTAATTTTGTGACTCATTTGAGGAAATTCTTATGCAGCGTCAGCTAAATTCTTGAAATTGTTAGGAAACTTGATCTTGTCTCAGGCTGCAATATATTAACATCAATTCAACCTCACATTACGTCGGATTGTGACAAAAGAATGTGGAATTTTGTAACCCATGATATGAGCCTTACTGTAGATCGCATTGAAAACAAGCATTTCACAGTTACAAGGTTTTCCCAGGACATTTCACGTATGTTTTTAGCAACAAATGTATGGCTATCGCAACTCTCTCTGAGACAACATGTTGACCCTGTGCGCAAACGGGCTTGTTCTCTTTCCTTTTTTTTGGTCAAAGTTTTTAACGCCATGCAAATAATAAGAAACAATTGTGCACTTTTTGTTTTATTTCTTCATTTTCTCAACTCTAGTGATAAACAAAATAAACGACCGTTCTGTAACTCAACCAAACTAAAAACTGGTGAATTTTGCTCAACGTAGTCAAAAAATGAAACGTGTGACTTACAAAAAATGTGAGATCATCTGAAGGCAAGCGCGAGACTAATTTAGTTTCCGAGCTTGCGGTGATCGAAGCCAAACGTCACAACCCCACTTCGCATTTGGTGAGCCTGGGTTTGATTTCAGATTGGGTCCTGGCAAAGGCTTAGAAGTGGTGCCAGGATACACTGTCACGCGATGCTGTAATAATCTCCATTTATTCCGACGTTTCGTCAATCAGACACTTTAAGGAACAAGACTTCGTCAATCAGGCACTTTAAGGAACAAGATTTCGTATATAAATAAAGGGCATGTGATTGATTTTTGCAACAGTTAAACTGGAGTGCGCTGTAGACAGTCGAAGAAGTTATTCGTTTCATATATATGCCAAGCCATGTTCAGAATGGTTCTATTTGAGAAATGTAAACATTTACTATGCACAAGGCTTTGGATAGAAATATACTTTTTTCTTAATAAGGTCGTAACCTCTCTGCAATGATGTTAATTCATTTTTCATACGGTCTATTAGTTCAAAGAAACACCTTATGGCAGTTTGGCTCATAGAAAATACAGAAACTGGTACCAATACTTCATTTGAACCTCGGTCAAGTAAAGACATCAGATGTTTCTAGAATATTCTCATAAAGCAACACAACATTGCCTTTTTCACTTGAAATGTGAAACTTTTGTATTAGCTGCCTCGAAAAGCTGCCTTGTCTTTGACCCGTGAAGATCTAATCGGTGTTGGAATGTCAAAAAGGCAAAAATTACTTCCTGTACAAATCACATTAGCTTTCATAAGTAGTGAAGAGCTTGGATGTTCATCAGTATTACCATCTTTTTTAGCAACAGATTCTTTGCATACGTTGTCGTGCCGCATTTTCGCCTAAAACAGTTGGTTAGAATTTTGTACCAAAGGAGTAAAATCATGTAAAGCGTTTTACCGGCCAATGTTTTGATACAAAAGATAGGTGAAGATGAAGGACAGTTTGTGGTTAACCTTTTCCAGGTGTGGTAGGTGATTGCCCCCTCCCCATGTAAGTTGTTCTAAAAAGTTCCATTAACAAAAATAAAACAAAGACAATCCTATCGATAATAAACAAAACTTTTCAAAATTTTCAAACTTTTCCCAAATGTTTCGTTTTGAAAGATAATTCTTTTTTATAATTTTATTTATATTTGCTTCGATGTGGAAGTGAAACGAAAACAAAATATATATCAGAGCTTTACCAATTTTTAACCAACTTCAGCACAAAAATCTTTTGTTTCGTTTCTAAGCAAAATTCTCTATTTCCATTTCAATGTGCAGGATTGCATTTGTACGAAGTGGTTATTGACATCAATCCAGCCATTAAACCTCCACTTTTTAAATTGATTTAAAGTTTTTCTAAACGTTTAATTTTAGAAACTTTTATGATCTCCAAAAACCTTTTAAGCACACCAGACTTTCATCATGATCCGGAAACGCCTTTAAGTAAATGTAACTTTGACGACATAAACTGATGAGAACATTTTGGATTTTTTTCCCAGCGAATTGCTTTATCAAAAATGAAAGAAAATAAAGTAGAAATGAGTTATGAGATTGAGCCAATGGCATAGAATGCAGCTTTTTTATTGTGAGAGTGTAGAGACTCATAAACTTTTCTCAAAACTCGTGTCCTACTGCATGAGAGGTTCATGCAGTATAAAACTTTAATGCAAAGTGTAAACTGATTGACTCAAAAGTGGTTGACCAAGCAATGAGCTTTATATTTTCACTTTAAGTCTATAAATCCACTCCTAGCAGTAAGGGTGACAAAACAAATTTATTTTATTTCTCTATTTTTACCAGTATTATATTAGACTTGAAATCATGCCAGTTTAAACGACAAGTTCCATGCTGAAATCAAACGACAAGTTCCATGCTGCATCATATACCTGACAGTGGACAGGACCTACTGTAAAACTTAAAGCACCGAGCTTTAAGCCTGAATAGGACAAACAACGCTTATCATCATGAAAACAACGCACAGAGACAGTTCAGTTTGTCATGTTCAGACCGTCAAGTTCAGTTTTCCCTGAGAGAAAAGATATAAAGTAAATTATATTTCCGTCTGAGAAAAGTTGTTGTCTTCTTTCACATGATCAGCTTTCTGTCAGTGCCAGGATTGTTGACGTAATAATGGATAAAGCTATTAAAAAAGTAAATAAATGATGCATCGGATGTACAAGAAGGTTAGTTTCTCCTGAACGGTCAATTGTCAATATTATATTTACTGGTGTTCATAATTATGCTATACATCATTAATTGAATATAAAGGGATTTGATAACAGGAAATTAATCAATGCGCTAAACCTGGATATCCTCTGCATGTTTATTAGTTTACGTATTAGTCAGACAACAATGACTTTCTTCGTGACACTTTCTACAAAGTTAAACGCACTCAAGCGCTTCTAAATAGGTTTGTAAAACGATCCAAAATTACCTGACAAAAACAAAGAAAATGTAAAATTTTGTTAAGTCGCTTCACTCTCTTCATACACTCACTTCACTTAAGTAGCTCCATTTAAACTTAGGCACTTACAATCTGAGTCTAATCTCATTTTCCTTACTCAGACTGCTTAGTTGAAAAGCATTGTTATGGTGCCCGTGAAAGTATTTTTCTATGTATGCTACATTGCTACAAGTATTGCCGAATGTAACTTACAACACTTTGTGACGTCACAAGTGCAGATTCTCAGCAATCAAACCAGGCCGAACATGCATCGTGATCACATGCGGTAGAAAAATATTTATCTTCTGCTAAAAAACGATTTAAGTTTATTTGTTTTCATAGATTTGCCAATTTTCTTGGTTTTAACATGTTCACAATCTTTTCGAAAAAACATAGCTATCATAAATCAAATCTTCTTGTATTCAATATTATTTGCATCGTAGAATAGCGGTGACTGTCATTGGTACAATTTTTGTATCGTTGTGATAGATCTGTAGCCTAGAAACAAGCTTTATTGCTCCTTTGCAATAGCAACAGCAAAGGCATGTTTCAATCTGTATCATATTTTTGATATTTGTTCCACTTCAAGGAAGACGATACTGTTCGCACCACGGCAAGAATTGCAATCAGTGACAATTAAATAAAGAATGGGACTGTTCACCAATCACCATATTCACTAGGCATTATAATTACCACTAATTTCTTGCGTTCTTCCGGTGACTGTAGACTAGATAATCACAAGATGTTGAAGTGATCCATTTCAATATCTTGTGATACTAGTCTACAGTCACCAGAATAATACAAGAAATTAAATAATCAGTGAAACTTGTTTCACTTCAGTGCTTCACCAACTATTTGGTTTTTGAACCTCAAGGATGACATCTAACGAGTAGTTTAAGTATACATTAGGCATTAGCAGCTTGTCAGCACTCAATGTGGATGAAATCTACCCGATATCAGCAGTCAGCACAAGGCTGAGTACTCACTGTACAACAGCAGGCATTAACATTTGTTGCTTGTAAAAGCCTTGATGGCTAGCCTGGAGGCTACACCGGTGTAATTAGTGAGACGCAATGTTCACTGTTCAGCCTTATGTTAACGCCAGATAGATCGCTTCTTTTACGCCGTAAATGTACATTGCTTGTATGTTTTGAATCTATATCCTCGGACTGACAAAACCTTGATAGGTTATTTCTGGTAGTTTCGCATACTTGTAGAGGATTTTGACGCAGGGCCGGTTACCGAAATTGACAGAGTGAAGTTTTTCGATTGTTGAAGTGTTGTTGCCAAGGAACTATTCCATTCACTAGATGCCGCTGAATGGAGAGCAGTCCTGAAATGTGTTGCTCAAGCACACCCCGAGAGTCGAACCGGTGCCCCGTGATCTTGAGCCAGGCGCGTAACCACTGAGTCATAAATCCTTGGCAACAGCTTGTTTGTTTGTTTGTTTCTTCCCATTAAGATAAGAATTCAATGGACCGGTAAAGGCAGCACTTGATAGCTTTGTGGCAGAAATTAGTGGTGCGAAACTGATGAGCTAAGCCTCATGAGCGAAACACCGGTGTATCGCTGTCAATTCTTGGTACACTCGGTTGTGGATGAAGATTTGATAAATATTAATCACATTTAAAGTTTTTTCGTTTATTCAAGTCTCGAAAGTTTATACAGCGTTGCATTATAAAGCTATATGTCGTATTCCAATACGTTAAAATACATTAGAATTTGCTTGTAGTGACAATTAAAAGGACGTTCGAAAAAGCGTCGCTAATAGCGAATTGTTACAAAAGCAGAATTCAGCTATATGTAGTTTGAAAACGGGACTTTGCAACAGATGCCACTGTAGCGAAATCCATATCAAATCTAACTCTACTTTATATTTTTTCGATTTATTTGATCTATCGAAAGGGTCAGGCTTGCTGCACGGTGAATTTATTTGAGTAAGCGTAAGTTATTTACAAACAAAAACAAGGGACGCGATCCAGTAAGTTATGCACATGACACAAACTAAACGTGTTCGTATTTTAGTTTTGCCACATGTTAGGTTTATAATGTAGTGTATTGATCAGGTTTTTGGATTGCAAATATACATACAAGATGTGGTATTGTATGAATTCTGACGTCATGAATGAAATGCAATGCACCGAATAATTTCAATTTGTAAATCCAAATAAGACAATCTTGATATTCTTTAATGAGCGTGTAATCAAATTATTGAAACAATTTGTTAGATTTACAATCAGTGAGTTTGTGAAGAGAATTGTATGGAATCGTGTTTCTTCTGCCAATACCCATGAGAAAGATTAGGACATTAGCTGTATGCGATATTAGCTGCATGCGACGGGACAGCTGGTGGTTTCCGAATCCACACCTGGACAAAGTTGGGAAGAAACCTGGAACAACAATAAATTTATTCAGCAGAGCTGCCTTCACAGTTCAATGCTTGGTAGTTCCAGTTCAAACTTTCATGTGTAAGCCTGATGGACACTTCTATTCGCATAAACGCAAAATGTTTCAACTAAAACTATGAACAATAAATTTGTTTGGTTTGGTTTTGAATCTTTATTCTCGGACTGACAAAGCCTTGATAGGGCATTCCTGGTAGTTTCGCATAGCCTACTTGTAAAGGATTTTGACGCAGGATCGGTTACCGAGATTGGCAGAGTGACGTTTTCTGATTGTTGAAGTGTTGTTGCCGGGAAATTATTCCATTCATTAGGTGCCGCTGAATGGAGAGCAGTTCTGAAATGCGTTTTTCAAGCGCACACCCCGAAAATCAAACTAGCGCTGCGTGATTTTGAGCCGGGGCGTAACCGCTGTTATACTTACAAAGCCTAGCCAAGTCTCCACGTTGCACAAGTGGCAACACTGCTGTTAATGGATAAACCTACAAGTTACAAAAAATAACATATGAGTTAAACCACTTGGCATCCCTGTTTTTAAGAGAAAAACAGTTTCTAACATTTTTGTAGCAGTCAATGCGTCTGCCTATAAATGTGCCTCTTGGTGGTTGTTCTGCAGGTTTAATGTTTTTGGTTTCAACTTTTTCGTCTCACATAATTTTATTTTATTTTATTTGAATGTTCTCATCACCAGCATGCCTCCTTGGATGCACATTCTGGATCTTGTTCTCCTTGCAATACCGCATGAGTATAATGGGTTGCATTGCGAATACTGCGACCAACTGGACCAGCCAGGACGAGCTTGTCTAGAAAAACCTACGTATAAAACAGTGGTGTAACTATACAGACAAATCTAAGATTGAAAAAATATTTTAGAGTAACTTTCTCTATGGTCGAAAGAAAATGTCAAAACAGATTGCTATTTCTTGTTTGTATTTTGTTTTGTTTTGCTGTTTTCAAATATCCATTTGCTGTTCTTTTGGAGGCAGCAATGGCGCTGAATGGAGAGCAGTCCTTAGAATGCGTTGCTCAAGCGCACACCTCGAGAGTCGAACCAGCGCCGATGTTTACAGCTTTGACTCTCGAGAAGTCATAAGAAAACAGTTTTAAAAATTAAATGAGGCTGTTGACCACTGACCAGGCATTTAGTTAAATAACATGATAATGATATACGTTCTGAAAATTGAATGAGGCTGTTCACTAGGCATTTAGTTCAATAACATGATACGTTCTACTGGGGCAAATTAAGCTAAACTATCACAAGATGTATGAAGTGACAATCTGTTTTTATTCCGACGTTTCGTCAATCAGACACGATTGACTTCTTCAGGAGGCTAAACCAGGTAGTGACCACCTGTCTTTACTTATGATATACGTTCTTCTAATGCAAACTAAGCTTAACCCTGAACTATCACAACGTGTTGGTTACTCACAAGAGTGAACGTTACAGATGTCGGTGTCGGTGCACTTCCCCGGTAGTTCATTGCAGTTTCTCAAAGACGTTGTGTATCGATGATTGCGCACACATATTCGGGTTCGAGTTTTGACTCCTATATCGCAGGTTTTTGAACACGCCATAAAAGAAGACCAAGGCCCCCATGAATACGTCACACATGGGGGTAAGTGCCCCCTGCAGGGCCGAGTATCAATAAAATTGCCTCGACAATTTTGTTTGGCCAGCGTTGGATGAGTTACATAAAGACAAATTCTTCTTCTTGTTTGTTCTCCCTTTCCGCAGGTTACTGGACAATCACTCCAAGACTTCCATGAACTCCATCTTGGGTCTATAAAACACAACTTTTACTATATTATAACAACGCAATGTGAAAAATTTGAAGTAAACAACTACTAAAGTCACAAAAGTGAATTTTTGAGAAAAAAGTTAAATCTGTAACGGCCTTATTAAACAAATTTAATCGGGTTTTGTTTATTAAACCAATCTAAGTGGGTTAAAATTCTATTCTGAGCCACACAGACCAGAAATTTAGTTACACCTCTTTTGGTTTTGACTTGTTGATGTAAGTCAACTTTTTGGACCACCTATTTATTTTGCATCTTACCGTGATGGGTGATCAAGTGTTTTTACATTCATAAGAGGCGACACAGCCGTATTATGCTTATCAAAAAGCGGAGTGGCCACGACTACATAAGCCTGATTTAGGTCAATCTAACGTTTCAAAGTACTGTACAAATTAGAAAATTTGAAAAAATTTTGTGCAGTTTTGTAAAAGAGGATTTTATCGTTTCTTACTTGGTGGATAAGCCCTTACGGCACATGTTTGTAATGGAGCTCTCAAACCTGATCGAGTTAACAATATCAAATGATAAGGCCAAGTTTCGGTTCCATTGAACATAGGAAGTCTTCTTAAGTTGCATCTAGATATAAATAAAAAATCATAATCATGTTTTATAACTACTTTTTCAAATTCGAATTTATAAAATATTGACAACATTAAAAAACGACGATGTAGTTAATTACCAAGCACACTTGTATTAGCCTACTCTTTTACAAGTTTTCTAGCTTTCTAAGGAGTTTAAGACTGTCCTTGCTTTTATTATTTCTATTTTATTGAACTGTCTTTGAGTGAATGTGACCGCACAATATCTTTTTACAGGACTACACATTTCCAGCTCTAGAAAGACAGAATATTACTTACGTGTCTTTGATGGCTCCGAATTGCATGAAATCGGCAAGAGATCGAAAGTTTAACTCACTTCTTCCGCTCCTTTCTGACATACAGCGTGTGTACTCATTAATACCTCGAGCTGCGGGGCTGCGGTCATATGGTCCTGACGTCAGCAATAACAAAGGAATTGACGTCAGTGATGACGTCGAATCAGATGGCGAGCATATTCGTTCATTTGTTGGCAAATTGAACAATTGCACAGGAATATTTTCACTCGATCTCTTTTTGCGTCTATTAGAAGGATGTTGATCTGTGAACAAGAGTTTAAGCTGGATGAATACTGTATACTTGCAATATAGACACTTCTTGTCGGTTGCAAAACCGAGTAATGATAGCACCTGCAACACATTTGAAAACGAGTCGGTTCGACATCTATTGACGTAATTATTGTCATGTTTTTGTTTTGCACGCATTGCTTAACATTGCGACAGCGTATACTCAGTAGGTCGTCTGCTGCACTGCGATCACAAACGCAAAACAATAAACAACAGGAAGCAGCAAAGGAACATATCAGTCTTTGAGTCAGCTGTTTTTCTTATTTTGGCATGCCATTAAGTGTCTTTGCCGAGACACAGCCGCGTGCTCTGGATCAGTGTCGAACCCATGTCCTTACGAACGTCGCGCAGACGTTTTCAACAGTCAGCCACGCAACCGACTGAGAGCATGTGGCTGTGTCTTTGGCAAGACACTTAGCTTAGCTACCTTGTCTTCCCGTCCATTTAACTTAAATCTTCAAAAGCCTCTACAAGTATGTGAAACCACCAGGAATATTCTATCAAGGCTTTGTCAGTCCTAGAATAAAGATTCAAAGTCAACCAACCAGCAATAGCCTGGATATCACAAAAACGTGTTGTCAATCAAATAAGAAGTTAAACGAAACGATCAAGTTTGAGCTCAACACTGCCGTTTATTGGCCAAATTCATCATCACCACTAGCACTTTGTATGGCATTCCGTCATCTATTACACACGTATCCCATGACACAACTATAGCATGCCTGTCGCACTGCTACCCTTGAGAGATAAACAATTCATTGCAGATGCAAGCTCTCCAAATACTGAAACAAATGAATCAGCTGTTGCTTGTCTTCCATACCACAACCAAGAAGATATTAACACCCTTGTCCAAGAATTGTCGTTGACGAAGTCAAATGCTGAGCTATTTATTTCCAAATGAAAGCAATGGGACTTACTGGCTGAAAGTATTCAAATTAAGTACTTCACAAATTAAGCGACACCGCGACTTCCAAGTGTTCTACACGTTCAAAGACGGTTTATGCTACTGTCATGGTATAGAAATGGACTCTTTAAGGGTATAGGTATTTCTCGCAACTTTTCTGAGTGGAGACTCTTTATCGGCAGCTCATATAGAAATTAAAGCCAGGCAAAGCACGGGCCCAGACCATATATGCCTAGAGTTCATCCTCCACGCCGGCAAAGCACTGAAATCGTGGCTGCCTGCTTTCCTCTCCTCTTGCCTGCACCACTTAAAATATCCAAAACCTGGAGACGAGCTGACGTCATAGCCATACCAAATCCCAACAAGCTCCTGGATGATGCTAAGAGCTACCGTCCTATCTCACTCATATGCATCTTTTATAAAATCCTCGAACGGCTCATCCACACCCGAGTCGATTCAATCATCGACCCACTCTTACCACCAGAGCAAGCAAGTTTTCGACGTGGCCGATCAACTGTAGAACAGGTCACTCGCATGAGCCAAGACATAGAGGATTGTTTTGAGGAAAAAAAGGCTGATGCCGTGTTCATTGATCTCACTGCAGCATATGACACAGTGTGACACAGTGGCCTCGCCTGCAAACTTTTTTACTTTCTTCCCCACCGGCACATGGTCAGAATGCTTATGGAGCTTGTCTACAACCGCAGTTTCACCTTCACCACCGGACGCGGACGATGAAGCAGGCCAAGACACCTCAAGAACGGTGTTCCTCAGGGATCCGTCCTCGCTCCACTCCTTATTAATGTTTACCTCCATGACCTTCCACCAACAACATCTAAGCTGCATGCCTATGCCGACGACTTGGCTATGGTGCATAACGCTTCGGAATGGTCTCCACTGAAAAGGATCCTAACTCAAGATATGGCTGAGATGTCAGACTACCTCCACAAGTGGAAACCCAAGCTCAGGAAATCTAAAACGATGTCGCCGCTTTCCATCTAAACAACAAGGAAGCAAAGCGTGAGCTGAACATCAATATCGATGGAAACATCTTGCCCTTTAACCCCACACAACTCTATCTCGGTGTTAGTGTGGACAGGACTCTCATGTACCGACACCACTTGAAATCACTCCGAAAGAAAGTATCATCACGCGTTGCCCTTATTCGTCGACTGGCAGGTACGAGCTGGGGTGTGACAGCAACAACTCTGCGCACCACAACCCTGGCTCTTGTCCATTCCACCACAGAGTACTGCGCCCCTGTATGGTGTCGTAGTGCTCATACTCACTTGCTCGACAAACCCATCAACGACGCCTTGCGTATTGTATCGGGATGCCTGAAACCTACACCTACTGAGTTTTTACCAATTCTTTCAGGCATTGCCCCTGCCGAGCATTGCCGCAGAGCTGCCACACTCTCCCTGGCTCGTCGGTCACTGGAGTCATTCCACGCGCTTTACAACTACTTCACCAGACCAGCAAATAAAGAAACGCCTCAAATCGAAAAGCCCCTTTGTTGCTCAAGCACAGTCATTGCTGGAGCACAACACCAGTGCCTCATCCTGGATCACCAATACCTGGCAAGAGGAGTGGACACACAACACCTCCAGACTCCACACCTTTATTCCTGACACTGGACCCATGCCACCAGGAAAGGAGCTTAGCCGACCTGCCTGGGTACGGTTGAATCGCCTCCGCACGGGTGTTGGGTGCTTCGCACCCTTGATGCACAAATGGGACCTATCAACATCTGCGGCATGCAGCTGTGGTGCAGAGAAACATACAGCAGATCACCACATCCTCTACCAGTGCCGACGTTTACTCCACCAAGAGCAGATGGTCTGCCTACGCTGGAGGACTCTACTATCAAGTGGCTGCTCGAAAAATGCCCGGACATTTGACCCCAATGAAACGTAGTCCAAAAACTAACCTCTCATAGGAAAGAAGAATATACAAACCTCAAAGGTTTGTGTTGCAAAACACAAACAAATGTCTTTCCTTTCTTTTGGCAAGTCCAGATGAGTGATTATGTGCTTATGTACCTGAGATGCAGTAAAGTACGACCTTTACAACTTGGAGGTCCTGAGATGAGATATTGGATATTTGATTTGGATATTCCTAAGATGCTGTGTGAGGTTGAACAGAGAGCTGGATTTGTTCCGTCCTTGTACTTAATGGGCTTCTAGGCAATCACAAGGCAGAGAACTACGGGAAACTCATCATCATCATCATAATCCATCGTCGGTTTGTTCCCCACTAGTGGGGGTGGCCGATTGTTTCCGCGCAGCAATTGTTTTAATCCCTTTTCTCCATTTCACCCTGTCCCTTGCATCTTCCTCCTTCAGTCCGACTTTTTTAAATTCATCCTTCACTTGTTGTTTCCACGTTCTTCTTGGACGACCGCGTTTCCTCTTCCCATCCACCTTTAGATCTAGTGCCTTTCTAAGAAAACTTCCTTCCTCCCTCCTTATCACATGTCCATACCATCTTACTCCATTTGCCCTTGCCAGTTGGTCTATGGTTTCTCTCATCTCTAGCATATCCAACAATTCTTCAGTCCTTTTTTCCCTTCTCGTTTTCACCCCACACATTGCTCTCACCATTGACCTTTCCGTTCTTCTCAGGATTGCCAGTTCACTCTCTCTCAATATCCATGTCTCGCTACCATATAGCATTGCAGGCCGCACACAGCTCCGATATACTTTCCCTTTCATCCTTAGTGAGAATTTTTTCAATGTTTTTTTGTTTTCTCGGAACCCAGAGATTCTTCGCACCCCTTGCCCATCTAAGGGCTGCTGGGGACTAGGGGCCATTTTTAGCTTTTGCTACATTTAAATAATATTTTGGAGCAAAGATTTTCCAGCCGGATGCCCTTCCTGACGCTAACCACAGTTATTGGCGGTGGGCCTAGCCTTTACTTAAAAAAGTATTTCCTGCAAGGCAGCAGGATTTCTAACAAGTTTTAGCCAACCAGTCGAGGTTGTTGCCCATGAGGTGGGACGTGGACCCACTTGTTAGTTTGGTGTGTGATCAAGACCAGTGTTCCCCGAGACCCATGGTGTAACAATCCATGGCGACTGCCCAGGGTTCAAAGGTGCTACTTGTACCTCACACCTACCTCACAGGTGAAACTACTGTCGTTAATGCGTA
This sequence comes from Aplidium turbinatum, assembly GCF_918807975.1. Taxonomy (NCBI): domain Eukaryota; kingdom Metazoa; phylum Chordata; class Ascidiacea; order Aplousobranchia; family Polyclinidae; genus Aplidium; species Aplidium turbinatum. The sequence continues at coordinate 2,953,341 of NC_137474.1, forward strand.
TTGGAAAAACAAATGGAAGATGTCGCTGAAGCTACACTCATCCATGTCACCTTGATAAACTCAAAGATAACATGGGCGAATATTCACAAGGACAAGGTGAAAGACTTCATCTTGTGTGGAACGCTATAAAAAAACGGTATAATGATGAAAGTGGAAAATGGTATGATGACGGGGACTACACATAGAGCCTTTTACATGAACGCAACTGATATATTATCGCCAATCTCAAAAACACATTTCATGCTAATTGTGTTGTCAGTTTTGAGTGTTTCAAGTAGCCTAATAACTTAGGTATCCTATGGATTCTAAGCTTAAATAAATGCCTACAGCACCAGGCACTTACGGACTGTATCGGGTTGGTGCAGTGAAATTGCCTTCATACATGTTTTATTTTTGTGGATGTATTTATTTTAAATACTATCAAAAAAAAAGCTTTTGCCGTCATTGCATATTTATGAGAATACAAAACAACAAAAATGAAATAAGATTTACTGTAACTTCATTCTATTGATTCGAAAAGACATTGTGTTAACTATTGCGTTAAGAAAGCAAAATTTGTCATTAAAATTCCAATAAATTGATCTCACAAAGTCAGAACCGAAGTTTGAAATTCTTGAATGCTCATTCCTATTGATTTACTAAATCAAAAAATAACAGTTTTAACCTATAGCCAAATTTTGTGTTATACAGTGTAATTGTTAACCTAACAAGTGACAACAAACCCAACTGGCCCTATGGCACTTACTTCTCTTATGAATATAATCCTGGATAAAATGTTGTATGCAAACGATGAATTTAGATCTGACCATTCCTGGGTTGAATCGATCTATTACCGCGTTTGTCCAACATACCTCACCAACTGCAAGATTGCTACCTACCCTAGAAAAAAAATTAAACTGAATGGATTATCTCGTTAGCTTTTTAGTTTGTTTTTGCTAAATACTAATAGACCGGCAAATTTACAACATACTTAAAGTGTAGTAATACAGTAATTGACGTAAAAAAACATATAATATTTTATTATAGCTTGGTAATAAAGATTAAATAGTCTATTACATTAGAATGTGTTGAGCATGTTAAGCATGCACAATATTACACATACAACAATTTCACATTAAACATCTTCAAAATCTTCAATAAGCAACCTAATGATTGTCAATCGTTTACTAGATTTGATATATTTCACGCTTTTCGACTTAGAATATAATGAAATTCAAGTTTATGAATTCTATAAGTACCTTGAAACTTATTAACAATCTATTTTACCAGTTAGAATGTATAATTCTTTTTATCTAAATTCTAAAGGATACAAAAATTTAAAAAAAAATCTAAACGTCTTATCACAAGTCGACCCATATTCATTAAATGGACAATTAACTTCGAGATTTTTTTTATAAAATGTTTAAAACTGGTTAATTGTTTCAATTAAAGTCCAAAACTCCTTTCCGCTTGCCTTCCAATGCCGTGATAAATTTCTTTCAAGTATAATGCAAGCTCTCTACACATTGGTTTGTCCACGCGACTCGCGACATACGGCCAGGAGTGGAAAGCATCTAAATTTAGCTAAGTTAAGTAAAAACAATGCTATCAAAGATCACATTCGAAAAATGTCAATGGTGTCTAAACAGCAGACCTTCATTGGAGTATTTTGAGATTATTCGAAAGAGTTTTTCCGACTTTAAAACCCAATTGACGAAGCACTTAATGTTCATACCTTGCGCTCAACTGACAGTTTAATAATAATAATGTTATATTTTTATTTATTGTTGTGCTAAAACTGCTAAGGTCTTTCAGCTACAGAGATAATTTTTAATTTTGTGTCAGGTTTACGATGTCATCACATTATTATCCGACATGTCACTGCGTTTTATGCAAGAAAGAACAACAATCGATACCGTGTTAAAAGTCTTTGCTATGACCCAACAAAGAATCGATTTTAGATCTACCAGCACCAGAGCCGAAGACGATAACCACTCGGCCACTGAGATGGTAACTGACAGTAGTCTATGCCGGCTAGGCCTCAATGCCCTGTGTTTGTTTACAGCTTTTCATTAAATTATCACGTGCTATGCTTCTGCTAGCCTTCTTGATGCGTTATTTATTCTCTGAGTAAATAAAATCACTATTATCAAGGTAATCTAACAGCCTAGCCCTAATGTCACCCTTTTGGAATCGTTAGAAGATGCTGAAAAGCATGCAAAAGTGAAACCGATAATATTAAGCAGACGTGGCAATAGAAATGTTTGTTTTTATTTTCAAATGCTTGATCCGTCTTCTGTGCAATCCTTTTCTCTGCATTTCGTATTTGAGCAATGTAAAACAGTTTTCTCAAATATTTAAACTGTTTTTCTGCGCAATACTGTAGGCTACATTTTTGAGAATTTTGTTTTTACTGTAAATCAGTTTTTTTCAAAAACTTGTCTAGGGATACACGTATGGCTGAAAATTTTTGCGGTTTTTGTTTCTTTCATCATGTTTAATGTCTTGTTATTTTTTGGTTTCATTTGCTCATCTAAAGTCGTGAAACTTATGAGTTTATGACGCACTGGTGCACTACTCACTGGCAGTCTGGTAAACCATCTGTCACGTGATACCATATGGAGTGTTCGATTCCCCAACCTACAATAGTTCTCCAGTCGAGAGTGGAGTTGACCTGAAGTAAAAACGAAACCAATTTTTTTCATTTATTGAACTAAAAAAGCAGACAAGTGTTGTGACCCGAATTAGATGCTATTTTTAATAGTCTGTAAAAACACACAACACAAACTTAAAACCTATCGACTAAGTTATTATACAGAAACCAACGTATTTAGGCAAGAGTCTTATCAATACATGGAGAATCATGATAATAAAGTTGCGCCAACATCATACAGCACAATAGCTTTAGACAGACAAGGACAACCTAACAAAAAATTAAGTTGCCTGATCACGCCACAGAGTTCAAAGTTAGCCTTATATTTTAGGTCGCAAGCTAGGCCACTAAAAAATGAAAGCCCGAACTTATCATTTTGCTAACAGCAAGTTCGAAACATGAATGGTCTAAACTCCAAATGAATCGAAGTGGCAAAGGCAAGTCGGCTTGCGCAACATCATACAAAGTCTATGGAATACAGACGGGAAACTAGTCCGAATATTTTAAAATCTTCATTCTGAACTGGATGCAGACTGATTTACAAAACGTATTCCTATTATTGTATAAATACGTTGGATTTTATTCTTATAGTCAGGTACCGAACTCAGCCACAACCTTCGTTCGTCAATTTGTTCTGTTTTATGTTACTCCAACAATTCCTAGGAGGAAGTGCATTGATGTTGATTCTTTTGACTTTTTGTCCACATCAAAGTGTGCTTCATCGGTTTGCCTCATTTTTTTTATGAACTTTTTCACCGTTGATTCTTCAACCTTATTGCGTTCCATTGCTTTTCTTCTGGCCGTCGACGCACATTTTCAATTTCCATAGTGTCTTATCCCAAACATCCTCTTTTTTGAACTCACAGTTTCTGTATCATCTCTATTGCATTTCTTCCATGTTCTTTTAAGTCTTTCTTCTACATCATCAATCATTATAAAGTTCTATCTGTCCAAATACATTCTTTTTCTTTAAAATGTGTATAGAAACATAGAACTGGGGTAGCCAAATAGGACACTTCAAACATTTTTTTTGGAGATTTGAAAATCATTTTAAAACAATTCTAAAAATATAACTTTGACGAGCTTACTAGATCGTCCATGCATTGAGTGAAGTATTCTCCTCTACTGACGCCAGTGGCGCGTTTGCGCCTGCGCTTTCTGCCCCAAGGCAATCCATTGATGCAGCCTGCAATAAAACAAAGTTAGTAATGACAGTAGGTAGTCAAGTAGAAGAAAAATCGAAAAATTTGACTAGCTGCAGCAGAGACCAGAGAGTCATAACAGTTGTTTTTTATTATGTTGCTCAACTGCACATTCTGAGAGTTGAACCAACATAGCTGGCGCTTGTTGTTTGGATATCCGATGTCCGAGTCTGACGTGTGCACTTTTCTCAAATCAGGTTTGGATTTGGCTAACAAAGCACAAACAAAAGCATTTAACAACCAGAGGATACATTTGATAAACATCAGAGACAACGCATTCTGAGGTGTGGACACCAGCTGTCAAATGGCTGCTGCCAGATGACACAGTAAAGGAAGTGTGAGCAACAACATTGCAAAGATTGTTTGCGTTCTTTCTGGACAACAGCGCGGCTTGCAATAACGCGACCACACCAAAGCCAATCGACTTCTCTTTTGTGACATAATTTACCAGATTGGTTTTATTTATTCTTGTTACGCTGTAGCCTATGCTTTTTTGTTTTGCTGTATTTAAAGAATGACATTGAATAGAACTGTTACGTGGACATTTATTAGCAGAAGACATTTGGAGTTTTTGACTGATCATAATTATGTTGGTAAATGCAGATGTGCTCAACTAAACATCACCACGATTATTTATCGCAACGTATCACAAGTAATTTGTGCGCAGGGCTGTGGAGTCTGGTGAAAAACATACGACTCCGACTCCTCGGTTTATAACTGGCCGACTTGGACTCAGGACAAGCTAAAATTCCTGTGGCTCCAACTCCACATCCCTGGTTTGTGGTCATTAGTCGTCAAATATTCTTTAATACTCTCTTTTACATAGAGTGACTGCATGATGCTGTAATGTAGTGGAAACGGTTGGACTGTTTTCTGACAATACATATCTGGTTTAAATTGGACGTTTATGTTGACTGGGTATTGCCTGAAATTATGAAAGTTAATTTCAAAAACACAATTTGAGCAATTGCAACCAACTTTAGTGCAATTTTTACAAAAATTGCAAACTTTGAAAAGCTTTTAATTTTTTAGTCTTGACTATTCAAACTGTATGATTTATCACTGTCTAGCTGAGTGGATTTCGCTTTCATGGGTGTCTCGCTAATTGACCTGTTGCACTGTTGGTTGTTCTTGCATTGATACAGCGCCTTCGTGAAGTACAGTAACATCCCTACAATAGTTAATTACTTTTTCAATGCATGTTGTCACGGTTGCTAGAAGAAAACAACTAATTGACCTAGTTTTATTGGCAAAGGCTATATTTACCACATATAGTGAAAATAACCTTCTTTTTCTTATAAAGCTTCTGTCTATAAAATTTGGCCAAATTGTCATTTTTTGTCCGAATTTTAGGCCAAACCTAGCAACCGTGCATATTGTAACGTAGTGACTTAAGCGCAGCGAAAAGTTTCTAGCTGTCTGCAAAACGCTGAGCTCCTCCCACTGTAGCGAACATTGCGCGTCGTTTATGATACTACTTAATATTGACAAGCATTAATATCATGTCAAAGTATAATGGCGTATTTCTGTATCCTCTGCCATTATACACACCAGAAAACCAATGTAGTCTACTGTAGTGTACACTGTACATACCTTCACAATGGCCAATAAACAACAACAATACACTGAATGATGCAACAAGTGAAACTAAAGAAGCCATTTTCTTTGCTCGTTCACAGCTTCATGTCATCACCATTGCTGCTCAGTGCTGCAATAAATAGCTGCCAGCAATTACTAAGATATCATGGAATGTTAAACCAATCACAGTATAACAAACTTTTTCCTATGGCAATATAAGTACCTGATACCACTGGAACCGATGATTGGATTTTCCAAATGCCATTGCAGATGAAATTAACCAAATTGGCCTGAAGCAAAGTAATATGAAAAGAATTGCAATAACAGTTAACTAGCCTGTCAACCTTATTAACTAATTAAGTGACTTGCGTTCTTCTGGTGACTTTCGGCTACTAGGTTACCTCCTGATGTTAAGGATGATACCTAGCTTTTATTACCGACGTTTCGTCAGTCAGCACGACTGACTTTATCAAGTGGCTGAAACAGGTAAACACAACCTGTTCAGCAACAAATGGCACAACACTTTTTAACCAATCTACCTTAGCAAAAATGGAAATTAAATTTTAATTACAGATTTTGATTTTTTCTTTCTGTTTGGAGATTTTGTGTCCAAAGCTAGTGCCAAAATTTTACTACAGAAGAAAGCTACAAAGTAAAATAAAAAAGAAAGTTACAGAAAAAGCCAAATGTTTTAGTATGTTTGGAAAAACACACAAGGATTGCTGCATCACTTCATGTAATAATAGTCTAATGCTTGCTTTTACGTAGCGCTGTAACCATTGTATAATAATGCGTTGCTCCTCAGCCCTTTACAAAGCAGAGTGGAACCCAATGGAAGAGAAGCCGAGTACATTATTGCACGAATCCATTCCACTACTGAGTGTCAAGCAGGAGTAAAGTTCATTATCACTTTTGAAAAGTCTTTGGTATGAGCCGACAGGTTATCAAACCCATGCCTACCGATTCAGAGGCGGGCGCACTAACCACTAAGCCACTAAGCCGGTCCGTAAAACTGAAAATAAGAAACATGACAAGATGCAAATATAAATAACACTCAACAAAATCTCTGTTGATTTCTAGTTGTTTCTTATGAATGTCTTTTAGTGGAATTTGTTTTCTGTGCATCTTTATATGGATTTGAGTTAAGTGGACGAGAAGACAAACTTGCCAATCTTTATATTTGTCTTCAAGCACTCCTCCAAGTGTCTCGAAAGAAACAGTCGATTCTCTGTGTGAGCAAAAGAACATAAAACCATGAAGCGACGCAGCATTTAATATAAATGAGAAATAAATTAAAAATTGCAAACGTTTTCGGCTATACAGCATGTTAACCGTCCTCAAGCATCTGATCGCCAAATCCGGACCTTTTCGCTTGCCAAATTTGACCCGTGGGCCACTGTTTGCACACTCTTGGCTTACAGCATGTTAGCCCTTGTCAAGCATCTGAACAACTAATATACACATAGCCTACATAAACTGAAATAAGAAATGCACAACAATGAACTAAACGTGGGAAAGGAATGAAAGCACACTTATACGTGGCAGGTTAATTACACATGAAAACACATCTCACATAACGATTTAAACAAAGATGTTAAGCAGATTAAAAAAAGTGGACAGTTGTTTGCCGAAAGTGCCTCGTATATACTCAACTTTTTAGTTTATTGCACCATGCCTCTTTCATCCAAAAAATTCTTGATATGCCATTATTTCGATGTGAATAATCGGCAATCACGACAATTTGTGTTTAACCGTGCATCCTCGTAAAAATATTATCTAAATTGTCGCTTTTCTATTCCAAAGATAGTAAATTTTAATATCGGTCCCTTTTCTGTCTTCAGCTTAATAATACTTTAACTCAATATTCAACCGGATCTTAAAGAAATGTTGCAGTTGTTCACTGTTGTTTTGTGGACTAAAATTATTTAACTCTATAGTATGAATATAATCTTTTCTATTATATTATTACAACAAAGCGTGTTTTTCATTGCAAAAGTTGCTTACGGCGCTGAGTTCATGCCCCTGATTTTCCTTGTAAAAAACTTTTTCCTATTTTGAATGACTGAATTCACTTCAGGGGTCGAGGGGTTCTGCCTTTTACCAACCTTGGGCAGTGGCTGCGACGCGGTCTAGATGTTTGGCCAGGTGTCGAGCAGCCATTGAATTGATTCGTCATCCAGTGCACGCAGACCACGCACACCATTTGGCGCATGGTAGACGGCGCAATTGCAGATGGCGTGGTCTGCGGTTTGTTCCTCCTTGCCACACTCACAGATTGCGGATGGAGCCATCCTCTCATTTGTACATGTTGGAGCGGAATAGTCTGACGCCAGTACGCGGCGGTTGAGCCGCACCCAGGTCTTCCTTGGCAAATGCATTCCGGTTACGTGGAGGCAGGTGTCCGAAATAAAACTTTGAAGTGTTGAGGAGTTCTTTTTCCACTCCGAGAAATAAATGTTTACTTCGCTGAACTATTATGCTGATGTAGCAAGCACAAAGAAATCTGTTCGTTAAAGAACATGGTAAAAAAACAACTTCAAATAGAATGTTTAAGTTGAAACAAGTAAACCGATAACAATTGTTTTGTAACTTTGATATTGAATCTTTTAAGATGCAGCGAGAGCTTCCAAAAATTAGTATACACAAGTATGTACATTGTACAATTACAGACAGACGGATGTCAGTTAAACGTTGAACAAACGCCAGGGTGCGCTTTGCAGTGTTTAAATGGATGATAATCAAATCTCAGCCCGCTCAATGAGCAATTTGTTTTTTGAAGGAGTTGAGTGTAAATACAACATATCGGGAACATGAAAAGAATATTTCTTTCACCTTTTCATGAGTCAAGCCTTTGTAGACCCAATTTCGAATTTGAAAACTGACAGAAATCCATTTGTTAATCATTTTTTAGTCTGTTATTTTTTGCAGTCTTTCTGGTTTAGCGCAAATTATTGCTGCATGGATGAGGGCAGCAAAAAGAATGGTTAAGGGCCGCATGTGGCCCAATGGACGGTGGTTGAGAATCACTGGTTTAAACAACAGTGTTGACAGGTTAGCTAATTAAATTGTTGTTGCATTTGTATTCACATTTTTTTGCTGCACGCCAATTTGTTTATAAGCCATGAGCACGAAAAAACCCACAATCGCCTTTTAATTCCAAGTCCGTTAGAAATACAACAATGTGTTTATTGTGGCTAGCTTATGTTTGCACATGACCTTAGCTTAGTCAGAAGCTACTTATTGAAACATTGAACCACAAGAGAACACGCATGACAAGAAATTGTCTTGAAACGACATACTGGACACCGTAGTACAATCTCGATGGAGGTTCGATTCCCACTCAAGTCGAAGTCGTCCACAATTCCTATCAAAGCTAGTGTAATCCGCTATTACCACAGCGAACTCGCAGCATCAGGCTAAAACAGGTCGTTAATATTTACATTGTGAAGTAAGCAACGATCATGCTGCTAAAGGCGAAACTCAATCTATTGCATTCCTATCACAGTTGGAAGTTCGATTTCCGCTCAAGACACATGTATGTGCACCATTAATGATCCCAAACAAGGGTGAAACTCAAGTATGGCTTCTTCCATTTTCGTTCAATCGCAGTCTTAATAACTTTACAAATCCTCACACTCCCTTATGTTTTTGTTTACAGTTTAAATATTGTAAAACATTTCATCCGCTAGATGCCACTAAGTAAAAAGCTATCTTTAAAAAGTCTTTGTTACACACGGCGGGGTAAAACCAGTAGCGTTGACAGGGGGCTTAGGGGTTAATTTTTTACTCTGGTCCAAGATAAGTCTAGAGGCCTGTAACCTTTCTAAGGGGATCTTTACAAAACCACCAAGTATTCTCTAGATATAGTGCGTTTTTCTTAGAGAAGTATCTTGGTTTAAAGCCTGAAGATCCCATTGGTACCGAGCCTAAATTATCTTCTCAACGGCCCTGGGTTGAACCATCGTTCCTTGATCATTTAATGTTTTGTTTACAAGCCCAACATACCGGAAGCATTGAGAGTTGAGACCTCTAGGTGTGCGCTTGAGCAACGCGCGTTAAGGACTGCTCTCCATTCAGCGGCACCTAGTGAATGGAGTAATTCCCTAGCTACAACACTTCAACAATCGAAAAACTTCACTCTGCCAATCTCGGTAACCGGCCCTGTGTCAAAAGCCTCTACAAGTATGCGAAACTACCGGGAATAACCAATCAAGGCTTTGTCAGTCCGAGGATAAAGATTCAAAACCAACCAACCAACGACCTGGTCATCAAACCCACCTTTTTCACATTAATGTAATTCTGCAAACTTAAAAATCGTTGACAAAAGACTTATCTGCAGGCGGAGATTGATCAGACCGAAAATTAAAGTCATCCAGAATAAAATGAAAGTCGCATGGACTTTTCTGAATTGGTAATTGCAACTTTTGATTGAGAACCTGCAGCCATCACATAGGCACTAAATGTAATTCGTTTAAAAATACATAGTTATCACGATTCAAATATTTTGGCATCCAATGTTTTTGCTTTGTGGAGTAGTGATAACTGTTAGTGTCATTAGTATTATTTTTATGTCGTTGTGATAGATCTGTAGCCTAGGCTTAAGATTTATTGCTGCAACAGCAATGGCATGTTTCGATCTGTATCATATTTTTGATATTTAGTTTCACTTCAAGGAAGGCGATACTGTCCGTGTCAACGCAAGAATCGTAATCAGTGAGAATTGTTATTTCTTTTATTTTACTTAGAACAAGTCAGTGGTGACATTTAACGGGTAGTTTTGTCGGCAGTCTATTGTAGCAAGAATTGAAAGTGATAAACACCATGTTTTGCCCATGAGCAGTTTTGATATACTGTACATTGGAAGTTTTTTAGCACTCAGCACAAGGCTGAGGACTCATTGTAGAACAGCAAGCATTAACATTGTTGCTTGTAAAAGCCTTGGTGGCTAGTGTGGAGGCTACACCGGTACGACTACCGAAACGCAATGCTCAGCCTTATCCCGACGCCAGATAGATCGCTACTTCTGCGCAACTGCGCAGTAGGCTTCAATTGTACATCCTTGGCAACAGCTGGTTTGATTTCTTTCCATTACTGTAAGAATTCAATGGACCGGTAAAGGCAGCACTTGATAGCTTTGTGGCAGAAATTAGTGGTGCGAAACTGATGAGCTAAGCCTCATGAGCAAAACACGGTGTATCGCTGTCAATTCTTGGTACACTTGGCTGTGGATGAAGATTTGATAAATATCAATCACATTTAAAGTTTTTTCGTTTATTCAAGGCTCGAAAGTTTATACAACGTTGCATTATAAAGCTATATGTCGTATTCCAATACGTTAAAATACATTAGAATTTGCTTGTAGTGACAATTGAAAGGACGTTCGAAAAAGCGTCGCTAATAGCGAATTGTTACAAAAGCAGAATTCAACTATATGTAGTTTAAAAACGGGACTTTGCAACAGATGCTACTGTGGCGAAATGTCATTACAATCGAAGTCATTATGATCGAATTCTACTTTATATTTTTTCGATGTATTTAATCTTTCGAAAGGATCAGGCTTACTGCGTGGTCATCATCATCGTCGTCTGAGCTTCTGGGGCCGAGGGTCTATCCTTTTACCACCCCCAGATTCACGATGTTCCCGGACTACACTGGAAGGCTACTAGAGAGCAGCCAGTCTTTAGTTTCATCATCCATGACGCGCAGACCTTCCACTCCGTTAGGTGGCTTGAAGATGGTACAGTCATTGATGATGTGGTCTGCGGTCTGTTCCTCGGCACTACATTCACAGGAGGAGGAAGAAGCCATTCCCCATTGGTGCATGGTTGAGCGGAAAAGCCCGACGCCCGTACGAAGACGGTTGAGGCGCACCCATGCCTGTCTCTGTAGTGTCAGGCCGATGGGGCGTGTGTCGGCGTCGGGGATGAATGAATGGAGTCTGGTGGTGCTTGACCTCCATTCAGAATTCCATTTATGGTCCGCCCAAGTAGCCGCAGAGATGTCTTGTTCATCAGCTTCGTTGATCAGAAGCCGAGCGGCTGGCACGAATGGGTGTCTTGATTTCAGTCGGCGAGGGTGCCCGTTTGGGAAGGCAGAGATCTTGTGGTGGAGAAGATGGTTAGGCTCCAGTGCCCGTCGACCGAGGGACAGAGTGGCTTCTTCGCGACGAAGCTCAGTAGGTTGGATGCCAGCGAGAATGGGGAGATTGTCCAATGGTGTGGGACGCAGGCATCCGGTCACTGTGCGCAGGGCGCTGTTTATGGCAGTGTCAATGTTGTGGCGGTGAGCATTGCGGCACTGCGGCACCGCCACAACTGCGTGGTGAATTTATTTGAGTGAGTGTAAGTTATTTACAAACAAAAACAAGGGACACAATCTAGTAAGTTATGCACATTGGCCACATGTTAGTTTTCAGTGTAGTGTGATGATCAAGTTTTTGGATTGCAAATATACAAACTAGATGTGGTATTGTGTGAATTCTGACGTCATGAATGAAATGCAATGCACCGAATAATTTCAATCTTTAAACCCAGATAAGACAACCTTGATATTCTTTAATGAGCGTGTAATCAAATTATGAAAAAAATTTGTTAGATTTACAGTTGGTGAATTTGTGAAGAGAATTGTATGGGATTGTGTTTCTTCTGCCAATACCCATGAGAAAGATAAGAACATTAGCTGCATGGGACATTAGCTGTATGGGACATTAGCTGCATGCGACGGGACAGCTGGGGGTTTCCGTATCCACACCTGGACAAAGTTGGGAAGAAACCTGGAACAATAATAAATTTATTCAGCATAGCTGTCTTCACAGTTCAATGCTTGGTAGTTCCATAGTTCAAACTTTCATGTGCAAAACTGAAACTATGGACACTTCAGCATTTGCACAACGCGAAATGTTTCAAACTAAACTGTTGAAAGTAATTGATTCTGGTTGTGCTTAAAGGCTTAGTCTACATCATACATAAGTGGCAACACTGTTGTTTATGGATAGGCTAAAAAGTTGAAAAAAATAACAGATTGAACAACTTGACATCTTTATTGATAACTGATAAAGAGTTAAAAGCATTTTTGTAGCATTCCATGCTTCTTTCTTCAACTGCATGTCTTCCTTGGTTGTTCTGCTTGCATTTTGTTTTTGCTTACACGTTTTTACGTATTATGTTTTATTACGTTTATAAGTTTTATGTTTTACGTCATTATGTTTTACGTCTTACATTTTATTACGTTTATAAATCACGTTTTACTTTGTTACGTTTTACATTTTATTACGTTTTTAAGTCATGTTTTACGTTGTTACGTTTTACATCCACAACACCAAGGAGGAATCTTTGTTGGAATGTTCTTTTTACCTGAATACTTCCGTGTATGCATATTCTGGATCTTATTTGCGATCCGGTACCGCAAGAGAAGTATCGCGTCCTGCATCGAGAATACGACGACCATTCGCCCCACGCAGGACCAGCTTGTCTTGGAGGACCTACGCAATACGCATGAAACAATTTTGTAACCATACAGACTATTCTAGAATCGAAAACAAAACTTATAGCAAGTATTTTTAATGGGTGAAAGAAAGTGTCAAAACTAATTGTAGTGGTTATAAAATATCTATTTGCTGTTATTTTTTTGTGGAGACAGCATTCCGTATTTGTAGGGATAGGGAATTATTCCAGGCTCCAGCAGTGGCGTTTCCAATAATATAAACAATAATTAATTTTAAACAATAACACAATTTTAAACAATAATTGTATATTTTCAAGTTTTAAGTAATTACTTTTTGTTTATTATTGTTTACATAAATTTCGTTTTCATATGTGTGGAAAAAAACATAACAGTTTTTGTGAGAAATGTGTGGAAACTGGAGGAAAAAGAAACGAGAATTAAGTTTGTGAAAAGAGCAAAAGAGCTGGTAAACATGAGTGCGCAGGACTTGTGGGCTTCATTTCAGAAAGGTGTCCTAGCAGCATGTGATGAAGTATGTGGGAAAAAGAAAGTGAGGAGGGTTCGTGGAGACACATGGTGGTGGGATGAGGAGGTGAAGCATGCGATTTCACAGAAAAGAGATGCGTACAGGCAGTGGCGCAAAAATGGGTCAGAAGAGAATAAAAAGAAGTATAAGAGTATGAAAAAGAAGGCAAAGAGGGTTGTTGCAAGAGCTATGAAGAATGGTGCTGAGGAGGAACTTAATAAAATGGGGGAAAGCCAAAACAAAGTATTCAGACTCATAAAGCAAATGAAAAAGGATGGGAAAGATATTGTAGGGGGAAGATGTATAAGGAGTGGAGATGGGAAGTTGCATTTCAGCCCGGAAAGCAGAGGAGAAGTGTGGAAGGAACATATGGAAAATGTTATGAATAAGGAGAATGTATGGGATCATATGACAGAGGTTGATCTGGTGGAGGGTCCAGTGGGAAAAGTTACTCGTGATGAAGTGGTGGAGGCAATGGGACAAATAAAACTGCATAAAGCAGCTGGTCCATCAGAAGTGAGCGTAGAGATGATAAAAGCAAGTGGAGAGTTGGGAATTGAAGTAATGCTACAACTTAGCCAAAGGGTATTAGATGGAGAGGGAATGCCGGAGGAGTGGAAGCATAGTATTGTTGTTCCACTGTTCAAGAGAAAAGGGGATGTGAGAAGTTGCAGTGCATATAGAGGTGTAAAACTACTAGAGCATGGAATGAAAATTGTGGAGCGAATAATAGAAAAGAGGTTGAGAACATTGGTGAAATTAAATAATATGCAGTTTGGATTTATGCCAGGAAAAGGTACAGTGGATGCTCTGTTTATATTGAGAAGAATGCAAGAGGAATACCGAGAGAAGCAGAGAAAACTATATATGTGTTTCGTCGACTTAGAAAAGGCATTTGACAGAGTACCAAGGAAAGTGATGGAATGGGCAATGAGGAAAAGAGGTATACCGGAGGTATTAGTGAGAGCTGTGATGTCTATGTATGAGGATGCAAGAACAAAAGTGAGAGTTGGATCAAATTATTCAAACGAGTTTTCTGTGAAGGTTGGTGTACACCAGGGATCAGTTTTGTCACCTCTGATATTTGCTATTGTGGTTGACGTTGTAACTGAAGGAGTGAGGGAGGGCTTATTGAGTGAAATTTTGTATGCAGACGACCTGGTCTTGACAAGTAATAGTATGGAGGGAATGGAAAGAAGCATTTGAAACCAAGGGTATGAAGGTGAATCTTGAAAAAACAAAAGTGATGGTGAGTGGAGCAGAAGGAACAGTTGTTGAGAGCAAAGTAGATCCCTGTGGAATATGTGGCAAGAGAGTGATGAGAAATTCAATGCAATGCAAGGAATGTGGAAAGTGGGTACATGCAAGATGTGCTAATGGCAAGAGAGCCGCAACAAGATTGGCGAAGTGCTTTGTTTGTGGGAAATGCAGTAAAGGAAGGAATGAAGTGGAAGGCCATGATGATGAGTTCTGCCATGGCATCGAAACAGTGACAGACTTCTGTTATCTGGGTGATCGGATAAATGGAAGTGGTGGATGTGAAGCAGCGGTGACAACAAGGGCAAGATTGGGCTGGGCAAAGTTCAGGGAATGTGGGGAAATGTTGTATGGCAGAAAATTTTCACTAAGGATGAAAGGAAAAGTATATCGGAGCTGTGTGCGGCCTGCAATGCTATATGGTAGCGAGACATGGGTATTGAGAGAGAGTGAACTGGCAATCCTGAGAAGAACGGAAAGGTCAATGGTGAGAGCAATGTGTGGGGTGAAAACGAGAAGGGAAAAAAGGACTGAAGAATTGTTGGATATGCTAGAGATGAGAGAGACCATAGACCAACTGGCATGGGCAAATGGAGTAAGATGGTATGGACATGTGATAAGGAAGGAGGAAGGAAGTTTTCTTAGAAGGGCACTAGATCTAAAGGTGGATGGGAAGAGGAAACGTGGTCGTCCAAGAAGAACGTGGAAACAACAAGTGAAGGATGAGTTTAAAAAGTCGGACTGAAGGAGGAAGATGCAAGGAACAGGGTGAAATGGAGAAAAGGGATTAAGACAATTGCTGCGCGGAAACAATCGGCCACCCCCACTAGTGGGGAACAAACCGACGATGGATTATGATGATATGCTCTATATAGCAATGCATGTTGTTTTTAACTGAACATGGTTGTTGTTTGAATTCAGATCTGGAAACTTCGAGCTCAAACTTTCACATATTCTTGCAAAAATCGGTAATTTTTTGCAAAGCGGCTTAAGCAAACTTCACAAAAATCTGTAAAATATTGCTGAGTTTTACTCAGCAGGGGAATAAAATGAAACAGTTCCGTTGTGATGACTTTTGCTACTTTTTATTTTATATAATTACTAAAACATAATAAAAAGTAAGAGCTTGTATTACTGTATCATTTAATGTTTGTTCAATTACTGCATTTCCTATATTTAGTTATAATTTTATTATGTTTAATCAAACATTCTATGATAAAACATTTATTTGTTGCTTCACATTAAGCGTGAGACCCAGTTACGGTGTTGCATTTCATGGAGTCATAAGAAAAAAATGTTAAAAGTTACTTACAAGGGTGAGTGTTGCAGGGGCCAGTGTCGGTGCTCTTCCCGGGTAGCTTATTGCAGTTTCTCAAAGACGTTGTGTATCGACGATTGGGGACACATGTTCGGGTTCTTCTTTTGATTCCCCTGTTGCAAGTTTTTGAACACGTCATAAAAGGAGTCCAAGGCCCCCATGAATACGTCACACATGGGGGTAAGGGCCCCCTGCAGCGCCGAGTATCAATAAAATTGCCTCGACAATTTTTTTTGGCTAGCGTTGGATGAGTTACATAAAGACAAATTCTTCTTCTTGTTTGTTCTCCCTTTCCGCAGGTTACTGGACAATCACTCCAAGACTTCCATGAACTCCATCTTGGGTCTATAAAACACAATTTTTACTATTTTATGACAACGCGGTGTGGAAAATTTGAAGTAAATGCCTATTTATATCACTATGAGCTCTATGAAACTACGTGTTGTATGGGGGTCAAAGCTACAAAATCTATTCTTTTAAAAAATAAGTTTTTTTTTTTAGAAATATCTTGTGATCATTCAGTTTATACAGTTTTAGTGTTTCATTGTTTGTGGGAGGCTTTATCCTCGGACTGAGAAAGAGTCTTTGAGCGCTTAGCCCTGGCAGTTCCGCATACTTGTAGAGGCTTTGAACCATTGACGCAGACCTGATCCCCGAGTTTGACAGTGCGAGGTTTCGGATTGTTGAAGTGTTATTGTCTGTGAATTACTCCATCCACTCGGTGAGAATTTAAATGGAAAGGAGTCCTGGATATTCCTTGTTTAAGCGCACACCTAAATAATTGGGCCAGAACTTGCAGTTGCTTTCGTTCAAAAAGTAAGGCGCTGAACCTACTGAGTTAGCGAGGCGGACTCAATACTTCAAACAACGTGGTTTATTAACTCTTTCGCGCCCAGCATCATTTTAAAATGATTTGCGGTTTAATGCGAAACGCCCAGCATCATTTTAAAATGATTTGAGGTTTAATGCTAAACGCCCAGCATCATTTTAAAATGATGCTGTTTGAAGCGTGATATAAAACTTTGTCTTTGTAGCAGAATATCTACAAATTTACAGGTCCCTTTTAAAATGCTTATTTTATTGATATTCTCGTGTTTTTCAAAAAAAAAAATGCTCAAATTTGACAAAGTGTGGTTACTTTTAGCCAACAGTTAAAAGAAAAGTATGTACTAAAGGAACAAGGCATGTTTGATTTTTCCTTGATACTTCATATCATTAGGAAGTCCACTGAAGAAAAAAAATCTTTTTAGGTTCTACAGAAAAGGTGGGAGTATTTTTTTTGTAAGATCCTTCATTTTCACAAAATTTTTAACAAAAAAAAAAGTTAAAAAAGTACACATTTTGAAAATACTGCATCTTCAAATGTGTTGTATTAGGAAAGTAGGTTCTTACATTTATAGTCAGAACTTGAAATTATCTTTACAGTGAGATATTCCATGTCAAAATACGCAATCGGTGTCACGCGTGTCAACTCGTTAAAGTTAGAGAAAAAATAGCAAAAATGCCTGGGTTTTGCGGTCAAACCGTGCAAAATCGCTGGGCGCGAAAGAGTTAAAGAACAATAACTGCTATCAAAACCCTGTTTCGACCTTCCACGTTTCATTAGTGCGGTGAAGACTAGTTACTGGACAAACAATTCAGGTCTTCAGGAATATAATAATGCTTGTTTTTATTTATCGCTGTGTCCATCGCAGAATGCGTTGCTCCTCAGCGTTTTACACAAAGCAGATAGTGTCAATGAAGCCGTATGGAGGCGCAACTGCGTATATTATTACCAGAACCCATTCCATTGCTCAGTGACAGTAGTAATTAATATTACTATATTAGTAACATATATTAAACAAATACTAACCAGCTAGATACTAACAATGCTCATTTATATAATTTAAAATGTACAGACATAATTTCGATAGTGAAAGTAATTTTCTATAATTTCCATATTAATAATAATATAATGTCAATTTCGAACGTTTTCAGGCATGTTACTTGATAAGGGCTAACATGTGTGTGGCCAAAAACGTTCCTAATTTATAGTTTATTTTCACTTTAATGTATTATGTTAAACGCCGTATTGTAGCTAGGTTCTATCTGTTTATTTAAAATGCACAGACAAACTCATAACTTTTTGTTTAAGAAATTCCATTCTGAGCCACACAGATCTGAAAGTTAATCACATTTCCATTGGTTTTGGTTTGTTGATGAAGGTCAACGTTTCGGACCAAATATTTACATTTTGTCGTGATGGGAGGTCGAGGTGTTTTTACATTCATACTTATTACAGCTGCCAAGAATCGGAGTGGCACTGCAACTACATTAACCTGATTAATTCCGATTTACTGCTTCAAGTACAAATCAGTAGATTTTATAGTAACAAAAAAATTTCTGCTGTCTTGTTTACAGTTAGACTAATTATTAATTTATCGATTCTTACTTGGCGGATAGGACCTTACAGCACAAGTTCGTAGGGGAGTGCTCAATCTTGATCTAGTTAACAATATCAAATGATAAGGCCAAGTCTCAACACCACGAAAGAGAGGAAGTCTATCCAAGTTGCACCTAGACATAGAGAGGAAATTGTAATCATGTTTTATATTTAATTTCACAAACTCAAATTTGTAAAATATCGACAACTTTTTACACGATCATATAATTCAAATAACCCAAGATACTTTTGTGCGGTATTATACTTTTTGGAAGTTTTTAAGCTTTCTAAGCGGTTTAATAAAGACTGCCCCTGTTGTTGCTATCTCTACTTTGTTAAACTGTCTGAGTAAATGTGACTGTCCTCTTACAGGACCAAACGTTTCTAGCTCTAGATAGACAGAATATTACTTACGTGTCTTTGATGGCTCCGGATTGTATGAAATTGGCAAGAGATCGAAAGTTTAACTCACTTCTTCTGCTCCTTTCTGACATACAGCGTGTGTACGCGCGTAATCCGCGCCGTGGAGGACTGCGGTCATAAGGTCCTGACGTCAGCCTTGACAATGGGATTGACGTCAGTGATGACCGTGTATCATATATCGAACATATCCTCTCACGTGTGGGTAAACTGAACAATTGCACAGGAATACTTTCACTCGATCTCTTTTTGCGTCTATTAGAAGGATGTTGATCTGTGAACAAAGATATTTACGTAGCGGAATGCATAAGATACCTGTTGGTTGTGGAACCGAATAATGATAATCGAATATCCGAATAGCACTGCAAGGCACTCGAAAGGGTGGAGGTTCGACATTTAGTTGTTGTTGTTGATACAGTTTGAAACTGAAATTGATACAGTTCAATAATGCTTTTTATTATCTAATTCAATTATCTATTTTCAATTATTATATCTATTTTCAATTATCTAACATCAAAAGTACTTTTGGTTCCTGTCTTATTTGGACAGCTTATTTTTCTTGACGCAGCCGGGATTGTTTGGATTATTTTCCGTGCCATATCTCATACTTTCATCTTGTCTTCAACAGACACAACAACTGTTTCACCTTTCAAACATGAAGCCACCTTAAAACTGTAACGACAATTAGGCCTACTGGTCCAGTACAATGTGTAGTTAAGTAGTTCCCAGACAGCAACATCCATCATTGTTAGACGTTTACGTTAAATTGAATGACGTTGAATTGACGTTGAATCAATGTAAAAATGATGGATTTTGCTGTCTGGGTACAACTCTATAGCTAACTCCACCGCAGGAAAGCAGCCCTGATTGTTCTATTGGTGACGTTATTGAAAGTGATGCATCCATGACTGGATTTATTACAAGAGTTCCCAACCTTTTTTACACCGTGGCCCTCCTAAAGTATTTGAAAAATTAATGCCCCCCCCTATATTTTTCAACGTTTTGAAAAAATTAAGAAACGTCACAACAACCGGGAATTAAAGACCATTTCATGAAGATTTGGGCAAATGCACTATTATTTTTATTAAATTTTAATTTATTTATTTTATTATATAGTGTTGGAGTGGACTTAGAGATGATAAATTAAAAAAATTATTATTTTTCAAATTTTTCCACGGCTCCCTTGAAAAAGGCTCATGGTCCACTTGGGAGCCATGGCTCCCAGGTTGGGAACCCCTGATTTATATTAAAGTAAATTTGTAGGAAACAATTCATGCAACAACTGGAAAACCACAACTTATGAAATGTTGTAGGAAAATAAAGCAACCGGGTAATCGAATATCGGATAATATAATATCGGTTAACCGGGGTTCAGATAATCGAGAAAGCACTTCAGTATTAATAATACAAAAAAAAAAACGCTCAACGCCTAACAAAAAGCCAAGCAAAGCAAATTACATCAAATGCTGGCACTTGTCTCTAAAACCTATTACGGACTGTTTCTCCCTTGGTTCATATTTAAATATCTATTTGACGGTGTCTGACGTTTTCTTCGTAAACAGTTCTTCGTAAAGCAATTCTTCGTAAGCAATTTTTCGTAAAACAATTCTTCGTAAACTTAATTCTTTGTAAAACAATTCTTCTCAAAGCATTTATTCGTGCATGCAATGGAGATTTGATGTATGCGAAGAAATGCTTTACGAAAAATTCTTTTACGGATTTCATTTCACCAACAACTGTTTACGAACAATTGTTTTACGAAGAATTGCTTACGAAGAATTGCTTTACGAAGAATTGTTTACGAAGAATTCGCCTATAACCCTATTTGACTAAGAACCTTCTGATGATCCCAAACAAGGGAGAAATAGTTTGTATAATAGGTTTTAGAAACTAGTACCTGCATTTCATATAATGAATATGCATATGTCATAATTGTTAGGCCTGACAAATATGACTGATCAAAGTGTACCTACTCATTCCCTCTATCTGCACTGTCTAAGTATCAAAGGATCGGTCAACAGTCTCAATATTTTAAAATATTGAGACTGTTGACCGATGCTTTGATACTTAGACAGTGCAGATAGATCAAGTAGTAATGGACAAAGGATCGTCGCAGCATAGCAGCAGCTCAGGTAGTCAGGCAGATCTCCTCCCTCAGTTTAAAACTAGAGACCTTCAAAGACATACTCATATTCCCGTTATGGTCCTCAAGAAAATCCTCTATGCAGTTGATCAGTCCGGTTCTGACTGTTCCCGGGTTAAATCTTGCTTTTACTGCGTTTGTCCAACATTGCTGGCCATCCTCAAGATTCCTGGAATCAAATCAAACTTAATCTATTGGTTTTTACTAAAATCTCAGAAGATTTAAACTGTAATACTTTACTTACAGTATTTGAAGTGAAAATCATATAATTTTCTGTTCAACCTTTAGTATTATGCTATTAATATTGAAAAGAGAATGTTTTACATATTATGCATAAAACAGTTTTTCATTAGGGATCTTCAAAATGTTTCGCAACTAGACTAGGAGTTATACGTATATAAACAATTAGTTTTGGAAGATTTGCTACATTTTATTGGGTCACGTTTTTTTCATTTTTCTTCTGTTATATTTTATTCTAACAAGTGTTACATAAGTTTCTCGGCAGCCGATTTGTAGCAAGGAGAAACATATTGTTGATTGGATGGTCTGAATGGCTAGCGTGGAAGCTACACCGTTATGGTTGGCGAATCGCAGCTGCTCGCTGTACTAGTGAGTGCTCAGCCTTGTGCTGATAGCCGGGAAGAACGCCCCTTTCTTCACAAGTGTTACATAAGGTTGCTTAGGATGTGTTGAGGCCATTTTAATGCATAAAAACCATCAATACATACAGATAGTCTATTATGTTGTCGGGCAAATGCTGACGTGTAAAACCAAACCGATGAGTACAAATTATTAGATGCTACTACATCCTTAAACAAGAAAGATTCTTCTAGGAAAAGATGAGTTTTGATTTTTTAAGATGAAGAGGAGGTCCCACGTTCCTATCCATCATCCTCTGTGTTCATGATTCATCATTTCATGTTCAGCATTCCATGTTTCAGGTTCAGCATTCCATGTTTCATGTTCAACATTTTATGTTTCATGTTCAGCATTCCGTGTTTCATGTTCAGCATTCCATGTTTCATGTTCAGCATTCCATGTTTCATGCTCAGCATTCCATGTTTCATGTTCAGCATTCTATGTTTCATGTTCAGCATTCCATGTTTCATGTTCAACATTTTATGTTTCAGGTTCAGCATTCCATGTTTCATGTTCAACATTTTATGTTTCATGTTCAGCATTCCATGTTTCATGTTCAGCATTCCATGTTTCATGCTCAGCATTCCATGTTTCATGTTCAGCATTTCATGTTTCATGTTCAGCATTCTATGTTTCATGTTCAGCATTCCATGTTTCATGTTCAACATTTTATGTTTCAGGTTCAGCATTCCATGTTTCATGTTCAACATTTTATGTTTCATGTTCAGCATTCCATGTTTCATGTTCAGCATTCCATGTTTCATGCTCAGCATTCCATGTTTCATGTTCAGCATTTCATGTTTCATGTTCAGCATTCCATGTTTCATGTTCAGCATTTCATGTTTCATGTTCAGCATTCTATGTTTCATGTTCAGCATTCCATGTTTCATGTTAAGCATTTTATGTTTCATGTTCAGCATTTTATGTTTTATGTTCAGCATTCCATGTTTCATAATCAGCTTTCCATGTTTCATGTTCAGCATTTTATGTTTCATGTTCAGCATTTTATATTTCTTGTTCACATTTCCGATAAATTTATACAGGATTTAAAGGCATTCGCTTCAATGCAATAACGCATTTGTTAAAACTGATTCTGCCTAACACTGACAACCACTTGTCTTTCCACTTAAATTTATACAATTTGGAAACTTGCTTTTTTCAAAATAAGCAAACTAAACCAAGCAACAACACGGCTTTTAACATGATACACGAAACAAAATCGGCAAAAGTTTTCGGCTATAGCCTACATCTAGCCATTGTCAAGATTTTGAACAATACGAAGAAAAGCGGTTCAAACATTTGCGAAAACTGCTTTACACTGTAAACGTTCTCGGCTATATATTTAGCCATTGTCAAGCCTTTGGAAAGTTTGATTTACAATTAATACGAACTGCTAGAGAATGTACAGTATTGCGCAGAAAATCGGTTTAAACGTTTGAGAAAAGTACTTCACACTGCTCAAATAGCAAATAACAAGACAAAAGATTATGCAAAAAAACAAATGAAGTTGAAATAGACAAAAAATAATTTATGTTGCTTAGAGAAATGACTGAAATCCCGGAATTTTAACCTTTTTTTGCAATCCCGATCTTGGAAGTATTTTTCTTGAAATTCTACATTAAAGTTGCGGCACTGTCAAATAAACTAATTACTTGCTTGTCGATTCTACCTGCATCAAAGTAATTTCTTTTGTTTTTTGACGGCAACACTTAAGATCCCTAAAACTTTGAAACAATCTCTAATGTAAAAAGGCTTTTATGTTTAGCCGAAAACGTTTGCATTTTAATATGTTTCTTTCATCGTATTAAATACCTTGTTGCTGGATGACAGTTGCTCATCTCAAGTTATGACGCATTACTTACTGGCATTCTGATAATCCATTTGTCAGTTGATACCATTCCGAGTCTTGGATTCCCCACCCTACAACAGTTCTCCAGTCAAAACTGGAACCAACCTGAAGAAAAAAGAAAGTTTAACTTTTTTTATTTCTTGAACTGAAAAGCAAATGTTGTGGTCTAAATTGTCCAGTGTCTACCGTTAACTCAGTTGATTAACTTTGGTTGGCGCCGACTTTATACGTAGATCAAGCAGAGCTGGTTCGGCTCTCGGGGTGTGCACTTGAGCAACGCATTTTAATGACTGTTCTCCATTTAACGGAACCTCTGATGCATTCTTTTCATAGTCTGCTATGTTTTTCCACCATCATCAAAGCAGTTCTACTTGTCTAAATTCAGTCTTTAAAATGTGGACGGAAGTATAAGGCTGGGGTAGATAAATAGCCTACGCCAGACGTTTTTTTAGAAGGTTAGAAAATCCTTTAGAAAACAATTTTAAAAATATGACTTTGCCGATCTTACTAGATCGTCCATGCATTGAGTGAAGTATTCTCCTCTACTGACGATGGCGCGTTTGCGTCTACGCTTTCTGCCCCAAGACAATGCATTGATGCAGCCTGCAATACAGTAAGGTTTTTTTTTCTTTTTTGTCGTCCCAAGCTTACACCCGGTAAATTAAGATTTGTCTCAGAGATTAACCTGTTGCGTTATTGCTAGCGCCTTCATGAAGTAACATCCCTGCAGCAAGTTCTCTTCTCAATGCTCGTTGTAACTTAATGACTTATGGACAATGTCACGTTGTGTATGGCTGTCAGCAAAACTCTGAGTGCCATCCACTTTAGGAGCACTGCTTGTCGTTTACTATAATAATAGGCATTGATATTATGTCAAAGTAGGCTAAGAGTTGCATACTTCCTTATCGCCCGCCATTATGTATACACCGACAAACCAATGTAGCCTACATACCTTGACAATGGCCAATAAACAACAACAATACACTCAATGATGCAACAAGTGAAACTAAAGAAGCCATTTTCTTTGCTCATTCACAGCTTCATGTCATCACCATTGCTGCTCAGTGCTGCAATAAATAGCTGGCAGCAATTACTAAGATATCATGGAATGTTAAACCAATCACAGTATAAATAGAACCGAAGATTGGACTTTCCAAATGCCATTGCAGATGAAATCAACACAAATTGCCTGAGGCAAAATAATATGAAAAAATTGCATCAACAGTTTAATAAACTAGCTTGTCAACATTACTAACTACTCTATGGTTGCAAAAATGGAAATGGAATTTTACATTTGCAGATTTTAAGCATTTTCTTCTATTTGAAAACGTCGTGTCTAAAGCAAGTGCTAAAACTCCACTACTGAAAAAAGCTATAATTTTAGAGAAAAAAAAAAGTTACAGAAAAAGTCTTATGTTTTACAACGTCCGGTAAAAAGATACACGACTTCTAAAACCAACACGCAACAAAAACTCTGTTGATTTTTACTTGTATCTTATGAACGTCTTTTGGTGAGACTCGTTTTCTGCGTATCTTTATGTGAATTCGCAGATTTAAATTGGACGAGAAGACAAAATAGTCGGAAAAATTTTGGCGTGTCCAGAGTCGGAGTCGCCCAGTTATAAACTGAAGAGTCGGAGTCGTATATTTTTACCTTTTCTGTCTTCAGCTCAATAATACTTTAACACAATATTCAACCGGAACTTAAACAAAAGGTTTGAGGTATTTACTGCTTTTTTATTACTGTACCGTTCTTTCAACAACCACGCCCACCAAATTTAATCCACCCTGTGTAGATGTGATGAGCTGTAACTTTTCAACCACTAGCCAGTAGACAGATTTTCCGCCGGCTCGGTTTCCTTTTCTTGGATTTGATAAACCGTTCATGTTGTTATTCCTTGGTTCGGCTGTGAGGTGAGGATGGTAGGACCACATTAAGCCCCTTCTAGGACAAGGAACAAATCAAATAGAAGATTTCATTTTACCAACTAATCAGGATCACATGATCGGATAAGTAGGAGGCTTGTCCGCTGCGCCCTTCCAGCTTATCAAGAGTGTGATGGGGAAAAGTAGTTAGTACAATGATAACAAGTATGGGGTATAGTAATAAATTCTTTACAAAATTGATTTCTTGCAAGCATGGTATAACCTTAGAGTTTAGACAACAGTGTTGACAGGTTAGCTTATTAAATTGTTGTGGCATTTATATTCACATTCTTTTGCTGCACGCCAATTTGTTTATAAGCCATGAGCACGAAAAAACCCACAATCGACTTTTAATTCCAAGTCCGTTAGAAATACAACAATGTGTTTGTAGTGACTAGCTTATGTTTGCATATGATCTTAGCTTAGTCAGAGGCTACTTATTACGACATTGCACCACAAGAGAACACGTAGTTCTGAAATGCATAAAATAGCATCTTTAATTTTACTCGCAATCGTGTTCAGTGCATTCTTGTTTTTTGACCATTTGTGAATTTGTCATGCAATTCGTTACAAATATTATGTTGTACTGGGGAAGTGGCCTGCTGAGAGAAACCCTTGTAACTAACATTTGCAAATGGAGTCGTTCCACGAGTTTTTCAACGTCATAATGTTAGCATTGTTTTAAAAGTGGATGAAAGTGATAACGATAACATTATTCATTGTTGACGTATTGCGTTTTACGTTATATTTACTTATTACGCTGTGTTTTCGAATTACGTTTTACGTCATGTTTACGTATTACGTTTTACGTCATGTTTATGTTTACGTTTTACGTGCATGAATAAGACGTCAACTCATTGTAAAAAATTACTTTAGCAAGAAATGGCATCCGTAGCATTGCATTGCTGACTGTTTTCATTTCATTTTAAAAACAATCGCTTGCAGCTGCTTGGCGTCGACCCATTGTTTCTACATTCATTCGTTACAATGGTTACCAGTTATCAAATGCAGTTTAGAAATATAAAAAGGGCTTGCAAACTGTTTCATGTTACAGCGTATGCAAATGGAACCGTCCTGCATGGACTATTTCATTGTATTTCTGCAACTACTTCATTTTCGCCAAAATATTTTGAGATTTTGCGATCAATATTGGGCCCTTTTAAACCTACTTTGTCACCAATATTATGCGTTTGAAAAAAATTAGTCAAAAATACTGTCATCAAGTGGAAGGTCTGTGAAAATAATACGTACCAACAGAAATGACGTCATGCAGCCAACTCGTGCTTTTATGGCATAAAATTGTTAAAATGTGGTTTTGAGTATTTTTGTGAACGTTTCACGTGATGGTTATTTTCTTCTAGAGAATTGAAGAAAAGTTCCAGAAGCATCAAACCAAATTCATTTGACAGTTCATTGATATAAGGCTTCAAGGGCATGTTATGTTTACTTTGCAATAGCATCTAAGCATACAAAAATCATTATTTTATATATTCAATAAAAAAGGTAAATTAATACATGTGCAGAAGGTAAAATGACACCCAACAGCATATTAAATTCCCTTTTGGGACTGTAATAAATGTTATTAGTCTGGTTGATTTAAATAAGTTGTTCTTCTCAAACATGACTTGCTACTTTGGGGAGAATCCATTATATAGGTTTTTGAAGCTACGCTGTCAAAAAAAAAACAAAAAACGAGAACAGCACAAAGTCCAAATTTTGAATAAATACTCGATCTAATTATCCTTTCCGTGTCCATCATGCAGAAGAAGCTTCACCGCACTAACAGCCTCATCTGTCATCTTCATGTCCATGCACAGTAACCGCGTAGCCTAATCAATTTTCATTTAGTGCTTTACTCTCAAATGGGATGTCTGCATTATTTTTACTGTAAATAATTAGTAATTACCTTTCGGGGGTATCAATTTATCTTCCATTAAAGTGACGATTTTAAAATTTCAATTAAAAAAAAAGTATAAGAAAAGTAGGAAGGTGAAAATGCTTTTGGAAAGTGTGCAAGAGATCAAAGTTTCACTTCAACCTAACTAGTTTGTGTCGCTTTATTTTCAGTTAACTTGGCAAAGTGTTGAAAACGTATCAAATTACTTTCCCTTTTCCTACAACTTTAACAGCACATAGTCCAAATTTTCAGAGATTAGCAAATCAAACAAAAACCTAATACTGCACTGTATTCGTTGTGTTTTATTTCAGTTAAGTTATGTCAGGTAAAGCTTGTATTGTGATCTATTTTACTGACTATACATTTTGTAGCTCGCGAGTGTTTGTAGTTTTTGGCAAGTGACTCGATCTCTTTTATTGAACAAGTTTGCCCAGTGCCCACCCCTGACCTAGACACTTGATATTGGACAAATCTTGCTGAATATAAGACTCACTGTGCAGTGTGCAGTGTGCATGGCTGTCTATTAATATGAAGAAACTATAGTATCTTTAAGCAAAAGAAAAAATATTTAAATGGATAAGCCGGTCAGAATTATCCATCGTTCTGGTTAAGAACCCATAATTAGACTAAAAAGGCTGAAGCCCATGGCCTCAGGCTTTGGGGGCCTCAAAATTTAAAATGTACCACGTATATTTAAAAACATTTAAACATAGTTCCTATATTTGGAGAAACTTTCGCATTGTAATAACTTCAAGATTTCTGGCAACCAGTTCTAATAAAGTAAAGTAGATATTTACAAACAGGTTTAATACAAATTAAATTTATGGTGTGTTTGTTTACTATGAACAGGGATTCTCTGTTCATGGCAAGGAAATATGACACAGGTTAAAGATCACATTTTAACTGTTAGCCTAGTTTGAAAATGGCTTGACTGTTAATAGTCATTGAGAAAATTATCTGCTAATATTTAATGAGCGAGGTTAGTTAATTATTTACTTTGACTGTTGTCCTATGTAACAGTAGCCTAATATCTCATAAATTGCCCCCCCCCCCGAAATATTTTTGTATGGCACCGACTAACAGAGTTTTAAGCGAAGCTATTGGCCAATAGATATTAATATACTGTCAGTGTCGGTCACATTTTTTTATGTCTGAAATGTCAAAACTATCGTTTCTGTAGGGTGGCAATTGGCTAGTAGATCGTATTGTCGTTTCGTATCCCTGCCAGTATGGGAACTTGTGCCACTTTTACAGTGTATACATTTTGACCATGCAGGCCCACTGTTTCTGGCAAATAAACCATCGATTGATTGATTGATTGTCAGATCTCGCAACGATGCAAATAAGCAGAACAACAATCTCAAGCAAACAGGTAGCGTAGGCTACACCTCCAAAGGCAGCAGTGGCCGAGTGGTTAGCGCGTTGGGCTCGCAGTCGAGAGCCTACATTTTCGACTCCAACCACTCGCACTTGCTGTTGTTTCTCTGGGCAAGAAACTTTACGATAATTGCCTCTACCCAGTGATCGATTTCGAGTAATGGGTAGTACCAAATTTAAGTCATGCGTAGAGTAGACCAGTGCTCTTCAACCTTTTTTGGTTTGGTGAACCCTTAAAGTTGTTGTGACGAGCTCATGCACCCTGTTTACTTAAAAGGTAAACTGAGGTAAAAGCGATATAAAAAATCATTATTTAATGACTGTTTTGTTGTTGCACATTATTAACTAACAACTCAAACCGAGGTATGATATCTTTTTCAATTGCTCCCCTCATCAATGGATCGATGTGTGTGATTGAATTTCTCTTTCGAGATTTGATTTCACACAAACAAGAAAAGCCGCTTTCGCATAAATACGTTGTTGGCATTTGAATAAGTACGGAAATTGCCCTTTCTGCTATGCTTTTGTATTCTGGCACATTTAACAGGTGCACCCAAAAGTCAGTGTATGGTGTCTCTTTAAATAATACTTTCATACCAAAATCGGATTGGAGATCAATCAAATCTTCAATTTCTGTAGTAGGCCCGTCATAAATGAAAGGTTGTAATATCCATGAACTGGCATTAAGTGTGGCATTCTGTTCAGCATTGAAATATTTCTCAAAGTTTTCTTGCAACAAATTAAGATGGGCATGAATAAGTGGCAACAGTTGCTCTTGACAATTGCTTCCATGTTCTTCCATGAAGTCGTGGAAAAGCGGAAAATCAGAGAAATTGTATGATGCAACTCGGTTCTGCCACAGTGGTAGTCTCTTCTTTATAACATTGACTTTGGACATGCTTCAAAAATATCCCCTTTCTACCCCTGCAAATTCAGATTAAGTTTATTGAGGTGTTCAAAAATGGAAGCCATATACGCAACTTTTGCCAACCAAAAATTGTCACGAAATTTGCTAGCTTGTTGGTTATGTTCCTCTGTTAAAAAAACTCCCAATTCTTCTCTAAGCAGAAAGATACGGCTAAGAACTTTGCCTCTGGAGAGCCACCGTACCTCCGTATGCAAGAGAAATTTTGTGAATGACGCGTCCATTTGTGCACACAACTTAGTGAACATCCTGCGTTTTTTTGCGCGGCTTCGAATATAGTTAACAATACCAACAACTTCCTGAATTACCTCTGCAAAAGTGGTACCGGCATCATTTTCGCCAATATTTTTTTCTTCACCTCCTCTTTTCATTTTCTTTGCGACAAGAGCTTCACGATGTAAGATGCAATGAACACCAACGCATTCAGG
Organism: Aplidium turbinatum; assembly: GCF_918807975.1. Taxonomy (NCBI): domain Eukaryota; kingdom Metazoa; phylum Chordata; class Ascidiacea; order Aplousobranchia; family Polyclinidae; genus Aplidium; species Aplidium turbinatum. The sequence goes on from NC_137474.1 coordinate 2,983,323, forward strand.
AGAAAGTTCTTTTATTTTTGTTACTTTTATCCTCTTTTCATTTTCTTTGCGACAAGAGCTTCACGATGTAAGATGCAATGAACACCAACGCATTCAGAGAAAGTTCTTTGCAAATCAGTGGTAACTGATTTACATTTTTCCCAACTAAGTCCTTTCTTCTTCATATAATCATTCAATTTCTCAAAAATAGAATTGGCGGTTGCATTCACTCCCAACGGTTTACAGAATAAGTAATGCTCTGTAATTGTTTTATGTGAAATATCAGCAAATCTACAAAACACAATGAGTTGAGCTTCTGAAGATATATCAGTTGTTTCGTCTAACTGGATGGCAAACGAAGGCGCTTCCTTCAACTTTTGTATCAACTGATCCTCCAAGTTTGTTGATATACTTTGACATCGGCGATAAACTGTGGTATCAGACAGAGAAATTTTTGAAACTCTATCAACTGCTTCTTTACCACCATGAATCAAATCTGCTGCTACTTTAAGACATGGTAATACTACTGATTCTAGCTCTGTATAAGGACGTTTGCTTTTAAGAACAACATGAGCCATCTTGAACGAAGCTAACACAATGTCTTTACTCTGTTTGCCTATCATTTGCAATTCAAAGGATCTTTGTTGCTTACGAATTGATGATAACTGTGACTCAAAAAACTCCTTGGACTTGTACTGGTGTTCAGGATGTTGTTTTTGAAGATGCAGCTCGAGTTTAGAAGGAACAAGATTGCAGTTGGCATACTTGACTGCACAAAACAGACAACTAGCCGATAGATACTGATTGTGTTTATCATCTGTTGAAAGATGGAAACCGTACTTCACATAATCCTCATTCCATCTTTTTCGTTTTAGCGTGGACACTGTTTGACTTTTGCGTTTCACATTTCTCCCGCCTTTGCAGGAATAGACGTCAGAGGAGTTTCAGTTTCCGTTGCACAACTTTGGCTATCTTCATGCCTTGCACTGCCTTCGTTTTGCTGAAAGACACTACCCTCGCTCGTTGATACAGAAGTTGAAGTTTTCGTAAAATATTTGAATAGAGACATCACAGACAAAATAGTTAAGTAAATAATAATATTATACCTAAAAAACAAAAATCAAATTAGACATCAACATTTAAAAAAATACAGAGGATTGTAGTAGCATTGCGGTCTATAAATACACAGTCAATATAGTCCTTCAGTTGCTGCAAAATGACTTGAAACCTACATCTTTTTTCTAATATCCTGAAAGTCAAATATTAGGCTAATGGTTCATTTTTGCTCACAGAAAGTTTTTGTAAAAAGTATCTGTTTAGTGTGACAAGTTTGTGATGCACCCGTGTATACCTTTTCGTACTGGTGCACCCCATGCATATTTTGGTGCACCCTAGGGTGCACCATGCACACCGGTTGAAGAGCACTGGAGTAGACAACCGGAAACAGACATTGCCGTTGGCTGCAGCGTGGGTCAGGTGTATGTCGGAAGGCGTACACCGATGCATAGCGCTCAAGTCCGCTTTCCCGCAATGCAGGATAAACATAATAAAACAAAACAAAAAAACAAAAAACTAATATGAACATTGTTTGAAAACTTTACTTTTAATGTTGTAGGCCTAATTGTTTGTATGTAATTTAACGTGGAAAGTAAACGCTCACACATATTTTGGCCATTCTTCAAAATAATGTTTCATAAATAATGTTTTAATTTTTATTGCCTTTAACCGCACTGCAGTATATTACTTTGTAAATATTATTTTGTATGTTATTCGCTCTGAGGATGCGCATTGTCATGGTGCGCGAAACGTCAGTGAAGCAATAAGTTAACCTGTTTGTAGTTGCTTTTACTTTCACTTTCATCAGATGAACGTTGCAAATAGTGCTATAAACGATAATTGTCCTAATAAACACCTAAACTTTTCAGTATTCTGAACTAAGTCGGCAGTTTTCAACCATTTTAAGTCAATGGCACATTTTTATTTATACTGAGGGTATAACTAGGGCATCGTAACTTCCTCTTCCCATTAATTAAGATTTAAGCCAGATCTACAGAACGGTAAATAAAATAGTTGGATGTGCGAAATGTGCGTTCTGTATGTTTTAATGGCAACCAACAATTTAAGTCGAAATGCTTATAAAGTGTAAGCTGATATTTTTCAATTGAAGGAGTAATCTTCGTAGAAGAAGCATGGCAAAGTTTATATGCTTACGACCTGTTTGTGCTTATTCAAGCGTGCAAGCGGTATGTGATGCACTTTTTTTAGGAAAAGGAAAGGATACCCTCAAATGACTCAACCAACTGCAATTGAGATCTGTGGCATAATTAAGACATGCTAACGTTTGACCAACCAAACTTTTTCTGATTAAAATATAAGACATCCGTCAATATACAATTAACGCCTGTCCAGCGCCTAGTTTGCTTTACACATCTTCTTGCTTAATGAGGCAGCAATTCAGAGTTCAGACACATGCGTGGTTGCACTGTCAAAAGTGCCTAAGTTGCATGCAGCAATAAACGCTTTGCTAACTTTGAACAGTGATATCAGCGTCTGAAACAGAACTAACCTACCTCCATATAATGAGCGGAGTATGTCAGCATAGGTCTTTATTAAGCTAATTAAAAAAATAAGTAGACTAAAGTTTCGTTAATTTTGAAACGATTGTTACTGCCAGTGATAGGCTAGCTCAGTTGGTTAGACCGTGGCTTCGTGAACAAAGAAGCTTCAAGATCAAGCGGCGATGGTTCGACTCTTGAGGTGTGCAACTGCTCTCCAATTCAGCGGTAGCAACTGTAGCAATTCACTGTAGCAACTGCTGTAGTTCACTGTAATTCACTGTAGCAACTGCTCTCCATTCAGCGGCACCTAATGGATGGAATAACTCCCCGGCAACTACACTTCGACAATCGGAAAACATCACTCTGTCAATCTCGGTAACTGGACCCTGCGTCAAAAGCCTGTACCAGTATGTGAAACTACCAGGAATAAACCTTTCAAGGCTTTGTCGGTCAGAGGATAAAGACTCACTAACAAACCAAACCGAAGTGGCAGCGTTATTTTTTCAACATTTGGCTTGATTCTGACTCTTAGAAAAAAGGTACCGTACCGTAACTTATTCTTTAATAATAGCCTACATTTTACAGTATTACAGCATTACTGTTGTCATGCCATGTCCACCAAAGGACGTCAGAACAGTGTAGTAGGCCTACATCCGTATACTGCATTGGGCGGTAATCCATTATAGCATGACAGGCTATGTACTTGTACTTCAATTTAAAGTCGCCTTTATTAGCCTCTAATATTAGAGCGGCATTAAGTGATTTACTTAAAAGAGTTCACAGGTTTCCGGTGAATCATCAGGAGTGTCCGTGACACTGGAAAGTTTGTGAAACACTCAGTAGCGGATTTACTGTAGAAACAATTTTGGAGAGGGCACCAGAGGTTAAAAAAAAACTCGACAACTAGAAGGCAACAAAAAAGTCGAAATCTGGCCGAAAAGTAAATCAGTTTAGAAGGGAGTCTGGCTTGAGCTCTCCAAAACATTTTCACAAATTTAATCCTGCCTTAAAGAGTTTTTGTTGATTTTTTGGCCCATTGATAGTTTCTTGATCAAGACACACACCTTGTAGCCTACTTGACCAATTCATTGCAGCTCAAACTTTACGTTTTAAACTCTTGAAGCAAACTCAAGCAATTTAGATCTTAGCTGATTGAGTGAGCGGTTTACTTTGGATTAGTGCATTATTATTAGTTCTTCCTGAGGGGCACATAAAAAATTTCTATTCCCTATATTCCCTGCTGAAGGCATGCATTGCCAATGCCGCTGTAGGTTAGTTAGTAGCCTACAGTAGCCTAAAGTCAGATTAAGCGAGTAAGAAAATATTCTAAATTGTAAAAAATTTACATTTTTCTCTATTTTGAAAATTCACCACCACCAAATGCTACTCCCTGAATCCGCTTGTGGAAACACAAACTAAACCAAACAATAACTCTACTGCACAATTGCATACAACTCATGTGGAAATGTATTCTACACTTTCAGATGGCTGAAACAAAAGTACAAGTAGCTTTAGATAATCTCAAAAATACAGTTGAAAGTGATTCGTATGAAGAAGCTCAAAAAACTTACGAAAACTGGAGTGATACATATGATACTGACTTGAATATTTTAGGAAGCCAAACTCATGTCCAAACTGGTTTGATGGCTTTGAACTATCTGAAGGAAGGTGATGTTGTTCTCGATATAGGGGCAGGTTAGTGATGTTTAAGACAAACATGTAGAGGAAAATGGAGTTAGTTGGACAAGCAACAAAACTTCATAAAACAAATTGAAACATTGGGCACCACTAAAAGACGGAAATGTGGAAGATTTCCCAGCGTAAATTAGCACATTATTCGCAGAAGTAAAAAATTAAAACCGATGTAGAAAAAGCCGAAATCCAATCTTTACGTTTAGGCTACATTTTACAGCATATAGCATGCAGTCGGATTAAGTAGCAACATGCAATTCAAGATGATTTATCAAGGCAAAAAGAATCAATTAGAAAATACAAAGAAGAAAAATTTGGTTTTTGCTGTGGTAGAAATAAAATCCTGGTTCTGCCCGTGATTCACAACCATAGGAAAGTATAGCCTAAATGAATCTATGAAGCCATAAAACAATGTTTAATTTTTTTAAACATGACTTCGTTGTTGTGTTGTACATTTATACCATATAGCCTAGACGCCAAGACCGGATTTCCGCCTTTTCTATATCGGCATTTATTCGTTTCTTCTGCGCACAATGCGTTATTGTACAATCGAAAATTTTCCGCATTTCCGCCTTGCAGTGTTACCCACAATCATTAAAATAATAATTTGATTAAAATACGCAAAGCATGAAAAACAAGCGCAAGTATAGGCAATAACCGTTTGTTTTACCATGGAATGTTACATTTGATGTGTAGTAAGACTATCAAAAAGCTAAGGTAATAATAAATGATTAAAAAAAATTTCGTGTAACATTCGTCCTATTTATAAAACGGTTAATAGTCAAATATTTCCAGCTAAAGTCGCCCACTCCCTTTGCTCTATGTCTAATGTTAAAAACTCAGTTGTTTGGGTGATATCTGACATAGGCCTACATTACATTGATATGTTAACAAAGCATTTATAGACCAGAGCAGGGGAGCACCTGAATTTGAAATGTACACACAAAACTGCAATTAAAAATCATATTTCTCTTGTACAGCATGTAACTAATAGCATTGTTTCGATCGGTCAACTCGAAACCTGAAAGGGAATTGGAAAAGCTGTCGAGCTAGGCGAAATGTCGGGTTAATTATAGGCCACGGATTTTATATCACGAGCTAAATTTATATATTTCTTTGTTGAATTTTATATCTAGGTACTGGCCGTGTAGAAGAAATTTTACGAAAACATCATTTTAATGGAGTCATTGATGCCTTGGATGCAAACTTGGAAATGCTGTTTGTGGGGGAGAAGAAACAACTCAAATACAGGTCGTCTAAAATGTTATTCGCTTAAAGTTCCAAATCTAGGAGGACATCTAGATAATTCCATCAAAGTAATACGGTCATTAGGATTTAATATATCGTTTGTGGTAGCCTACTTAATACTATTAAAGTAGGCTGCTATTTAAGCCTACTGTTAAAGTAGGCTGTTGCAATTGCAATGGATAATTGTGTTATACAGTTGGCTATTTAGATTTAAACACTATAGGCTACCGTATTTAGTTTTCTTAGGTCTCTCCTCAACCCCTTTGCTCTTCGCAGACCCACTCTATCGTTTGCGTCAATGGCGTTTATCAAACCAAGGCAGTTGATCTTGCTGTCCTCGTTTGTATGAAGTTTTTTTTTGCTGTCAACATTTTTACTTACAGCCACATTTGGTATGTCTGTAGTCTCGTTCCTTAGTTATATTCCAGTTTTAATATTCTTGATTCTCAACAGTACAACAATGTCTTTCAAATCAAGATTCTTAATTCTTTTTCATATTTTTTTCTTCTATAGATAGCCTATAGATTTTTCAACTTGAGGTCACAGTAACGGAAGCAGCATTATTCAAGCCTGCTGAACGCTGTTAAAAAGGTGAACATATAAGCTACTTTAAGAATAAACAACTTTAAGTTACGTTTTTAGAAACATTATTCGTCATTATGTTGATGAAAATGGGACACTTCCTTTGAGAGACAGAATGTATGACGTGGTTATCAGCAGCGGCGCATTCCTTCCGAACCATATTCCTGTCACAGCTCTGAAGGTAAACCCTATTTTTAAGTCAAGCTATTGCGCTTGCAATAATAAGCTGTATGCAGCACTAGTTGCAGACTATTGCATCGGAACTATACTTTCTCTAACCTTTTATAATAATTAGCCTTTCAACAATCGTCCTTTGTCAAATGCTCAGTACAAGATTTCGTAGTGTCCAGTTCATGCCGGTAGCCTGTTCATTTTCTACCAATAAATCGAATCTAAACTTAATTTAGTTAATAAATTATGATTATAGACTATTCGAATTGCTACGAATTACTATTCGAATTGACTACAACATTACGTAAATTTTTTAAGCTTCAACAAGTTAGATGAATCAAGTAGTATCGTTTTGTGTTTATCTATCTCGTTACCGGTAGCATGTTGGAATTGAAACTAGAAAAGTAATAAACTATAATAATAAACCGTATCTTCACTTTCATCTATCGTTATTTCAGGGAATCATTAATGCAGTGAAAAGAAATGGTATTTTGATCATTACTATGCGTCGCGACAGTATTGAAGAATACAAGGCTCAATTTGATCAAGTTGTGGAAGAGCTTGAAAAAAGTGGAAAAATCATATTACTTGAAGCAAAAGAATTTTCACACTATACAGATTCCGCGAAAAAGCTTGTGTCAGTCTGTCAGTTTATGAAAGTATTGTAGACCGGAGTCACTTTCACAGCGTTACTCAATTGGCCTAAGCGACCCAAAAATTGAATTTGATAAAAGTTAAATTGTATTTTTGCAATTTGATTTGAACGTGTATTCTAATAATAAATATCAGTGGTGCATTTCTGAAATGATTCCTGGTACAATAGCTGCTATGTGGATCAGTGGGTGTTGAGCTATAGATTGCGCTTTTTTCAGAGACAGTGAAGGACGTGCAAAAGTGGATAAAAAAAAGTTTTTTTCAAATAGCCTATTTTGTGACGAAATGTTTACTCACTGTTTGATGGTCTATAATATACTCTATAGCCTACTCGTATAGCATGATGAATTGCCTACTTTCGAAAACATAGGCTTCCTCTGGCAGGATCATTTAGTTTTCTCCTTGTAATTTGAGATTTGATACGAGCGTGACAGCCGTTGTTGCTCAACTTCGCCAATGAGCTGTCAGCTTGCATGATGAATACGCAGCCTGTAAGTAGTTTGACTTCTGGGTGTGTGCTTGAGCAATGAATGCACCTCACAGACAGTCCATTCAGCAGCACCTAGTGAATTGAATTCAGGAAAGTTTCAGGAATCTAATTAAATGTTGTGAGCTATTTTACGGTGATAATGATAACAAACGGCTTCTAATTCCTACGCCGAATTGAGAATTCTCGCGGTCCTTTATTCTTACGCCTGCGCAATTCCCTTTTGTGCTTGGCCGTTTTGCACAGGCCTACTTGTAGGCTAATTCCAAAGGCTTTGAACCACTGACGCAGGCCAGGTCACAACGGTCATTGAGAAAGCGAAATTCATCATCATTTCGATGTTTTAAGTTGTCTGTAGATTGTTTCGTCCACTTCTTTTTTTTGTATGAGTCGTTATAGGATTAGATTTCATCAAGGTCAGATGTCTGGGCATTTTTTGAACAGCCACTAGGTGCGATTAATAGAGTCAGTTAAAACTGGGTAAACCATTACACATTACCATAAAATTAAGAAGATTTTTTTTTAATTTCTCGTTTTCGAAACCCACACTTTTTTCCTCACAGTTTATGCTTCTGTCTTCTTCCTTGTCAATTCTATGGTCAAGTTCTAGTGTTTACTTTGCAACTCAAGCTACGTATCAAAATTGCCCCTGAAAAAAGAAACGAAGCGATGCTTATGAAATAACATAATTAAAATACGTAGTAGCCTACTTCAATGGCATGTCTAAATGTATACTATTAAACTCCACGTGATTACACATTATGACGTCAGACACGGCCGCTGTGAAATTTTTCCACTGTGGGCCTACTCAAGGCAATGAAAACCTCGTTTTTGAGGTTGATTCTGTTGTTTCTGCAGCAAGCTAGTTATAAGTTTTTGTAGAAAGCCTACTTTTCGATGCAATAAAGTAGCCTAATAATATTTCTGTCAATCAAAAAGCAAAACAAAAATTATAGGCATGGCGTAGTTCAAGATCACCAATAGAAGAAATAGTAGCCTCATGTTGTTCACAAACATTTTTTCTATATGGTATTGATTATGGTGCAAATAAGCTCTCTTGGTTTATAGCAGACAAGGAGAGAGGCTGAGGTGAAATGGTCATTTTTTGCTCAAAGTGTTTTGCAAAAATAAAATGTTTTGTTTTGAAATGTTTTAAAACGATGGACATAAAAACACTGCTGGGATAAGTTATATGTACGTTTTAGTTTGAGTTTTTATAGTGCTCGTTTTTTCTCGCACTGACTAACTATTATTGTTGTACCATTTTCACAACAGACGAAATAAAAGTTTTTCTTATTCTCCTTTTTACGCAGTTATGATTAATGCTTTTTTGATATCAGGCTAATATTGATATGCGTGTTGCTCAACTTATCACGATCAACATTTTCTTGAGTATAAGCTACGGCAATGGCCTGGGATAAGTTGTAGCATAAATACAGTAAGGGGCTGTTCATGGAAGACGCCCACAGTCAAAGGAAAGGAGTATTTTGCAATGTGCGGACTTTTGTAGACAAGGGGTCAATATTTTGCTCAGTTGAAGACAACCGCGTCGCTCTAGTTGTGATTAAGTTTCCGGTCGTTTGGACTTCCGTCTTCCTTTGTTACTAGTGTTGGCTGCATCCTTACGTTATTTCAATAAAAGTTGTACAGACAGTGATTAAAAGAAGGTCTCGTACCCGGATTGCCACAAAAGTGCCCAGGGGTATGGCCGTCATCGGACCGCACTAGTATGAGCAGTTAGCATTTTTTGCAACTCCCGCTACAACCACCATTTCCAACTACAATCCTAAACAAAACCTCCTTCACTGTGATTCCTGCTTTAGTAATTGTAATTCTTTGTAATTGCATGTACACTTGCATTACCTTTATAGGAAGAATTGCCGGCCTGCAAGGTTGGTTGCTCAACCGATAATGGTTCAATTCCTGGTGGAGGAGACACAACAAAGATATTGAAAATTGTACCATTCAAGTTTTTTTCTTGTGTAACTCAGTTATGTATAAGTATCCGTACGATTATTGGCAGGTCGCAAGCATGATGCTACACAAAAAGATATCAAACATTATTCCAGACAATAAACCAACCCCTTTTTGAACTAATGTAATATCTGCAGATGTTGAACTATTTATATAAAAAACGCTGAGTTCCTTGTGACATCCCGTTTCCTGTTCACAAAGTGACGTCCCAACTAAGTCAAAGCGAAGTTAAATGAACGTGAAAACTAAGTTGGTTTCATTGTTGTTTGTTCAGTTTTGCATTGAGCTAATATTGCACCACGTACCTTTTATTTCAGTAAAAAAAATTCTCAAGCCATTCTGAAACATTCTTGTTTTCTTCGACAAAACATGATAAGATTAATTCAGCATAAACAACAAAGAGAGGTGTTTTGGCATAGATCTGACCTAAATCTTCTTTGGCAATATCGGTGAGCTTATGTCTTTCCCCTTGACTCTACAGCAGAACATTGCACAGCAGTTTGTTGTTCTAGATTTGTATTTACAAGTTTTCGACATTCAAAGAAACATGATCATTGTGATATCTTGGCATCGAAGTATAATAAAAGTATTTGGAATTAAGGTTGGACGCTGTCCATCGGATAATATTATTAGCCACATTTATTGCACGAGTTTTAGTTGTGTTTTAATTATTTGCAGCATTACCACTCAAAAAGTAGCAAAGTAATCGAAAACTGGACGAATGATGATAAGGGACATTACATTATGGGACGCGCAGCTGCGCTTTTCCAACCACATTAGAAAAGCCAATTGCCAATTTGACGACTCGCTATAAGCTTGTTTAAAAAAAAAACTTAACTATCTAAAAAACTAACTCCATTACTTTTGCACAACACATAAAAGTGCAATATTTTATCAGAAAAAAATGTACTGTGATCCTTCTGGTGTGGTGGATAAGTAAAAATCGGATGTAGTTTTGCATCCCTATGATTAAAAGTGCCCAATGATGATGTACAAAACAGCGCGGATTCCAATAAGAAACACTAAAAACGACCCGGCCAAGAGAAGTTGCTATGTTACATCGTTTCAACGCTATCACGAGGTTGTTGCTTGTTTTTCACGAGATGACTTCCAACGTTTAGGCTGCGCACCGCGCATTGCAAGATCTTGTCTGGATATCCAAGCCAGGACATAACCGGGACGATACCTGAAGAATAAAGGTCATACAGGTATGGTAATAGGTGATCATTGGATTAGGTTGGTTGGTTGGTTTTGAATCTTTATCCTCGAACTGACAAAGCCTTGATAGGTTATTCCTGGTATAAACAGACGTAACAAACAGAATAAACAGACGTTGAAGACGAGGTTATAATGTTAAATGTAGTGTTGTTGCTGGGTTACGTCTGTTTATGGTTTAAAAAAGTTACCTCTCTTCCCAAATTGTATTATTCCTGGTAGTTTCGCATACTTTCAGAGGCTCTTGACGCAGGGCCGGTTACAGAGATTGGCAGAGTGAAGTTTCCGATTTGTTGAAGTGTTGTTGCCGGGGAATTATTCCATTCACTAGGTGCCGCTGAATGGAAAGCAGTCCTGAAATGCGTTGCTCAAGCGCACGCCCCGAGAGTCGAACCGGCGCCGCGTGATCTTCAGCCGGGCGCGTAACCACTGAGCTAACGGAGAGGACGCTTTGTAGGTTTAGTGCTAGGTGTAGTGTCTGCTTTTGTAGGTTTAGGTTCGATACCCAGTCAGGTTATAAGAAAAACGGTTTAGGTATGATAATACTGTAGTGTATTTTTTGTCGTATTGAAGCTTAGTGGTTGAAAATTTACATTAAGTGGACGGGAAGGCAAAAAAGCCAATCTTCATGTCCACCTTCAGGCATGCCTGTGCCCTGCCATAGACACAGCCGCGTGCTCTTGAGTGGTGTCCAACCGGCCCTCTTTCAAGTACCGTATCAGGGCTCTCTCCACTAGGCATGGTATGATGTATTCATTCATACAGGCAGCATCATGATAACCTCAGTTAGCAAATCAGCCTTTGTCACATTGATTGAATGTGAAAAGTGAATGACCTGCCAGCTTATTTAGAACAAGACAAATCGATTTTAAACCAAATTGGTAGATTTTTACCAAAAAAATCTTACAGAAACAATAATATTGAACTTCTTATGGCTTACAAGCGAGAAATCGGAAACAAAAAAATTAAATTTTCAAACAACTTAAATTTCATTATTTTTCAGTCACCTGGAATCGGTTCTGCAATAAACACCTTCTGGATCTTGTTTGTGTACCTCTGCCACAGCGGCCACGGGCTCGGCAAGGTGTGTATCCAGACCATGGAGTCCACTCGTATCGACTTGAAGTAGGGCCTGAACACAAGAAACAAGTTAGAGTTACACACATGTTGCCTTGTGCATAATCTAAAACGCTGCCTGAAATAGGCTCTGTACACTCTGTATTGAGTGTTTTTGATCTCTTTAATGAATCTGCAGACATCATTGTTATTTTATAGTTTTGCTACTTATTTAAGTTCCAAAATGGTTATGGAAATATAAATTGGATTTACTAAAAAGAATATAGGCTAAACAACTTTTTTGAAAGTTACCAATGCATTTAGATTAGTTAGCCTACATTGCTTTAATATTTTTAATTTTTCTATCTTTATTGCTTGAATATTAGAGCTTTTTTGTGATCGAACAGAAGTGAATATTTGCTCACAATCGAATTGGTTGCATTCCTGGGTTTCCCGAGCTTGTCCCCCCAAACGACGACAGAAGACTTGGCTAACCGGAACACCTCTTCCTTGAAAACATTGCCGTGTCCTGAATTGAGTTCCTCCTTCGCAGGATTTTGTGCAATCGGAGAAAGAAGACCATGGACCCCATCGGTAGCGATCTGTACAAATCTGGATGTTGCATGTTTGCCTTTCTACGTCATTTCCGACGCACTGGTTCGATCGTTGACGCGCATTGGACCCGGACCAACAAGTCCGTCTTCTCGTTTGCGTTCCTGGATTGCAGGTGGTAGAACAAGGACTCCAACTTCCCCAGTTGTCAAAATAAGGGGCTGCAAAGACCACAAAGTGTAATAAATACCAAAACATGCCAACAAAAATTTAATGAAAAACCAGAAATGTTTTGTTAAATAGACAAAAATGAAATAAATTTTCTTTTACAAATTCTCTTGAATTTATCTCTGCCCTAAACTTCTCAAAAGAGCTGCATGGATGCCCAGAATCAAAAATTTAAAATGTTTATTCAATACTCCCCAGAAGTTCCCTATGCGTGTTTTTTTTTATCATATCCAGACTTAACCCCGGCAGAACTATTTGAAGATTTAGATTAAGTGGAACGGAAAACAAGACAGTGAAGCTTTGTGTCCATTTTCAAACATAGCATTAATTAGATGGTTTGCTAAAATACAGTGGTAGGCCTACACTTGTATTAAGTGTTAAATCAAGGTATTTTCCAATGACGAATCTATCCTTTGCACTGCTGGTCAGTCAAAATACTCGGGCCCCAAATTAAAACATTTTGAAGAAAAACACACTATATCCATGATCCAACAAATACAAGGTAATTTCTTTAAGTTCCCAAGCCCCTTGAAATAGTTATGGCATCTAAAATCATCTCGGATTCGGGTCTTAAAGTACTCTCTGGACCTTTTTGTCAGCGCTACTGCCCCGCTCTGATGACTCTGCAATTGACTATAGGTTGTTTGGAAATCAATAAGCGCTAGGAATTGGGTAAGTACTACATTCCACAATGGATGATTGGCTTGGCTTGATAAAGTCTTCTACAATAAGAGTTTCTAAATCAGGTATGAGATATATTTCAACATACACGTCTAGCTGTCGTCATTGAGCAACAATGATGTCATAAGCATCTACATGCAATTATTACGCGGTAGTAACATCATGGAATTTTTTAAGTTTCTTCTATTCAAATATTCTTATTCTGTGCATTGCAGTATTCACTGTAACATAAGATTAAGTAAACTACTGTATGTTTGATATAAATACATGCAACTACAAAAGCACAAATTTTCTTCTTACGTAATGGGAAGACTTGAGTTGCGCAAGTATCGAGGGGCCCTCGAAGAGGAGAGTCCGCTCTCGTGAGGGCAACGAGGCGATACGGCCAATTGATTGTGCGGGTAGGCCGTTTGGACGACCCACGGGATCCGCAACTGAAAAAAAAACAAGTGGTTCTTGAATTACAAATAAAAGTTGGTTTTGTTAATCTACAGTACTGTCATTTCGGCGACTAACTTTGTGTTAGCGACTTGGCTTTAAAAACTACCGAAGCTTGTTAGTAGTCAGAACCTAAACGGCCTTCAGGAATTACAATTATTTAATTTTTTTCAACAGATTAATCAGCTGTGATTTACCTTCCTTTTATATTATTTAATGAATAAATTATTTCTTCTCCGACAAGTTTTTATCTAAATCACACACATAATAACTCGAAGAAGAAAAGAATAAACTACTCAATACAAAAAATAGGAAAGAAACCTGAAAATTTCAATCAAAATAAGGATTGTACTGAAGATCATAGGGATGCGAAACTACATCCGCTTTAGGCTTATCCGCAGCTCTAGAAGGGCTACGTTGTTTTCTGGTTAACAAAATAATATGCTTTTTATAGGTTATATAAGAAGAGTGAAGTTGATTTTAAAGTAATTTAAGGCTTTTAGTTGAAAGCAAGTCAGTAGCAAAGCGTAAAAAAGTATCAAATTGGCAATTAACCCTTCTAATGTTGCAGGAATAGCGGATTTGCGCGTCCCATAATGTACTGTTCCTAAAATAAGATCACAAAACGAAACTTACTCAATCGTATTTTCTTCTACGAAAAAAGCCAGCTTTTCAAAGTTTAAACGGGGCCTTCGAACTCTGAAGAAAACTCTTCGGTTTAAGCAGGTTGAGTACTCAGGCAATTGATTGAACCCAAAAAACGTATTTGCATTCCTTCGAATTGCTCTTTTTTTTCGTCCATCTGTTAAAATCAATTGTGAAGTAATTTAAATGCTTCTGATGTACAGTAGTTCAGCTTATTTTAGTACGACGTTTCAACTGACTTGATTCTTTCGTGTCTGACTAACGACGTTTAATATTTGAACTTTTTTTGTGTCTTTCTCGAGCACGACTAAAGGATTAAATGCACAAATAACGGATCTTATAAGCGACCAATTATGTTACTCTCTAATTCTTGGATGGGCAACTTGCGGATCGGAGGCCGCCTGTGGCCCTTTTTCACTTTTTGTACGTTTTTTTCTTTTTACCAAGAAAACGTTAGACGTGAAACAAACGCCTTAATCGACCGATTTTCTTAATCGTTGACCAATCTACTGCACTATCGATGCATCCAACCCTAAGTGTCGCTCCATGTCTCGATTGTATGTTGTACAAAGGTATCGAACCGACGTTCGTCGAATGTTGGAAAAATGATCTCAGCATTCGGACAAGATCGGAAATGATTTCAACATTCGGACAAGATCGGAAATGATTTCATTCTTCGAACACGTAGCGGGCACTGAAGTTACCAAAGAAAGCAAATCTTGACCCCAACTTAATTCTCCTTCCAATAAAGCGCACATGAAAGAAAATCACTCTCCGGCCGTCTGTTTTGCGACGAGAAAACTAAAGCTTTTTCCACTCAACTGGTGTGAAATAAAGTATTATTACTATTACTGGAAATAGCCGCAATATGGCACTTTTGAGCACAACAAACCCTTTTTGGAACGTTGACCAAGCATAAAGACAATTTTTTAAAAGCTTATCCAATAGTTTAAAAAGTTAAAAACAATATTAGGTAGAAATGTTTTTCACAACGACGTTAAATTTGATATAGAAAGTTTTTTAAGAATAGATCCATATTCAATTAAGCAAGAAAAATCTCTCACTTCCTGATGTCTCGTCAATAATTCGTTGGCTGAATCGTTGAACACATTCTTGAGCAGCCGGAAGAACACCGTTATCGCCATTCACAAAGTTCGTAAGCTCGTGCTGCCAGCATTCTTGCGTGTCATCACCTCTGTAATAGCAGTTATCAGTAGCGCTCACAGGAGGGGTGAGGTGTTGGGCCACAGCCTCTCTCCGCCTTGCCAAAATTTTTATTCTTTACATAGAACTATAAAAACAGAACACACAGCATTGCGTTTGTTAACCATACCGGTGTGAAGTCCCGGAGTCCCCCTGCCGTTACAAAATCCTGCATACGCCACTACCAGATATCTAAAACTCTAAATCTTCATCTGATCTTACAGATAAAGTGATAATTCCTAGCTGCATCAAACAAACCTAATTCGAAATATTTTGAAACGAAGTGGAATTTTGCTTTGACACAAACATGGTTTGTCTTCTGCTATATTTAGAATAATAAAAATGCTTGATCTATATAGCGCTATGTCCATTGCAGAATGCGTTGCTCCTCAGCGCTTTACAAAGCGGACAGTGTCAATAAGGTTTTTTGTAACAAATTTTCTTTCGTTCACATACAATTCATTTTCAACCCCCTTATATAAACACCAAAGGACGGTAGTTCAACTCTCACCATGCACAGAAACGAAGCAAACAACAAGAACGGCCTTCGATTGGGTAAAGTCGTTATCAGCAGTGCAGCACTACAAGTAGAGCCTGAACTCTTAAACTGTGAGCACCTGTGATCAAACCACTGTCGGTGATTTTCATAAAAAATGATTTTCAACAACTCACTTGCAGAACGCTTGATCTACGTCGTTGTACCACTCCGAGTCAAAGACACTAAAATCCACATTAGTTCGCCAATCATAACCCAAGTCGGCGGGTACCTGCAGCAGGAAACAGTTATTGTGCATTTTAAAATAAAAATGCAATAGATTGAGTTTGTTTCGCAACTGAAGATGGAACGTTCTTTTTTAGCCTGATGTTGCAGGTTAAATAAAGGTGTTTTTGGATTGGGAAAGCGATTAATGTGTGAAGGTTAAGAAAATTGTAACCGCTAAATATAATGTAAATAAGCTTACAACAAAAAATAACCAAACTTATCAGATCAGAGTATAGGTTGAAACAACTACACAGAATGGACATGGTCTTAATGACGTCAAACAATAGGAATAATGCATAAACAAAGTTGTAGGAACAAATTTACGCTGTCAACTACTAGATGACGTGATTTAGATTTACGAACATGGTTGGGACTATTTGGCCACCCTGTCTACCACCCTGCTAGCATACCAGGGCTTCCATGCATCCTGTAAAAAAGTTTGTCAGTTTTGTTGATTCATCGTGGGTGAGTAACGCGCGTTTTCGCCTATCGTGTAGGTCTTCGTCATAATGGAAGTCATCTTCTACGTCCATCAGATGGTGGCGGCACGCTGTAAGAAAAAGCTGTTGATTTAATTTTCTTGATTTGATGTAGGTATATTTACAATATTACCATGACTACCTGGAGCCATCAGTAGACAAAGAAGTCTTTTATGACAATTGATTTCAACATATTTCTACACTTTTGCTTCAGAGCAAAGAATCATTTATGTCTTGGGGTTAAATTTCATCCATCAAATTTATTAAAAAAGAAAATACGACTAAAAACAATGGAGGAAAATTCATCCTCCGGCAGTCGGCAAGGAGTAAACGAGATCAAAAAGTTTGAAAAGCTCTGACCTAGTGACTGAATCACCACCTAAACTCGGCAAACAAAGTAAATTGTTGACCTCATAGTTAGCTTTATTGCCTGTGAACCATTTTTGTTTTGTAAAACTGTATGCAGCATACAAACGCGATATAGGAAGTACTGAAACACAGTTATTAGCCTACTTTATTAATGTTGAACATTGAGATTGGTCATATGTTGATATGTCAAGTTTCTGCAAGTGGAAGACGTACTTAGTTTTTGTTATACTCAGCAAAGTCTTAAACTCATGTTCAGCAAACGTTTGGAAAACTGTACTGTCTTCATCTTCAGTGCTATAAATGTGAGATTACATTTATAGTGAGATTACATTTAATGTGAGATTACATTGTGCGATTGATCCGCACCAAAACTGGGCGGTAGCCCAGTAACGTACCAAGAAATAAAATGTTAAGGGAGCAAAAGTAACCGTTGGGTAGGCAAACGTCATTGATGATGATGGCGTATGAGCGATCTTTCCAGGCTAGATTGGAGGGCAGGAAATCTTCAGCCACTCAGCAGTCTCGTCGTCCAGGATTCTCAGACCATGCGCACCGTGTGGAGGCCGGTGGGTTAGGCAGTGGTGGATGACATGGTCTGCGGTCTGTTCCGTGGCACCACACTCGCATTCTGATGAAGGAGCCTGGCCCCACTTGTGCATGTCCGAACGAAATCGGCCGACGCCAGTTCGCAGGCGGTTAGGCCTGACCCAGGCAAGCCTTGTGAGGGACATCCCTGGTGGGCGGGGATCGGCGTCGGGTATGAAGTCACGGAGCGTGGAGGTGTGATTTTGCCACTCCGTGTTCCACAGATGATCCTGAGCTTGCTGGCCGTAATGCCCTCGGTGTTCAGCTGCAGTACGGTGGGTCGTCGGTACTTTTCGACAGAGGAGCTGCCGCGCCCTAAGGGCGTTTCCCTATCCACCCTGCGCTGAACCTGGGCCTGGTTTGCTCGAGTGTGACAAGCTTCGCTTCGCATATCTTTTTTTCTTGAAGATATGGTACTGACGGGAGGGACCACGAGAAGGTGCTTGTTCGATTAATGTGAGATTACATTTATAGCACTGAAGAAGAAGACAGTACAGTTTTCGAAACGTTTTCTGAATATGAGTTTAGAATATACATTTTAAGCTAAGTTTTCTTTATTATATGTCATATCTATGCGTTTGTCTGCTTTTTGTTAGGGATGGATGACATTGAAGAAGAGATTGGCAACACCTGGATGAGAATAGCGAAAGACAAAAAGGTGTGGAAACATAACAGAGGCCATCTGCCAGCTGGCATGACTGGCTGATGATGATGATCTAGATCAGCGGTTTGTAACTCCCGGTTCGCAGCAACTTTTGTGTCGGTGAAAAGTTGGCTTCAGTTGTTCAATTTGCTCCATGCATCACTTTTTCGCTTTGTTGTTTCGGCATTTTTCTTTTGTAGGCATTATTTTTCGCCATTTCTAATGTTGTCCTGTGAGATTAGGCTTATTTTAACCTCATTTCTAGCAGCGGTGTTTCTCAAACTGGTCGTACAAATAGTAGCGGAGTCAGAGAGTTGGAGCACTTCTTCACGTGTCCCATGTAAAATCGAAAACATGAACTTTTTCTCCGTTTTTACACAATTTTCTGGCATTGCTCGCTTAATCACATTTCATTGACCTAAAAGTCCTAAACCAGCGGCAGAGGAATCGCGTGTTTTCAGCAGTTGCCTTAACTTGAAACGACGAATAAATGACATTTTTAGCTATTTTTTGTTCTAATGTGGGTGCTTTGTGCACAAGTATTTTGCTTTCAAATTTGAGCTGTCCGATAAGCAATTCTCCTCGTCAACTTGGAAATTAATTGAGAAGATCGCAATTTGCAATTAAATTAAACCATGATTAAACAAATTTGCAACGTCGTTAAGAAGCAACGCTATGTAGCTGTTTCAATTTCTTTATGGTTAAATTGGCTCAGTCTAAATTCTGTTAGCGTTATCATTATTAAAATCACGAACCGGCACCTTTTCGAGTGCCGTACCAGTGTGTTCTCACCACTCCACTATGCGGCCGATTTTTACCAAGTATTGAATCAGCCAGCAAACGTTGCCTATCGTTTAACAACGTTAACTTGAAATGATGCATAAATGACGGTTATGCGTCAATTCAAAGCTGATAATTCAAAGTGGTCAATTTAAAGTAGATGATTTATTTACGATAAAGACAATAACCCTAATCCTAACCCTAACAATAACACTAACCCTAACCTTAACCCAGGGATATATGAAGAACAGAGATTTTTTATTCAGAGATCCCTGCCTTAAAATTTCGTCTTTGAATCATCGGCTTTGAATTGTCGTGATACCATAAATGACATTTTTAGCTTTTTTCTGTTGGAATGTGGGTGCATTGTGCTCAAGTTTTTTGTTTTCAAATTTGAGCTGTCCAATAGGCAACGCTCCTTGTCAACTTGGAAGTTAATTGAGAAGATCGCAATTTGCAAATACATTAAACACAATTACCAGGTCTTTGAGAAACAACGCTCTGTGTAGTGGTTTCAATCTCTTTATGGTTAAATTGGTGCAGTCGAAAATCTGTTAGCTTTGTCATTATTAAAAAATCACTCACCTTCATACTCATGGTAAGAACATACCAACACCAATACCACCAACAGCAGTGAAAACGTAGATGTCATTATAAAGTTAAAACTTGTTTCTGTACGTTCTGTCTTTGCAAGCAAACAACCTGGTTTAAGCTAGAAAAGCTGAAAACAGTTTTAAGAATAAGTTTAATAAAAAAAATAGCAATTTCAATAAAAACGCACTTTGAAGAAAATCAGAGATTTATGTTTTTGCTATTTTATCTTCAAATCTTCAATCACTGTTCATAAGTTGCAGTGGACCAATGTTTGCAGAGTCGCCAGAGTGCAACGTCTGCAGACATTCAATACAGTATAAAAATACAAATTTTTGTATGGTCAGTCTGTTTCACGTTACACCATTACTACTGAGTAACTACAGATTTGTGGCAGCATATGCGAACACTTCTTTGCATCCCACAAAAAAACAAAGTACAACATGTTGTTTGGTTTGAGCTCAGCAAAAGTGTTGCCAAAAATTAACATATTGAACTGAAGTTGATGCCAAAACATTAAATGTTAAGTCAGGAGTTCCATATCTTTAAGAGAAAGGGAATGATCACAAATTCTGGATACGACTACAATTTCTATTATTTAAATGGGGACTTTCCAAAGGCCAAGCCCATTCATCTTCAAGTCAACAGATATTTGGAAAACTCTTTTAGTTTCCTTCATAAAAACGTTTGTGCTTCGTCATGTTCCTTGTGATGTCATCATTAAATTAACGGCCAGCGCAGGAGCGCTTTCGGCAGAATATCACAAAAACAACTTTGTGTTTCATTATTAACCATACAGCTATTTTTTCATGCCGTCCACTTTTTTAACCTTTCTTTACTTTTTATTTTTTTAAGCGCAGTGTTTAGTTTTTGTTATTACAATAACAAGTCAGGAAAACAAAATTTTCAAGCAAGTTGTGGCCAAATGAGCCTAAACACCGCATTTTCCTTTTGCATTGCTTTTTTTTAAATATGAGGCAACTCGTTAGTTCGTCTTGCCAGGTATCTTCATCTATGAAAGCCAAAACCATTCACACTGTGAGTGGCCTGTCTAGAAGGTGTTGTTAATTATGTGACTTCTCGTCTGCCCCTCTCCGCACTCACGGATCCCACTCTCTGTTCAGGGCACACGCTCTAATGCTTCAAGATATAGTTTTCCTAACTTGTTACTATAATAACAAAAACTAGGCGCTGCGCTTAAAAAGTTAAATATAAAGAAACTTTAAATAAATAGACAATATGAATAAGTATTCACTCAGTGCTCATTAGGAAAAATGGGAAAAAGTTTGTTATGGTAGAAACAACGACAGGATTCTGAATTGTGACAAGGAATATTTAGTGCCGCTCTAGAGTCTACAGTCACTAAGGCTTCTTAGCAACTATTCTGTTTTAATTTTGTATAATAATTACTTCTCATATTATTTTCCTTGACTTATTTTTTATGTTAAACGTAAGAGCTCCCGTAAAGCACTTTTTTAAAGTTTTTATCTTAATCTAACCTGGTATCGAACCGAAAACTGTTAAAACCAGAAACTAAATTACAAAGCACTGATGGAACAGACTCTAATAATAAAAGTGTTATGCTGCATTTATTGTCGCTCTATCTACAACAATTACGATATTTGAACGAAAGAGCTTATTTTTGATTTTGTATCATATTTATGATGTCTCCACATTATTACTCGACTTTTCCTCACTGCATTAGCTCTCTCACAAAAATCACAATTGGTTTCGATTTTTTAAGTTTTCGGTAAGACCTAACCTAGAATCAAACCCAGACCCATCAGCGCTAAAGATGAAGGCGATGACACTCGGTCATTAACTTGATGGAACAGCCCCGTCTGACTGAATGCAATACTCGCTTATTTATATCTCTGAATAGCTTTACTGCTATAAGAAAAATCCTGATTTGAAGCTCATTTTTTAGACAAGTGCACTAAATGCGTTTATTGGATGATGCTACAATTCTTTTAGCTATCGCAACAAACAGAAGAAAACATTTAATTTGGTTGAATTTGCGAAAAGCGAGTTTGAATGGTTGAAAAATGAATTAAATGAGTTGTTTTTCTTTCCTGATTATTTGGAGATAATCGCTTTTCGCGAAAATGCTCCAATCACTTTTTTTTTATTAAAAAACAAGTGTTTATGAGCGCGCAGAAAGCCGTTAATGAGGAAAGCACGACTGCCTCTGCCATATATGGGCGTTCGATCGTGATTAGCCGCAACACAGCCGGAAGCGCGGAATAAACCAACTACATTGCACAATCTTGATGTTGCAGAAACAGCAAAACTCACATTGAGCGATCACGTGTTTTGCTGAGAGATGTGATTGGTGAGACATTTCATAACTTTTGAGTGATTTGATTTTAACTTTGAAGAACAAAGTTTATAATAATTTGCAAATAAACTACAGTTTCCATGTTTTGATTATTCAATCTGTTATTGCATATTCAATTTTTAATCAATTAATCAAATCTCCAATTTGTGGAAAGCATCACATTTGATTGGTTTTGAATCTTTATCCTCGAGAGTCGAACCAGCGCCCCTTAATCTTGAAGCTTCTTCGTTCACGAAGTTACGCGCTAACCAATGAGCTATCGGGCGGACAAATATTTAAATTGAAATGCTTTAAAAGTACGTTACTTTAAATATTTCACTGTTGATTTACATAACAACCGCTTTATAAGCCAGTTACATTGATAGAGCTTAAATAAAGTCGACTTTACTTGTGTTGTGGCATTTTTGCGTGTCGAAATCAGTTACTGAAAATCCAATCCAGATTATTTGCTCAGACAGCACAAGAAACTGCTCCTCAGATGCGGAACTAGATGAACAGTTGCGGTTATCGAAAACAGCTTTATTGCATTTTGCGCATCAAAAAATTTTTGCCGTTGGCAGAAAGTTTTATCCATTGTTATTTTTTTTGCAGCTTACAATACAATATATAGAATGAGTTCTTGTTCCCAGGTAAACCATCATAATCTAATTCGGATTTCTTCAATAGTACTGGCTCCTTGATCCAGTTGGTTAACTTTATTAGTGCAGAAGAACACGTCTCAGATAAATAAATGATGCAAAAGTATAACTTTTCGACATTACAACAAAATAAACTAGTGCAGTTTTAAATCATTCTTGAACAATTCAAGATATTTGAAGCAAAACAAATTAAAATTAAGCTATCACTTTCAGTGCTTGTTTACGACCGTGCTTAAACACTTTAATCAAAAAATTATCAGCAAAATTAAAATCCAGTTGTTTTGCAAGAGCTCAGTAAACGTGACCAATATATGGCTTTCTCTAATTGCTCTTCACTCGTCATAGAAATTAGAAAGTACTTGTTACATCATGCACAGTACAAACAGAAAAAAACAATATCTTGTTTAAAGATTGGTAGTCAGGGTATACAGAAGTTTATTCTTTTACTGTGGCGTACGTCTAAGGAGTTTAAATCATGGGGATGCGAAACTACGTCCACTTTTGGCTTATTCGCCATACTAGAAGGCTTAAGTTCTTTCTGATTTACGAAATATTGTACTTTTATAGGTTATATACACTTACGTTGGACTAGTCAACTTGATTTTTAAGTAATGTAGCATTTTTTAAAGCAAGTTTTTACCCATACAGTAAAATCCGTTATTTTTACATTAATTTAACATCTGCAGACGTTGAATCAATGTTAAAATAATGGATTTTG
This sequence comes from Aplidium turbinatum, assembly GCF_918807975.1. Lineage (NCBI taxonomy): Eukaryota > Metazoa > Chordata > Ascidiacea > Aplousobranchia > Polyclinidae > Aplidium > Aplidium turbinatum. Next base: position 3,006,590 of record NC_137474.1, read on the forward strand.
CTGTTTGCATAACGAGACGTAAAAGGTTGTCAAATTTACAATTGACCCTTCTAGTGTGGACAAAACAGCGGAGCTGCACATCCGGTAATATAATATCCCCGTACGTTGCAAACACTGAGTTGGAATGATCATCATCGTCAGCATGCTTTGAAACAAGTTCTGGTGTCTACGAAGGATCCAGAACACTTAGATGGCTGAACCTGAGAAAAGAATAAATTGAAAATGTATTGTTAAAAAGTAGCTTGCACCCAGTGGCTTACAGAAGTGACTTGTTAACTATAAAAGGCGTAGCCTTCTGATGAAGTCGTAATTGTTTTAGACCGGTAAACGACCCAGAAAAGGGCACTTGTTCACATGCTCTCAAAAGCTGGAAAAAATCTAATTTTGGTCATTTTTTGAATTTTTTTTTTGCTTGTTTAGCTCGCTCAAGCCCATTTTTTAAAATTAATTGGCAGCATTAGGCACGGAAAATTTCAGCAGTGTAGTTTAGCTATAGAAGAAAATTGGAACAACTCAAAAAGATTTATAAAAACTTACTGAAACATCACATAACACTATACAAACCTTCAACAAACAAATTTTTAAATTAGTTTGTTTTCCTAAAAGAAAACTCTTTACAACGTAATTTTAATTTGAAACTAAAATTGCAACTCAATGTTTTTCGAAAGAGTAGGCTTATTCAATTTAAATTAAAAGTTTTTTTCTACAATTAATTTAACAAAGGTGGGTATGAAAGAACACTACCTTTGTGTGACGTCACACACAATCAATACATTTGTTCTTGTCATTAAAAAGATTAAAAGTCATCCTATAAGATCCACTCGGCTTGGAAATGAGGCTCAAACGATTATTGAGGCTCATCTGTATGAACTTACATTTTTCTTTCCTCGTTTACAGTTTCGTGTAAAGATTTGACGACCTCGACCACATCGGCCCCTTGTTACCGTGCAATCACCAAATCGACTCCATTGTCCCCAAGAAAGAAGAGAACCTAAATATAGTTTAGATTTATCTAGAGTGTTTTTTATTTTTCATCATTTTGTGAATATTATGTTTGTGCTGTTTAAGTTCACCTTCAGCAAAGCTCTTTATAGCAATAATGATAAATTAGCACAAAAGCGGATCCAAGTAGTCTTAGGGGAGGTGATTTGAACAACATACAATGATATGCAAATTTACATTTATCGGACCTTGCAAATATATTGTAAATAAAATTAGTTGGATCTTCCGCTGTATAAACAGCGGTATAAAAGTAAACTTAGTCCGAGCTGAGAAAGATAAGGTTTCAGCCACAATGAGCCTTCGACACTAAGAAAGTAGGGTTGCCAGTTCATTTCTTTGGACCACTTTTCCTTCAGAAGCTACGCCCACCCAATTTATTACACCCTGAGTATAGGCGAGTGGTGTTTATCAACAGCCAGTTTAAGCCGGGTGTCGAACAAGGTTTGCATTATTCGGAAACCACTACCTTATCCGTTTTGCCATTTCACCGCATGTACTGATACAATTAATTACAAATTTCGTGGTTGTTATCATTATTTTAAAATCATTGTTATTGTTAGTTTATTTAAATAGCTAATAATATAAGTAAATTCACAAAAGGTCTATACGCAATAAACATAATACAGCAAGGACACAGCTACTAGGCATGTGACGCAAAGGTTGAAGGAATTGGAAATGTTTTGTCCATTAGAAACCATATTAAAAACTTCATCTCGATAGCGCAGTCAGTTGATACACATTTGAATAAAGAAACTACTGTACATCACCGAGCAAGCTGATTTGTTGCGTTTGAGCTACACATTTCCAGGACAGCTATTTACTCAACGGCACCTAGCGGATGGAATTAGTCACTAATAACAGCACATAACAGTTTACAATCTCAGTGAAATAACTGCAGCTGTTGTCACTGGTCAACAAAAGAATTTTTTTTTCTTGTTGCAAGAGATGTTTTGATCGATTCTGAATGAATTTTAGCCACTGATTCCAAATCTGCAATCAGATTTTTTCTGCAATCTCTAGTTTTGATGCATTACACCAGTGGATATTTTGAGGCTTGCAGCATTTGGTCTGAAATTTAAAACAAAATTCCAACTATTTAGTTGGAACACCCAAACTTTTCAGTATTCTATTTAGTTCTAGTTACCACGGCAGTTAACCTCGATTTACAACGATACGATGATTGGTTTTACAAATGCCAAAAAAAAAAGTTGATTCTTTTTGTTATATTTGTGGCATATACTCATTCCCTCGTCAGAGACGAAATATAACGCCATTCGTGAAGCGGGCCTACAAAGCTTATTTTCAAGTTCCTCTGGGAGATCAAGAGAAGAAATGGGCTCCACATATTGTCTGCCATAATTGCGAAGAAATCCTTAGACTCTTAGAGATTGGACAAAGAAAAAACATAACGGACTTCCTTTTGGTGTCCCTATGGTGTGGCGTGAACCGAAGGACCACTGCACTGATTGTTACTTTTGTTTGATTAACACCAAGGGCATTGGCAGGAAACAGACAAAATATTTCTTATCCAAATATTCCTTCCGCTATTCGACCTGTCCTTCACTCTGAAATGTTTCCACCTTCAGTATTTAATGGTTTTGCATCTTCCGATGATGAAGAAACAGACTCTGAGATTTACCACGGCAGTATGGAATGTGAGTATACTAAGGAAGCAGCTGCAGACTCAGAAGGTTCTAATTCTAAAACCATTCAGAAATTTAACCAGTCAGAACTAAATGACTTGGTGCGAGACTTGGACTTATCAAAGCAAGCTGCTGAGCTTTTAGCATCAAGGCTCAGTGAAAAACACGTATTGGACCGTTCCACAAAGGTTTCGTTTTTCAGGAAACGAGATGAAATGTTTATGTCTTTTTTTTTCAGAGGAAAAGCTGTTAATTTACTGCAATGATATTCCAGGCCTTCTCGTCCAACTAGGAGTTTCTTCATATGATTCAAGTGAATGGCGCTTAACCGCTTATTTATAGACAGTTCCAGGCGAAGCTGTGACAGCTTTTGAAGTGTGTTCTTTTGCACAATGGTAATGCACATGGAGGAGTTCCAGTTGGTTATTCAACTGTCTTAAAAGAATCATATGATGATAATTATTAAGATAGTCAATTAGTCATTGACTTGCTGAAATATCATCAGCACAATTGGATATTATGTGCTGACTTGAAAATGGTTGGTTTCTTACTTAGTCAGCAAAAAGGATACGGTACACAAAGTTTCCATGTTATCTTTGCATGTGGGACAGCAGAGCTAATGACAAGCATTGGACCCAAAAGGATTGGCCCATACGTGAAACACTTGAAGCCGGCATGCCAAACATGTTAACGATCCGATTGTAAGTAGATACAAAATTGTTTTCCCCCCTCTTCACATCAAGTTGGATTGATGAAATAGTTTGTGAAAGCTTGAAGCCCTGATAGCGACTGCTTCCAATATATTGTTCACACATTTCCCTCCATTTCATACGAAAAGATTAAAGCTGGTGTTTTCAATGGACCACAAATTCGAAGCCTTGTGCGAGACCAACAGTTCACCGATAAGATGAAAACCAAGAGAGAGCAGCAGGGTTGTCCTTTGTGGATGTCATTAAAAACTTTCTTGGAAACAAAAAGGCTCACAACCACGAGGTTCTTGTGAGCAAAATGTTCTTTGCTTTCCGCGACTTAAGATGCAGAATGACCATTAAAGTTCATTTCCTATTCAGTCATCTGGACAAATTTCCAGAAAACTTCGGAGCTGTCAGTGACGAACAAGGAGAGCGGTTTCACCAGGATCTTATGAAAGTAGAAGAACGTTACCAAGGCCAATGGAATCGACACATGATGGCAGATTACTGCTGGAGCATTAAACGAGACTTCCCTCAAAAAGCTTACAAATGCAAGAACCTCAAACGCCAATTTTTGCCCAGCATGTTGTGTGAATTTCGCTTTCTATTTTCAGCCAGTGAACTTTTCTCACAACATCAAACTTTTAAAGGAGCTTATTTATACTTGTAATTGCAATAGGTCTGCATGCAGTGCTATGGTTGGTACTGTAGTTGTCAAAATGATTCGTTTGTTTTGTACTGTATATAGCCTATATAGTTTTTGAAAGTTTGTTTACGACGTTTTTCGAATGATTTTGTAATGTTTTTTTTCAATATTTCGCTGCATTTCTATCAGTAAATATAGATCTAAGCTATAGACAAAACAGTTAAGCAGTTATTTCGGTCGTAAAATATGTTTTTTTTTCCCTATTCATCAAAATATAATTTTTTTGAAAAATATTCAGATTTTACTCAAAAAAAAAGAAAAAAATAAAATTTGCAAAAAATCTAGAGCTTCTAGACCAAAAATAACGTCATATTCAGATTCAGCACCCCAAAATTACCCAAGACCAAGTGAATTTGAAAATGCAACAAATTTTTTGTTGACGAGTGTTGCCTATGAATTTTACGACATAGATATGATTAAATATTTTCTTACAATCTTCGACGTTGCATTCTGACGTTTCGATGGCTGTACCATTGTTTGCTTCACAAAAGGTCTCGTTAACCATAACTATCGCTGCGACTCTTTTTTTGAAGCAAGATCTTGTCCTCTGTTTGGTACCAGGTCCACAAGACTGAGAACAATTAGAGAAATCTGACCATTCCCCCCATGAATAGGGTGATCCTAAAGAGCAATTTCGACGGTTGCAGGAAATGAATTCTCGAGCTTCACCGGGACAGTCAGTTGCTCTTTTTCTGGGGTTGACACCAGAGCGGCACCCTCTTCGCCTTCTTTTAACCCCCTCATCACATGTGACAGAGCATTTGCTGAATCCTCCCCAACTTCCCCAAAATGAAGCTGTCATACAAAAATATATAGATAAAATTTTTTAGAAGTAATTGATACCAGTTGCTATCATCTTAAGGTCCATGAAACCCCAAAAAAGGGCCTTGAATGCATTCATGTTAGAAAGAAATACTGAAATAATATATCTAAAAGTATTTTAATTTTGTAAAAAGATTATTTTAAGTCATTTTTAGAGTTTTAACTTTAACGTCTACGAGGTTTTTAAATGAGTCAAGAGGTTTGAAAACCCTTGTTTTAGGTTCTACAAACTAGCTGGCGTATATTAGGATACACAAAACATATAAGTTTTGATCAATTATTTGATAAATAGTTCTATTTGTTAGTACGTTTGATATTGATATAACACAGTATCATTATGGTAGCTATGGTTGGGATTAACCGATGTTTGTGGATTTTACTAAAAATAAACCCTATATGTAACATTACCGGGAGGAAACTTTTCCTTCTGGCAAGCGTTGAGAGGATTCCGAAGTGAAGAGTCAGGTCGAGTCAGAGCCACGAATCGTGATGTAAATCTTGGGCCCATTTTAGTCCGATTGCCTCTTTTTCGATCACAGCTGCATGCAAAACATTTATTTAAAAATCTGCTCAAGCATCATGACGCCATTCCATCTATTTGTTTGTCATCAACGTGTCATAGACAAAACAAGAAAGTACCAAGTTTTACAATGTGCAATTTCCAACACCCCACATGGAACGTCGAAAAACAACCAAACAGTGTAAAGGTTAATGCGCGTAGACTAAAAATTATATCGACTTGTGATAGTGCTGAAATGTATTCTGGCTATACTTGTTGAGATGCGACCCTTTGTGTACAACTGTATGCCTTTTATTTTTTTATTTTTTTTCTAATATGGACATTCTTGTCTAAATACTGAGAGTTTTGGGTGTTCATCAGGACAATTATCGTTTCTATAGTACCAGTTGCAACGCTCATCTGATGAAAGTGAAAGAATTTATTTGTCTGATGCAAATAAATAGCAATAATATATATTGGGTACTAAAGGGTGTGTTTGTTTGTACAACAACCATAAAACAATATAAGTTTGTCAAACACGTGTTCGAATCCCAGACATGACACTTTTTATACATTTTATCGATCACTTGTCTTATTTTAGTAATTTCTCTAGATTGAAACCAAATTGAAGTAGCAAGGCTGCTGGATTTTTTTTTGCAAAAGGAAAAACTTCAGAATTGCTAAAAAGTTTATTTGTTAAACACATTTTTTAATATAGTTTCGGGAGAGAGTTTGCTTTTTTGTACTAAAGACAAGCAAGACACAACAATACCACAGGGTTGAGCATTACAATTACAACAGTATATTTTACATACTTATTACAAATAGTTTAACAGTCAAAAATCTTTAATAGTATACAACAGAATCTTGTTATGTTGTTTAACACACGGTTTCCTGAGGAAGAGAGATTATAAGCTTCAGTCTAGCAAGGCTATATTTGATCCAGGGCGTGTCAGAGAATTCGTGCCTGGCACTAACAAAAGCCCGGATCCTTCAAACAAGACCTTTCTAAAGAAAACAATACGACTCTAGAGAATAAGCATCGCGTTTTCGTCGTTCCAGGCCACCTGGAAAGGCTTCGCGACCTTAAAATGACTCCAGGCCCAGATCCAAAAGTACCCAATTAACTTCCCTGTCATCGCTACTGGACTTACCCATCTGTGGTTGCCACAGCAACAAAGAGGGAAAGCTGAGTGAAGTTCAACTGCTGCCTCCGGAGTGTGTAAGAGACTTGTGACGTCACGCAAGAGTCGTAGTCATTTAGCTCGGTCAAGTTGAGTGATGGTTCTGCCTCTTCTAAGTCTTCCACCAATGATGATGTTGATGATGGTGACGATGATGATGATGACGATGATGATGACAATGATGATGGCGCGTCTCGCTTTTTTCTTTTCTGTTCATAACGATCTGGGAAATAGTGGTCATTCTGAGTAAAACTGAGCTTGTAAAATGCATAGACATTACTTTTAATCACGAAATGAAATATCTTCTGACAGATGTCAAACCCTCAACAATGCTTGATATGAACGACTCGGTTTAATGTCTTGCAATACAAACGAATTTATTGTCACACGAGTCAGTTCAATCGTAAACAGCTAAAAATCGATTTCGATCAGATGGCAGCTAGATCATCTTCAGTTAAGCTTATTCAAATAGAATATTTCTAATATTCTATTTACAATATTTCTATGACTTCTATGACAACATTTCTAATATTCTATTTGAATAAGCTTAACTGAAGATGATCTAGCTGCTAGCTGATCAAAATCGATTTTTTAGTTGTTTATGATTGAACTGACTCGTATGAAAATAAATTTGTTTGTATTACATTACTTTTAACGTTCTTTTATATATGTTTTTGTTTAAATTATAGAGCTTTATTTTAGTTGATTAAGTATTATTATTAATAATTATAAAACATTTTTATTATCATTTTTGTGTATTTTCCATTTCAATATGTATGTAATTTTTATCTCTTCTTGATGTATTCGGAACTTTACTCTATTTGCAACTTCTGAAATTCATCTTTGAAATAATTTTATCTTATGTACTGTACAGTACTTTGTAGGCCAATTGTCTATTTTGTTTTGCTCCCAAAACAAGAAGCAGTTTATAACTTTTATAAAAACAATGTAAGAACAACAACGGAATGCTTGGTCAATCTAAATAAAAATAAAGATCCCAATAATGTGCATACTAACCCGATGTTTAACAAACGTTTCCAAAACTAAACTGTTTCTATCTTCAGCTCAACTGACTAACAGAAATATAAATCAATTACACTGATGATGAAAACAGTTCAGTTTTCGAACCATTTACTGAACATGAATTTAGAATCAATTGGTGTTTCAATCGGAAACTTCACTCTGTCAGTCTCGGTAACCGGCCTTGCGTCAAAAGCCTCTACAAGTATGTGAAACTACCAGGAATAACCTATCAAGGCCAAACCAAACCAGAATCATTCATGTTTCATGAAACTTAAGATAAGAATGTCAAAACATTTCATCTGAAGCGCTTTCACATGTAAAGAAGACCAGACAATATAAATCTAAGTGCCTTCTCACTGGTAGGTGGCTCTGCGTACGTGTCTTCTGCAAAGTGGTCGATGCACGTTTGTGACGTGCTTAAGGTATCCGAGCCTTCCACAAGATAACTAGTGATCTCAGATTTCCAACATTCTGGAGTAGCACCATCAACAGAAGGACTTCATATATGCAAAGTTAATATAGAAAAAAATATTAAGTCATAGCTGTAAAACACATATACGTTTACTTGTACACTACACACACCGTGCATAAATTCTTTCTCGGCGTTGAAGCGATATTATAGCATACACATCAGAGAGGGAGCACAAAAGAGCGATGGAGGGGGAGAGAGCGCGAGGGAGACTGTCTGCATTTTATAATGCTTGGGTAGGCTTTGTTTATTCTTAAAGTGCACAGCGATGTAAATGCAATGTTTGACTTGCGGCATGTGCAGCATTATGTCCTGAAATGTGGTGGCGTTTTTGCTTTCACAAACATTCTATACTGTATGCACATAAAATACACGTCTTGTTCAGGAAATTAAAAAGCGCGGCAGTAAAATTATTATCATTGAATATTGTTGTTATTGAATCTCAATCAGTCATTTTTAAAAGTTTACTTTACAAAATTGAAAAATTGTTAGGCCTATGTATAAAGGTATAGGGCAGTTACGTAGCAAGAAGATAATTTTAAAGGGGTAAAAGCAACTGTTGGGGGGTGACAAATATATTAATAATTAAAATAAAAAATTTATTGAAAAATATAGCTACTGAATGCAGAAAAACATTTATAAAACGTCATTTAACATGTAAAACAATGTAATTAAAACGCTGTAATAGTATAAAAAAACATTTTTTGGGATGCTCCGATTTCTACCCCAAGCTCTTCCCCTGTGCTAACGTCTCTGGTATAGAGTAGCAGTATACCTGCAGTAAGTTTCGTCAGTGTTTAAATACCAAAGGGTATCCAGAACTGTGAAGTCGACGCTTGAGCGCCAGTTGACGTCAGACTCTGGCAACTGCAAAAAAACAAAGCGAGTTACATTAATCCAAAAGAAGACAATGCATGAGGATGGATTTTTGATGGATGGAACAGCAGGCAAGCCCAGTCTTAAGTCCATTAGAATTTTTATTGAGTTACTTTTGTTTCTAGTTTGAGTTAGCGTCATATTCAAAATTCAACTGAGCATTTCAAACTTTGTGTCTTTTCTTTCGTAAGAGAGATTCTTTTCGTTTACTTTCTCCTTCTGGCCAGTGGCGGCTCGTGGTATTTATAGCAGGGGGTGCTGCAACCGGAAGTAGCCTATACGTGAAAGAGCGAGCGCCAAAGGCGCGATGCCAAGGGGTCTAGGGACATGACCCCCATAAAATTTTACCTTATTTTAGTGGTATTTTATGAATTCTGAGGCTATTTGAGCACTTAATTTCCTGATGTTCATCAAGTTTAAATAGGCTGTTTTAGCATGTGACCTTTGGCCTTAACTTATTATCGTAAGTTAACAATGAACCTAGGTTACATTTAGTTTATAAAAAATCCACCAGGTTTGGTAACTACAAAAATTTATTGGTAGAGCTTTTCTTAAATTTAATTTAACAACACTAATGAAAACCTAGTCTAAGCTTTATCTTTTTGGCAGAAAGCAAAGCACATTAGTCTAACCATGTAACAGCATCAGTCGCAGCCACCTAATATCGTGCTTGAAAACAACAGTATTTGCAACAGTAGCTGGCCTGACCACGTGACCAGCAACTGCAAAATTTGCAGTTCGAAATTGTGGGATTTGAAGCAACCTCAGCCAAAATATGACGTCACAATTTCTCTTTGTTCTTCTTTTATAAGATCGCAACTGCAGGGCTTGCAGTTCAGAGCTGCCAAATACAAAACTTAAAAAATCATCATATTTTTTAAAACCCAGAAATTATGAAACTTCCAGTCGGTAGGATCTATAGAGAACACGAAAAACGTTAAATTAATAAAAAAAATAAAATACTGAAATGTGCAGGGGGTGCTGCAGTTTTGCAGTTTCTATGGACGAGCCGCCACTGCTTCTGGCTACGTTTTGTCGGAATCACAATCGTCCAGTAATGACAGAGCAACTGCTTTTCGTGAAGTAAAAGTCGGACAGCCGTACAGTAGCCTATGTGGGTTTGCTATCTGTTTTGCTACTCCGCAGTTTCTGACAAGCCCCATTTGTGCATTAAAAGTTTGTTTGTAATAACTGACAGGTTTGAAAATTGAGTTGGAAAAACTTTTAACACTTTACTTCAGTTAAAACATATAAAAGTGAAAGCATGCAGCTGTGAAACATTTATTTAAAAAAAAAACAATTCTGAACAAATGACAAAAATATTTCCAACAATATCTTTTCCGAAAGAACGAGTTTTTGTCTCATAAACGCAGCTCAGAGAATTCATTATTTTGTTCAAGTTGGATTTCTAATATGAAAGACATTCAATTAAAAACACTTCGATACTGAGGATAGACTTCGGTTAGAAAAAGAAATTTTACTTGCATTCCACAATATGAGTAAACAAGAGTCATTACATGCTACTTGCATATCTTGTAATCAGCAGACGTTTTATGAAAAACATTAATTACCAATGTGTTCATGCATGCAGTGAAATAATCCCGAAGTACTTCCGTTTTATCAGCTCTATCCTCATCTGTGGTTCTTTTTTTTCTTGCAAGGATAAAGTTATCCGCTTCCGCTCCGCCTTCTCCTTCGGCTCCGACATAATACTGGCAAGCTGGATTGAAAAAAAAGCCAATGAATCAATCCATCAATGACTTTTTTTGACTTACAGTATAGGACATAGGGACGTACTCTCCAACACAGAGACAGTGTACTGGTTGTAGCAGCTGAGAGATGTTGCCTGAATTTCTGCAACATAATGTTCAATTGTGTCCTCCCCGTTAGCTCAGTAGTTAAGCGCCCGACTCACGATCAAGTGGCGCTGGTTCCCCAGACAGCCACTTTATCTGGTCCAGATCTTTACCAGATCGGGTACGGGCCTGATCAGATCTTTACCAGATCTGGGCCAAATAAAGTGGTTGTCTGGGTTTGCTCTCGGGGTGATCGATTGAACAACACATTCCCGGACTGCTTTCCATTCAGCGGCACATAGCGTATGGAATATTCCACAGTCAACAATACTTCAACAACAAGCGAAAGCTTCACTCTGTCAATCTCGGTAACCGGCCCGGCGTCAGTGGTTCAAAGCCTCTACAAGTATGCGAAACTGCCAGGAATAACCTATCAGTGGCTTTGTCAGTCCGAGTATAAAGATTCAAAAACCAACCTACCAAGCAAGAAGAAGAAGAATCAATGATGTGTAGAGCAGAAGTGAGACAAACAACAATTTGTGAAAGAGAATTTAACTAAACACCATGTTCAAACTGGCCACGAAATTTATATTGGTAGAAAGACAAAAACGGTCCAATGGGCAATTTTCAGCATAAAGCTTCTTATTTCAAGCTGAACAATCTGAATAGGCTTTACCTAGGCCAACAATAAAAAAGCATTTTTTTTTGAATATTTAAAGAAAAAAAGTTGTTTTATGCCCTTAGCAAGGAATAATGCTCATTTTTAATTTATATTATATTTATGATGTCATCACAATATTACCGACGTAATTTCACTGCGTTTTGCAAGAAAGAACACAATCAGTTTCAGAACAAATACCATTTTTAAAGTCTTCGATTTGACCCGACCTGTGATCGATCTCAGATCTACCAGCACCAGAGCCGAAGACAAAACTCCTCGGCCACTGAGCTGGTGGACTTGTAGTTCACAAGGCTTTGAATTATTTAAAGAAAGTCCCATTTTTTCGATGCGACGTCGCACTACCCAATATTGTAGTCAAGCGAATTTTCCCAGCGTATGAATATAATCAAAATATTTGAATCAACACTTCCGTCTCGTATGTGTTAATGGAAGGAGTAAAGACATGATGCGTATAACTGTAAACAACTAAAAAAAACTAACAAACAAAAATGGTCTTACTGGTTTTGATTGACAGATTGACGACATATCGAGAGTCGATGTATCTTTGGGTGGAAAGCATTTATTTTGAAATACAACCGTTTGTTTTTACATAGCCTACTTTGTACAGATTTAAACCATTGACCCAACACGTTTCACCATTGTTAATAAATTGAATTTTTGCTAGTTGTTGAAATGTTATTGTCAGTCTGTTAAATTTGTTGTTGCATTTAGAATGAATACGAGGAATTACGAGCCTGCTGTTCATTATTGTGCGTTTGAGAGAATCGCAAATTTGAACCAATGAAACGATTTCGTTCTTTTGAAACGAAACAGAAAGGAGTGCCTTTTTGTCAGATAAAAATGTTTAAGATAACACAGCCAGAATACGACAAATTCAACTGACAATTAAATATGTTAACTTGTTTCTTAAATTTGCTATAAATATTAAATTTCTTCAAAACAAAAATGGTTCGAAATTCCGAAACATTTCGTTGTTAGATAATAATTTTTAATCGCGCTTTATCGAAAACTTCAAAAACGGTAGCCTATCAATCGTGTTCTTTTTTGCACAACGCAATGAGGATAAGTCGGGTAATCATGTGATGACGTCATAAATATGATACAAAAATTAAACGAGTCCGGTCGCTAAAAGACCTTAGCAGTTGTAGAGCGACAATAAATAAACTATTACATTAACATTATTATTATTTATGATTTCTACAAACGCTCACTCACTATTAATACAAAAGTAATTGACTAATCAGAAAGAAAACCGATCAGTTCAAGGCTATGCACTGTAAGACATCACAAAAAACAATCCCCATTCTTCACGCAAAGTGCTTTTTTCATCTCAGTTTTAAGTTTGCCGTTAGCGCTGCACACAGCAGACAGTTTCGGTGCAAACGCATAAAAGAAGCATACGCATTGCGTACATATTATATACAAATGCGTATTTTTGTCATACCCAGGCTTACGCCCGCTAGTTGAAGATTTAAAATAAGTGGACGGGAAGGCAAGGAAGCCAATCTCCGTGACTACCTTCAAGAATGCCTTTAAGTGTCCTGCCAAAGACACCGCCGCATGCTTTAGAGTGGTGTCGAACCGGCGCCCGTTGAAACATCGAGCTAGGGCCTTCACCACTCGCAATTCAGCCAATGTACGAATATTAAAATAACCTAATTATATCACTCTTTGCAAATCTATGTGAAAATACTTTGTGCTGAGAAGAAATCAAGTTTAATATTCTTGATATAAAACGTATAGTGTGACCTAATGAGGTATCGAAGCCATACCAACAAACACAGGAGCTGGCACTTTATCTGGAAAAGAAAATCGTAAACAATTTGTAGTTTCTATAAAAATAAACATTCTTGGAGAAAAAAAACGCTTACATTTTCTGATAACATTTAAGCTATTGTCAACTTGCAAGCAATTTCACGTTATTCAAACTCTGTTGAGCTTTGAAATAATTTACAGTAAATTCCTTTGTACTCACCTTCACTATGATTGTAACAGTGCAGCATAAAAAATAGCAGTAGTAGAAGTAAATTGATGAGGTGCATTTTATTATCTCGTACAAGTTAACTGCAGGAATATAATAGCTTCCTGTGTTATAAGCATAAAATAAACACAATAGTCATTCCGATGTAGGAATAAATTCATAGTTTAATTTGCCCCTTAATTTTGACTGCTTTTGGATCTTGCTAACAACTTTAGTTCAAGAACAACTTTGTGTCAATCGTTTGTAGATGTTTGTGCCTCCATAATGGATGAATGCACCTAAAGTAAGTGCAGTAAAGATCCTATACTCAGCTTTGTGAAATGAGAATATAAGGTTCTCATTATAACTCACTAGGCCTTTGCCATTAACGAGAGTAGAGGGTCAGTTTCTTTCTCTCGGCCGCCTTTCCTTCAGCAACTTTACTCACTCCTTTTCTTACACCCTGTTAGTATCTCAAGAAAACTGTCTAAAGATGAAAATAACTGACCTGCTTCCGAAACGGTACCAGGTCATTTGGTCGACAGGACGTTTGGTCGACAGACATTTGGTCGATAGGACGTTTGGTCGACAGGACGTTAGGTCGACAGAACGATACATTTTAGGGTTAGGGTTAGTTAACTAACCTTAACCCTAACCTTAACCCTAACCCTAAAATGAATCGTTCTGCCGACCTAACGTCCTGTCGACCAAATGTCTTGTCGACCAAACGTCCTGTCGACCAAACGACCGTACACCTTCCGAAACAGAGGCCAAATCTTCTAGTCATTTTAATTTGATGATTTATCGCGTTTTTGAAACAATCAAAAACTGTCCAAACAATGATACGCACTTCAAATCACGCTTTAATCCTTGTCTTTTGTGTGTCATATGACCGTAGCCTATAGCATCTCGCAAGCTCTTGCTTTCTATGCTCCTGTCTGCTTGTGCTTCTTAAGAAATACCCCCAGTGTTCCCCCATAAATACCCCCAGTGTTGCATCAACATTTTAGATCTGCCAATGCTAGGTCTTAGACGGTTGAGGCATTTTGAAATATCGCTTTAATTAAACGCAATCATCTTTAGGGAGATTGTGAGCCCAGTGTTTTGTTTAGGAAAAAGCTTATTCGTGCAATTACAATTTTAAATGTTTCCGGTAATTTAAGTAACCTAATTAACAACAACATACCAGTTTAGACATGTGACATGTGGAAGCAAATGACAGCCAACCTTCGGATCGGAGACGGCACGTGATGATGATGATGATGATACCAATTTACTTTTGTTACACGTAAAACTAGTTTAATATTTTTTTGATTGAGTGCAAAAACACACTGCAAGATACATTTTTAACCAAAGTTTCCTTCAGTGTTTGTGGTTTACAGTACATCCTCATAATCAAGCTGCCTGCTGAGCGCTCAATTTTATAAGCGAAGAAAAGTTGAAACCAAGTGACGGTGGTTCAACTCCCATGGTGTGCGCTTGCCTCGTGCAACACGTTTTAAGGACAGCATTTGAACGTAACTTTTCGTCGGCGTAACATATTCAAAATAATATTCATTTTTATGTGTCACAAGCCAAGAAAAAAATTGGTGCCACTTATCGCGCAAAAATAATTTAAACGGCCCGTTCATTTGTTGTTTCATTTCTCTATAAGCTTTGCATACCTTGCTTGTACCGTTTTGGCTCTAAAAATGACAAATTTCAGGAGAAAAATACCTACGCTAGTTATTTATATTATCTAAATTCTAAGGTATGTTAACAAATTGAGTTACTGTATCTATGTTAGCTTAATGTTTGCAAACGTAAAAACTAACACTTTTACAAATCTATAGTTTTAGCATGATTTTGGAGCAGCGAATCAAAATATTAGACATGTTGTTTTTTATATACATGAAGGTAGTCCCAAACTTAGTTAGTGATTGAGCTTCCGGGAATGAGAAGATAAGATTCTCATTGACCAAGCTATTGGCACTTATTATAGTAAGGGTGGCCAGTTCGTTTTCTTGGGCCGCCTTCAGCAACTACGCTCACCCAACGAATTACACCCTGAGTAGAGGTCAGTGGTGTTTATCAACAACTAGCTTAAGCCGGGTGTCGAACTTGGTTAGTATTATTGGCAAGTCAACGCATTATCCGCTGCACCATTCCACAGCTTCCTATACACATGGGTACGACTAAAAAACCTATACATCTCCAAAGACAACATAGTAGCTTCTAACAATTACAAGATAACGATAATGATCTAGAATGTTTATTTGTTTGTGTTTTATATCAGAGTCGAATTGGTTCACATCACGATCAAATCAACGCAAAAAGCATAAACAAATAAAAAATAAGCCATGATGTAGCAAATAAAAATTTTAATTACCATCTACAGTAAATACTGACAACGTAACAACTCAATGAGCTTTGATACTTCTAAGATATTTAAAACTAAATAAATTCCAGGAATTCTTAAATAAAGGCGTTGGTGTAATTCACTTTATCTAGCAACCGGTCGCTTTGACTACAATTAGGCATATCTGGCAACCCTGTATATATTTCTCGGCAGTCGAATGTAGCAAGAATTAATAGCGATGAAGAAACACATGTTTTTGGAAAAGTCTTGATAGCTAGTGTGGAGGCTACAGCGGTATGGTTAGCGAAACACAATGCTCGATGTTCTATAGTGAGTTGTCAGGTAGTGCTGACGCCAGGAAGATCGCTTCTTTTCAACGACCCTGCATAGTGCATATGGTTGTTGTTGATGTTGTCGTGTCCAGGCTTACGCCTGATAGTTGAAGATTTAGGTTAAGTGGACGGGAAGGCAAGGTAACCAATCTTCGTGTCCACCTTCAGGCATGTCTAAGTGTCCTTCCAAAGACACAGCCGCATGCTCTTAAGCGGTATCGAACCGGCGCCCTTTCGATTTCCATACCAGGGCTCTTACCACTCGGCTATGTAGCCGGCAATATGGTGATTATATCAGATCCACTTGAGGATATTGGTCAGGAAGCGGTTCTGCAAACGTTTTTATTTTTAGGAAGCGGTTTGCGCAAACCGGCCAAATCCCGCCAGTGGCTGCTTCGATCCTTAATCGGTCATACCTTCAAAACCGGTGTAAACCAGCTGAATTCCACCGCTGAATAGGGGTAGGCTAATTGGACTGCTAAAGGGGTACAAGAATTTTTTCTAGTTGACGCTGAAATATTAATGCGAGATATAAAAAAGCCGTGACCGGTTTTTCGGAACTCTTACCAACATTCCGGTTATTTGTGATATTAATTGTTTGGCAATTCTGGAATAAATACAAGTAGGCTACTGGTTGATGATTTCAAAGTGGTACCAAGAATAAAAACGGCTAAGAACCACTGAAGAAACAAACTTACAAAGGAAAACTATCAGGGCTTGGTCAAGTCAAAACGTAACGGATTTTCGAAACATTTTGTTTTAAACAAGTCTTATAGTCCCGTGGAGGATATTTTTGAAGATTTGTACGTATGAGGAAAACAAAATCAACATAATTTCTTTAAGAACTGCAACATCACACATCTCGTTTGACACCTTGAGACCCATTGGGAGGCTACACTGAGCCCGGTACCAATGACTTTTCTAGACCCCTGAAGCAAGGCACTGCTTAACAATTGCACTTTAACAAAATTATGCTTGAACTTATCTTTAACTTCCTTGGCCTCTAGAAAAGTTTTGAAATTGTCAAGAAAGTCAAAAAATTTCAAAGGTGTGGATTGCGTAGTTCTTTAGTATTATAGCTTTGAAAAGTACCAAATCCAACCCGACCTCCCCGTCACATGACAAACGGTGAAAGGGCTACAATGGCAGTGGGCAAGGAGTGGCGTAGCGGTTAGTGGAGTGACACCTCACTCCACCGGCTTGGGTTTCGATACTCGGTGCTGTCACGGGTAGTCTCAAGTCTTGAAAGGCTGCAATCGCATTGGGCAAGGAGTGCGTAGCGGTTAGTGGAGTTGCACCTCACACCACTGTCCCCGGGTTCGATACTGAGTGCTGTCACAGGAAGTCTTACTTAACTCTTAAAAGGCTGCAATCGCATTGGGCAAGGAGTGCGTAGCGGTTAGTGGAGTTGCACCTCACACCACTGTCCCCGGGTTCGATACTGAGTGCTGTCACAGGAAGTCTTACTTAACTCTTAAAAGGCTGCAATCGCATTGGGCAAGGAGTGGCGTAGCGGTTAGTGGAGTTGCACCTCACACCACTGTACCAGGGTTCGATACTGAGTGCTGTCACAGGAAGTCTTACTTAACTCTTAAAAGGCTGCAATCGCATTGGGCAAGGAGTGGCGTAGCGGTTAGTGGAGTGGCACCTCACTCCACCGACCTGGGTTCGATTCTCGGTGTTGTCACGGGTAGTCTCACCTAAACTCCATAAAAGGCTACAATCGCATTGGGCAAGGAATGGCGTAGCGGTTAGTGGAGTTGCACCTCATTCCACCGGTAAGGGTTCGATACTTGCTGCTGTCACCTTAAGTATCACTTAACTCTTAAAAGGTTGCAATCGCATTGGGCAAAGAATGGCGTAGTGGTTAGTGAAGTGGCAGAAGAACCAAAGGAACTATCCAGCTTGGTCAAAACGAAATGGATTTATGAATCATTTTGTTTTAAACAAGTCCTATATTCCTGTGGAGGACTTCTTCGTTTGAAGTGTGAGAGATATTTTTGGAGGTTTGTACATATGAGGAAATCAAAGTCAACATAATCTATTTAACAGTTGCAACATCACATATCTCCGTTGACACCTTACCAGGCCCGTTGGGAGGCTACACTGCTACACTGAGCATGTACCAATGACTTTTCTAGACCCCTGAAGCAAGGCACTGCTAAACAACTGCACTTTCACAAAATTATGCTTGAACTTATCTTTAACTTCCTTGGCCTCCAGAAAAGTTTTGGCCTTTGAATTTGTTCCGCTTCAGCGTCCAAAAATAGCTGTTAACGGCTACAACGCGAATTGCATTCGGGGTGTTCAAGCAATAAAGACATGATCATTTTATTCCTCTGCACCACATTTCTTGGTAGCTAAAAAGGAAAACTCTATTTTTACATTCTAGAGTAGGAACGTCCAGTTCCAAATTTATAGTTATCGCTGAAGAATAAGAACTAAACTTGACAACTTGATATTGTTTAGTAAAAATATGCTCGTGACATGTCTGTGCAATGTTTCGGACTCATGCTGCTGAGTCGTAACACAAATAAGAAATTCCAAGAAATTCTACGACAAATTTGAGGAATTCTTAACAAATTTAATAAAAAAATTTGAGAAATATTTGCTTTGTGAAATAATTTACATGTTTGCTTCTTGTACAGAAAACAACAATCTAAACATAGGTTAAAAATACGTTTTCAAATTATGTTGTTCAAAGCAAATCATAACGATCTTTCATACGAATTGTATACAAAAGTCCCTGCTTATTAAGCCCACGGTTAACAGGCTCATCCGCTTATTAAGCCCAACTTGGCCCGTCCGGAATTACTGAATGTAAAGGAGTGGCAGATAATCACCCCCGCTTAATAGACTCATCCGCTTAATAAACCTAATGGCGCCCTCCCGAGGTGGGTTTAATAAGCGGGGACTACTGTATTAGACAAGAAGTGTTCTCAACACTTTAAAAATGACCAACAGAGCGAGTTAAATATGTGGAGTTGCTATTCTCTTGAGAACCTTAAAGGCTTGTTTTAACTTTGATAGGACAAACAAAATATTCCAGACTAAATTGAAATGAGTTGTTCTAGATAGGCTACTATCAAAATTTTCAAAGTATACATTTATTAGCAACAAAATCTTGTTCATTAAAAAACGAAATATTTTAAAATAAAATTTTCGTTACTGTTGCGAGTATACTTTTATTTCAAGCTATGCCTTGCATACAGGAGGAGTCGGCTACATAGCCGAGTGGTAAGATCCATTGTACGGCACTCGAAGGGCACCGGTTTGACACCACTTAAAAGCAAGTGGCCGAGTGGTTAGCGCGTTGGGCTCGCAGTCGAGAGCCTGCATGTTCGACTCCAGCCACCCGCACTTGCTGTTGTTTCTCTGGGCAAGAAACTTTACGATAATTGCCTCTACCCAGTGATCGATTTCGAGTAATGGGTAGTACCAAATTTAAGTCATAAGTAGAGTAGACAACCGGAAACAGACATAACAGTCAGCTGCAGCGTGGGTCAGGTGTACGTCGGAAGGCGTACACCGATGCATAGCGCTCAAGTCCGCTTTCCCGCAATGCAGGATAAAGATAATAAAACAAAAAAAACAAGTGACTTTATCTTTGGCAGAACACAGACATGTCTGAAAGTGGACACGAAGATTGGATTCCTTGCCTTCCCGTCCCCTTAAACTAAATCTTCAACAACCAAGCGTAAGCAAAGAAACCAAACAAAAAAATTAAGATAGACCGCCATAGTACTGTAGTGGTAAGCCACACAGAACCATGCTTACCCTTCTCTTCTTATAGCTCGCAGTTGGATATGCGCCTGACGTTACGAACTAAGAAACCTCAAAATCAAGCGGCGCTGGTTCGACTCTGGGGTGTGCGCTTGGGCAAAAGATTTCAAGAACTGCTCTCCATTCAGCAAACTTAAAAGATGGAAAATTTTAAAGACAGAACGCTTCAACAACACTTGGAAACTACACACTGCCAATCTGGACAAACGGCCTGCGACACTCACTTAAAGCGTTATCACCGTTCAAACCTCTACAAGTTTGCGTAACTGCCAAAATTAAGCTTACGAAGAGGCTTCAGAGAAAAATGTTGGACAAGACAATTTTTGTTGCTAGCGACCATTTATGTCATTTAAAGAAGACTTTATGTGCGCTTGGAATAGCAGTTAGGTCATTTATAGACACAAACTACATCTGTTGGAACTCTAACTTTGCTGAAACAAATCCTTTTGTTTGTAACGAGCAACTACTCGTTGAAATTTGTGCAATAAAAGACTTGCAATAAAATTAATTGCAATGAACCAATAAGACCCTTAGCTATAAAATCAATCCTTTTTCTTTGATTCTACATCTGCACATGCTCCATAAGCATAAAGAACTGATTTGCTGGCTGGGCTGTTATTACTTACTTTCGTGACAAATAGCCTAGAACTTTTCTTGACAAAACTTTGCTTAAAATCTCGTATACACTGCATTTGCAATTTTAATGAATCAAGGCTTACATTCAGGCTTTGTTTGGCTTAGGAATTGTTTGCCGTTTCCATCCGCTAAACGATCCGAGTTCTAACCCACAGCACCGATTGCTGCACGCAAGAGTTCACTTAAGGTCATACCAAAGACTTTACCAGACAACTAATCAGTCTTTTTACGTTGATTCAACGTCCGTGGGTTGCTCTCTAGCCACCAGTTTCGTGGCCAAGTTGTGATAGCACCTGACCAACAAACCAAAAGTCGCCGGTTCGATACCAAGAGAGTGCAGAACAACTCTGACAATGAGGGAACTTTGTGTGAGGCAATGCTGATGCCTTGAGTTGTATTGTACATTGACATTGACCTAATGTCAAGGGAGAACAATGCTTTCGACATGACCTCAAACGCAATAAATCAACATGATGAGCAGTTAAATTGCTTATGCTTAACATTGTGTAAATCTTAAAGAACTTTTTTGGACATCGTGATGGTGTAAACCAACTTCGTCATTTTTTAAAAGATTTATTTGAACTTTGTATTTATTTGAATATTTTTGTGTCTTTTGTTTAAATGTTTGGGTGGTAGCTGACTTTGGTGACCTTTTGGTCTTTCGCTGTCATCCTTGTTGTGCGAATTATTTGTGTTTATTGTGTTTTTGCTTTTTGTGTCTTTCTTTTTCGCCAACAAAACAAAAAATAAACTGAACTGAACTGAACTTATTCCACACTCTCTTCTGCCACCTTGCTTTATTGTGTTTGCATTCTTATTTCTGCTTGCAGTTTAAAAAGATTGTAAAGTTTTGTTTCTGACAATAACAGAAATAACGTTTTGCTTCACTGAGGTGAAGTTATTATGCTTGCTTTGGTTTTATTTAAGATTACAAAAGATTTTATAAATATTGTTTGTATTTACAATAAACATCATCATGTAAAAATATTTTAAACAAAATAAACTATTCAAAAAAGACAAAATGAATGACAGCTTCCACGGTTGGGGCAATTGTAATCCATGCGCAATAGCAGAAACCCAGACAGCAACATATGTCATTTTTAGATTGATTCAACGTCAGAAGACGTCTGAAGACGTTGAATCAATCTAAAAATGACGGATTTTGCTGTCTTGAAATAAAATGTTTTGAGAGATTTTTGCAAATAAAGTTTACAATGCAACAATTCTGATTGGTTAATTTTTTAACATGTGCTGCATGCACCTACAAATTGCAAGAACATTCATTTCAGAAACTATTTTTTCACAGGCTTAGACTCAAAGAGAAGATGGAAAAGGTTAGAATTAAAAAAATGATTGCCAATGCTCAGAAAAATATTGAAACTGGGACCCAAGGTTTATACAATGTATTCAAAAACGCTGTTTGCATTAAAATATTATTGGGAGGCTATATTTGGCTGAGTGTTCTTTCAAGACCTAAATCTCTACGTACGTTCTACTGCTTAAAGTAAAATAAGTTGATTTGTTGCTTTATTCTTGGGGTTCAAAGGAATTTCCGGCCATCTTGCATTGGTGTTAGAAGTAAATAAAACACATTGGATCATTGCATAAAACATGTGGTATGCTATATTAGAAAATTAAACCACATAACTAATGAAGTTGATAACTTTTAAAGCTTAAACTGGCCAATTTTGAATGGCCTTAGCTCACAAAGAAATTGCTTGAAAAGTACGTTCAGGTTCTTTGGCATATTCTCCAAAATAGAGATTGGAAACATTATCCAGCGTTTGATGAAAAACCAAAAGTGAAATTTGATGAAGTGAATCTTGTGTTAGTCGACCCTTGGCACTCGATGAAGCATTGTCGACGATCATTAGTTTTCTGCCCTTTGCAGTTGGATGCCGAAGTCTAAATGTAAAACTTAGGTTAAAACTAGTCAACAATCTCTCAACAGAACATATGTGTCATTTAGTTTTTTAAATCGAAAGAATCTTAATTATTTTTTCTTAAATTATCCATCATCAAAGTCGTAAAGTTGCGGGAAAAGAGTTAAGTTGATGATTTTTTTGCCTGAAACCTCTTCGACACACATTTATTGTAGTATACGGTGGTATAAATTGTCTAGTAATCTCTTAGTATTCTGTTACACGTTTTGTGTAACAACTAAACAATTCGACAAACAAACTTCAATTAAAAAATATTGAAATCACTTTCAAGCAAGTAATGTCGAAAGTTGCACTGTTATAAATGAGATCTCGATAGGGGCCATTTGCATATGTATAGCATTGTAGGCTATACTGTACGACAATATTACATATTTGTTAGCATTTTGACAAGAAAGATTCGCAAGGTTTAGCCGGCGGTGCTTCAAACTTTGACAATTTTAATCACTCGATCAACAGTCAATCAATAAAGAAACCCACCTGTGAAACTCCAATCATGCAAACTCTTGATCTTTCGATGAATCCTCTTCGGCATCCATCAGGTCCAGCTGGCTCAATTAGACAAGACGAAAAAGGTGTCCAAGAACTCCATAAGTAAAATACAGGACCTAAACGGAGGAAATCAAGTATCAACAGAATTACTAGGCGCGTTTTGTTAATTGCGTTACAGTTACTGTAGTTATTACAATATGAAGATACTGCATTTTAGACTTATTAACTTCTGGTTCGACTTTCGAAAGAGCTTCGGTTCGACACCGCTCATGAGCGTGCGGCTGTGTCTTTGGCAGGACACTTAAAGGCATGCCTGAAGGTGGACATGAAGATTGGCTTCCTTGCCTTCCCGTCCACTTAATCTAAATTTTCAACAACCGAGCGTAAGCACAGAAACGAGACAAAAAACAGAAAAAAAAGCTTTCCTTACAGGAATCAGGGTTGCATCTTTTACGCTGTCGTGGTTCTCCGCCAAGTGAGCTGCATCGAGCCAGGTTGACATTGTAGCGTTGGTTCAGACGACAGGATCTGGTTCTTTGCTGCTGCCCACCACCGCATGACTTTGAGCACTTTGAATACGGTGTCCATCTTCCCCAGCTGTACTCAAGACATTGAATCTCATAACAAGGTTTGGACTGCCTCGAATTTCCAAGACACTCGGTACTTTGACCTTTTGGGCTATCTCCCAAATAACATCTTCTTCTTCTTGTTATAATTCCTCTTCCGCACGTCTTCGAGCAAGACCCCCATCCTCCCCAAGTTCCCCAATAAGGATCTATGAATTCATAAAAAGATGTCTATGACCTCAGAAAGGTGAGGTTTAATCCTAAATTGTTTAAAATTAAGTTCAAAAATTGTCACCTGGATTTCGTTTAAATCGTTTAGAAAAAATTTGAGTTTGAAAGAACTGCTTTTGCAAATTCATTGTATCAAGTCAACCCTACTAATGACATCATAAGCACATTGCATCTTCTACGGCATAGACATGCACACATTGTGGTACTTTTAACTCTTTAGTGAAATCTACTGTAGCAAAGAGTTTTGTAAATTTCTGGGATCATAATTGTGCTGCTGTGTTCATTCAAGATGATAAAACAAAAAAGGATGAAACGCTTACATTGTGTGATAGCTTCACTGATGTTTTGAGTTTACTTTTAGCAGTCTTTCGTTATCGTGTTCAACATAATTACAGTATATTGTGAACTTGCTCTTTGGCGTTGTGCGCAGCAGTATGCGAAACATTGAAAAATTCCAAGTCTTTTTTCACATTTCGAATCCAAAGTTAGTCTAACCTTACAGATAAATCTTAGTATTAGAAAATAAAGTAAAATATTATTTCTATTACCTGGTGGGTATATTTGTTTTGCACAAGCCTCTAATTCACTTCTGAGAATTGAATCTGGTCTCGTCAAAGTAACGAATCGGTACGGCCAGGTGGGGTTCTGTCCACTTCGGGAATGCCGTCTTGAGTTACACCTGATTAAGAGATAAACATATTTTTATTGAAAAGAATAAATAACTTTAATTAGTTGCGAGGCTGAGTGGTGCGAAAGCTTACACAACGCTTAAAAGACGTCATAAAAGACAACCCTTAAAAGCGCACTGCTGTGTCTTAGCAAGTCAATTAATGATTGGTTGCTGATTTGAATCTTTATCCTTAGACTGAGAAAGTCTTTTTGGAAACTTGGCCCTGGCAATTTCGTATACTTGTAGAAGCTTTAAACCAATCACGTAGGGCCGGTTACCGAGATTGGCCGTGTGAAGTTATTATTTATTGAAGTATTGTTGCCTGTGAATTATTCCACCCGCTAGGTACTGCTAAATGAAAAGCAGTCCTTAAAATGCATTGCTTAAATGCACAACAGAGAGCCGAACCAGCGCTGTTTGATCTTGCTATTTCTTCGCACACAAAGTCAGGCGCTAAACTAACTGAGCTGTCGGAGTAAACAGAAATAGGAACAGCTGATTTGAGTGACTATCTATCCAGTGCCTTGCTGCATTCAGCTGTTTGTTGTGTTGCGTTTTGTATCAACACGTTGTACTAGCTTGTATGCTGTCATAATGGATGCGAATAAAATGATTGTCCTTATGATTTATGTGAATTTGTTTGGCTTGTGACTTTATATATGTTAGATTGCGAAAAACGCGGTGCAATTTTTTTTTTATTTTAAACGGAAAGTTAGTTTATTTGATTATTGTTTATAATCGGATTTGATTCAAAAAATTAAGCTTTAAGAACTAAAAAAACAGTGAAAATAACTCGAAGTTGTAGTATATTTATTGTAATGGTACAAAAATGACTACTCACCCATCTACAGTGTTTCCATCGATAAAAAGAGAAAGATTTCTAAAATTTAGCGAGGCCCTTCCTCGTTCTAAACGAATAGTCGAGTCGAGGCAATTTGAGTAGTTTGGTAATTCCTCGGACCCGAAACTGAGCACAGGATCTTCTGAAGAAGTGTACGTGTAGGATCGGAACGATGGAGACGCGTTTCGTTTTTGTCGTAATTTCTGATACCGATCTGCGGGCAATGGTAATTGTCATTCTCAACTGTTATCATAATGGAGTAACAACCACATATAAGGAGAAGATGCAAAACAGCTACATTTAAATGTAATCTAGCATCTAAACTTATGTTTAAAACTTTAGAGACTTAAAGAAAGTGCCATCAAAGACCATATCATGGATTGTTCTTTTTGCACAGATCGAAAATTCTCTACTGACTCATTTAAAATTTTACGCAAAGGCAAATCCCAATTTGACACAAAAATTCAGGAAGCGCTGTTAATCAAACGCTACAACCCAAATTTAAACAAACAATTGTTTGCGGGAGGCGCCTCCATTCTGGTCAACATTTATTAGTGTATCACGTTCCCTGTGGTGCAGATTCATTTGTAACTTAGGCATGCAGTTGCCTTTTCTTAATGTAATTTGCTTTTCGTCTGTCTGTAGGTTTTCCACTCTATTGCTTTTAATCGTTGCGTGTTTCTCGATGCTTTTAGTTAGTTGTTTAGTTAGTTAGTTACAGTAGTTACTGTCAAGAAGTGAAATTTATTGTAGTTTATAAATATTTGCAGATTCCTGATGAGAGCTTAAGTTAAGCCGAAAACGTTTGAATGTTGAACTATTTGTAAATATGTAATATACTGTTGTAATGCTCAACCCTGTGTTATTGTTGTGTCTTGCCTGTCTTTGGTATAAAAAAGCAAACTCTCTCCCGAAACTATATTATGTTTAAAATACTTTTCAAAACTTTGCTGCTGTTATAGAGAGTGCTGTAATTAATATCAATTATGAGAAACGTATTTGGCCTACTTGTAGGTGGTTCGGAGCCTGTATCTTCAGCAAAATGCGCAATACACGTTTGCACATTTCTCAGTATTTCGGAGTTTCCCTTTATGAAATTAGATATTTCTCCTTGCCAACATTCTTGTGTTTCTCCGCCGCCAGCGCCGCTAGAGAGAAATACAATTTTGATAAAGTGGATCTGTCTGGTACTGTGAGAAACGGTTTCAAGCAGGCAATTCAGTTGCATTTTACATTGGTTCAACGTCTGCTAACGTTAAAACCAGGCAAAACATACAAAGAACTTCTAAATGTCTGACTAGGTTACCAACAAAAACGATCTTTGTGCACAAAAATGTTGAAGAATCCAGTCAGCTGATCACTCTTTTTACATTGATTCAACGTCTGCAGACTTGAAATTAATGTAAAAAGAGGTGATTTGCTGAGTGGAAAAGGTTACAGGGTCACTGCAGAGGAGTTCGTGTTGCTTGAGTTCTTGAAAACTTCAAAGGGTTATTTTCCGGTTATTTAGGTTTAGTGGTGGGATATGGTTTGTGTTGAACGGCAACAAAGAACTACTCTTAAAATGTACATCGGAAGTCGGTTGCTGGTGTACATGGCAAGATTGAAAGCCTAAAAGTGTAGCATGGAGACGACACTGATATACGTGTAGTTAGCTAAAGATACATGTATAGCTAGTCTTGTGCAGTCTGGCGAGTGAAACTTCTTTTTTCTATGTAAATCACTAGAATTAATTTCAATTTTATGATTTAGATTAAACGTCTACGGTTGATAAAATATCTGGACTTAGACCATCAATGAAGAAACTTGGCGCCGTGACAACAGACGCATTTGAGAGAGACAATTCTCTAAGAATTTGTCGGTAATGCAAAATACGTGTCATGTCTTGTATACAGAACATGACTTCTAAATTTTGATCACGAATATTCGAGGCTGTGTGAGTGGGTTAAATAGGTTGGGTTGACCTCGAATTGGCTTAATAATTTTTTATTTTTTGATAGCCAGCTTTTGCATATAAGTTTGCATGGAAAAATAAATGCTTATTTCTTGGAATTATTGTTTGAGTGAGACATCATGCTTACTGTTGTATTCATCATCTTAAACCTCAATTGTTGAACTTACTGCTCTCAAAACAACGCACTCATGTCCCATCCATCAAACATAAAACAAATTAAGTTTATTAAAGTTTCCAGAAAGCATTCAGGGACTTAAGCTTCCCTGATGGAACTTGAATCGTATTCAAAGCTACACAATCGTGTTTGTTATGGTCAATTTGTTGGCTTCAGAAAAGTATTTAAAAGTTTTGAAAGGTTATACAACATGTTAATACAATTCAAAGAAACTTTGCCCCAATTTTTATTCTGCTAAAGTTCAATAGCTCCATCATTTCTGAAAAGTGCATGTCACATGTTATCATGCTGTATCAAAATGCCTTGGCATTAAAACTACCGTTTGCAAAATGCAATTAAATGTCACAGACGTTAATCTATACAAAGCATTAAAAGTTTAAAATTCGCGCAGGTAAAATACGTTTAAAAAACGTCTTATTTCATAATGTAAATTAGAGTGCAAGGGGGGCATTTAATGATTAGCTTTTCTTTAGCATGTATTAAAAATCCAAAACCATAATGAGACATAGTTTCTTTATATGGATGAAATCTTTATCTGCTTCAAATGCGGAGAACTATTTGCATGTTTGTAGAATATGATCAATAATCCTACAAGTTTATCTCCTACTTCAAATCTCACATATTTGTAGCGCTATTGACAATTTTTTGATTTTGTCAGCATTCTTAATCCTTGTGATAACACGGACATATAACCAAAACCTCATGTGTGACTATCAGGGCCAAGTAGTAGGCTACAAATATCTTGTTCATTTTTTGTGACACTTCTAATTTAGGTTAAAGCAGACATTGAAAAGTTAAAACTCTATTTTCGCATGCAAAATAAAGATTGGCTACATAAATAGTAAATGCGCGTGTGTTTCGATTGATGTCTTAGTGAATTTCATTTATTCTAAACTCAAGCAATTTCTCTGTAAATTTCATTTATTCTGCCATCAAAAATCTGTTTATATCAAAAGCTAAGAATAATAAACTCAAAGTGAATGTAATGATTCTTCTGGGCTGGCCATTTGCCTCAGAGTTTTTGTTGTAATCAGACTAGTGTCCGATGGTTGTGGATTTATTTTAAGTGGAAAAGCAAGAAAGTCAAACAAGTCTTTAATTTAATCTACCTGCAATATGTTTGATGTGTATTGAGATACCACAACGAGTCCAGGATGCTGAAATCAACATTGGTTCTCCAGTCATATGGTGAATTTGGTAGCTGCAAAGATACAAAATAAACATCACTTTTATGAAGTCATGAAGATCTTTTGTGAATTCGTACATCCTTACTGGGGAACTTGGGGAAGATGGGAATTATGCTCGAAGAGTTGCGGAAGAGAGATTATTACAAGGAGAAAAAGATGTTATTTAGAAGTTTGCCAAATGGGGCCATTCAACTACGGCCTATAATACAAATCAAGCCCAAGATGTCGGTTATGTCTGCTCTATTCAAAATCACATCGTTTTAAATACTTTGAAACACAACAAATGATTTTTGAACCAGATGATCTCAAGCGATATCTCGCAACTAACTACTGCGACTCTTGTTCAAAAGTATCTTTTAAAATAATTTACTAAATTCAAATTAATAAAAAATGAGAAGTTATTTTAGACATTGCAATTTGCATGTAGTTTGAGTATGTCAGTGATATATTAACAATGAAGATGTGAATGAATGTAGTAGTTAAAACGTAAGTAAAACAAATCTACTTTAAATAACTTTGTTTTTACACTTACATTACCAGAAGATTGCCGCAAAATCATTTAAATTTTTTACTCACCCTGGTTTCCAGACATGCTGTGAAATAAGCTCTGACTCTAGAGGTGCTTTTCATATTGCCACTGATGTCACGTTTCCTTCTTCTCGTGTAGATGTCATCATTGTCGTAATCATTTCCATCACCCTCATCTTCATCTTCTTCTCCATGAGCTCCGCCGTGATCGTTGTGGCATGCTGAGGATGAATATTATTACGTCAAAATGGTTTAGAAGTTACTTATTCCCAGATCACGTCACGGCTTGTCTTGCCCCAGTCTTGCAAATTCCCGCTGTATCTTTATTTTGAAATTGTTATCTTACAACTGTGGTAGAGAGGTGATTTTCTTGAGTCATAGGCAAATGCAACTTTGCAACCAAAAGCCGTGCAGTTGCTAGATTGTATTTGTCTAAACTGTAATCTTTATCTGTATTATTTTTTAAGCATTAAATTTGTTGTTATTACTGCCATTAAAATCTGCGTAAAACAATAATGAATAATTGATTGAAAAGTCATGTTCTACACTTCTTATCTTTCCTAAGTTTGTGGGATCCAACCATTCAAAAGTTGTCGTTGTTAATGTTTTTTGTTTATGCTGCAATATTATCATGCTTTAAAAGAACCGCAGTTTCATCTTTACAAGCAACAATGTGGCAACTTTAAGAACAATTGTTCGTTTGATTGAGCAAAACTACATGATACTGATGACAGAGAAAGCTTAGAAAGTTACCACAAATGGCCTTTTGTATGAAAATGCACCAAACTATATGCGTCATTGAATCAAATAGGTGATTTATTGTTTGAAATTGCTGTTTCCAACAGAAGCATTTTCTTGTGCAATACCTTCACATAGGTCTGTTTTTAAGTGCCTTGCCAAAAACACAGTCGCGTTCTTTACATGGGAGTCGAACCAGCGTTCTATTGAACGTCGTTCCAGCTCTCTTTGGCATTCGTTGTTCTTATGAAATGTTATTGTCATTCACTGAACTGTTTCAGTGCATTATTAAGTCAAATACTTTGCTGTTGTGATACTGTTCTTTTTTGTATTTTATTGCGATTTTCTGCTCATGTGTGCTTAGGGATAACTGTTTGTGTAAACAAGAAAACAAAATTCTTTTGAGAGTCTATAAACTAATAATATATTTTGTTTCATCACAAACTGACTGTTAATTGATACAGTAATAATCTTTTTTATTGAAAAACAAAAAAGGTTGTTATAGCTTTGTTTTATCACAACGTTTTCATTATAATACGACAAAGCTAACCCTTTATATTATCAAACGGTATTTTGTGACTACCACAGATACTATTGTATTAAGGTAGGCTAAATAGTAAATTACTAGTTAGTTCTTAAAAAGGTTTACTACTTATTACAGTATGTACCAAAAGTTTAGGCCTATACGGCTTAAGCAATTAGTTACACCTGCTTGCTTTATCATGCAAACTTACTTTCAACAATCAAAGTTTATATAAACGCATAAAAAAGTATCGAATTAAATTTATGTATCGTTACATTTCATCTATAGTATCATTAATTTACTCACCTTCAAGACTCAGTATAAAGAACATTACGCAGAACAGCACCAGTAAGAGTGAGTATAAAGTCTTCATTGTACACCTCGTCCTTGTAATAAAAAACTACGAAAACTATAGAAGAAATTCTAGAAACCCAGGCTTTAAATATGATTTCTGCAAAAGTAATCTGCATTATGACAAAATAAATTAATTAGAAGAGATAGCCAACTTCTTCCCTCTGCCCCATGATGTTGAATAACGACAACTCTCAGTATTAAAACTAGTTCTTCGTAATTCCATCCATTTGTCACGAATGGCTGTTTTACCTTCAAGTAAAGTACTGTCTCTGGGCATAAGTTAGAGGCTGCCAAGCGATGCCAGCAAGCAGTGGTGAGATAATTTGTCTGTAATATGGGCTTTTATATAAATTTGTGTACTATCTTTAATTGGTTGATTTTTCCTTTATTAAGGCTTTTTTATTCATGGAAGCTTTAATTCATGAGGTAATCCGGGCTGGTTCGTGCAGTTGGTACAAACCTAAAGTCACTTATTTATTTAAAGCAAAGATGCAAAAATTAAAAGTTACCATGTGTCTATTTTGGGTCTCAATTCTAGCAGTATTTAAAGCGGAAAAGACGCTTACAACAATAGCGACATTTTAACACCGTATACTCTCACGCATGTGCCTGGATTCTGACGTCACAGAATCCCTTCCGCTTCCCATAAAACGTCACACGACGGTAACCCTTCAACAATTGTTGACAAAAAATGTGTGCTTTAACAAAAAAACAAAAAGTCATGCAAAACGCCATCATAGGCGTTTCACAGAAAAAAAAACATGTTTAATTTATATTCTAAATTAACACTTGATTAAATGCCGCAATTAATTTCTGCACGTTCTCATCAATAAATCAACAAAATCCTTGATGACTCAGCAATTTATGTATTTGTGTGCCAAGAAGAATATTTTGAAAGTCAAAACAAGTCAATAAAAACTTTTTTGATTTCAAAAAAAGGCGAACGGTCTTTTGTATCACACAAATTATTTTGGATAATTGGATACCTTACTTTTTGGATATATTTTGGATACCTTAAAAAAGATAATTGAAGCGGTGCTTTAGACGTTTGTTATTTAATGTCACAGTTGAAAGGTCGGCTCATAGGTCACCACTTACTAGAAAAAGTAGCATGTTATTTTGGAATTCTGGTTAGAAACAGCAGAATTCCCAGTAGGAATAACAAGCTCAAACCGCGGGTCAAATGTGGAAAAAACTAATTGGGAAAGGCGATCTGGTACTAAGACACTTCCTCAAATGGGCGATCTACTTAATACAGAAGCAATCACTAAGAAAACTAAATCAATAGTTTTGTTTTTCTCTACACAACAGTCTAAAAGTTTTCTAAACCTTCAAAACATGTAATTTTTTATAAATTTTCAATTTATTGTAAAACAATTTATTAATAGACGTACGAAGCCGAGCAACGCGATCAAGTTTAACATATTAAAGTTTATTACATTTACATAAACATAAAACTACGCAACAAATTAAGTATCGAACGTTTTCGACATCACAAGATGTCCTCTTCAGGAATAATATACATACAAATTAACTACATCTGAAAAAAATACAATGGTTAACTAAATCTATAAACGGAAAAAGATATTTATGTTGACGATATTTTTGCAATTTTTGACAACGATCAGTCTTGTTCGAAGTTTTTAAACCTTTTAAATGCTCAACATCAAAACATCAAGTTTACTGTTAAAAAATCTGATGACACTATTGCCTTTTTAGACGTTGAGGTAAAAATAAATCATGACTCGTTTGACATACAAATCTGGAGAAAACCCACCAACACTGGCCTATTTTTAAATTACGATACTTTTTGCCCAAATAAGTGGAAATCTGGATTAATCTTATGTCTTTTATCTCGTGCCCGTTTGGTTTGTTCGACGGATTTATTGTTCCACAATGAAACTAATAAGTTGAAAAATATGCTACATTTAAATGGATACCCGTCATACTTTTTTGATAAAATATTAAAAACTTTTTTGGATACGAAACCGAAAGATAAACCCGAAAAAGACGATTTTAGCAACTTTTTTGATATACCATTCTTGGGAAAAGATTCGGTAAGATTTTCAAAAAATCTAGCTAAAATTGTCAAAAAGAAGTTTGATTGTGACATTTACCCTGTATATAGAACGTTCAAAGTAGGCAGATATTTTCAGCTGAAGTCGCCTACGCCCTTTGCTCTATGTTCTAATGTCGTTTATAAATTCAGTTGTTTGCGTGATGCAAGCCTGACATACATCGGTATGTCAACAACACATTTATCGACTAGAGTTGGGAACACCTGAATTTGAATTCTATACAGAAAAGCGCAATTAAAGATCACATTTTTTCATGTACAGAATGCCAAAATAACGTTTCTATCAAGCAGTTTGAGATCATGTCTAGAGGCAGGTCTGAGTATCAAACTAAGATCTTGGAAGCCTTGTACATAAAACGTCACAATCCACTTTTGAACAGACAATTGTTTGCTTGCGGCTCGTCTTTCTTGCTCTCTGTATTTTAAAATTAGTTTTTTCGCACCTTGCCTTTTTACCATATCATGTGATCTGTTTAACACCTTTTGATGCAGTTACCTTTGATTCTCGTGGAGCCTATATCGTTGTTTGAGCTAGTCAGAAGTACTGTGCAGTTTTTGTCTTTTTCTGTTTATAGATTTAGTTAACCATTGTATTTTTTTCTGATGTAGTTAATTTGTATGTATATTATTCCTGAAGAGGACATCTTGTGATGTCGAAAACGTTCGATACTTAATTTGTTGCGTAGTTTTATGTGTATGTAAATGTAATAAACTTGAAGATGTTAAACTTGATCGCGTTGCTCGGCTTCGTATGCCTATGGTTCAACAAGACAAACTCTCTACCGAAGCTCTATCAATTTATTAATATAAAATAAAATAATTAAAACTTCAAAACAATTTATAGTAATGATGTTTTGAAGGTTTAGTTAGACTTTAGAGAAAAAAAACTATCAATTTGTTTTCTCAAAGAGCGGACTAATGTCTTGGCAAGCATTGCAAATGGCTTTTATATAGATCTTGAATAATTGCAGGAGAAAGTTTAAGCTTTACGTTATAGTAACATACAAAATTTTAACAAAAGTAAAAGTTTTGAAAATATTTTGTTTTCGAAAATTCGAAAGTAAACAGAAACTAAGATAATAGGTTTGCCTTGTTGTTTTACTGCTGACTGTATGGCGAACGCTGTTAAAAGTTTGTTTTTTCTTCGAAAAACTTTCCACACGAGGTTAATCCTTTGGATATTATTGACTCGATTCTACATTTAATTCGATGAGTCAAATCTAATCGTTTCGACTTAGTCACAAAAAGCGTTCTGTACAAATGAATGCGGATGTTGTCCTCAAATAGGTTTCCACAAGATGATTTTATTAACTGCCTCAGGTGCAGTATGCACGCAAACTTCGTTTCTCATTTCAATGTTTAACAACGTGTTTTTTTTTCGGAGTCTCATGGCAGCCCTGATTCGTGAATTAACCTTTGAATGATCAATTTTTCATCTTATCGAGAAAAACTAAACCTGTAACTTGCAGTAAATTGATCTACTCTCTACAGTAGCCTATAATTATTTTAGCACTTAACGCAGCCCACGGGATGTATCCACTCTTATAATCAGATAATTTGCTTGTTTTGTTTTTTTCAGTTTTCTGCTTGCCCTTGTTTGCTCAACATTATTCACTTATGTTTCTCGGCCGTCGAGTGTAGCAAGAGTTAACAGCGATAGACACGTATTCACTTAGTTAGAGGAATCTCTGACTTTTGGTAACTAACCTGATGAATTTGTGAAAATAGAATTGGTTTCGTTGTTCGACTAAAAAGTAAGACGTGATATTTGTGATTTAAAACATCTGGTTTCATCTCTAATTCAAATCACAATACACTGACTAGAAGGAAACACATTATCTTAACTCTTTTTTTTTTATGTAACCACACCACCTTTTATATTATGCGTTGTCTAAACTAACACAGCACAGCCCCAGACAGCAAAATTCGTCGTTTTTACATTGATTTAACGTCTAGACGTTGAATCAATGTAAAAATAACAAATTTTGCTTTCAGGGGCGCTTGATGACACAGTTCTCTTGAATTCTCTTTATTGCTGCACACATTACTAGGCGAGTACTTCCTTTAATGGCAACTTATACGTAGCTCACATGTCTATTTATGAAATTATTGTAATTTTTTATATTGCATTGATATTTCAAACCTAAGCTGGTGTGTGTATAAATATAAGTTATGTATAATTAATCAGTATATGAGATAAATGGCGATGATTTCATTTACTGTAAAAATATATGTATATATATAGTATACACTCATTGCTGAAGTGGATTTCAACAACGCAAAATATTAACTCTCACTTTGAAGACGATTATAATGAATTATTTCTGTTAAAACCCAAGTGTCAATGTTTTCTTTGTACTGATTTAATAAAATTTATGAAGGCATTCATGTTTGTTAAATATCTGGCAACTTTTCAGCTCAAGATTTATTTTCTGGGAACGTGTGGGTCTGGCTGACTGCAATTGTGATTAATAACAATAATTTGCTTTACAATAAGCAATAACAATCATAATATGATAGTCGCCAAAAGATGGAGCGCAAATTTTTAAAAATGCAGAAGAAATTTTTTATTTTTTTTTATTTATCTAACCCTGATCATCAAAATTCTAAAATGTCTTCACACTTGTGCAACATATCTTTACTGTAAACCGGCTTTGCAGCAAAGTCGAACTCCATACAAGAACAATCTCTTTTTATAGTTATACGATTGTGACATCACTTTATAAGTCACGTGACAGACCTGAGCTGCACCTGACGTCGTGAGATACGACAGAAAAATAAACAAACCGGCACTTCATAATTTCGAAAGCTGGTTTGAAGATAGTTAATGTTTATGGAAACACAGTTTCAAAGTCAACATAATTTGCTTCTTTGCCGACTATTAGTATTTTCAGTTCCAAAAAACGAGTTTGCAGAAAGGCATAAAATGGAGTGAAAAAGTTATATTGTTCGTACGTTTGTTGAATTGAAGTTAACGTTTTAGCTACATTTAACTACGATAAATTTTCAATGCTACATACAAACAACGAAGCGCTCTGCAATAGCTTTGCTTTGTATTTTTTTTTTTTATTCACATTTCCAATCCTGTGATGTTGTGATGTACTTAGCCTCTTGATAAAGCAATGAAAATAAATTTGTATCAGGCCTCAAGTTTAAGCATTGCATTGAAAACCACAAGTTAAGTTGAAGTGATTTTCAGTTTGACTCGATTAATGATATTGCATTGTTTGCTAATAACGACTTCAATTCGTATCTATGACGTATTTTGTTGTAAGAATGAAATCATTCTAAATATCTTTTACAGAAGAAAACACATTAATCTTTAGAAATTTTTCCGAAACTCCGCATCATCATTTGCAGCAAAGAAGATCTGACGACTCAAAACATGGTGTTCTTTTATAAAAGCTTAACACAAAACAAGATCAAAACATGAAACTTTGGCAGGACCGGTGATGAATTACGACATTCTCTCTGTCTGACAAATTGTGGTTTTAAAGGTCGTAGCCAATTCTCGTAATTAAATGAAATATGATAAAATTGCAATGCATTTTTAACTTATGATTTACAAGATAATTCGTTAGCAGAGCAACTTTCCGTGTCCAATCTAAACAATTCTTGTGAGACAACGTTTAATTCACGAAAAACGCAGTTGGTAAATTGCAGCTTCGTCAGTCTGTCACCTGATTTGGTCTATATGGTGTTTTTTTCTCAGTAATTTTTCCTATAAGTTGCATGGATTGAGTTACGTTTTATCCATAAGCTGAGATTAGGTTTCTGTGGCTACTGTCTGGATCAGGGATGCCAAGTTTTATTAGCCGCATGCGGCATTTTGTCTTTCGAGAACCTTGGCGGCCGCATTGAAATTTTCAATTATTTTTTACAAACCAATTTTAAAGTGTCTTAGAAAATGTTTCCTGGTCGGTTTCAGGCCAAAGATATGTATATAAACTACACAATTTTGCTTTCGATTGAAGCTTTAATTTAAACCCAAGCAATTGAAGTAAAAAACAAACATAAGGTCGAAAGTTTATCAACGAATACAGCACTTTGTATACCAAATGATTTTCAACATAAAAAAAGTTGCCACATGAAATGGAAATCATATAATTTTTTAAAACTGGTTTGGTTGGGTAATCATTTAGCGACGTCCAATTGATTTGATTTGATTTGATTTGATTCGAATGTCAAGTGTTTTTTAAAAGATCTGCCAAAATTGACTGAGCAAAACACCCACACTAATGATTATATTATTCCCTTTTTTTACCATATTAGTAACATTTGACTTATTTGGTCAAACATTGGTTATGATGTTAAAATTTTTATTTCCTCTCCTAACACATCATACGCAATGCATCTAAGCTGCTTTATATGGAGAGAATATGAGTGACTTTATGTTTTTGCAGACACTCTTGCTATCGATTCCAATTAACTAGAAACTGGTCGAGTGACGCCTTGAGTCAAGTATTTGTAGAGAACATCAAGTACATGTAAAAAAAAACGTGATAGTAATATTAACAAAACTGAAACGTTTTACTGAAGATTTCAATGAGGTACAAACTTGCAGACTGGCATGTGTTCTATGAACTTTGGTAATATCGGCCTAGCCACAATTGCAGTAAAACTGTTCCATTTTTAAACAAAGATTATAATAATAATAATAATAATGTTAGTTTTTATATAGCGCTGTATCCATCGCAGAATGCGTTGCTCTACAGCGCTTTACATAGTTGACAGTGTCAATTATGCAATAAACGATTCAATCTTTACAATCAGCTTGCTATCGGGTAGCTTCCAATCGCTTTTTATGTCATTGTCATTGCTGTTACGTTAAATTAGTTGATCAATTATGTACTAGTCAGCACAAAAATGCTAAACTAACCTATCTGACCCAATAAGACAACATCAAGAGAATATCTAACATTCATTGCTATCAGACAGTTGAACCAGATAAAAACTAAAGCAATTCATATGCTCTCATACAGGCTACAAACTTTCTAAACACAATAAAAACGTACTTTAAAATTGACAGTATCTTCCGAAAAACACGAAACGTATTCTCATGTCATAATTGTATTTACGTGTCATAAGTTGACATGCAATCTTTGATGAATTTGAAAAACTGTCAAAATTTGACACCTAAGCATTGTTTGTACTTGTGGAGGACAAGTTGCAAGGCTTGATCTATTTTTAAAGGTCAATTGTGATTGGTTTTTGTAAGGTCTTAGTTGTAGCAATGTATCGCTTTTGACATTTTGACCTCTTAAACGAAATTTATTTGGATGCAGAAGGTACTAGAATATTTTAAGCAAGAAAACTACACGTACATTTGGTGATTGTCACACAGTTACCCAAAAATAGCAGATTGGCTTGTTCACAAGTAAGTGGCTACAAGATTTATCGTGCATTGGAAATTTGGAACATTCCAAACCTGAACAACCGATAGGTTAAAAGTTTACGATCTAAATTAGTCGAGTGCTTATTACGCCTGCCTTGTGTGACCTCTTGAGTTTTTCTATGTATCAACAAAGTCACTTCTAATTAACTTTTTACCGCAAAATGAAACGAAAAAGGTAATAAACAAAATGAAATGTTGGTTGTCGTTTGTATATTTTCACTGTTATAGTAGCCTAGTACGTCCTCCCGGTTAGATCAGTGGTTACGCGCCCGGTTCAAGATCACGCGCGCTGATTCGACTCTCGAGGTGTGCGCTTGAGCAACGCATTGGATTGCTCTCCATTTAGCGGCACCTAATGAATGGAATAATCAGGGAATAATTCCTCGGCAACAAAACTTCAACAATCGGATACTTCACTCTGTCAATCTCGATGACCGGCCCTGCGTCAAAATCCTCTGCAAGTATGCGAAACTGATTGATTGATTGATTGAATCTTTATCCTCGGACTGGGAAAGCTTCTTGAAAAGCTTAATCCTGGCAGTTTCGCATACTTGTAGAGGCTTTGAATTACTGACGCAGGCCCGGTCACCGAGATTGACAGAGTGAAGTTTCCGATTGTTGAAGTCTTGTTGCCGAGGAATTATTCCATCCATTAGATGCCGCTGAATGGAGAGCAGCCCTTAACGTGCGTTGCTCAAGCGCAAACCCCGAATACTACCAGGAATAAAGACTGACATCTAATAATTACTATCACTTTTGCCATGAAAATAACGCCATCGCATTACCGTATATTTCCCCAAGCAGATAAAGCACAGATTTCAAAATGACAACCATCCCAGAGATAAATAATAGCAGTTAGTATCTTTTAAAAACTTAAATTTAACAAAAAATTAAAAATAAGAATTGTTGCATTTTTGAAACGATTGAAGTAGAAATATAAAAATCAAAAATTATTTTGGAATCAGGGCTTAAAATTTATCAGTGGAAACATTTCAATAATTTGTTCAGTAGCGTAAGTTTTCATCTTCTACTGTACTTGTTCAACTGTTTTTCATATTTCATAAAACCGTTGTTGCCAATGCTCGTCATGGGATATTTAATCCTCTCTGTTTATTATTACAACTGTAAAACAGTTTAACATTTCCACTTGCCATGGTCCAAACACGTTAATGTGCACTTCGTATATTTTGCTAACCCTGACAAAACATAACGTCCAGATAACAGATTTAACACGGTGTTGAAAGCCAGTTTAAAATTGACACTTTAGAGTAATATTTCCTCATAATAGCTGAGCTTTTTTAATCCAAAATCGCATTTTTATGGATTGTTTGCTTTTTATTTATAAGTTTCAGGAAAAGGTTCAAAGCAAGAACTAAACCAAAGAACCAAAGCTAGGTTAACATTAAATATCGCTGAGGTAGAAATGATTATCCTTTCAAATACTATTATTGCAATTTATGCAGCCGCAATTTTGATTTTCAATTACTCTTTCATTTTAGGGCTGAATATAACTTGCTCCACTCCCTTTCTATCGTTCAAGTCGCTTTACAGGCAAAAACATATTATAAATTTTGAATAACTACCTTCTCACTTACAAATAGCTTTATATAAGGATGCTTTCATATTTCAAACAGGGTGAGGCAAATTAGTGAAATCAGCCTATATCTGTTTTAAACGCAGCCTGCGTCAATAATTTATCATTGCTGTGTAATTGGGTTAATGCAGGATGTACAGCTGAACATAATTTTTTTAATCACATTCTCTGGATGACATTTGCTGCTTTTCGCTTTTCCTGGATAGTCTGAAAGACTTCATAAATGTGTGTAAAATTTGCCGAAAAGCATAAAGTGGTATTTAATGTAAAAAGTCAGTCAAAATACTTTTTTCTTCGAAATTGTAAATTACCTTATCCACCTAAACTAATGGTTTCAAGTAAATTTATGCCTTTTAAAGAGAATATTAAATATCTAATACCTTTTTTATACAAATGGCAAACGACAGAGAAGTTTGGAAGACCATGATCGCCAACGTCTGTATCAGATCAGGCACATCATAATCATCATTAAATATCTGAGTGCCCATATCAAATTGTATCAACCCTTCACTGAACGACAACAATGACATAAAGCAGACAGATAAGACACCTTTACTATATTGGCAATAAATTGGCAAACAACGGACCATCTTCTTGTGTACCCCCAGCTTACCACCCAGTGCAGTAAAAGTCACCTTTCAGCATACAACTTCATCGCACAAGAAAGTGTCAATCTGTGGCGTATCAACCAAATTTAGTAGACTCGATGGAAGAAGAATTTCTACACCAGAAAGGATGTCGGTTCGATACCGCTCCGGAGCAAGCAATTCCAACCTAATTGCACTCACCGTCAATTCCAACCAATTTATCAAGCCTGGATAATATTTGGAACATGGACACTGTCATCACAGATGGTTAAACGACTTGAGGCATTTGAAATGTGGATTTATAGAAGAATGCTTAAAATTTCATGGAAGGATAAAATCACAAACAAAGATGTACTGTCCAGAATACAAACCAACATGGAAGTTCTACAAACCATAAAATCAAGAAAATTGAAACATTTTGGCCACATGATTCGCAATAGCTTAATTCTATTCAAAGACAACTACTAGAAGGAAAAATGAACGGCAAACGAAATAGGGGCAGACCACCAAGAATTTGGACCAATGATATTGACGACTGGCCAGGACTTAACTACAAAACTGCAGTAGAAAAATCTTACAACAGAGAAACTTGGCGTCTCATTGCCTCCAACCCTCGACTAGAGGAAGGAACTTAATGATGATGATGATGATGATGTATAATATTAAAACATTGCTGCAAGTGTGACGCTCAGTGGTCGAAACGCTTCGTGTTCTACTTTACGGTGCTGGTAGATCTGTGATCGATTTCAGATCGGATTATAACGAAGACTTAAAAATATGATACCAATTGTATTCTTTCTTGCATAAAGCAGTGAGAATAAATTGGGTAATAATGTAATGACATTGTAAACCTGATATAAAATTAAAAATAAACCTTGTCGTTGAAAGACCTGAGCAGTTTTAGAGCGACAATAAATAAACCATATCATTGTGTGACACAAATTTCATTGACAACAATAGATGAAGCAAAATCAAGCGGTGGAAATTCGTTTTTATCGAACTGAGACATTAAGACTGGCGAAAAAAATAACTAATGAAATAAATAAATTAAAGATATTGTATTTTCATTTTCATTTTTTTCCGCCATTATAATGTTTTTAAAGAGATTGCCTTTGATATGCCTTGTGTCACTTTATAAAAATAGCATGCACATAATG
This sequence comes from Aplidium turbinatum, assembly GCF_918807975.1. Classification (NCBI taxonomy): domain Eukaryota; kingdom Metazoa; phylum Chordata; class Ascidiacea; order Aplousobranchia; family Polyclinidae; genus Aplidium; species Aplidium turbinatum. The sequence goes on from NC_137474.1 coordinate 3,048,042, forward strand.
TATATTTGATCACAATTAAAGGATTGTAATCTAACTTTAATGTAGCGACTCTAGACGTGGAATCTTTTTTTAGGTCAGAAGTTTATTTTTAAAAGTAAGTGGTGCTGTCGTTAAATGTTATAGTCCAGTTTGAAGTGTTAAAACTTGAGTTGTAGATGCAGGGCCGTGTTCACCCCTGCGTGCCCTCCGGCTGGGGGGAGAGGCCACGCATATTTAGTTTGTGCAGCGTTTTTGACTCATAATTTTACATGCACCGGTAATATTTAATACAATTTTTTTCCCATTCACAATCATCCCAAAATTTTCTCGTTCACTTTGCTCGTTCAACCACATTTTATTCATCTAACCAGCTACCTTGGGCATTCATAGTTTTGAAAGGTGGATAAAGGGAATAAAGATACTTTATGTCCCTCAAAAACTAACAAAATAATGCAATAGTCTGAAGTAAACACTGCTCACTCAAATAACCTCATTAATTCAATCAATACATCATTGAAAACCGTTTGTGTTCATAAATGAATATTCTTTTGAAATGGTACATAAATTCATTTAAATTAAATTCAAACCAAACTTTCTACCCAAACCAAATTTCAATTTGATAAATTTTATTTGGTTACATGTAAAACGATCTATGGTTCTTCATCTTTGAAGTAGCAGCGTTGACAAAGAGGGTTCAGGGGCTACGTTTGGATCCGGGTTCGTGATGATTTGGGGGGCCGGAATTTTTTCAAAGGGCCTGACAACTTCAACAAATCATCGCGTACTTTTTAGATATTGCCCAACGAGTTTACATTCAAGCTATTATTCTTGAAAACAAAACTTACCGTTGAGAGGAAAAACCATTTCTGTCTTTGTTTATTTGAGTTTATTAATTTTTTTTTTAACTTTTTTTATAAGTGTTTTTTTTTTTGAAGGAGTCTTGACTTGAAGTCCCTGATATCGCATTGGCACCGGCCCAAATTATCCTATTAACGACCCTGCAATAAAGTTTTTGTATTGTGACTTGTACTCATCTTCTAAATCTAAGAGAAAGTGGATGTAAAGAAATGCTGACAATTTGTTTTGCAAAGGAATTTATTCTCACACGAGTCAGTTCAATCATAAATAGCTAAAAATTGATTTCAATCAGCTAGTAGCTAGATCATCTTCAGTTAAGCTTATTCAAATAGAATCATTGATTCTATTTAAGTAAATGATTCTATTTGAATAAGCCTGAAGATGATCTAGCTACTAGCTGATCGAAATCGATTTTTAGCTATTTATGATTTAACTGACTCATGTGAAAATAAATTCCTTTGCAGTACAAGACATGTAACCGAGTCGTTCATATCAAGCATTGTTGTGGGTTTGAAACCTGTCAGAAGATATTTCATTTTCTTGACAATTTGTTTCAATCAAATTTTAAAAAAATTCCTGCAGTTATTACAATATGTGCAAACACGTCGTCTGATAAGTCAGACGTAAGCACTTCTCAACTTCTTTGCTTAAATACAGTGCAATGAAAATTATATAGTATGAGCGTTGCATGAAGAAATTCTAACTCAAACAAACTTTGATAATTGGCTATGAGCCTAAATAGGTCTTGTCCATAACAGAGCAATTTAATAATTGTTGCAAAATTTATTTCTAACATCATTTCCAATTGCTATTTCTTTGAAACGTCATTGTTTGTTTTAATCAAGTGCAATATAATTTCTACTAATTTTTTTAAAGAAAAAGCACATCAAAAAACGTTAGTGAAAGCAATGGACAAACAATACAACTAAAGAATTAATGAAAGGTCACTGCTTTTTGTCGAATAATGCAATGAATTTCAACCAGTGTTCTGTGGAACACTACTGTTCAGTGAAAGATCATCAAGTGCTCTCCAAGAAATTTATTTGTTTGACTGGTGTTATATAAAACACCGGTCGAAAGTCAAAATCACAAAAGCTTCACGTTTGTCGTTCTACAATTCCTGTCCGAATATCAACTTTGTACTCATCTATACCGGTCTAGATATTGCACTGAAAAAAACTGAAAAGGTTAAATTTTTGTTGTGCTCTTTTTTTTATCGCATCAATATAAAAGTTTGTTCGGTATGTCGCAAGATTATTTTAATGCTTAAAGTGTCCCGAGACTAAACAAACGTTGAAAAACACTGGACCCTAATAAATAGCCGTTTCGCAAGTTTTGTCTGCTTCTGCGCAGACGGTAGTGATTTTCTGTGCACATGTTTGCTTATGTTAATAACTTGTTTGTCTCGCATTTGATTGACAGGCGAATTAGGATTTCCCTGTTTGTTACGTGACAAAAGATAGAGTGGAAAGTTCCCATGCCACGTCTCGTGAGTGAAGCGATGTTTATTTCTCAGAAAAATGTCGTTCCAGAAAAGTAAATGTTTTAAGTTGTCAGAGCCAAAGATCTATGGCACTTTTGAATGCAGCTACTTGCCATAGTTAATTGAAAAATATATAAATAGTGTTTTTGCAAGATGGAACTTAAAACCTACATTCTCAATGTACCTCTGCAATTTCTCTTAATATGCCAAGTTTGTTGCATTACAGTATGATGAGTTTTTTTTTTCTGCAATTATGGTAATTTTCAGTAGCTATTGCAAGTATTGAATATGAAAAAATTGTAACAGAGGAAAGATTTTAGCCTGCGCAATGACGTAGGCGAGATGCACGTTTGATGAAATCAACCCATGCCCGCCGTCATGCGGTAAGGTGTTCATTAACAACCGTCACTAAAAAATACAAATTATTATTTTACTTGTGGTTTACATCAAACACCAACACATGGCATACCTACCACAGATTTACGCCTTAACTAAAGGTTGTACTGAAGACACAATTCTTATTTGTCTTAATTTTGATTTAAGACGTCTGCTTTGATTGAGGTAACCATGTGTTTATGATGTCACAAAATCATAGTTTGCTCTTGTTCGCTCACAAAAACAGTCAGGCAAGGGAATAATGCACATGTGCAGTACAGAAACGTAAAACTTGTGTATCTGTAGCATAAAAAACAAAGAACGCTCGCTCTCTTTTGTAGAAGTAAAGCGTTTACACATGGAAAGCTGTAAGCCTTGGAAAACAAGCTATTACGTATCCGCTTATAGTGGTGTCCAGGGCCGGTAGAGGGAATGATTTGGGAAAGGTACCAATGAGATCTTTGTTCTCCGAATCAAGACCTTTCTAAGAAAAACGTACTGAATACAAAGAATACGAGGTAATATTTTTAAATTGTCGGGCCCCTTCGAAAGGTTACTTGCCCTTGAAATCATCCCTGGCCCTGGGTCTAAAAGAACCCCCTGCCCTACCCTGTTAAGTGTCAACACGTCTGGTGATATCACCTATGTTCCCTACACGATAGTCTATTGTCGTATCCTGACTTACCTTCCGAGACTGAAGACTGAGATTAAGCGGCAAGGAAGGCAAACTCAGTGTCTACTTCAGGCATATCACTAACCTAAGTTTCTTGCCAAAGTCACACTCACAAGCTTCTCGGAATCGAACCTGTTCTCTTTTGTGAGAAGTCTCCTATAATTCAGCAGTTGTGAACTGAGAAAGCGATAACTGAGCAAGTGTCAACTGAGCTAGCAACATTTCAGCAAGTGGTTGAAATTGGTAAATAATGAAATTGAGAAAGTAATAACTGAGCAAGCCGAAACTTAGCATGTCACAAGTCAGGAATTTCAGTTTAGCAAACGATGATCAAGCAAATCCGACTTGAGCACATAAATCTTATTTGCTGACTTGAGAGTAGCCTAAATGTCTTGCTGAGTTGAAGCACTTGCTGAGTTGTCGCATGCCGAGTGGTGTGACGATCCATTGAACATACTAGAGCTTTTACCACTGAACTATGTAGGCTTAACTTGTTATATCTAATTTCATAAAATAAAATCAAAAATTTTAAAACTGTTCGGTCATACTAACAAATCAAAATACGGAGTTAGCAAAACTTGCATGGAAGGCAAAGTTACCGGAAAGAGAAAAAGAGGCAGACTACTAAGGTGATGGCACGACAACATCCAGGCATGGACATAACTTAATTTGACGATACTGAGCGAGCTAGCTAAAAACTGTGACTCATGGAAACAGATAACCCATGTTGATGCGTAGCCTAATCCATGGCCACCTGGAGATGCGGCCTGATTTGTCCCATTTTGCAGATTTTGATTACAGCTACTGCTAGTGCTTGACTGACATTTTTTGAGATGTTTTTACTTTTTGCGGTTTCCTAATGACATAAAACTTTTTTGTTGCCTTGGGGAAGCAATAGCGAATGAGAAAATGTAAGTTGAAAAACGCAAAATCAGACTGTTATTGAAAATTAACAGTCTGACTAAAATCTTCGAAATCGAATTTTCTTTGTTTTTCAACATGTGAGAATGTTAAAACCTATTGTGTCATCTGGGGAAAAGAATAAAGAAAGCGTAAAAATCTAATTTTTAGAAAAATTCATTTAAACGTTCGCCCAAAGTTAGAAAAACCTGGAAATTTCTACAAAATGTGACAAATCAGGCCGTATCTTTAGGTGGCCATGCCTAATCTGCTTCAAGCGGAGATGGCGATTGAATATAATGTATATCTAATCAACTTAACTAATCAAATTGTCAATAAGGTGTAGCATCGGGGCAACACACAACGCCTTGCAAATATTTTTATAAAACTCTGCTGAATTTAGAATCACAATTTATGAGAGCCTACATGAAAAGTCTATTGACTAATACGAGATCATAACCTGGCCTGCTAAATGTAAAATCACGACATGTAGTAGCATATTTATAAACATTTAATTGCAGTCATAATAAAAACACGCATAAATATTATACTCAAAAACATAAATCTTTTGCTTTGCAAGAAGTCTAAAAAGGATTTCTCCATCCAAGAAAAAACAAATAATTTGTAGACATGGCCGAAGAAACCGCAGGATGAGTTCTTAAAGAAAAGCTTGTTTCTCGCTCATTCGAGTTGCAATCAATACTATAAGTTCCCGCAGAAACAGTGTTGCAATAACTCTTATCCGAATGGGAAGCGGGATATCAACCCAAGAGAAGATGATGATCTTGTGGAACAATTGAGGCTGCACGGTCGATGTTCAGTGTCCACGCCATTGCATTTTCGAGATGATGCCTGAGTGTAGGCCTAAAGAGAAATCATAAATTGTATGAAATTGTATAATAATTACGCCTATATGCAATAAGCCGAGAAATATGGGGCGATTGACAATATTTTGGGTCAATAGACGTGCTGTCAATCTCCAAGAGGTGTGTTCTATTTGGTGCTCAATTGCATTTGGAACTTTGAAACCATTTTTTTTTATCGGCCGCTAGTAAAGTCTCCACGAGGTAATCAACAGTGATTATACTTTCAGCAATATGCAAATGAATATAAAAAGTTTTTAGAAAAACCTCTCTGTAATAGCTACCGTGTTAACTCTTTCGCAACCACTGAGGTCACGACGTTTTAATCTAAATAACTAGACATTTTTCACAAAAACCTGTTGTATTTACGCCGTAATAATATCTCATGTCATCGACGTAGACGCACAATCTTGACATCAAATGAAAGCATACATCTTCAGCTACCCGAAGATGAAATGTTTTGCAATAAAATTTAAAACATTCAATGTACAACTAGCAACTTTCCAAACGGTATTTTTTCTATTTTGTAAAAAAATTAAAAATTGGCAGAAAAGTATACTTCATTATAATCTTTACTACCCAAGCATGATACAATAATATGAAAATATATGTAGTTTAATGGAATGCCAAAACAATTTTGCACATGAGAAAAATTTTACTTCGTTTCTGCGCGCAATGCTTTAGGACAGGGTTTCCCAAACTTTTTGGGCAATGGACCCCTATTTGTCAAAGTGTTTTTTCGCGGACCCCAATCTTATGTTTTTTTATGTTAATTTTCCGCCTAACCAGTGATAAATGTTAATACAAATTAAAAATAAGTAACACTGAATCATGTTTATTAATCGAAATGACAACATCAATGGGATGGATGTGATTGCTTCTTACTGCACAACTTGTCAATTCTTGGAGCAATTTGTGACAAGCAAACTCGCAATTCAGAGTCTACGATAAGTCTGGACCGGTATTTTGTCTTCATATTTGTAAGAGCTGAAAATTGTTGTAGGCCTACTGACTTTGTAGACTACCGGAGAAAAAGCTGCGCAGAAATATATTTGTAAAAAATGTTGTCAGCTGCAGTGCCACCTTTGCCATTCTACTAAAAGTTAACACAAATGAATCATCTGATAACTTCGATTCGTTACTATTCTATCGTCCCTTCGCTACTGCTACTCTTATACCTAAACACCGCTCCTTCGCATTGAGTTATTTCTATGTTTTTATTTATTATTTTTATTTTATTTTGAATTATTAAGCTAGGCCTAAGGCCAATTCGAACAAAAATTGAAACTTCAGAACTTCATAACCTTACCACCTATGGGGTTATCTATTTTAATGCTCGGACTGCATAGACCTACAGGTAGCTAACCGAAAAACAGTTTAGCCTTGTAGCTATATAGCAAACATTCCCGACTGCTATACACCGTACGTTTAATTGTTGCATCATAGACGCCGAATGCAATTTTTAAGGTAGAGCAATTACCAAGACGTACTAATTCATTTCAAATATTTAAGATTGACACGGCCTAACATTCATTAAATAATTCATTTTAGTTACAAATCACGGCGGCATTCATCTGCGACAATGGAAGTACGGTACCGTACAATGTCAAGCCTGTTTTCGCCATTTTGTCATATCGTCAGGGACCCCCTGTGCAGTCTTTGCGGACCCCCAGGGGTCCGCGGACCCCACTTTGGGAAACCCTGCTTTAGGAGATACAGCAGAATGAATAAGGACAGGTAAAGACTATGGATGGATCTGCCATCATTTACATTTTTTTTTGCTTGAAACACCTTTTAAAGTTGGACGTATGGATACGTCCTTGGTCATCATGGTTAAAATCTCAAGACGTGTGTATACGTCCGTGGTCGCGAAAGAGTGTTCCACTGATGGATCTCACAATACCGAAAAGAACATTATTGATATTCTGTTAAAATAAGGATACTCAAGTTGTATAGCCTACTTAAATGATATAAAACTCAATACTGGAGACCTATAGTTACTTTCGAAGAGCGAAGGGTTCTAAAATCTTACCTGTCTCTTTCCTTTTAGACAACGCCTCGATCTTGTTTGTATTCCTTTGCGGCAACTATTCGTTCTTTGAGACTTTTTACAGCGACTATAAGGAGACCATGATGTCCAAGAGAACTTCTCCTGACCTACACAAACAATTTGTATTGTTAACAGACATTATTACCAATGTCATTGCATCAGGCGCTCTATGCTACAAAATAGTGCCTTGGTTTGGTTTTGAATCTTTATCTTGGTCTGGACCAGCACCAAAATTCAGACAACCAAAAAAGAAAATGAGGATGTGCAGTTGCTATGAGTAGAATGTGATTTCAATGCGTTTTTTACGTACAACAATTTCTCTAAACATTTGGAAAAGTGGTCTGGTTTCTTAGTGTTACAAACTCGTTTTGATTGCAAAATAAAGTTGGCTGGTTTTGAATCTTTATCCTCGGACTGACAAAGCCTTGATTGGTTATTCCTGGTAGTATCGCATACTTGTAGAGGCCCTTGACGCAGGGCGGTCACCGAGATTGACAAAGTAAAGTTTCCGATTGTTGAAGTGTTGTTGCCTGGGAATTATTCCATTCACTAGGTGCCGCTGAATGGAGAGCAGTCCTTGGAATGCGTTGCTCAAGCGCACACCCCGAGAGTCGAACCAGCGCAGCTTGATCTTGAAGATTCTTCTTTCATGAAGTCACGCGCTAACCAACTGATCTATCGGGGCGGACAAGTTGCAAGTGAAAACAGATAATGTTAACTGGAAGGGACGTGTTGTGAACAAGCAAGTGCTTAGTGGTTAGATTGGGGAGCAAAGAAGCTTTGTTTATGAAAACAACACGAAAAGAACATCAATGAACCAGACAAACTGTTTGGTACTGAGGATTAGCAAAAGATGAAGAAAGTTGAAATCGAAAATTACATGAAAGATAAAAGAGGAAGAAAAAGAAAAAAAGCTGTGATCAAAACGATTAGTTATTGTTAGATGAAGAAAAAGCTGAAGATGAAGAAGTGTGGAAGAGAGAAGAGCCGTGGACCAAACAAGAGGTTAAAAACTAACTAAAACAAATCACTCACATATTTTAGAATTGCAAATTCTTCTTTCCAGTCGAACACCATTTATATTCTTGCACTTTTGCACATCTACTCTTTTCCCGTTCCTGCGGCAGGGTCGTCGTCGCAACTGAAAGCCTCTTCCACACGATTTGGAGCACTTCGAAAACGAGCCCCATCTTCCCCAGGAAAACTTCGAGCAAGCTTTCTTGTTACATTCTTTAACATCGCGACTGCTCCCGCGACATCCACTCGATAACTCTCGGGGGTTAACCCCCGAACGACAAGACCTTCTTTTGATTTGACGACCTTTGCCACAAGTGACTGAGCAAGACCCAAACGCGCCCCATGATGTCCAATATGGGCCTATGGGAGATACAACACAAATATTACAATCTATAAAATATTTAATGCAAAAAGCAATCTTTCATAGAAATTAATAAACTCTTTGAATAAGAACCTTCTGATGATCCCAATAAGAGTGAATCAGCTTGGAAAGGTTTTTAGAGACTCGTAACTGCATTTGTTGTAAATTGTTGTTTAGATTGGAATCAATTTCATTGGATTGTTTCATTATAACCAGTGAAAATTTGGTCTTCAAAACACATCCAATGTAGCGAAAAGAAGCAAAAAAACATTGCAATCCAAAAATGCATAAAGTTAATCTAACAAAAAAAAATTGTCTGTGGAAATTATTCTTACTTGGCGGGTAAACTCTTTTTGCGCACAATTCCAACTCGTTGCGAAGAGCAGAGTCGGGTCTTGTAAGGGAAACAAAGCGATATGGCCAACTGGGACCGTTCCCACGTCTCGGCCTGTTCCTCATGCTGCATCTAAAGGACAAAGCTGTTTGTTACTCTGTGACCTCATTAAACAACGATGAAGGTAAAACAAACGATCCAAATTAATAACGTGTATTTGCTGGCTAACGGTCACTGCACTGATGGGTTCTAGAAGGTCGAACGAACTCATCAGAACTCTGTGTGTAGTTACTGTATTTCAAGAAATGCATCTACTACCTTTTTAAAACATAAAAAATGCTTTGCATTATCTTCATCTATAATAGTATTATTTATTTATCATATATTATTCTTATATTATACTTATACGTATGATTTGTACAATATTTACATCGATATTAAACTGCAGACTGGATGTCACTGTTTCGACCTTAAGATCTCCTCAGTGCAGTAAATCGTACACTAGACAGGAAAGCCTTATTATTATATACTGTAAGTAATGCAGCGTGGGATTTTTCAATTTGTAGTACACAAGGAACCACATTTGGTTACTTTCATCCATCTTGCTAGAGTGCTCAAACTGCTGTATCCCATTTAATAAGAAAAGAGAAAGCTTTTGCTTTGCAGTGGGCTGCCACAGGCTGGAAATGATAACGATGAATTTTATTATAAGTATCATTATTTTCTTATATTTCATACTTATATCATTTCACTTACCCGTCTACAGTGTTTTCATCGATGAACAAGGAGAGATTACGAAAGTTCAAGGGAGCTCTTCTATCATCAAAGGTAAGCGTTGTTAAGCAGGTTGTGTAGGTAGGAAGGTAATTATATCCGTACATTGAAGAAGCGTACGAATATGATGATGAAAAGTAATTGCCCGAAGATGGAACTATGTATGACCCTGATGATGCGGTTGTACGTCTGCCTCTAAGTTGTTTCCTTCGTTTATATCGGTCTGTGGACATAAAAGTAATTAATCTTTACAACAGCTAGTAAAACGTATCATGTTTTTTTTTTAATAAACTTACTTACCGTACTCTTATCTAGCTACGCGTTAGAAATAATGAGAATGTAATTATTGGGCTAGCAGATGAAAAGTAGCAAGTTTGTTTTTATTAGGTGACATGTTCAGCATTATGGTGTGAGAACATCGCAGGTATTTAGAGCTACAATAAATGAAGCAAATAATAGTTATTATTGAAACTACAGTAGTAAAAAGTATATTGTTTTGCAGTTAAACTTAGCCTTAATAATTTTAAAATTTAATAAAAACTTTTTCTTACTTCTTGGTGGTAGTGAGTTTTTATCTTCTGCGAAATGAGCGATACAGGTTTGTGCTGTTTCCAATACGCGGTTAGGACTTTTCTTCAAGAAGTTTGTAATCTCTTCCTGCCAGCATTCCAAAGTATCGCCATCGCCACCGGGGCTGCAAAGTAATAAATGAGCTTTGAAATTTAACCACAAGAGAGCAATTTGGTGGCTGCATAGCCGAATGGAAAAAATCCTAGATGCGCTTGTTCGACATCTCTTAAGAGCATGCAGCTGTTTCTTTGGTAGAATTGATTGATTGAATCTTTATCCTCGGACTGGGAAAGCTTCTTGCAGACTGCAGAGATTAATGCCGGTAGTTTCGCATACTTGTAGAGGCTTTGAACCACTGACGCAGGCCCGGTCACCGAGCTTAACATAGTCAAGTTTCCTATTGTTGAAGTTTTGCTGCCGAGAAATTATTCCATCCATTAGATGCCGCTGAATGGAGAGCAGTCCTTAACGTGCGTTGCGCAAGCGCACACCCCGAGTCGAACCAGCGCCGCTTGATGCTAAAGTTTCTTCGAAAACAATTAAAGACATGCCTGAAGGTGGGCACGAAGATTGACTTCCTGCCTTCGCGTTCACCTAATCTAAATCTTAAACTACCGGGGGTACGCCTAGATAGGGCAAAGCGCAATGAATTAACGCAGCATCTCGTACGATTATTTATTGAATAATTTTCTATCTTGGGAACTTTTCATGCGGATATAACAGCTCTAGAAACCTGTCCAGATGGTGACGCTAAAGTACCTGCAGTAGGTTTGCTCAGTGTTGAGATACCAAAGCGAATCCAAGATGGTGAAATCAACACAAGATCGCCAATCATAAGTTGCTCCAACAAGCTGAAAAAAAAATACAAGAAAATTCAGTTTTTGTTTGAACTTATGTTAATGATTTATTGATAAAATCTCTGAAAAAGTAATAACTTTATTTATATTTGCTGAGATAAACAGTTGTACAATGTGAACATAGTCCACAACGTGATTGTGAAATAGAAGATGAGTATTGCTAACAGAGACAAAGCTGCAAAATACTAATCAGTTGCAGTTTTCTGGTCGGCTGTTCTTGTAACGAATTCCTTCAGTAAATCTAAAGACAAAGGAAAGGAAAAGTTTTCTAATTGAATAAACGTCGTGTCAAGACACGTCACAACCGTGGGTTTGATAAGGATCGAACTAGCAACCTTCTGATCGCTGCAAACCCGCATCCACATATCATCTCAAACAGTCAATTGAACACATGTGATGCCTGCAGGTTCTATAATGCCCTCAACAGATTGTGTCTAGTTAGGTTTGTTTTTATTTCTGACCATCACAAAAAAATATATATATTCCAGACATAACAGAGGTCTTGAGGGAAGGTAGAAGCAATACGTGTGTGATACCGAAACAGGATACTCAGTTTAAAATATGGCGCGGTCTTAAAAAGTGATAAAAATAACTTTAAAAAGTTCAAATTGTTTTGCTTGGTTCACTTTTTACTTTTAAAGGTAGTTACTTTTCTTTCCGTTAATTTAAATCTAAATATTACAGCCCTGGCCATAAGTCAAAATAACACAAAATGCTTATGAACACTTACCAGTGTTGCCATGCAGGAAGTGAAATAATCTCGAATTGGAACTGTTTTCTCGGTTTTACTGCGTCCTCGTCTACGCCGGTCTCCAACCTCCTCAACTTCTTCGACTTCTTCAATTTCCAGTTCGTCGGTTGTACGAAAGTTTTGACAAGCTGAGAAAATTAACACATCACAGTTTTGACATCAACATCCCTGAGTAAGATGATATTGATTGATAAATAAATAGTTTGTTCTATCATTTTTTGATGACAATTATTATTGCATTGTCTCACAAAAACATCTGGCAACCTGTTACATTTTAAAGCTTGATACTCCAAGCCTTTGTCTTGATGCTGTATCAATCAGTTGAACTAGTGCGTCTTAGGATTGTTCAAAAACCGGCACAATTTTAGTCTCTTTCAGTGCTCAGCCGTTCAATTGCTTTTAGTCCTCAGAGATATGACCCATCGAAAATTATTATTAAAGATACGATAAATTTAAAAATTGAAAAACTAGACGCCGTTTTAAAATAATTATGTTAGATTAACTTGCGTAATAAGTCGGAAGAGTATAAACGCTTAAAGCTTAAGCTTAGGTCACATTTTCTACTTGAAGGAAGTCTAGCGAGTAAATTGAATTTGGTGGCACAGGTGCAAAAACTTATATTTTCATCTTATCGGCATCAAATTTACAACTTGAAAGGTTATTTCTAACTTTCTTTATATCATGCTTGCACGCACAGAGTAATAAACGTTTCAATAATAATATGTCTACAGTGGTTCCCAAACGAATGTGTGTACTTACAAAATCAAGAACTGCAATTTACTGTTCTCAATTTATCACGAGCAAATAGTTTTGTAATAGTAGAGCATGGACAATTGCAGCTTGTTCCTACAATAGCCCATTGTGCCAATTGCTTGCAAGCGTTGACTTGGGAGCAGCGCAATTATTTCTTGATTTGGGTAATTTAAATTGCTTTGAAATTATAGGTATTTTCCAAAGGCAAACGTACTGGTTTGTTGCTGTTTTGGTCACAAGAATTGTAATTTTGCAATACGTTATTTCTATGTAACTTACCATTGTTGAAACGTATACTGAAGAGAAAACAACACAATCCTAGCAGTAAAGCCAATTTGGAAACCATTGTGGAATTTATATTACAAGTATTGGTAAAAAGTGATCCTAAAACCTAGCTGCAAATTAATTCACACCAATTAAAATGCTTTTCTTACTTAATATAATACAATTGCTTGAATGCACGTGTACAAGAATGGCCATAACTTCCATTCTGTAAATACAACTTATCATTATAAAACCACAAATATTTAAAATCTTTCACTTTAGGATTCCCAACTACGCAAATGCTTGGCTTCCTATCATACAACTTCCTTTTCCTATTTTCAACCCTGCTGCTACAAGCTCATCACAGCAGAAACCTTACGTAGGACTTTTACCATTGGCGTTCTGAATAGAGTATAGGGCTTCCTTCACGTTCACGAGAAATAATCTTAGTCAGGTCATTTGAAGTGTAGTTTTAATTTGTTTCATTTCAAATAAAATTTTCACTTTTTTTTTGTGTGAGAAAAATTTAAAACCTTAGTTCACTTTTATGATAAAGTGAATGTCATCTGAGACACCGAGACCTAACCCTGGCACGCCGTCAGCAAGAAGCGGTTGACTTGATCTTTTATTCTTTGCAATTATTGTATAAATGTTTGTTTGAATTAAATCTTTAAATTAGATTTTTTAAATTTTTTAAATTAAATTAATTTTTTTATGACACTTTAAATACACGTAGCAGCATGGATTGCTGAAAGCCATGTGTTTTGTTTTATTCTTTACTCAGGGAAAACAGTGGGAACTTCAAAGTGTTTACAGCCGGCAACGAAAAGTGATTTTGACAAACTAAAATTTTAAAAATTTGTAAAGCAAACTTCTTAAAATAATTCTTGTTTTAAACAGTAAATAATTTATTCTCAGCCGACTTTCATGGCTCCTTTTACTTTTCTACCATTCCAATATTGAAGAAAAAGCTTGAAAGTTAAAGTTATAAAGCAGTTCTCTCCTTGCTTGCCGTTAGCCCAACTACAGTACCTTGAAATGGCTTAGTACGCCTTAACAGCTTCAGTTTTATAGTCTAAATCCGATACGGAATGTTTGGTCCATGTCCAAATCTAAATCTAACTCAAGACAATTCGAGAAACCTTTGTAAAATATTTCGCTGCCTCCAGTCGCCTTGTGTTGTCCAAGAATGAAATCTGTCTTGCAAAAGAACCTCCTCATTGTTAAAAAGAAACTTTTTTCGTTTAATTTACAAGAAATCATCTTACTGACATTATGATGGAACAATGAGACAGCGTTTTCGGTAACAGCATTCAGTTTCCGTTTTCGAATTCCCTGGAATAACTAGAAAGAAGATAAAAAACGACAAAGCATGAACAAAGCAATTATAAAAGTTTTGTTTGTGCATTACTGAAGGCTCCTTGTTTGTGTGTGTCTGCGGTTTCAGTTCGTTTTGTTACAAAAAAAAACAGTGTCAAAGGTTGAACGTTAAAAGTTAGAAGACATTCTACTATCAAAAGCAATTGCACAAACGAAAATGTGAGTTCTTGTAAAAGAGGTTGCCTGGCATATTTCCCACCACTTGAAAGAGGGTGATTTTGAGATCAACACGGTCACTTATTTGGCTCGATATTACACAACACATGATAAGTTGAAACTTACTTATTGAGAAGAATTGTTACAGATTCTACAAAAGCATGACGTTTTTGAGAATGTTTAGTAAAAACATGTTGGAATCCAAATGTAACTTGTTGAATAGGCTACCGGTACCTTAAAATTGGATTGACACTAAACGTCTTGTCGACAAGCATTGTGACCTCGTATTACAGGATAAATAACTTTCGAAGGTTAACTTTGATGCCCATGCAGGTAGCCAGTTATTTCTTACTTGCTCCATATTTCTAAATGTTGACATTTTCTAAACTAAAGTAATATTACTATCATACTGTAATATTGTACAGTAACATTACAGCAACCTACTGTAATATTAACAGAATATTTACTGTGAATACAAAGATGCGTGAAGGTTGACATGATTCCTTGCTTTGCCCGCTACTTGGTCTAAATCTTCAACTACCGGTGTGAGCCTGGATAGAACAAGATAAAAGACTTTCAAACGAAAAACTTTGCGAGGACATTAATACCATTAGTGAGCATTCGTAAGAAGTTCAAAGGTTAAAAACAAGGAGCAAGAAATTTATGACAAAGCAAAATCACTGTCAGGGCTTGCGACAATTGAAAGTTGAGAAATAAAGACGTCACTCATATATAAAAACAATACTAAAGTTTATGCGGTATATAAGCATATCATCGACTTCTACATCTGGGACCAAAGTAGCCTAACTTGTATAAACATCTTCTGTTAGACCTACGGCCGTTGAGACGATACTTTGGGCCTGGTACCAATTAAGAACCTTGGTCTCCAATTAAGAAAAACGCGCTGTATCCAAACAATACGCTGTGGCTTCTTCATGTTACTGGGCCCCTTGAAAAAGTTTCGGGCCTCTAAAATTATCTCAGGCCCGGGTCCAAAGCGCCCGCTAGCCCACCCTGTCAACGCCACCGGTTAGATTTTTATAACTTTTAAATTTGTAAAAAAATACAATTTTTTTTAAATTGTTTTTCCCTGAACCTGTCTTTCTCAGTCAAGCTAACCAGAAAAACTGAAAACTATATGAAAACTCTACAAAATATATTCTGTATTTCGAAAAAATGATTAGTATAAGTTCTACAGCGCCATCTTGTTTTTCTTCGACTTCTGCAATTCTCTAGCTTTTACCTTTCACTTTTATACAAAAGTTGGCTTCGAATCAGCATATTAGCCTCACGCATTGGTCACACTTAACCCCTGGTTCTACCGTATTGTCTATAAATAAACTTATAGAGTTTTTTGTCTGCGTCGTGACAAACCTTAGAATGTTAAAATGTATTTAAGGAAGTGAAACGCTTTTGAGGTTACAGTGTAAAAATAATTAATTCCATCTATGTAGAAGCGAAATCAACTCGGAAAGTTACTTTTAAAACAGTCAGACTTTGTTCCAAATCCAACCTACTGGAACCAACCAATGCCCTATTTGGGACCTGGCGAAAGGACATATTTCATCTTCTAGCAAGCTAAGTTGTGAGAACTGGGTTTCGTTTGTTGTTTTTTACTGGTCTGACTTTGATGACCTTTTGGTCTTTTGTTGCCATTCTTGTTGTGCGAATTATTTGCGTTATTGTGTTTTGGCTCATGGAAACAGATAACCCATGTTGATGCGCAATCTGCTTCAAGCAGAGAGGGCGATTGAATATACTGTACAGTATGTTGTGTTTTGTATTATTTTCTTTCTTCGCCAACAAAACAAATAAGGTGAATTTGACTAGTCAAATGCAATGCATTCAAGAACAGGTTGTCTTGAATCAAAGTCTCATGTGCTAATAACTCTTCGTCTTGACTTGCTTCCGTTTTACAAATTTTTTGCTACACATCAGCCAATCGCTACAGTTTCACATGACATTTCTGGATCACAGACAGACAAGGCACAACAACACAACAGGTTTCGTGCCTTGCATGTCTATGGCATCTGAAAATAAATTCTCTCACAAAACTATATTTCTAGATCAATTGAAAAACTGAGGCTTGAACAGAGCTCTCACCATTTCTGCTGCATAGCGGAGTTGAGATCCCTGGTTCGACGTTCAATAGGGCACCAGTTCAACCCCGCTCAAGAGCATGTGGCTTGATAATGAAACCAAAGACTGTCTGCTCTTTAGCAGCCTACCAGTTTAGTCCGGGAACTTTGTGAATCTGAGGTGGTAGAAAGATAGACCCTCCGCCCCAAAGGCTCATACGACAAAGAAGAAAAAGTATGTGGCTGTGTCTATGACAAGACACGTGAAGGCATGTTGTCGATTCTGGATTGGCATCCCTTCAACTAGTGCTTTTGATTTCAAGAAAATGAAGTATCTTCTGACAGGTGTCAAACCCACAACAATGCTTGATATGAACGACTCGGTTACATGTATTGTAATGCAAAGAAATTTATTTTCACACGAGTCATTGTAAATAAATTTTTTTGCATTAGCCTTTGACTTATCTCATGATTATGAGTAGGCTAGTAGGCTACTCTGCACTAAAGAAAAATGCATAGGGCTTTTTAGAGCTATGGCCTGCTGAACTGAACTGAATAATCAATCCTTTCCTCAACTTTCTTGTATTACTCTCTAGGTACAAATTGACAATTTAGTGTCCTATTTAAAGTGAAGCGGGGTTGTTGAATATATGTATGGAGTTAACAAAAATACAAGGTAGTCAATTTGTTTGCCACTGCCAACTAGACATTCGATGTTTCCTGTCAAGACATAGCGACAAGCTAAAACTGTTAAAACTACTTTTCCTCAATCCCCTTATAGCAATTAGAACAGGTTTAAGTTTTTAAAACATGATTTTAGCACCTTCTTCTTCTTCCTTTTTCAAACTTTGCATGCTTATATGCCTACATTCTGTAGCAAATACTGATGTTTGCAAGTTCGTACTGTAGTTTACACCTAAGAGTTGTATCTGCCTGCCAAATTTGAGTATAAACGTATCCCTTGAGTAGTTGTTGGTATACTTGAAAAAGAGGATGTATTTCCGGTGGTGTTTCAATATTTGTTCTCACACACAGTAATTAACTTTAATGTTGCTTGTGAATATGACGTCAGTAATTCTTGAAAAAGTAATTATCTGTTCAAATAAACTGATGACTAGTGAATCACTTGGATATAGCAATTAATCGTCAAATGTCTCTTTATAGATGATGTCACAATTTAAGTCTTCTGAAGTGTAATAAACAACTATTAAGTGTAATTACATCCACCCACTTGTCACAAAGCCAACAAACAATACAGTTGACATTTTGAAAAATAAACAACATGCTCTTTACACCATACTTCAAACCATCGCACGTTTCCACTTAAAATATAGCAAACTTGCATTTTTTTAATGTTCTACATACACAGAAATCGAGCAACAGACAGCAATTCTAATTGTTAAATAACAATGAACCTTGTGACAAAGAACCATTTTTTATCAAATTTTTTTAGGTTTTTCTTTATTTGCATCTTGGACTTAAACGTTTAGCCAAATTTATAAAGATTTTGCCGTCGCTTAAAATGTGTAAAGTTAGTTAGTCTATTGGTCTTTAAAGTAGGACCATGGTCCACTAGACCCATTAAGGGATCATAAGCTATTTTGATAAACTACAAAATACCTTCAAAAATATATATGGCGGTGATTTTGCAACATTTTAATCGCAGCCTTCATTGTGAGAAGACTGAGCAAGCAATTCATATATTTTATAATAAGTTTAACTTTCAAAATCAAATAAACTTTTGTGTCAGCAATATTTCCTTGATCCGGTTCCGGTTAGCCTTCAAACGCATTTTTTAAATATCTAGAATAGTATATATCCGTCTGAGGACTTTTTACGACTTAACTAGCCCCTTAACACAAACTTGCAATAACTCTACTGCTCACAGTCTCAACTGGGAAGAAACATATTTTTGTAGGCGATTAATCTTTGAAGCTTCTATTTGCTCCTCTCATCCTCACATGTCTTTACCACAGCAAACATCACAAGAACTGATACAAGCACGATATTTAAGCAATCTTTCATTTTCTTAAAACAACCTCTGATTAAACTTTAATTATGGCTTGACTGTTTAATTTTAATAATTAGATATGTTTTACGTTGTATGATTCCTTTAAATGTATTATTTATTTGTCATTAAGAAAGAAACTAACTTTTCCAAAGCAACTACTGTACTTGAGCCAATAAGCTTTCAATAAATGTTTGACGTCATCGATTTCAAAACTCTCAATTCACCAACTTTCAGTAACTTAATTTTAAATTTTTCTGCTACAGATGTGATTTGTTTTTATAAAAAATTAAATTATTGTTGTATCGTTTTATATGGTGGCAGGAAAAAGATTCAGGGCAAGAAGGATACGATCTTGGGGAGATGACGTAAGTGGGCTGACTTGTCAAGCATCAAGTAGAAGGAGTAGCAGAAGAACGTGACGTGTGGAAGTAAATGACAACCAACCTTCGGCTTGGAGGCGGCACATGATGATTGTTTTGTAGATCACTAGACAAAAGTAGAGATGTTATGGCTGTTCGTCTTCATCTGAGCATTTATTACAAATGGTGGATGAGTGAGAATCTTTTGCGCTAATTGCTGGTAGAGTCCCAGACAGCAAAATCCATCATTTGTACATTGATTTAACGTCTGTAGAAGTTAAATCAATGCAAAAATGACGGACTTTTGTGTCTGGAGTGCACACTGTTCCAACCACGCATTTGGGAAGTGAGTAATGATCAAACAACCTTGATATTCCAACATCAATGGTTAAAACGTTGTTAGTACAATTGATGAAGTCAGGCAAAGTATCTTAGAGGAACGCTCCCGACTCTTATAATTTTAAGCGGCCAAAAAAATTTCAAAATGATATGTTTCCGTTACGTATTTCGAATATAAATTGCTTTATACTCAGACAGCATATCAGCGATTTTTTGCATTGTGTCAACGTCTGCAGACAATAAATCAATGTAAATAAACGACTGATTTACCATCTAGGTGATAATGTGTTTTTATTTTTCCCAAGCCTGGCTGATGCGAAATGTTCTCGGAGAATCAGAATACAGACAAATTTTTCAACCTAAAGAATGTTCAGCAATGCACCATTATAAATCAATGAAATTTTTAGAAAATCTTTGATATGATCTAATGAAGTATCAAAGCTGCGTTTACAGGCTCTGAGGTGGAAAAGCCAGAGATAGTAGCCTATATAACCATTGACAAAGCTTTAATTTGCGAAAAAGACATATAATACTTTCAGTTGAAATTAATGTCTGGTGCGTTTTTTGTTTTTTTATATATCTTGGCTTGCTTCAAAATGTCAATAACAGTCTTGAGATTTGGTAATCAAATTTGATGTTAATTGTTGTTTGCAATGTTGGCGTGAGAGTACAATTGAATTCAAACCCTTACAAGGAAGTGTACTGCCTTGGAGAGGTTTGCTTCAACGGTACAGAAAAATAAAAGCCATCATTTCTAAGAAAAAACAAAGATTTGTCGATTACTTAATTATCATAAGAAAACTTACTTAAAAGTGCATTTGCCCGGAATCAGCCCACCAACACGTTAGCACGCACATAAACGCACTGTGGCACGCACATTCACGCAGAATTACTTTTAGCATATTTTGGTTTGTGGTTGATTCTACACGTTTTCACCCGATCAATCATGACGGATACTATATACATTGTTACGTCATTAATTTCACTTCTTTGCTACTAAACTTAAAATAACATTATTTTTCTGCTTGTTGACACCCGCCTTTTGAATCGAGACTTTAGTCACACTTCGTCATCGTTGTGCGTAATAATGGCATGTGATACAACTTTGCCTTTAAATGACCGTACAACCAGAAGCCAAACTCCGTTTTGACTTCTTTTAGTGACACATATGTCACTTTATTAGTAAATCGTTTTGTTTCCTGTGTATTCGATTGAAAGACTGCTTTATTTGTAGTTGCTCCAAAACTGTAATATCTTCACAAACATTTGGCATCAATAGATTTGCAATTAAAATTGAAAAACTTATTGTCCTCTTTAAATCTTTAAAATCTGATGAAAAAAAGATTTTGTAACAAAACGTTTGAGAATGTAACAAAAAAAGTAAAATTTTATGACGTCCGGTGAAAATTTTCTTGGTTTTTGTGCCGTCTTGACACGAGTTTTTCAATCAAGAAAATCTTCATTATTGTTAACTTTGTTTCCAACATACCAATTTGATACCAATTTATTTAAACCGACTTTTTATCAAAATTATATTTTTCAATTTTATTTCTCACAAGTGATTCCAGGAGATGAGTTTGTTCGGGAACTTGTTTGCTCAAACCCGTGATAATAGCAACAATTTACAGTAGCGTGATGGTTCAGTGGATCAGACGCTCGTTTTCCAGTCATATAATCCTGGTTCGACTCCCGGCTCAAGCTGGCTGTTGAAAAACACCGCTTACCTCTCTACCTAGGGTGTAATCAATTAGATGGGCATAATTGCTGAAGGATTGGCGGCCGAGAGAAAGGAACTGGCCACCCTACTCTTCTTAGTACCAATAGCTTATTCCAAAGAGAACCTTATCTTTTCATTCCCCTATGCTTAGATCAAGCACGGGACTTACCTTTACTGCAACAAGAACATTTCCTTCCGAATTTTTTTTTCCAAAATTAACTTTCGTATTCTGGCTGTATATCCACATTTACTTCTCATAAATCTGCTGAGACAGCCACAGGGTTTGATATTGGGTTTTGCCAGATCGGGGGATGATCTTACCCGTTGGACTGAAAAGGGTTTCTTTAAAAGCTTAAAAGAGTTCATTTAAAAACTGTGAGATAGAACCTTCTTGTAATACCACAGAAATTCATAACTACAAGTACAATGCACGTCGAATGTGGTAGCAACGTAGCAGCATAAATGTTTTTAGAATTCAAGTTGTTAGGCAGTAGAAACATTTGACAAAAATGCATGAAGCATTTCTTCAGGGAAAAGGCAGAATGAAGTTTGTATTTTAAAAAGTTTAATTAATTATTCCAAAACAAACATTTGATTGACTAATTCTTCAAATAATCACCAACATAAAACTAAGGAAAATCGGGCTCCAATAGAATTTTAGACCCTTTTCTGTTCTACCGCTGACAGCTATAATTTTATTCTGCAATAAATGTGTATGATAAGCAATAACACAATGTATTATTAGGAAACAAAGCATCTTGATAAATATAATAAACCAAAGCATAGTTTACATGGTAAGTTCTGATTATATTAATACGTATAACAATTCATTTTCAATATCATTTTGTTAGTTTAATGAAGAACGTTGTAGAGTTATTCGGATGTTGAAGTTGCGCCCGCCTCTGTCAAGGCATATTCGTCTGTGTGGGAACCTTGTATTGCAGAATAGATATTTCTCTTTGGTTACTAAATAGGTTATCACCGTTTTTCTTGTTAGGCTTTTAGTATTGTCTGTTAGCGATTGTGAAGTGATAATTGAAATATCAGAAACAAACGAGAACAGTCTTCTGACAACAACTGCAAGTTATTATAGATTATACCTTCTCAAACTATAGCAACGTAGTCAACAAAGATAACTACTGTATACTATGAACATACTTGAACATTCAAATACATCAAACAGTTTATTGCTATTCTCAGTGTGTCTATTTATTGAAGAAAGCTATTTGGTTCCTAGGATGTTGAAGCTTCCTCCGCCTCCGTCAAGACATATTTTCCTGAGTGGGAGCTCCGGGATTTCTTCACCTTATAGATGGCTAGCCCGATGAGAGCGATCAGTAAGAACAAGATGAGGATTGGGATCACATAGTAGTACCAATAGATTTGTGAAGGGAAGGTTGGAGATACAGGATTTGACACTGCAAAATTATAATAATATAAGCTGTATAAGCTAATATAAGGTTAATATAATAATATAATTCATAATATATTAATCATAATAATAGTAATAATAGCATGGTAATGTATTATACTGTATGCTAATATAATTATAGCTTAGGCCTATATACATTATCATTAACGATAAAATTACAATTTAAATTTGTACTGTACCGGTATTGTAAGAAAGTTGGTTATGGTGACATAATTAATAATAACGATACAATTGAAGATATAAGAAAACTACATTTTCAGGTTTAAATATTTGTTAGGTGGTTGTGTTGGGTGGGTGTCAAAGTATATCAAGAAAATTGCCATAAAAAGTCAAATCTTCTGCGGAGATTTTTTTAATTTTCCTGCAAGTTTGATTCGCTGTTCAAATACTGGAGCCAAGCACAAAAAGATTGAAACAAAACATGATATCGTGCTTACATCGACATTGTGTGGGGTCTGCTGAGTCAACTTCGAAGCCAGATAAACAATAACAAAGTGGTGTCTGTTGTGGCGTCACAGAACAGGATTGTTGACATCCTCCGTTGTGGGTTCCTCCACAAACATCACGCACAGAAACGGGACCAACGGTGACAACCTTCATAAAGATGTCAGCTCGAAATGTGGACGGGTTTGGAGTCAATGCGTTGCATCTCTGTGGGAAAAAATGTCACATTTTGATACTATCATCAATCAATCAATCATCAATCATTTTATTTTTCGTCATTAACGCGTCCGGAACGAAAAAGATACTAACTACAAAAATCGATATAGACCTACCAGCACGTTAATGAATGGGAAAAGGTGGCAAAACCTTGAAAGGTTTAAAACGTGCCTGAATGGAAAATCATGTAGTAGGTTATATGTCAGTAGTTAGCTCGGCCACAAAGCCCAAAAAACAAATAGCAAAAAATAAACCAAAAACAGAGAAAAGCACACCTGTAGTAATGAATGACAGCCTAATGAAAAGTGTTGTGGATTGAATTTGCCAGTTCCAATATTGATGGGGATGAGCAGTCATAATAATAATAATAGGATGGAGAAAGAAAAGCGGACATGAAAGAAACCCATGACTGTCATGACTCTGTCATGACTATCACATACTATCATGACTCTAAGCTATGTATTGTACATGAGTCGAAACACAAAGAACATATTGCATCAGACAAATACTTCCTCAAAAACAAAAACAAAGTGACAACAACAACAACGCAAATACACAGACATCCTCATAATCCAATTAAAAAACTTGGTTTGGTTGATCCTAAAAACTTTAAAGCGTTGGTTTTAAGAAAACGAACGCTTCTGGTACAGCTGTGTCTCTACCAGGGTATAGAACTTAACCAATTTATGAATATATCCAGATTTATGTTCACAAAGCATATTTTACAAGGGTAGAATAATTGAAATCTCTATTTTTAACTTTTCAAAATTGTTTTCTTCAGTTTTAATTAGTGAACTCAAACTGAATCGAATTCTCCGATTTCAGTTCATTGATGTTTGATGATCAAATTTAAAAAAATCCATTTTTTGAATTTGAGTTGGCAGCCTTGATTTAAATTAAGCTGTGTTTTTTTTTTAACAAGCCTATGATGAAGTCGTACCCAGGTAAACCAACCCACCTGGTTAAAGTTCGCGTAGGTTTGCTTGTCCAACACGTCCAGCATGCAGGAGACGTAAATATTCTCACTGTTGCCTTCTATGGATTTTACTGGGAAGCCAAATCTCACTGATGAACCATCTGGACTTGGAAGAAGGACGTTTCCATTTTGAGTAAATTGATCTTTTTCACATCTATACAAGAACAATGGTTCGTTTGTTGTGACGTGATAATTTATTGTTACGTACAACATGACTTTTAATGAATCATATCGGTCTCCAACATGTTTTATAGTTCGCGTTTTGTCGCTTTTACCTTTTTCCAGACCCTTGCTTTGTTACTCACCCATTTGATATAATGTTATTGAACACGTCTCCTCGCCCGTCGCGAGTTGCTGTCTGCCAGCAACGCAAAATCTGAACTTCAAACCTTCCTCCATAATCAGTTGGCAAGCTGACGTCGACATAGATGAGCTCTCCTGCGTTCAGCTGCATAGTTGGTGAGTAAGGCTCTGAGAGGCCTCGGTCTTTGTAAAGCGCCATTTCTATTTCAACTTGTTTGTCGGGAAGGACGATTGAAGCAGACATTTCAACGTCCCTTTATAATAAAGTAAAGCAAAAAATTGACTATTGATATGTGTAAATTGACATTAGCCGACACAGGAAGCTCAAGGTTCGATACTCAGTAATTGAACTTTGAAGAATGAGAAGATAAGGTTCTCACAGCAGACAACTGTTAGCACTAACCAGAGTAGGGGGCTACTTCTTGGCCTTTAGCTTAGCAATTACGTCTACCAACTTTGTTGCACCATGAGTAGATTTGAACAAGGTTTATCAACAATTAGTCTAGCTTAAGCCGGGAGTCGAACTATGTTCGCATGATTAGAATTTTAAGAAGGAAATTGAGCACAACCCTTCGAAATAAACTTACTTTTTTATGTTAATATTAACTAATTTTTTTGTTAAACTGTTGTAAAATAAAATATTAAAAGGCCATAAAGTTTTATTCTTGTGAGTGGAATACCTCTTACGTCGTGCAGAATACACGAAGAAACTATTTGTAGCAACGTTGCTCCTTCTGTTGTAAACGCAGGAAAAGCCAATAAAAAAATCAAGAAGTCGGGAAACGACTGTGGTGCCACCAGTATCCAATTGGCCTCGCACGGCGTTTGTGTAGGTTATTTCAGTCTCCTAGAACAGTTAATAAAATATTTAGTTTGCAGCAATACTTCTCTGGAACGGATTGCACCTTTGATATGAGTGAGATGTTTATATTTTTCCTTTCAAATAAGCAAAGATTGGATCCTTGGTGAGACTCAATCTAGTTAGCAACCGGTTCGCTTGGACTAAAATTAGTCACGTCTGGCAACTCTGTGTGCGGTGATTATATTAAGTCCACTCGAAAAAGTTGATTAAGAACTTTTGTATTTTTTGAACACTGTTTACACAAATCGGCCAAATCAAAACACTGACTGGAATACAAAATAATAGACAAAAGTTTGCACTAGAAAGGTCTGGCAGCACTTTCTAGTCAAAATGCTTCGTGCCATCAAGCTTCTTTCATTACGAAGTCAGAAACCATATCGTTTTATGTTAAAGCTGACGCATTAAACTAGATTGCTCATGCATTTATACAGTCTAAATGCGACGTGAGGCGTATGTAAAGACATCTGCAGAGAAACAAACAATGCATTCACTTTCAGTTTTTCTCAGTGCGATATTTGGGCCTGTTTGGTTGAGCACAAACTTGATATTTGGATAGGAATGCAGAAAGTAAAATGGAAACCTCTTGTGATTCTGATTTTCGACTGGTGTTTTATAGAACACTAGTTAAATTAACCCTGTAGCGCCCTATGTTGAACATATACAACAACAACAAAATTGAGAGTTACATGACTGAGAGAGTATAGGTTACATATTTAAAAATAAATAAAATAATTTCAATTAATCCTCTCTAGTCCTTGCTAAATCTCTTGCTGAACATCCGACTATCGTTTACGGAACACCATGGGCTCAATGCATAATCTGAAACAGCACACTTTGGTAGGCTACTTTGTTGATTAAACTGCAGTTTGTTTTCAAATAGCCTAATAGTTTAAAGAAAGTTGATGCATTAGATATAAGGCGAATCCCAATTTGGACATCACCCTAACCTATGAAGTTTACTGTAATCTCAAACAGCAGATACCATTTTTTCCTGGTCCTGAGTTACCTATTGGGATCATATGACATTTTAATTGTTTACAAATATTTCTTCCACCTTTTTATCAAATCCTTTTTATCAAATCAAAATCACGATAAAAGAATTTTTATCATACCGACACAACATTTCTACTAAACATTCTAAAATTTAAATAACTTCAAACTCAAAGCAGCAATAAAATGTCTTTAGATTTATATAAAAAAAATAATTCAGAATTCATTATATACGGTTTCAATATGTCGGGTTCCACATGCAGAGGAATCGTCTGCCACCCCAAACTTGTATTGGATGCCATCTTGGTACCATGGTTGCCCCTTGCATTCGCTTTTATCTCCATAAGCAGCTTTTGCTGCTGCAAAATCTCCGTATCCTCCCAAGAAAAGGTTTCCTAAGTTGAATCTTGCAAAATTGGCAACGCTTCGATCAAACCTAGAGCAAAAGTGAACAAGTCAATCTTCGGTCGCTGTGATTCTTTCTAACATACTGTTGTTGAATAATTTATCGCCTTGCAAACTTTGCAAATTTTGCCACTTATGCAAGGTGGACATAATTTTATGCTTTCTTTAGCACTCCATACTATTAACAACAAGAAAGTATGTAGATTAGAAAGAAAATCTGTTTAGCCAATACATGGTAGGCTATGATGTCAAAAAGTATTAGGTTTTTAGTGAGAGTAGCAGTGCCCTGGTCCATATGTAAGCTACCTTCGAGTTAACCAACACACAGCTGCTAGTTTAGCTTAACTTATTTCTAGCATGTCACTTATTGCATTTTTGCCATAAAAGTTTCCAAACTTTATGCTTGTTGTAATTATAACATTACTTAATGTTGAATTCTTCGCCTGTGCATTCTACTTGAGAGTTCAACAAAGACCTTCCTCCATCCCTGTCTAAGGCACCTAGGTTTTGCATAAGAAAGGAAGAAGTCAAAGTTGTCACCAATTGGTCGTTAACGCAAGCAGCGTTGGTCATGCTTTCAACCTCCACTCTCTCTCCATCGAAGGTGCCACCTTTAAATGATGATGAATATTATAAGCGATATTTAGTTGACGGTCTTTTAGGCTTACTGTTACTGCCGCCTAGAAATTTGCAGCAATATAACAATCCCAGAATTGGATGTTTATCATGTTTTAGATTTCATTTTCATAAATTCAACCACTTGAAAATCATCTAAAAATCTAAACTGATTGTATATAGAGCATAACCGGCTTAAAAATCCAAAAGAAAAATGTCATAATAGAAAAAATGTTTTAATTTTGCAACAACAAAAACATGTTACAAGCATAGTTTTAACTTTCATTGGCAGTGTCAGACAAATTAAAACCAAAAAAAATTTCTAATTTCTAAAAACGTATTGCTTTAAGTTTAAAAGGTAATTAATCAGTGAAAGACAGTTTCAATACCAAAAACATTCAAGAAAAAGGAACAAGGCAGGAGAAACCGCTGGCATAGAACTGTCTATGTAGCTCAGAATATCGACTATTAACTTGCAATGCCTCCAGGATTTTGCTTCACATTCAAAATAAGGCTTAGTTTTAACAATTTGGAAAGATAGAGAATCTAGTTTCTTTGTTGCAATGTCAACCAAATAAGATCCTTCCGACTGTTCGACTCCACAGCTCTCTACAGAACTAATGTATTACTAGAAACCTTGAAAATACTTATTTACTTTAAAATGCTGCTAAGCATATTGATAATCACATACTGTTGTCCGTGCAATTAAGAAGGATGGCCACAGAGCAAGATGTCCCCCATAGTACTTTTCTGTCGTAGTTAGTTGGATCTACTCCTTGGCAAGGTACAATTACTGCAAAAAAGAATAAGTCAGTCGCACCAGGTATATAATTATGATGGATTAAATATAAGAAAATTTGGACAAAGAAAGTAAAGAAATTATTTGGACAAAAAAAGTAATTTTGAAGTTTTTATCGCAAAAAGTTTGGAAAGCAAGCACTTTGCTTGTAGTCGAAGTGCTACTGAGGCAACTCTTTGATTTTAGAGTAGCCTTCAATAATATTGACTGCAGGAAATGACTAAACACTGCAATACGGATAATACGCCATCTTGAAATAAACTTTAATTTTATTTAAGAAGTTTTAGTTTGTAGCCTATTATTGCATTTGTTTTAGTGTGTATTATATTTGCATTATTGGAAATTATTAAATGAAAACTCAAAACACCCGCCAACTGTCAATTTCAAACACAATCTAATTAAGCTACTCAGTGACATAATAACAATGCAAATATCACAATTTTGCTTTCTGTAATTCCCTTGATTCTAATTCAGATGCGGTTCGAACAAATGCATCATTTTTCGATGTAATCTGCACTTAAACTTTAGGCTGTCAAATCAACACCATCAATTATTATGACTTTATTAGCCTACCTTGGGGTGTAACACAAGCACCATTCATTTCCATAATTGTGCCGTCATCACAAAAACAATCAAAACTTCCTACGGTGTTAACACAAGTTGCATTATCCCCACAAGGTGGTGTG
Source organism: Aplidium turbinatum (assembly GCF_918807975.1). Lineage (NCBI taxonomy): Eukaryota > Metazoa > Chordata > Ascidiacea > Aplousobranchia > Polyclinidae > Aplidium > Aplidium turbinatum. Next base: position 3,076,672 of record NC_137474.1, read on the forward strand.
GGGTCCATACATTCGTTGACATCGGTACAAGTTTCTCCCGAACCACTGAAGCCCGAATTACAAGTGCAAGTATGGCGGGGTTCTCCACTGTCTGGTGGAAGCAACAGGCGATTAAGTTTATCTAATGACACCAATTGTAAGTTTAACTAGCTGATCGTGACAAACTTCAAATGTATTTCAACGCTGTGCACATTAAATTTTTTTATTCGGGATCATTTGCTTTTCTTTGGAACCACCGTAGCCCGGTTTGCACGAGCAAGAATGAAGTTGTTTTGCACTGTTTGGTGGAGGAATCGAAAAGAAAAGAATCTGTAACAATCGCCTACAATCTTCCATTCTGTTGCTGATTTTCATGACTATAATAAGGAACATGGCCTGTGGGGTAGACAAAGCAGGACCAAAAAATATCAGCAAACAAAAGCAAGCCGGAGGGGTGAAAGATAAGCTGAGAGACAAGCCTTAAATGGTTGGGTCATGTCATAAAGAGATGCAGAAATTATGGCAGAAAAAGAATGAAATAATTGAAAGTTGGCAAAAGAAAGCGAGAAAAGCCGAAATGAAGATGGAGAGTCTGTGTGGCAGAAGATCTAAAAATAGAAGGAGATAAGGAAGAAGGTGTTGCTGACAGAGTGATGTGGGGGACTAACATCTGCACCGTCGACAACAATCCAAATAAAAACAAAATCCATAAAAGAAGAGAAAATAAAACATTTTAGTTTCAGAGTACCGAAAACTTTTACGTCTAAATTTCAGTATTTGTACTAAAGTAAGGAGAATGATAATCTCGAGTTAAGAGCTTAATAGCTGGTGGTGACCACACGCTAAAGACTAATCAGTAATCACCATACTTAAAATCCTGATAGTGAAATTAAAAGGCTGTCATTTAATGATGCATTTTTGTTTGTGTCACATTAACTTGTTTATGGCAATTAATTAAAGTCTGCGATTCATCTTATGAGTTTGTACATTTATAACCTAGTTCTTAACTTATACTCCGCTAAAAATGAAATTAATACTTCTTTTTCGTCTTCAATTTCCTTGCCTAAACCAAACGACGGCCTCGGATGAATAAGTATTCCTGCTATTATTATATTCAAAATTAATGTTACGAAAAATCTTAAACTTTGAAAACATTCAAACCTTGATTATAGAATTGACTATTTTTTTTGAAAACACACTTAGATTTTTTTTTCTGCTGTAGCAGCAATATCATAAGTTACTAGTGACAGCAAAACTTTGAAGATCTGCTAGTTATTGTCATGGAAGTCCAAGAATTTAGAAGACAGACTTTGCGTTTTGCTGAATACAAAAATAAAGACGACAGAAAATTAAAACACCGAATTTGTAGAAAGTAATGAAAACACTTCGAGAATTTCAAGTTCCATAAAACTCGAATGACTCTGTAGCATTGACAAGCCTTCGATGTGTGGCTGAAAACTTAAAATACATACTCTTCAAAAACTTACCAAGCCTAGTGCACAGAGCGTTTTTATCGCAAATAGGATCAATTGGCAGAAGACATTCGTCTATTGACGCGTTACAGAAACTGCCGTCGCTATTGACGTCAATGAATCCAAAGTTACAAACGCACTTGAAGCTTCCCGCCGTGTTTTCACAGGTTGACTCGTAGGCTGTGCATGTGGTGTTGTCGATGCATTCATCGATGTCTGTAAATTAAAAATAAATGTTATTATTATTACTTTATTGGAAATTGAGTCACAATGCTGTAATGATAATAATAATGCTAAAAATAATAATTAAAAAAAATATTCATCATCAGTATGTTACTTTGCAATAATGCATGTTGATAATAGAGAGAGAGAGAGAGAGAAACCTTTTATTTCGTCTGTTGCGACAATAGTACGGTACAATTATAAACAATACGAATAAAATAGTACCATAGCTATCTAAATACCACAACAGACAGGAAGCAGCGAAAGACTATATCAGTCATCGAGTCAGCTGCTTCCCAGTTCTTAATGTGACAAATGTCAAGCATCGGCAAATTACGTTGAAACAAGATAGGCTGATGTTCAGTAATATTAATGAAAGAAAAAAAAATCATGTGCTGCTGCGATCCTTAAGTGAAGTCCTGTCGTTTTATTCAAATATAAACTTTATTCCGGGTGATTAAAAATAGGAAAAACTTTTGAAATCAATAAACTCTTGTAACAAGGACGTTTAAACTTCAGTGCAACCAAGAAAAGTTCAAGCCAATAAATAGTTCAAGGCTACAAGTAAAAACATTTTCAGTAACAGTATTACAATACAAAATAATCACAATTTAAAAAAAAGGTATAGCCTAGGCCTATTGTTCTGTCATAAAAGAAATGGCTGAGTGACTCTCAGTGGTACCTGTTAGGCTGCATGAAACTAGCGCAATGTGACCATATAATTTGACAAACAAATTGAATAGAAGGTAAATGAGAAATAATTGAGTGTAACCGAATAACACAATAGGTCAATAATGTTTTCTTCAGACGAAATTTAACAAAAATCAAATCCAGACGACGTATCATTACAAAGTTTGAGCCTAAAATAACAATTTATGACAGTTTTTGTCACTTTTCCACTGACATAAAGCAACAAAATTTAAATTCAATTAAAAAAATCAAACACTTCGCATTGAAATAAAAGCAAGAAAAAAAAGCATTTTTGTCGATTTAGGCTAAGTGCGATTGATCCAGACTTGTCTGGCAGCCCTGCTTAAAAACTGACTAGGCTTGATTGCTGGCTTGATTGCTAATATATAACCAACAACTTGAGCATAGAGTAGAGCTCTTTAATAAAAGCTTTTAAAGTAAGAATTGTTTGTTATCTGCCATAATGCTGTCAGGACATGCCTTCTTGCTACGAATTTCCTTCGTTTTCTATGTCACCATAATTTAGCAACGTTAAACCTTTATGAGCTGACTGAAAATCTAGCTTAACCGTCCTCACTGTCTTATTTCACTGAAGTGTTTATAACTTTGTTGTTGTAAAGGTGTTGCTGAGTTATGTCTGTTTATGTGTTAATAACTGACTGCAAATATACATGAAAAACTAACACAAAATTGTATTATAGTCTATTATTTCATTTTATGTCAACAAAGGCCCTAGCGGTGATAGTGGGTCCAGAAGGTAGTTTTGGACCTAGGTTTGACATCATTTGATGGCCACAAAATCTTTCCAGTGGGTCTGGAAACAAAAAATCACAGCCTATTCTTTAGTGCTCTATTAATTTGATTAAAAATGGCTTGTTTATGGGGTTCTGGCCTCTCGTTGGCACTGGACCTAAAACATCATCTCAACCGCACTGCAAAGCCATATGAAACACACCATGGTGCACACTGCACAATATAGAAAAATGTTGCATAGTTTTTTTGCATGGATCAAAGGCAGGTTAAACTAACTCTGGAAAAACGTTATATTCATACTGGAGATCATAACAATTTTATCAACAAAATAAACAAAACAAACAACCAAATCAAACAATTTTTTTTAAGACAAAAACTTCTTACTTTAGGATACTGTTTGAGATGAAATTTTATTTTATCATCGGGTTACACACCTGTGCAGTTGGTTCCGGGTATGTATGTGAGCGAAGCATTCACTGGCACTGCATCTTCATAGCCAACTGGACAATCACATGTGCGATGTCCGTTGGTGCTGTTGAACGAGCATGTAGCATTAACAAGCGGGTTGTCTGGGTTCATCCAACAACCGCTAGGTGTCACTGTACACTGATCAGGCGCATCTACAAATGAGGGCAATCAATTTTAAGCAAATATGTGTCAATATAATGAGACACTGTAAGTTACATTGAACTCTAGGAGTATGTATTCACGCTGTAAGTCATCTTTCGTTTGAGCCGACCAAGATGGCGTAGAAACAGAGAATTCATGACTTTTGTGATGCTATGCGGCATTTTGTATCTACGCCTCGGTGGAACAACACAGGAAATTGCACTTGGAATTTAAACAATTTCATGAAAATGTCCTTTCACATGGATAAATTCACATGGACATTCACATAAATATATTTATTGTATGACTATCACCAATTGGTAAGCTAGCTTGGTCTACTTACGCGTGCACTACGACTTTAGAGCCGTCAATCACATACACATAACTATGACGTCAGAAGTTTTAAATCGGGAGATTATTGGTTCGACGAGAACAGACATAGCCGTAGGAGATGGGGGTGCAGGGAGAGAGGCGTTCGCTCCCCGCTACAATAAAAAACATCACGAATTTGGGCAAAGTGTAAAGAATTGTAAATTGCTGAGTTGATAAAATATAGTTGCAAAGTAAAAATTTGGGTAAATTTTGTCCCCCCCCCAACGGCTATGAGAATAGATAATATCTCGGTGTGTTTAAAGTCTGATTTTGGTCTGTCAAGGGTAGCCTACGTATTGTTTCGCTATATCTTGATAGAAAAGGTACTGCAAGTCTTTAATGTGTTTAGAGCAGTATTTTTGTCCAACTACAGACCGGCTTACAAAATAGATCCGATTTTAGAGATGCGATATTTTACATATCTGCTTTGTATAAAAATGAACGTTTTTATCAAATGGAAAATCTTTCATCCCTCTGTATTTGAAAATCTATTGGCAAATATAGTAGGCCACCAAACGTTGAACCACTAAAAACATATGTGATTGCAAGGGCGTAGTCAAGGGGAGCAAGGGAGGCAATTCCCCTTTTTTTTAATATTTTGAATAAACAATTTACCTTGTGTTGCGGCATAATTTGACGTAGTTTTACGATTTAGGCCAAAATTACTTTCAGAATGCGCAATTATAAAAAAAAAATTTAATGTTTTGACCAGACCCCCTCTGGATGCTTTGCTTTCGCCAACTCTTTGTAGGGTTCACTGACATGTGCAATAATACTTATTTGCCTCTCCACCCAAAATTTTTTGCCGGATACGCTCCTGGTGATTATTATTACGAATTCAATTTTAGAACTATAATAATTGGTTACTATAAAATTTCATCAGATATTTCAACTGATAAAAGTCGCTTAGTCATCAAAAAAGGCAACAAAATTGAGTTTTTAAGGTAGGTAGCACCTTGACAGTACATTATCTACACTAGATCTTAGACAATTTGTTGCTATTGTCGGTGAAAACTCAAACATGGGCGCAGATTTAACAAAAAGAAAGGATAAAAGTTTATCTAAAAAAGAGTAGGAAAAAAACGACAACGAAAGAGTAAAAAGAGAGACAACAATGAAAATGGTCTTCTTATTTTCCCTTTTTCGTAAAACACAGTCGTTCTTTTTTTCTTACCGGTTATGTTTTATTTATTTTTGTTAAATCTATGACAATGTTCAAGTTTTTACGGACAGTAGCAACAAACTTGTGTTCTTGTATTCTTGTAAGAATAAGCATCTGGTGAGTCCCATACTTGCATCCAAGCAATCGGGGATGAACACCCTGGGTAGAGGTGAGCGGTGTTTTTTCAACAACCAGCATAAGCGGGGAGTCGAACCAGGATTGCATGATTGGAAAGCGAGCGCCTTACCCGCTGCGCCATCCCACCGCGCCAATGAGCATCTAATGTATTAATAATGATCCACTACGTCATACGTACAAATAGGCGTCATGTAGTAGAACATCATTTGAGTTTCGTTGAGGATTGTCATTCTCTCAATGACATCAAACTGCGGGGCAAGGCCGGCTCGACACTTCTCAAGTTCACTGACGTATGTTAAGTTGTGACAGTCAGATACTGCGGCGTTTCCCAACAAAAGATGCTATGACCAGCACCACGTTCAATGTAGTGCTAAACCAAATAAAAAGAATCCAAATCTATTAGATTCCAGTTTCTAGTCATTAGGCCTACAGAGATGTATTGTCTTTAGCGAAACACTTAAAGGCATGTCGGCGATTGTGTAGCCGCGCCCCTTCGACTATGGCCTTCAATTTCTCTGGTGATGAACAGGAGGTTACACTGCTCTAGATAGCAATGTCTACAGCCCTTCCTAGGTCTATGGTCTGCTGAACTGAACAGAGATACAAACAGGCTACAGCTTTTACTACGAATATTGTTTTGTAATAATACTAGTGCTACATGGATAAGTAAACGGCTCGTAAATCGAAGCTTTCAGTCTTACGCTTTTGAGGAAACTTTCATCAGGCAGATGTTCAAGATTCTGAAGACCAAATTCTGAAGACCAAATTCTGAAGCGTATCAGATAAAAATCTTTGAGTTCTAAACCACCTTGTCTTTGTGGGCTAATATTTAAGTTTGATATCAAACCGACTTTTCAGTAATAATGTTTTGCTGATTTTGTAAACATTAGTTATTATTGTAAGCATTACTATTTAACTTTATCAGATAGTTTTTACTAAGTACTGTAACAATCTGTGACTAATTTCCAGAGGAAAAGTCGTATCATCAGCCACAAAAGCTACAAAACTTAATTTTGAAGGCTTGAAATTTTAATTAATTTTAGGTTTTACAGTTATGGTACAACACTACCATATCATTTTCTGAATGACAACAGTAACAGACTGTTTCTTCTTGTAAGGATAGTCATTCAATGCAATAGCGTTGACAAGGGGTTCAAGGAGTTTTTGGATCCGAAACCGAGACAATTTTAGGGGCTCATAACCTTTCCAGGGGGGCCGGAACTTAAAGAAACCATCACTTGGTTTGAGATTACTGCGTTTTCTAGTAGTGTCTTGTTTTGGGACCCGAGGATCTCAATAGCAGGCTACCGGTTCCAAACTATCATTGCAACGGCCCTGATCCAATGCATAAAAAGATTACAACATAATACGTACAAACGGCCTCCATGTAGAAGAACATCATTAGAGTTTCGTTGAGGATTATAGGCCGCATGTTTTCAATGGCACCAATCTGTGCAGCCATGCTGGTTCGACATGCTTCAAGCTCACTGACGTAAGTCAAGTCATGGCAGCCGGATACTGCGGCATTTCCCAACAATGTCGCTGAAATTAGAACAAGAAACATGATGATGTCATTATCATACATACACAATTACACTTGCCTATTACGCTATTACTGATTGGGATTGGTCGAAGCAAAACTACTTAACAAAAGTCAAAGTACTAAACCAAAAAGCTCTCCTTATTAGGTTTTGAAGTCAGAATGACAGTCCAGAAAAAGCTGTTCATACATTTAGATTATAGACTGGATGACAGCTGACTTCGTTAACCCTGTAGTCTTTTGCTGTCGTCCTAATACCAGTAGGCCTACCACATTTAATGTATTTATCTATGTAGCTATAGATCAATTGATGTATACATGATGTAGTGCTAAACCAAATAAAAAGAATCCGAATCTGACGAATGTTGCCTTTTTGTACTTGGTGTGTAATGTTTGTGGGATAGGCTATAACTGTTTCATGAGTACATAGGGTGAACAATTGATAGCCTACCAAGCATCAAAAGATGAGAAAATAAGTTCCTCATCGCATTCAGTGGTGCCGAAGTTAGTTGAGGATTGGGGGGATAAATCAAAATTTTATCAAATTTTAGACGATTTTGAACATTGTGGGGATGCATACTTTTATATACAATTTTAGTGGTACTGGTTTTAAGTTTATTAAACAATCACCGGACCTCGGTAAATTAGCTGCTAACAGCATAATATACAGACAAGAAATCATGGAGATAAAAACGCTACCAGAGCTCTTGTGAATGACTGCTGCAAGATTAAGAAACAAGCAAATAAAAATTGGTACCTCCAGCGGGATTCGAACCTATGACCAATTGTTGACCATCCAATAAACACTTAGTTTTTATAAAAAACAGAAGTTATACTTTTCTTCTTGCGCTCTCCTTCACTAGAATCACTACACTTAGTGCGCACTATAGGACGAAGTCACTAGTCAGGAGACTGAAAACAATCGAAGCAACAGAAGAACATCTGCAAATTTATGACAAAAATACTAGCTTTCAAACACATCACAAGAACTTGTTACAACCGAACATATTGCGTCTTACGGTAGTGCGCGCTGCGCATTGAAAACTCATTAGCAATGTCATTTATGCTGATGTCATTAAAAGAATATTTTGGTGAATGTTGCAAACAATGCTAGCATGTAACCTTTCTTGTCCCAAAGTATTTCTCAGGCAGGTTTTCAATCTACGAAGATTGGAAAACGACCTCTCACAAGCAGCAGAGCTTACCGGGCAAATAAAGAGGATCTTAATCAGCTGGAGTATTTGAGAATAGAGAGGTTTTACCAACTCGGACAATGCCTGGTAAGCTCTTTTAGCATCGTACAGATATTTTGCTCCTGTTGCCTTGTGGAATGAATCAATTTGATAACTCATCGATTGTCTATTCAGCTCCAGTCTTCGAAATTAGCGTCGGCAATCGGCAATTGCCGAGGTGATTGCCGACGCAGATGCATGAATGGCGCATTAGCGTCGGCAATAAAAATGCTGAAGCCACACGAGCGCTTGTAAGGACCACAAGATTACAAAAAAAACTAATTTTCTTAGACTAAACCAGACTAGGATGTTGATTCCATCTTACTATTGCTGGATGTTTTATTTGGGTTACTTACTTCCTACTTCGCCGGCGCGCTTAGTCGCATGCCCAGCTGGTAAAATTGAATCTTTTATAGAAATATCATCCTATTTGCATTGATTTAACGCCGGTAGACGTCAAGTTATTGTAAGCATCTACTCCTTATTGCGCCTCGCTTTCTGTTATCTCGTCCAGCTGATACAGCATCTGATGATACCGATTCTGACTAGTTCTTTATCAAACAGGCTTTGTGTTGCTCCCGTGTCTCAATTGTGCCGAAATTATGTTAGCTTATACGTAAATCGAGGCAATCTTCTCGCAGAGAGCTATTAATTTATTACCGGTACCTGGTTGCGCAATTAACGTTATTTTATGATAATTCAACGTCGCTAGATGTCGAATTAATGTAAAACAAACGTATTTTTTTATTGGGCATTGTTGTTATTGTTATGCAATATAACCCGTCGGGAAAATTAAATCGATTTGTGCTGACTCGAACGTTGCATCAACCCAAAATTAACTTACTCCCCCCCTCGAGAGTTATTTAACGTGAATTACCGTAACAGCGTGGGTATCGCGTTGGTCGCTTCATCGCTACTTTTGGTATTATTGCATCGCAACAAATCAAACAATGCGGTCGTGATAGACTACTCTAGTCTATTTTTCGCTTCTCGTTTTACATGTTTTGGTACAATCTTTTCGTAATAAATGTTCACAGTAATTGCCGAGACAATTTCAATTTTTGCCGTTTAGCCTCGGCAACGTTTTTGCCCAAGTAAAAATATGCTAATTTCGAAGACTGCAGCTCTGGATAATTTTTGACCATTTCAGGAACTAAGCCGGTCTTGAAAATTCGTGCAAGTTCTTTACACTTTGTCGAATCGGAATTCAGGCTGCTTTCAAACCGTTCGGTCAGCTCAGAGATAACTCTGTCCATAAACTGATTGTAAAGTATTTTATAGTGCAGTTGAGTGTCTGCAGTAGCTGCCATCGAGCTTCCACCCAATCTTTCAGGGACTCTTCTTTGTCGTGGTGCTTGCAAAGGCGTGATAAAATTAGCAGCAAATTTTTCCGGAAGTGAAACTGCATTTTTGTAATTGTTCTCAAACTCCAAATCACGATATTTCTCTCGAGTGATTTTCAGGGTCTGAAACAGCTCTTCACAGGAGTCAATGTCAAGCTTTTCTCCTTGCAACGTGATACTAAATTGCTCTATAAGTGCCTAAGGCTTCAAAATCAGCACAAGTCCCAAATATGTTTCTGCAGTTTCTTCATTACTGCAGTGCAGTGGCCTGGTTCAACTCGTCCTTAATACCTTCAATGAAGGTCCTTCAATGTCTAGCGTCAAATCAAAGACAATTTAGAACTGTGATCAAACGTCAATAAAAGAAAAACAACAGCAACTCGAGATTCTTGCAAACAACTAAATCGAAGTAGGCCTACAACTTCATAGTCAATATTTTTTTCTGAATTATTGGGGGGGGATGCTGCCAAAATATTGGGGGGGATATATCCCCCCATCCTCCCCTACTTCGGCACCACTGATTGCATTAAGCTTCTTACATTACATTACTTCTAAATAAAAGAACGGTGATTATTAATCCTTTTTGGCGGACTCTTTTTGGTACCTTCGAAGCGGTCGCGGCCCCTAAAAAATTTAATCTGACTTTTTGGTATATTGCGTCTCCTAATGGAAATGTCTAAAGTCTCCTAATGTTTCATAAGTTTCGACGCTGTCTTTTTCGTAGGACACTCAAAGCCTTGTCTGAAGGTAGACACGAAGATTGGCCTCCTTGCTTTCTAATTCTTTAACCAGTGGGCGTAAGCCTGGATACAACAACAACAACTGAAATACACAAACATAGCTCAGCCAATTTCTAAATGTCATAATTTATCAATCATGCTGGAAACTCAGAACTTTCACAAACCCCCAGAAATATATGCTTTGGGGATCTATTGAAGGTCCGCCGACCCCCGGATGAGAACCGCTGCTATAGATAATAATTAATAGATTGACCAGTTTTTTCGAGAGTTCGAGAGTTCTTGAAGTTTTAAAGTAGGCTAGAGAGAGTTTTAGAATAGTTCAGATAAGTTTTAATTAGTTTAGAGTTAGTTCAGTTTTAGTAGAATTAGTTTTAGAGAGTTTCAGAGTTAAAGTTTTTTCAACAGCAGTTTTAGTTTAGAGTTTAAACCAGTTTAGTCGAGAGTGATTAAATTTTTCTTCCGACTGCCCTTCCCTCAGAAAATAACCCTTCCCAACTTATTACACCCTGGATAGAGGTAAGCAGTGCTTTTTTTCAACAACCTGCTAGAGCTTGGAATTGAACCAGGATTGCACGGTTAGAAAGCAAGCACCTTATCTGCTGCTTTATCGTCAATATGTTTGTGCAGGCTACAATTCAATAAAATCTAAAACAGTCGAAAGATACAAACTTACCACCAACGTAAACAGATGCATAAACGGAGTCCCCTGATCCACAAGTTAAGCTTGTTTCTACTGGACAGCTTGCGTCACAAAATGAATCGTTTATATTCGGCGTAGATACGGGATCGTAACAGTAGCATGCAACTTGCGGCGGCGTTCCAGTCTGCAAGATAAAGAGTTAATATTTAGCCTGTCGGCAAGTTATTCTTTTCCACATGGATTTAACCGTTTTATGATTTCATTTCTAGTTTTAAATGAGTTACCATTGTAAACAACGTTACTCTACAGTAGCCTACATCAGTGCTTCTCAACCTTTTTCAGTTCGCGAACCACTTTTATAGTCATTTTTTTATGCTACTCACAATGAGATGTTATGAGTGACCAAACGAATCAACATATAAAAAAAACAACGTATCCACAAGCCACAAGTTACTGTTAATGCAAAAGTTGAGCTTGCACATTGTATATTCACTGGTCTACACGATTTCAAGCTGTTTTGGCCTGTCTAACAGTAACCTTTCGCTATATCACTACATATGTTGGTAGTAAACGCAACGCCAAATCTTTCACTTTTGGCAAAAATAAAGTATTTTTGTTATCATATCTCAAAAATTTGATGTGATAGTAAACATCTGAGTTCAGATTCGGATTCAGCACCCCAAAATTACCTGAAATCAGTTGTCACAGTCCAAACCGCAAAAAAAAACAATCTTCTTTTGTAGACCAGTAGCCTACACTCAATAAAGTATTAAGAGGGTCCGCTTTCAGGCTGTTCTTTGGTTTTGATTTAGTTACAGCCAGCACAGAATTTCAAGGCAGCAAATAAGTATTTTTGCAGATGTGAGTGAGGCCGGCAATGAGTTACTGAAGACGGAGCGCTCATAGGGGTTATTGGGGGGCCTCTCCCAAAAATGTTTGAAAAAATTACTTTAAAATTGTGCAATTTGAGAGCAATTTCAGCCTAAATCAAAAGTAATACTTTGTTAAATGATGATGTAAAAGAGTGCAAAATTTTTATGTAAAAAATTTTGGGTGGAGAGGGAGAATTGCCCCTTTTTCCCCCCTGACTACGCCCCTGGTTACAGCTACAACAAAGAAAAATTTGGTAGGGCACTCTGATAGTGATGGATATTCCTTGCTTCACGAATACTAAAAAGATAAGACCCACTTCTTGATTATGTAAACTTGAGATTGTTGTCTTTAAAAAGTTCGATGAGTAGCTATTGTACTGTACAGTAGTGATGCAAGCCGCGCCGCGCCGCGCCGCGTACGCGGCCGCTTTTGACTTTTTCGCCGCGTGCCGCGCCGCGCCGCGTGGAAGGTTGAAATGACAAAGCCGCGCCGCGCCGCTTGCCGCGTAAACTTTCAAGAAATTAATTTTTCGTAAACGTAAACTTTCAACTTTTCAAGAATCAGCTATGAAACTTCAAATTTAAATTGGAAACACGGATCAGTTATTTTTCCCTTCGGAAACCCTAAGATGGAAAGCTATGCAAATGCAAATTGCAAATGGCTTGCAGTTGACAGGGTTTTAGGGCTTGCTTGTCAGGGAAGCTGTACGAATGTTTTTGGTTAGTAGCCTAGCTGATAAGCTCAGTTACCAGGCTATAGGCCTAGCGCAACTACCGCATTATTTACTATATCAGTTAGCCCAGTGAGTTCAGGCTATAAGTTTTACTCTTGTGTGTGTAGTTCATATAGCCACTGGCATTATAATTGCATTATTGCTTACAAAAAGTGTTCAAAAGTCCTGATACTGGATCCAGGAACATTCTATTTGTCTTAGTTTGTATTATGTCTTAGAACTTAGATGCATTGCTGATAAGAGAATATGATCTGGTTAGCCTGGCCAATTAGTGCACAACTGTATTGGTACTAGGTTACCAGTTATATGCCATGGATGCTTTTTCCTACAATTGACTTTCTAAACAATAACTCGTTAAAATATTTTTTTTTAATTTTGTAATTTGCGGTGTGCGGTGCGGTGCAGTGTCAAAGTTCCAGATAAATTGCGGTGTGCGGTGCGGTGCGCGGATAGATGAGTCAGTTGCGGTGCGGTGTGCGGATAAAAATTTTGGGTTCGCTGCATCTCTACTGTACAGTATATTCTTAAGTTTTTCAGGCAGAAACACAACCATGAAGCCAGTAGAACTATTTAAAATGCAACTCATTTGATATAATATTAAAAATTAAACGAAGTGAGTCTTTGATACTGCAAGCTTCTAATCTGCCCAGTAGCCTACCCAGGCCCGTGTTAACCGCCCCCCGTACCCCCCGGCCAGGGGGTCCACGGCTGATTAGGGGCCTACTCATTTTAGTCTGTTTAAAAAATAAAAAAGCGGCTACAGAAGCTAGATATTTAATAGCTTAATCATGCAAGGCCGTATTTACTGCTTCCCATACCTTCTGCTGGGGGCCTACTTCTGCGTAAGAGCCCACGTCTGCCTAAGAATCTACTCATATTTAGTTTGTGCAGCCTTTTTTGGTTGTAACTTTACATGTACGGTACCGGTAACATTAAATACGTAATTTATTTTCCATTTCTGTAAAATTTTCTCGCTCGCTTCGCCCGTTCAACCACATTTTATTCATAGATATTCTAAGTTCTAGACTGCTGAAAGACTACACCACACTGGGCTATAGTCTATAAACTTTCAAGAAATAAATTATTGAAATCCTTTTGTGATCGTGAATGAATTTTATTAAAATGGTAAGTTAACTTACATTTTAAACCAAACCTTCTATCCCAATCCAATTTTTATTTAATAAGTTTGGTTACATACTAAGGGTGCGTTTTGATAAAAAAAACATTTTTGTTTCTAAAAGTGCCTAACAAATAACCGAAACAAGATTATATTGCCAAAATTTATGGAGGGCAAGCCCCCCAGAAACCTTTAATTCTTTTTTTAATTTCCCCGACTTTTTTCTACATTCGCTACTGCATTGTCAGCATAGCTTATTAGGACTAACTCTTTTTTTTTGTAGAAAGTCTTAAGAGTTGTCGACTCTTTGCTAAAATGATGAATGTAAATATTTTCCGACATTGAAAGAGTTTACGAATTTAAATGCTTTCTTGTCTTATTTTTAAGCAGCAACATTAAATATGAGGGCTCACTAGTGGATTTCTATCCATCAATCAATCCATTTTTTATTTATCAAAAAACAAAACACAAAAGTGACATAAAAAATAATACATACAATGTTTTGGTTTTGTTATTGATAGGGAGACAACGAAACGACCATACGGTCTATTAGTCAGTTGCCACCCTGGAATGAATAATTTCAGTTATGAAACTAATCAAAAATTTAACCAAATCGGTTACAATCAAAAAAGAAAACACAAACAAGACTAATTCTTCGATTTGTAACTTGCAATTAATTGTCAGCTTCATAGAATAATTTATAGCCTATACGAGATTTTCCAACGAACATCAATGATGAAAATCACAGATGGACAATTGGACACCACCACTTATGAAGTATCATTACTTTGCAAAGCTGATGCTTTGCTATGTTTTTTGAAATCATAAAAAGATAACTTTTTGATATTGCTTGGAATCTCTGACCACACCACTGGTCCAAATACTTGTATGGATTTTGTGCCAAATTATGTATTAGTGCGATTCACAAAATAATTATTGTTTGATTGATATCCAGTGTTATGGTTGTGGATGAGTGGAGAACTTGTGAACAATGCACAGTAGGCAGAAGGGTACAGGTTCATGCAGACTCTGAACATGTGTTTTCTTATTTCTAGTGTACATATATCTTCCAGCTTTAAGATATTCATTTAGAAAACTAATGGACTGGTATGGGCTTTATAATCGCTTTTTGTAATTATTATTATTTTTTTTTTTTTGCATTTTTTTGAGAGGGTCTAGAACTTTGTTGCAAGCTTTACCCAAGCTAGTAACGCAATATTGATGGTGGGAGTAAATTGAAGTTTAATAAGCGATTGTCAATGTATCTGAATTCACATAATTTCTCAGTTTTAAGAGTGCCCAAGAACCCTTTGCAACCTTCCCACGAACTTGTTCTATGTGGTGTATCCACGTTAACTTATTATCAATATAGACACCAAGCAGGCTACTTGATTTGATATTTTTGCTGAATTGGTTTACTCCCAATCTTAATGTTAATAATCATTTATTTGTATTTTGTTTGTAGTAAGCATGTATTCTGTTTTTGTAACATTTATTGATAGCCTGTTAAGTTTCATCCAAGTGAAAACTTTTTCAAGTTCTGTGTTCACATTTTGTTGTAAGTCATTCTCACATTTGTCTGCCATCATTAGATTAGTGTCATCAGCAAATAATTTAACATTCATTTTTGTTGAGTTAGGCAGATCATTTATATACAACAAAAAGAGAAGCGGTCCTAATGTTGAACCTTGGGGAACTTCACACGTAACTTTTCTAAAAGTGGACGGAACACTATTTACAACTGTGTATTGTTGACGGTTGCTGATGTAACTTTTTAACAACTGTTGGGATGGCCTCGAAATCCACACTTTTCTAATTTTTTTTATGAGAACAGTATGGTCGACTGTATTAAAAGCCTTAGCACGATCAAGAAATACTGAACAGGTGTTTTTTGTTGTTGTCAAGGTTTGCTAAAATGTCATCACAAACGTTTGAAACAGAAGTGAAGTGAAATACTCTGGCTTAAAACCAAATTGGTGAGGTGTAATGAGGTCCTTTTTTGCTAGATATTTGTGCATTTAGCCAAACAGGCCTTTTTCAAATACTTTTGTAAACTGTGACAGGATTGATATTGGTCTGTAGTTGCTGCAGCTTTTTTAGATCCATTTTTATGTAGGCTATATAGGAGTTACTTTAGCAATATTTAGGATGTCAGGATATTCACCAGGATGACAAATCAATTGAATGGCTGCTCGACACCTGCCCAAACATCTAGACCGCGTCGCCGCCACTGCCCAAGGGTGGTAAAAGGCAGAGCCCCTCGACCCTTGGAGTGGCGAAGAAGGTTCAAACGAAGAAGAAGATTAATACATTGGGTTTCATTGACTGTATTGCAATATTGTAATTGGAAAATGATCAGAAATGTCATGTTACAAAGTATGGCACATAATTTTATTTTTTAAGTCATTTGTGTAAACATGATCAATTAAAGTTGAGCTTTTAGCGGTTACTCGGGTAGGAGTCTCCACTTGTTGCTGACAGCAACAACTGAGAAGTGTATCGGAGTAGCCTTTGACAGATGAGTTAACATCTTTTTTTGAAAGATCAATGTTAATGTCACCACATATACTGTATAATAGTTCCTGTTTAGGGTATTTATTGTGTCAATACATTCACGGAGTTTCATTTGAAATTCATCAAGTTTATGTTGAGGATGTCTGTAAAGAACACCAATTAAACAGTGCTTATTATTTGTTGCTGGTATGTTTACCCACAATTCTTCACAACCTTTCATGTTTAAACCAAAACTGTCCAATTGATTATATGTTATTGAATGGTTATGTACATTCCCACACCACCTGCTACTGATTTAGTGTCTGCATGTGTACTGTGAGAACAAATAAAATTGTATCCTTGCAACTAGATAAACTTAATACGATTCTCATTAAGCCAGGTTTCTGATACGGCAATTGTAGGCCCTATCTGGTAGCCTTGGCATTTCAGTGAGCAATGATTCTAGTTTTGCAAGATTAGCAACTAAGCTTCTTATGTTCACATGGAGTAATAACAGTTGATAATTTTCATAGACATTTATCTTTAAAGATAGATCCTTGATTTTACAATAACTTTGGCTTTGATGATGCAAAATTTCATTTAGCCTACCTTGTAAGGTTTATCATTATTAAGTGTAGTTAGGTCTAGATTTGATATATTACCGTACTAAAAGGAATAATGCATGACATGGGGGAAGGGAGCTGAGGTGGTGATCATGTACCGACTGCGGTTTCACATTACAACACTTTTGTCATATTCTTTAACGCAGTCCTGTTCCCTCACTTACGTATATAACTTTTTACCTTCAAGTTTTAATTTATCTTCATTGTGACTGGAGTAGACCTACTGGCCATATCTTAAGTCTTCACTCTACAGTACATCAGTGCTTCTCATAATCTCATTAATGTTTCATTAGTGCTTCTTAAGTCATTAGTAAGTCTCACTCATAGCCATTCTGACGTCACTATCGTTTGAACTGATATAAATTTATTCGCGTACCCTAAATTATTCTTTTCGATCAGTTAACTTCTGAGGGAAGGCTGTGACACTCCTCGCTTGGCATGTTTCAACACGTGGCAAGAATACAAATGGACTCTCTGACTTCGATTATTGTTCAACGTTCGGCTTAATCATCATCTCACCTGAACCAGTGCAATCACATGGCCCTGAACCTACCTACACTTTGCAATAAGGAAGGATGTACTGAATTGGTCGACACGACACAACAGATAATTTGAGTCGTTGTTACATTTTGCGTAATTGGTAAGTAATAATACCTCAATCTTCTTCTTCAACAGATTGATCATGTTTGATCAGCTGTGATCTCCCATATGAACTGCCTCCATATTGTTCTGTCTTTTGTTTTTATTAGTGCTTCCAGCATGCTTTTTATTCCCGTAATTTGCTTGGTGTTGTCAAAATATTTCATTTTTTGTCGTCCTTTTGTTCGTTTGCCTTGCACCATCCCAGTCAACATTGAATTTTCCAACGAGTTGTTTCTTGCTATGTGTCCGAAGCATGGCTTACGTAATACAGGCCTTGCCATCGTGCGAGCTGGAGTCCAAGCTGGAGGCGAAGCTTGCTTCTACACTGTTTGCAGTAAAGAGTTCTCTCAGATTCGATAAGATAATAAAGAGAAAGAAAAAAATTGCTCCTCCGCGATTTCGTAGTATTTCTGGCTTGCATCGTCACAACGATTGATTCAGAAAATATTTTACGAAAATAGCCAACTAACTAGAAGGGGGCATTTCTCTTATTTTGGTTACGAAATAGCAATGTAGTGTTGATTTTTTTTTATTTTGAACAATTTTTTTATTTATTACTGTATCTGTATGTGTAACTTTTAGAAGCATAATTTGTACAGATGAAGTAGCCATTTGTTCGAGTTCTCAACAGCCATGCCACATGTTGAATCGGTCTTTGTGAAGATAATGATTAGGAAAACAGAAATCTATGCTGCTGCAAGCAAGAAGATGTGGATTTTTGACAGCAGCAAAGCATAGTCTACTAATACAAGTTATTAATGTTATAAGCTAATGTTGTAGCTGGTGAATAGTCACTAACTGTTGTATATTAGATTTCTCACAATCATTAAGTTGCTAGATAGGTGTAGTTTTTTCATTATAGCTGAACCTTGAACAGTCAAAACATCAAAGAAGACTTCCCTACTATAGGTACAGGTACAGCCAGGTTCTCAGCAATCAAGATTTGATAAAAATGTTAATAAACAAATTCCAGAGTAGAAGTTACTCTTAATGCATGTTTGTTTTTGACAGAGAATTTTACCAAGAGAGTATCTGCGCAGGGCTAGGTCAAAGCAAGAGATTAAAACTTTAGTTTTTTTATATATTATAATACTGATCAGGAATAGGTTAAAATAGGTTAATAGCCTATAAGGAACCTAAAAGGTAAGCCTATGCTTGAATAAAATCATATAATTAACTACTCCCCTCCCCCTGTTATATTTAGGTAACTTAATAACAATTAATTCATAATGGAGCGTAAATGTTGTGTGATGAATTGCAATTATTACTTGTTTCTTGCCAAAGATATGATAAATGTGTAGTCTTGAAAACTTTTGCAGTTGGTTACTTGGTATGAATGTCTATTGTTCATTGCAAGAATTTATCAGTTTTTTCATACAATGAACGGAATGACTTGTGAAGCTTGACTGAATTTGTTAAATCAATTCAGCAATAGTTATTCAGTTATTAAGAAGGCTGTGGTTATATTTACACTAATATGGTATAATAATAGCCTCAATAGTGTTGCCAGATAAGGAATTCTGCCCTAATTTGAGAAAAAATTAAAGCTGTTCAAAACAAAAACTTGTAGTTTGGAATTTTTTTTAGTCCTGGGCAAAGATCAAAACCCTAATCTCATTCCTTACTCTAAACCCTACCTTAACACTTCCTAACTTTAATCCTAACTCTGGCAACACCTGATTGTAACAATGGCATTAAGTGTGGAAAAATAGCCACTTCCTATTAAGAAATACAGAAAGCTAGCGAAATCATCAACAACAAAATGGCAAGGCTATTTGCTTTAATTTTGGTTGTTAATGAGACTTTGACTACTACTACTACTGTATTATGATAGTGATCAATGCTTTCAGAGTGCTCAATGTGTTGTGTGTTACATGACGTTTAGGAATTTAATAGGCAAATAACTTATTGTAGAACATACTGCACAATACACAACATTATTGCTACAATTTACGTGTCAAAGTTATGGAGCTGGAGAAGTGCTTTATTGGAAAATTAAAGGAGTCTGATGAATGTTATAAAACGTGATATACCAAACGACAAGAATTGTTACCCATTGCACAGTTGAAACGAAATGAACTAGAACTTGCATAATGGAGAACGGGAGTCAAAGTGGAGGATTACATTTACGACGCAAGTGCAAAGATATGCCTTTATCATTATTAAGTATACATATTGCACGATTTGAAAAGAGACAAATGAGATGCTGCAATCTCTTACAACTCCATTATGGAGTTAAGCTTCCCAAAGCACGCCAATCAATTACATTAAATACCCATGTCAAGAAGTTTGATAAAAACCCACAATGCAATTTCACCCAGACTGAAATTATGCATCACTTGCCAAAGACAAGCAAAATAAGAGCTTGATATTCTAGCCAAGGGCAACCCGTCTGACACGGATGAGTGTGATGATGCATGCTAATCTTCAAGTACATCTGAAACAGACAGATCAGAATTTGCAATTACAGATAACGAAGGTGCACTTGATGCACTTAATGAAAGTCTTTTAAATCAAAATCTGTCACCAATCAAATTGAACATTTACTATGGCATCGATGCATATGCTGTGTGATCATGTATTTTTTATTAAAAAATCAATAATCAGCAGTGCCCTATTTATGGCATATGCATTTCGCTCTACTACTGTAGAGCATCATTAGTGCCTTAATTGTATGACACTTCAAGTCTATCGATTGAAAACATTATGAATATAGCAATGAAAAATTCATGTCAATTGCAGAAGCTTGCAACAAAACGTGCCTGTCATACTTTTCTACATGAAGCAGGTAGCTTTTCTTGACAGTTGAGCATGCATTATTTGGGGGGGGGGGATCTTTTTGTAGATTTGAGATATGGGGCATTGAAATGGAGTACCCCAAAACTTTTGTACAATAAAAAAAAAGTGTTTTCCTTTGCTTTTTTCACAAATGTAATACAGTAACATGTTTGAATTCCTTGCCCCAAAAACTATAAGAAGACATATTTTTATTATTTCTGTATCATAAAAAATAAGAAGTCTAAGTTATTTTTGTTTTTGTGATATGAAAATAGCACTTCTAGTGGCAAAAATGTAATCTCCGATATCTCGAAACCCGCTTGATGGATTTAGACAGTGCAAATGCCAATCTTCATCTTTTCCCATTATCTCTAACATATTAAAAAATGAAGAAATTCTGAGAGGATGGGTTACAAAATTTGGACTGTATTATAATAGAATGACCTATACATATTACATATTGTCTTTCATTGTGCTTTTGTGTTGTGCTTGTATTTGCGTTACTGACGTTAAACCAATGTTAATAATAGCAGATTATGCTTGAAAAGAAATATTGTTTTCTTGTGTGCATTTGTACCGTTTTATTTAACACCTTTTATTCCACTATGGATGGATGGATGGTCATTTTATTTTTGTTTGGATGCGAAACGCCGAAACATACATAAAACAAAAACTGACAGTGTGCATCCAATGAGAGAGTGCGAAAGACCGTAGCCCTGAAGGCGTAGGAGGTCGTCGAGTCTGCACTCTCTCATTCAAATAGTTATACGAAAGAAAGTATTGCGTTGTTAATATTGTTGCAAATTGACACAAAAAAGAAGGAAGGAAGAACAGAAAAAAACAAAACAAATATAGATAGGCCTACTACAAACAATAATAACAATTAACATAGTCAGGTAGTGGATGTCGTTTTTATAGCTCTTGATTATTGAAGAAGTGTTTTTTGCACATTTTACTGAAATATTTGAAGCCTTTGTTCATGTTTTTTTTCATATTTTGAGGTAAACAGTCCCATACCTTGATTCCCATGCATTTTAAACTTTTTTGAAATAATTGGGTATTTGCCAGTGTAGTATAAAGTGAATTGGAACTTGAACGTCGGGTGTTATACGAATGAATAGATGATACATGTGTAAAGAAAGTTTTGAAGTTTTCCGGTAGTTTATTATTATAAAATTTGTACATAAATTTGCTTATTTCTAGTTTATAAGTAGACTTAACAGTTAGTATTTTATTTTCTTGATAGAGTGGCAGTAATTTAGTTTTTATTTCAAATGCTCCTGTAACGATTTTAATTATCTTATTTTGTCTAACCTGAATTCTATTCAAGTATTTTGTGGGTGCGCATCCCCAGTTGATAATTCCATATTGTAGGTGCGAGTGTACAATGCTATAATAAATATTGATTAGAACTTTTCTAGTAGTGAATTTTCTAAGTTTGCTCAGTACGCCTGAAGAAGAGGATATTTTTTTCGAGAGGCTATCAATGTGTTTATTCCAGTTGAGTTTGTTATCTATTGTGATTCCTAAGTAGCGCGTGTGGTCAACTTCTTTAATTATTGTATCACTTAATTTTATTTGCATATCGGAGAGTGTAGTCTTTTTATTGTTAAAGAGTATGTAGTTAGTTTTACTCAAGTTGAGTGTCAACTGATTGTTATCAAGCCAAGTGTAGAGTTTACATAATTCTTTATTCATTATCGGCTGGAGGTTGCTGGTAGTTTTTTGAGCCAAATAGAGAACTGTGTCATCAGCATAGAGTAGAGTTTTCAAATTAGTTGCATCGGGAAGATCGTTTATGTAAACTGAAAACAAAAAGGGGCCAAGTACACTGCCCTGAGGAACTCCAATAGTGATATTTGAGCGAGAAGAGTTGATTTCCCCGCCATGTAGCCTACATATTGCTGCCTATTGGTTAGATATGAATGAATAAGGCTTTTGACGTTTCCCCTTACGCCATAATGATTCAACTTGTCGATTAAGATTTCGTGATTAACTGTATCAAATGCTTTTTTGAGATCTATAAATACTGAGCACACAATGTGATTGTTGTTTAGTTCATTTATGATATCTTCATGGAAGTGAGTAATTGCTAAATTGGTTGAGTAGTTTTTGCGAAATCCAAATTGCAAAGGGGAGAAGAGTTTATATTTGTCCCAGAAATTAGCCAAGCGTTTGTGAATGATTGTCTCAAATATTTTGTTGAAAGGCGATAAAATCGATATCAGTCTGTAATTCTGAGGTTCCTGCTTGGAGCCTGATTTATAGATAGGTAGGCTATGACTTTTGCTATTTTCAAAGCTTCAGGATAGTGTCCACTAATCATACAGTTATTAAAGACTCGGGTAAGATAAGGAGCTATTAAGAACTTGGAGCTCTTTATAATAGTCAAGGGAATGTCGTCGTATCCTGGGGACTTGTTATGCTTGAGGTCATCAATTATATTTATTACTTCGTTATTATCTGTTGGTTGCAGGCTGACGGAAGTAACAGGGCTAGACCGTCCATTTTTTAGAGTATTTCTGTAATTTGTGCTTATTTGTTTACCTTTGGCTAGTTTATGACCAATATTCACAAAATAGTTATTCATTTCCTCGCAGATTTCTTCTGGTCTTTCTGTAGTTGTGTGATTGTTAAGCGAGATTTTGGATGGTAATTCATTAGTTTTATTTTGTTTACGTATTATCTTGTTGATAGTCTTCCAAGTATCTGAGGAACTTCTACCTAATTTGAATATTTCTTTGTAATAAGCCTTTTTCGCTTTTGTTTTTATGCGAGTTAGTTTGTTACGAAATTGCTTATATTCATTGTGTATTGTGGGATCCTTATTGGTTCAAGTCACTTTTTGTGCTTTCAGGTTACTTTTCATTTGGTAGGTCACTTTATTTTGCATACTTTTTTGCTTAATTCCCCTATTTCTTTATCTTTCATTGCTACTGGAGAGATGAATTTACAATCTATGTGCTTGATTTAAATGTGTCATTCATTGGAATCAAACATAGAATTGAAATCAAACATGGAATGCATATAACTTATCAATTAAATTTAAAAAAAAAAGATTATTATTTGCTAATATGGTATCAACCGAGCAGGATTTAACAAAATGGGCAAACAAGCCTTGAAAAGTGTGTTTAGCAAGTCATAGACATGAGTTTTTGTTCGCCTCCAGCTTGGACTCCAGCTCGCACGATGGCAAGGCCTGTATTACGTAAGCCATGGTCCGAAGTATTTCAATTTTCTGAGGTTGATGTTGTTAATCAGACTCCATTTATCGTCTATTTTTTGGGAAACAAATTCATTTGTTTTTCTTTCCATCCAGCTGATGCGTAACAGTCTTCTGTGACACCACATTTCAAAACTTTTTAATGTCACGTTTTTTGCATGTCCAAATTTCACATCCATATGTGGCAATTGGGAAAACGAGAGTTCGCAGCAATCTTAATTTTGTGTTTTTACCAATCGACCTCTGTTTCCACACCGTTGTAAGTGATGTCTCAGCTGTTTTTGCCATAACAATTCGCCTTCTAATTTCCGTGCTATCATCATAAGTGTCTGTTATGACACTGCCAAGATAGCAGAAATTACTTACATTTTCAACAACATTACCACCAATGTAAAAGCTTGGATAGCAATGTAATACCTCAATACGTATTATTTAATCGTGACTTGTGACATTTAAAAATGTGTCGCGGGGCGGCCAACCTAAAATAGCCTCGTGATCCACTGGTTGGGAAGCACGGCCGTACAGTATCCTGTTGAAGATATTGTTATTTTGTAATATCACCATCTCTTACCAATTGAGTTTTGACGTCATCTGTGACGTGACAGACGTTTTATTTCTTAATTTAAAAACAAAACGTTTTCCCACACGCGGTTGTAGAATGAATAGACATCTGTGTTTCAAAATTTTTATTTGTAAGTATGAATAATAAAAAAAATTTTGATAAAGAGGTAATTTTTTTGAACAATAAAGCAGACAAAACCTAGCTACGACACGGTGTTTAACATAATACATTAAGTGAAAATAAACTATAAATTACGAACGTTTTCGGCCACGTTATTTGACAAAGGCTAACATGTATAGATGGCCGAAAACAATCGTAATTTGTAGTTTATATTCATTTTATTGTATAATGTTAAATGCCGAGTCGTAGCTAGGTATTATCTGTCTATAATAATACAACATGTAATGAAAGTGAAAAATGACAGTGTCAAGCAAAATGTTATATAGTTATTTACCCAAGCAGCAGCTGCTGCGCCAGCAAATTTGAAATCATTCATTGCACAATTATTGTAGCAATCGCCCAGTGAATCGTAAGAAGTGTTGAACCCGTAAGAAGTGTGATCATCTCGACATCCAAAATACCCTGAAAAGCACAATCCATCTAGCTAAATCTGCCTTTTTCACGTTGATTCAACATATTCAAACGTTAAACTATTTTTCTAACTTGTGATAAATTCAAGGTTATCATGACAATTTGTGCTTTCTCTTGCATTAACAATGGCATTGTATTGGTTTAATTCGGTTCCGTTGTACAATATTTCATATCTGGCCATCAAAGGGATAATGATTGGTCACTTAACAAGACAGTTTCATGTTAGCTTCTTACAACAACGATTAGTCTAGTCTAGTGCAATGGTATCCAACCGAAGAGAGGTTTTATGAGGTTAACGACTATAATGAGAATTTTCCACTTTCTACTTTATTGCTTGATTATGCGTTATTAGGTATAGAACTTCTCTGTAAGTTGACATTGGCTGTTCCTATGTGCAGTGGCGGCTCGTGGGTAGTTTTAATGGATAGGCTGCAAAAATGTTTTACACTACAGTTACGTTTGCCAATTTCACGAAAGTAGGTTGCAGTCTGTTCGGACGAGCCGCCACTGCCTACGTGTTATATAACTTTTTATTAATAGGCCTACTTAGTGGACTGTCTCATGTGTCCCTTTGGTTTTGCAAGTAAAAGTTACGAGATGGTAGAGGAAATTTTTGAATTTGCTTTGTCGTATATGGGCTTTGTGTGGTGGTTACTATTCCGTCCGTGCATGGACAGGAAAGCAACTTTCCTACCTTCTTCAAGTTTAACGATGGAGCAAAAAATTGCGTGACGCTCTGGCGGCGTCGGTGTGACACACAAAGACGTGTCGTGCTAATGCCAAACTGCGTTTTTGAATATCGAGCGCTCTCGCTTATCAGCCGTGCAGCTAAACAATGAACTATTTAAACCATAATTTAAACATACTGACCAGAAATTCAATTCTTAAAATGACGCTTCACTGTTTCAATCATTTTGTCTATGCTTTAGATTAGACATTAAGCTAATACAAGGGTCCGCAAATAATGGGCTACCACCCAAGTGTGGGTTGCGAAACGTTTCACTCTGGGTAGCGAAATAATTCATACTAATCAGAAATATACTCACTGAGGCTGAAAAATTGTTTACTAATTTTAGTTAATTGTATCATTAGGCATTGCCCAATGTTGGGTAGACATGTCGTCAGAGTAGAATAATCATTGTAACCTTAAATTTTAGTTATTGAAATGAACAAAATAAAAAAATGAAAATTGCAAACAACAGCGAAATTTGATACTAAGAGATTTTGGCTGAATTTTTAATTTTAGTAGCAAAAGAAGTTCCAGAGTTATCAGCGGCTAAGAAAGAATGTATTTGTATTATTCGGGACAACCTTCTTTTTCTAAAAGGCCGTATTTTGCATTATTATTAGGGCGATTTTTTGTCACTAAAGTTACTTTTTTTTAGTTGTACCAATTGACAAAAGAAATGTAGAACCAAAATTTTATGGTTGTGGGGTCAGAAGTTATAAGTTACCAAAAGTCACTTTTTGTGCTTTCAGGTTACTTTTCATTTGGTAGGTCACTTTATTTTGCATACTTTTTTGCTTAATTCCCCTATTTCTTTATCTTTCATTGCTACTGGAGAGATGAATTTACAATCTATGTAATCAAAATTTACGACCTCAAAAAGCAATTAGGGTAGAAGGGGGTGAATTGGCCATATTTTCAATATATCGTGGTTAAAAATCTACACCTGCAAATTATTTAGCTGAAATTTAAAAAATAAAATAAAAAATACATTTGTTTTTCAAACTATATGGTACTATGACCAACAGCAACATGATTTGGAATTAAACTCGTTGGATAAAGTTCTACAAACAAATCAGCCACCAAAATACTTTTGGGGGTGAATTGGCCAACGTATTTTATCGACTGGACAAAGTACAAACTGTTTTGCCTAATTTAACAAAAATTTGCAATGTATTACCTTAAATTATTTAAATGTCATACAAACCCTAAAAGCGATAAAATGTCGCAATGGAAACCAAACAAGTAACAAACAAAATATAACACAGCAAAACGATCTACGGGAGCATCGCCAGCCTCTCCAACCTTAATTGTCTTCGCAATTGTAACAACAATCGATGCCAAAACAAATCTCACATGCCCAAAACTGACAGTGTGGACACTTGAGCCAGTCTTCTTTTGTAGAACTTGCTGCATAATAATCATCTCCACACACGCAGCATAAACAGCTCTTTTTCTTTTGTGGTTTTATTTTTTCAAAACTGTTCATGTTTTCACCAACGCACGTTGATGGCAATGGAAATGGCATTGCTGTTGGTTGTGTTGTACGATGGAAACTTAACTTAACTTTGAAGGTTTTGTCCTTTGTTTGAAGTTTCTTGAGTCCTGACGCAATGTGTGGTTTTGTGTGTGTAAGGTTAGCTAAACCCACGATGGATTATGATGATGATGATGACCGAATAAGATGGTGTGGGTGGTTGATCGAAGAAGATGAGTCATCCTTTTTAAATCTTGTTGAAGGTGAGGTTTGATCAATGGACACAAAAGATTCGGATTTAGAAAACTCTTCGTCGTGCACAACTTGCTTGTTGAGAGGATAAAGACCGCAATGAGCAAAAGAATTGACAATGAGGCCACGTTTTTGCTTCATCTCTTCCCAAACTCGAATGAACAACTCAAAGAAATCGCGTCTTGTCAGCGAAGAACTAGAACTGATGCGAAGAAACTCAGAAACTGAATTCGACCAGACAGATTTTAAAGACTTATTGAGATGGTTGTCTAAAGGTTGCAGGCGGTGTGAACTATGTGGTGGCAAGCAAACTAGTTCTATATTGTGAGAAATGGCGTACGTTATGGCCTCAATTGTCAAATGAGAAGTGTGACCATTCAAAACCAGAATGCACTTCTTTCCATAAATTTTTGTTCGGTATTTTTGAAAGTGGTGTAAAAATTCCAAGAATACTTGCGAATCGATGTAGCCGCTTTTAGTTGACACCACTGTGATGTCTTGCTTTGACAACCCTTCCACTATCTCATCAGAAGGTTTCTTTCCTTTCAGTATTACAAAAGGCGGCAAACATTCTCCAGAAGCACTGATTGCAGGTATAATTGTTGTAAGCGTCCCTCTTTCTCCAACTTGAATAGACTGGACTTTACGAGCTCCTTTAGTAGCAATAACTCTTCTGGCATTGTTCGGAACTGTCGATAATCCAGTCTCATCTATGTTATATATGAGCTGGGGAAAATCAATGAGATGATTTCCTTCGTAGATGTGTTTAAGCTGGTCAAAAAATGATGCAACCCGTTGCCTGTTGAAAGCGTTTGCACGAGAAATGCTTAAACCTTCCGGTGTCCTTATGCTAAGAGTGGGATGTCGTCGTTTAAAAGAAAACCACCAATCTCTGGAACACTTTTTGTTGCTTATCCAGTTGAGAGGGAGCTTTGCATTCAGTTCGTTTTTTCGATTTAATTTTACAGCATATTCGTAGGCAAGTTGAAGAAGACCATCAACTGTTAAGGGAAATCCACGGTTTTCTAGATATTGCAGCCTGCTTACAATTTGCTGATCTTGATGTGAAGTGAACACGGTAGACCCACCTGGACATGAAATATTTGGCCTACGCATTCTATTTACTAATGTTTTTCTAGGAATTCCAAATACTCTTGCTGCTGAACTTGGCGTTTGATCGCCTGCCTTGATTGCTGATATTGCACCCTCAAGACTTTCAATCATATTGCTGATATTTATGCTTGGTTCTGTACGTTCTTGGCATGTCTAAACATAGATATGTTATAGAATTGCTTATACTTAAGCTATAAAACTTTTGTTGAACTAATTATTATCTTCTTGCTTTCATGTTATCGCTCACTGGCAGCCTAAGCACTTATGGCTGCGTAGGGGGTGAATTGGCCATTTTTTTAAAAACGACAAAAAAGCAACATTTTTTTTACAGCCACATAAATACCGAATACTACAAACAATATCAAAACATTTATATCGATTTGTGAGCGTACGTCCAAATTGTTGGCAAGATTTCAATTTTTATTTTTGTTGGCCAATTCACCCCCAATACTTCTTTGGTGCCAAATACCAAGTTTTCATAAACGGTGAATAAAGTACGACTGTCTTACTTTATTTTCTGTTAGAAACCAGTCTTGCTGTAAATTGTAGGAAGGCAATCCAAATTTCAATAAAACTTACTTCTAAACGATCCTTCTTGGACAAAGTCACTCAAATTGTAACTTTTTTACCTTAACTTTCTGAAGACGTTCTAATCCCTGACAAAACACATTTATGACATGTGGTGACGTAGTAATGTTGGCAACATAGTAGTCCTTGAATATGTGAAAATTCAAACCGTTGCTGAAATCAATCTGGATGAAACCTTTACTAGAACTTATGACATAGAAATGGCCAAATCACCCCCTGGCCAATTCACCCCTTTTTACCCTACAAAAGTTATTAAACCCTGCTGAAATTTAGTTTCTACATAAAATAACGAATATCATGAAAATTTCCAAGCGCCATATGGAGGTAAAAATGACAAGTTATTGTCAAAGAAGTTATTCACATGGTTAGTGGTTTTCATATTGTTTTGTAATCAAATTAAAATTGCATTATCACAACATAAATGAACGTTCTAATTAGGAATGCAGTAAAAACTTAATGCTCGTGCACGAACAATAAAAGATTCGTATTGAACTAGTGTCAATTGTTTAGTTTACTTACGTCTTTGTGTTTGGGAGGAGACACTAGCAACAGTGAACAAGACAACCAGAGAGATAACACATAACCTCATTGCAATGATGGTACAAGGATGTTTTTTATCAACAAATCTCTGAAAACTAACATGTTAGAAATATTGACCGTTAAAACAACATATTAAAATATAATAATAACCGGGAGAAGAACATTTTATAAAACAAACTACCTGGTTTTTAAATCTGATCAAAACTTTTGAGGATTTGAAACTAATTTATGTTTTTAAACAAACCTAGTAAAATGTTTCATTGGGCCCTTTTTACACGTAAAAATTCATTTCGAAGATTTGTTAAAGAACTACTTAAGTCAAACATACGACGTTTGAGATAAAGCAAGTTAAAGTTCTTTCAACGCTGTTTATACTTTATTTCAATGCAAACACCAGCGTATGTTATAGCGAAATTAGGTCGTTTTTTTTTCAATGAAATATCGGGCGAGGATATGCATTGACCATCATGTAACATGTTTTTGGTGATAACTCCAATTCCACGAAATGTGACGTAAGTGGTTTTACAATTCAGGTCTGTTTTAACTAACAATTACTGTTTTACTTTACGACTATCTGGGGATGCAAATTTTATTGAATGGAAAATATGCAAATTATATCAAACTAACTTGTAATCAACAATATACACAGGTATGCGGCTAAACCATTTTGAGGCGCAAACCAAAACATTTAACAAACAGTAGCCTACAATTCTTGACGTTTATTGCATCGAGTACCAAGTTTTCAAATTCTTTCTCTCTCTCTGCTACTGCTTGTAAATTACTTAGTCTTGACTAGCTTTGGCAATCAAGCGTTTCTATCAGAGACGTTGTGTTATTGTTTGTTTGTCGTATCCAGACTTACACCTGGTGATTGAAGATTTAGATTAAATGGACGGGAAGGCAAGGAAGCCAATCTTCGTGACCACCATCAGGCATGCCTTTAAATGTCTTGCCAAAGACACAGTCGCATGCTCTTGAGCGGTGTCGAACCGGCGCCCTTTCGTACGTCGTTCCAGGGCCCTCACCACTAGGCGATGCAGCAATTGTGGCTAAAATCTTTTTCTATTGTTTTGCTTACTTTCAACATAACATAGAAGCCAAATGTTTTAGCTTTAACAAAGCTATCTGAACCTGTATGTTAAGCTACGATAATGCATGACACGATAGAATAGTGAAGTTGGGATTACATCTCAAAGCTTGATATTGTTCTCAGCAACCTAGCTTGCAACGTTAAGCCAGCATAAATATTTACAAAACAAAAGTCAAATGAGACTGTTCACCAGGCATTTAGTTCGATAACATGATACGTTCATCTGGTGTAAACTAAGCTAAATTAACACAAGGTGTTTAATGTGAACAAATGCAGATCATTATCTGAAACACCTTGTGATAGTTTAGCTTAGTTTACACAAGAAGAACATATCGTGTTATTGAATTTACAAAATAAGCTATCACTTGCATTTAAGCTTGCTAATCGTATCAGACGAATTAAGTATTGTATGCAGTAATACAGTGATAATAAGTCGTAGTATTGCTGCATACAATACAATACTACAACACTGGCTTGTATTGGAGACTCCTGGTTTGCTAAGGCAACATCCATGTAAAACGGAAATAAAGTAACACGGCTCTGATTCTATTCGTCACATCCTGACGAACAGAATGAATAACAATTGATTTAAAAATATTTTCTTCTATTGATCTTTGATTTGTAGAGTTCTTTTTTATTCAGAGTGTTTTAATTTGGCATATATTACAGTTGCCACACGTCAAGATTTCCTTTGATCTGTTCATGCTTTCCTGACACTATGCAAGTTTAGTGCCTGCGTTAGAGAGAAATGTCAAACAGTGCTTAATCTTCGTCCGAAGGCATAATTTACAACGCTGTCAGGCAGCATAATTTACAACGCTGTCAGGCATACAAATTGTATCTTCATATAATATGATCCATGAAAATCAGCGCAGACATACTTTCTATAGTTCTTATTGGTCCGAACGTTGCAATGCACTACTCAGACATATCCTATTATAATTGTTGGCAGTTGCTGTGTTTGCCCAGACCATAAGCAGTAACAACATAAAACTAGAACAAGCTGTGTGGTTTGCGTCCAACCTGTTTGCGATAAACATTCACATGCAAAAACAACGTGTGTTATTTGTGAAAATGAATAAAAAAGCTTCTTAAATTATCTTTAAAAGTGTACATAAGGTGTTTTGTATGCTTTCGTTATAACAAAAACAATTCCTTCAAAACGAAAGAATATGTTTTTTTCTCTTGCATTAATTCCATACAAAACATGCGAAAGTACAATGAAACCTATGCCACCTGTTAAAAGTGTAAACACAACGTGCCTCCCCTCGCTTGTTTTTATATAGCGCTCTATCCATTGCAGAATGCGTTGCTCCACACCTCTTTACAAAGCAGACAGTGTCAATGCAGCCGTATAGAGGGGCAACTGAGTACATTGTTACCCGAATTCATTCCACAGTGCCAAGCAGGAATTAGATTCAGTACTATTTTTAAAAAGTGTTTGGTATAACCGGACAGGGTATCGAACCCATGCCTTTCGATTCAGACACGGACGCAGTAACCACTAAGCCACCAAGCCGGTTTATCACAATTTAAAAACCTAAAAGTTACAATATTGTATCTACTGCATGCCGCCCGACAAAGGTTAAATGTCAGATTTTTTTTTACTTAGCTATTTATAAATTTTGATCGGCAGTAGCCTAGGCCTATTTTCTCTGCAAGAATTAATTAAATTCAATACGTAAGTTTGGGTTAGTGAGCCTACGAAATCGCTTTTGTTGATTTTTTTTCGCAATAGAACTTTGGCAGAGAGTTTGTGTTGTTGCACCATAAGCATACAACGCCGCGTAAGGTTGCCAGATTTAATATATTTACGTTTATTTTTACACTCCCAGAACAAAACTGCATTGAAACAAATTTTATATCGCAGGTTTTCGTCACCGCTAGTGTCCACAATCTACATGATAATAATGTTATGGTTTCATTTATTGTCGCTGGTGCAAGTTCGACTCTAGGGGTGTGCGCTTGAGCAACGCATTCCAGGACTGCTCTCCATTCAGCGGCACCTAGTGAATGGAATAATTCCCCGGCAACAACACTTCAACAATCGGAAAACTTCACTCTGTCAATATCGTTAACCTGCCCTGTGTCAAAAGCCTCTACAAGTATACGAAACTACCAGGAATAACCAATCAAGGCTTTGTCAGTCCGAGGATAAAGATTCAAAACCAACCAACCGCTGAGCAACAGCCAAAGTCTTTCAGCGAAAAGGCTAATTTTTTAATTTTATATCAGCTTTACAATGTCATCACATTATTACCCGACTTGTTATCACTGCGTTATACAAGATAAAATGCAATCGGTACCGTTTTTAAAGTTTTTGGTTTGACCCGACCTGGAATCGATCTTCGATCTACCAGCACCAGAGCCGAAAGCGATAACCACTCGGCCACTAAGCGGATTACAGTCCTCATAACGTCAACCGTTCTACAATAATAATACACGGGTTGCTGATGGATAGTCAAATACTCTAAATTAGTGCTTAGCCATCGCGGTGCTGTTTACAAGCTACTGCTCAAGGGTGCCGCGAAGATTTTTTAAACTTTTTTGTTCCAATTGAAAGCCTATTGATAAACAGTAATTGTTTGTGTACGATAAAAGTACAATCATCAAAAAAACTGTTATGACGACATAATTATTATTTACTACTGTAACTAATATTACTATTTATTAATTATTACTATTTACTACGAATTATTATTAATTACTCAAATATGAAGCACTTCAGTTCAGTTCAGTTCAGTTGTTTTTTTATTTCTGACCATCATATCAAAACAATACACGTCAACATAGCAAAGGTCGAGAAAAAGGTAGAAGCGACAAAACGCGAACGTTAAAAACGTGCTTGTGACCGAAGTAAGTTATTGAGTTGAAAAAAAATTTGGCACGGTCGCAACACCTTCAGAAAAATTTAAGATATACAAAGAAAATAAAAAAAAAAGAAAATGTTAAAAAAACAAAAACAAATAAATTTAGGCTATAGCTTTATTAGCCCACATGGCTTTAGCTGATATATTTAAGATCAGTATGGACAGTTGCTATGAAGATCGGCCATGGTGCGTTATCAAGAGTGCTGATGGTCTTAAGGGAAACACGTCTTGATGCGTTTAGCTCATAGCAAGAAGAGCAAGGCAGGCAAAGAAAACCCCACAAAGAAATCCTACCACGGGCAAAGCCATTTCAAGCGCAACGCACCATAGGCCTTGCACGACTCACAAAATAGATAGGCTATAACTTGACGACACTGAAAACAATGACAAAAACAAATAAAACAAACTAGCAAAAACAACATCATCATCTTGCGGAAATTCAATTTTACCCAAGGAAGTTATGTCTTGCAGATATCAAGCGTGCTTTGATAAAAGTTGCGTTGATAAAGCGATAATTTTAAACCCCAGTCAGCTAAACTCGTCACTTCCACACTGATCCAACGTTAGCAAACGTTGAATTAATGCAAAAACGTCAGGGATCGCCAGCTGGGATGTAGTAGTGGCATGTCACAGTAATATGATAAATTTGGGTTACCGTGTATATGTTTTACACGTTAAACCATAACAAAAGTGATAAAGAAATCCAATTTGGCATGTTAGAAAAATAGATAAATAATCAGACAATAGCATGACGATCCAGTCCAAGATATTGATATATATAAAAGCAACTGGTTGGAGCACATGGCCACCGCTTCACCGAAAGATGGCGATTGGTCGAAGAGGATGGAAAAACTTCTGAAGACTCTGTAGAACTTCTGTGGACAAAAAACACAAGAACCAGAAGGCCAGTAGGAGTACTTACAACCATACTATTTTGCTAATGAATCTACACACATTGGCCTATCATTTCTGGGCAAAAAAAAATATTAGTATGTTTGGTGCAAGTAATACTTAGATAGGATCATTTTAAGAAAGATTTAACTTGTTCATTTTTGATTTAAAGCCTTTTACAGTTTTACATTCATTTCTTATAGTGGGGGGAAGCTTGTTCCAAACTGTTGGCCCCATGTACCGTATTGATTGTTTGCAAGTGTTAATTCTACAATATATCGGAATATAAGGAGAATTACTTCTTGTTGTTAGGCTACTTGATTGTTTACACATAAGTATATCATTGAATGTTGTGGGAAGTAGCCTTTTTGAATATTTAAACATGAAAGTTGCAATCTCTGTAGTTTTCATGTGGTTAATTGATTTTAAATTATTGAGTTCCATCACACCTTTTACGCTTTCTCTGCGGTCAATGTTAAATACAGTACGAAGAAAGTTATTGCATGTACGTTGTAGCTTTTGCAATGTAGTTTTGTTTTCATGACACCATGTTGAGATACAATATAATATCTGGCTCTCAACTAAGGAATGGTAAATGGAGAGAAGTGCTTGTTTGTTTAGGAAAGGCTTAATTTTTTTTGTCACGCAGAGTGTTGATCTTATTTTTTGAAGCAAGATTTCCATATGAGATTTCCATGACAAATGCTCGTTTACAATTATTCCCAGAAACTTTATTGAGGCAACTTGTTCTATGTTGTTTTTTCGAATATTTAAGGGTGGGTTGTTTGATAGTGTCTTGCTTCCTTGACTTGAAAATAATATATGTTTGGTTTTGGTGACATTGCTCTTGATTTGCAATATCATACACAGCTCTTGATTTGCAATATCATATACAGCAGAAACGGTTTTATTTTTATATATAATGGTGGTGTCATCTGCAAACATAATTGCAGTTCCGTGTTGAAGGCAGTTAGGGAAGTCATTTACATAAATCAGGAATAGAAGAGGGCCTAAGATAGACCCTTGTGGGACACCCAAAGATATGTTGTTAACGTTAGAAGATAGTGTGCCATTGAAAACAACTCTTTGTTTTCTATTACTCAGGTAACTCATGAACCAATCATAGGCCACGCCTCTTATTCCGAAATGATATAATTTAGCTAGCAATATTTTATGGTCGATGGTGTCAAATGCTTTAGATAAATCAAGAAAGATTCCTAATGCAAGATGGTTGTCGTTTAGTATACTGGTGATACTTTCTATTAGCATTGAAGCAGCATGGCTTGTGGAATGATTTTTTCTGAAACCAAATTGATTGTTATAGAAAAATTTATGTCTAATTAAAAACGAGTATAATCTGTTGTACATGATTCTTTCTAATATCTTTGAAAAGACAGGAAGTAGGCTGACTGGTCTGTAGTTGTTTGAATCTTTGCAGCTACCCTTTTTAAAGATAGGTATCACCTTCCCCAACTTAAATGTATTTATGAATTTTCCACTCGTTAAAGATAAGTTAAATATATGAGTTAAAGCATGCAGTATATTGTTTGGGGTTGACTTTACAACTATGGATGGTATTTCATCGATGCCACTGCTAGTTTTTGCTGGCATAGCATGAATAATATTGTTAATTTCATTCAAAGTAGTTTGATAAATATAAATTGTCTCAGAGCATGGAGAATCGAGATATGTTGAAAATATTGTATTTGATTTGGGAATTTTTTTTGTAAGGGAATGGGCAGCACAGGAAAAGTGATCATTAAAGTGATTTGCAATAGTTAATCTGTCAATGACTGTACTATCATTTATTTTAATGCCATGGTTAGTCTTAGACTGGGATTTACCTAATAGATTGTTGATTGTTTGCCAAGTAGCTTTCATATTAAACTTTTGCTTTTCAAATTTAGATTTATAAAATTCCTTCTTTTTTTGTTGAACTGTATGGAAGTATAAGTTTCTTGCAGAGGTGTAGTTCTTTTTGGAGTGAACAGTTTTATTTGCTATGTACTTTTTAAACAAACGCTCTTTTCTTCGTAATAGATGTAGTAGTTCTCTATCAAACCAAGAATTATTCTTTTTTAAAGGTGTTTTTTGTAAAGGAAAATGCTTATTAAATTGACTAGTATATTCTCCTATGAATGACTCATAAGCTTCATCAGCATCAGTTTGATTTAAGCAACAAGTGATGTCCATATTTTCCAGAGCATTTGAGAAATTTTGTATGTTTGAGAGATTAAATGATCTGGTATATTGATGACATGTAACTGAGGGTTTTCCAATATTTGTACAATGCATAACTGGAAAGTGGTCTGAGATTGCATTAATTAGAATTCCACACCGACTTTCATTACCTGTTTGCACATTGGACCATATTTGATCTAAGACTGTTGCACTGGTGTCAGTTATTCTAGTAGGTTTATTAATTAGTGGGTAAAAAGAATTTGAGAACATCAAGTCTGTAAAATTGCCTACATTGATGTTTTCATAATCCAATAAATTATAATTAAAATCTCCCATTATGTAGCATTGTTTTGATGTACCTATGTTATTCATGCACTCACTAAGCATATCAAGAAATTCCAAATTTGACTTAGCATCCAATGCAGGTGCTCGATAAATGCTACCACAGGTCACTTGTTTACCACCAACAAAAATATCAATAAAAATAGACTCAAATACTTTTTCTTTCATAATGGTTAGGTCATCACGCTTGGTATACATAATATCACTTTTTAAGTATATTCCTACTCCTCCACCGCGACTGTTAATTCGAGCATTTGATATGAATGTATAGCCCGGTAGGTTTAAGTAAGGACCTTTTGAATTAGGCTGAACCCATGTTTCAACTACAGAAATTAAATCAGGACTGATATTTATAGACATCAACAGGGCCTCAAGTTTGGTGAAATTTTTTACATTAACAATAGACCGAGCATTGATACATAATGAAGTGAAGACTGGCCCTAGTGAGCAGTCCATTTTTAGTTTATTGACAGTTGTTGAGTCTACATATGTTTCAGATATATTAGGCATAAAAAGGTCATCTATGTCATTGTTGCTTGTGTAAGATGTGCTAGCAAACATATCATTCAGATAGTCAGGCTTGAAGGTAAGATTTGATACACTGTGGCTTCCAACCAGTGTAGCTAATTCGGTGTTGGATAGATGGACAAAAGGGGGAATCCAGTCACTGCACAAGGTACATGTCCAATTTTGTGTGTCATGATAATTTGCACTTTTTTTACAACATTTAACATGAACTTCAATGGGACAAGTTAAACATTTAATAAATTTTTGATTTTTTCTGATTGTTTTCATGCAATAGTTACATTTTGGTTTTAATAACATGTATTATTTAAACGTAGAATTGAAAAACAAAAAGGTATGTATAAAATAGGGTTGGTTGAAAGCTAAGCTAAGGATTAAGAGAATGGATAAAGTAAAAAGGTTCCTGAGTTTTTTTTTTTTTTTGTCATCGGTAATAATATATCATGTGAGATGGTTTGTTTAGCTTCAAAAGGATAAATGAAAACTGCATAATGTTACAGCCTAACAAAATAAGTTAAGCAGTTAGGTTTAAAATTTTTATGCCTTATGGTTTAAAATTTTTGGAATATCTGAAAAATCATCTATCACTTGCCTTTTGTTATTCCAGAAGCACCACACTATTCCTTTGGATGTCCAGACGTCCTTGAAACCAAAAGCATCTCTCGCTTGACGAAGTAATGACAGACGTCGTTTGGTCAAGGACTCTGTAATCGATAGTTTAGGACCATCATCAGTTTTTAACTTGCTTTTTGAATAAAAAATTTCATCCCTTGTCATCCTTCTAACAAATTTAATAATTATTGGTTTGTTTAGTTTTTTAGATGGCAGGGGGTGGCATGCATCTATGTCACTCAAAGCAAGGCAGTTAGTTGGTTTAACTACTTGATTAATTTTATTTACCACATATTTAGAGTAATCAACATTACTTCCCTTGTTTGGGCTGTCAGTACATCCATGAAGTATGAGGCAATTGCTTCGCCCATACTGCTCCAAGTCATCCAGCTTGCGCTCTGTTCTGTATACAGAGTGCTGGAGTTCCCAAACTTGTTCTTGCAGAGCATAAACTTGTTTTGATAGCTCCGTCAGCTCCGAGCGTTGGGCCTGCTGAAGTCCATCTGTAAAAGATGAAGACACAGCAGCAGCAGGGGGTGCAGCAGTGGTTTGGACATTATCATACTTTTTCTCATACCTTTTTTGACTTTCCATAATCTCTGCCATTCCTTTCAGTATCTCATCCATCTTTGCCTTGTCCTCAGTAGTCATGTTGCAGTTCAAATATTTCAATATTTTCTTCTTTTTGAATTATTTAATATGATATTATCAGTAAAAATACAGGAACCTATACAATGTCAGCTACTCCAGCATTCCCTGAAACTTATTCTATTGTACCAGTGGGTGAGCCTTGAGTGTAAAAAATTTAGAATTACTTCTTCATTCAAACAAAGAATTTATCTTGCAATGTTTGTTGAGAAAGTCCATTGTAGAAAGGCTATTTAGATTTCAAATTAATCGTTTTACATTGTTAACTGAAAAGTTTATTTCGAATAAGAAAACGTCAAATGATGTTGAGCAAAGCAAGTTGTAACAGACACAATTGAAGCTGGCCCTGGTACGGTACCAGTAGTAGGCCTACAAGTGTAAGCAACAGAACCAAAAGGAATGCAATTCGCCATTGTTGTTGCAGTTGTTTCGTGGACGTCACTATAATAGGGGCATTGTACTACCCGCACAGCAAACAATGTCGCCTGATGGTTGGCCAACGGTCGCGAACGTCGCGGTCGGCTTTTTGCCGCCAAACAACCATTTGCCAACTAACATTATTTCTTTAACTGAACAAAGAATCAGTAAAAAAGGGTACAACATGTTATAATTTGGTGATATAAACCACATAAAACATTTTTTTTACCAAATATATATTGTGTAAAACTTGGTTGTGGACACAATGCTAAGACAATGGTGGGCCAACGTCGCATTTGTCGTCGTGGGCATTCAGTTGAAAACCAACCTCCAGCCACCGATTGTTTATTTTGATATTCCGGGTGAAATAATCTTACATAATGAAAAGTACCCATTACAATTCTGTGAATTGAAGCTTTTATAAATTTTTATTTCAACAAACGTCAATATCATAAATAGGTTGTTAACACAACGTTGAACCAACGAAGAACCAACGTCACGTACGTCACCGTGGGCATTCGGTTGTCAGCCAACCTTTTGAGAATAAATCTCAATTTTGGTGTTTCTGACAAACGAATTAAGAAATATGGCAAGTATGTATTATAATTCTGTGAAATGAAGAATTTTTAAAGTTTATTTCAACAAAAATTTAATATGACTAATATAGTTGTTGACGCGACGTTGTGCCAATGGTGGACCCCACAGCGCGTTCGTCGCCGTGGGCATTCGGTTATGAACCAACCTTTCTACAACAAATATCATTTTTCGTATTCACAACAAAATAATTCGAAGCATTGGCCAGTATATGTTACAATTTGACGAAATTAAAGTGAACAAAGGTTTATTCTAACAAAAACGCTATGTAAAAAATAGTTTGTTGAAGCGACGTTGAGCCAATGGTGGGCCCCACAGCGCGTTCGTCGCCTTGGGCATTCGGCCTTTCTACAACAAATATCATTTTTCGTATTCACAACAAAATAATTCGAAGCATTGGCCAGTATATGTTACAATTTGACAAAATTAAAGTGAACAAAGGTTTATTCTAACAAAAACGCTATATAAAAAATAGTTTGTTGAAGCGACGTTGAGCCAATGGTGGGCCCCACAGCGCGTTCGTCGCCGTGGGCATTCGGTTGTGAATCAACCTTTCTACAACAAATATCATTTTTCGTATTCACAACAAAATAATTCAAAGCATTGGCCAGTATATGTTACAATTTGACAAAATTAAAGTGAACAAAGGTTTATTCTAACAAAAACGCTATATAAAAAATAGTTTGTTGAAGCGACGTTGAGCCAATGGTGGGCCTCACAGCGCGTTCGTCGCCTTGGGCATTCGGTTGTGAACCAACCTTTCTACAACAAATATCATTTTTCGTATTCACAACAAAATAATTCAAAGCATTGGCCAGTATATGTTACAATTTGACGAAATTAAAGTGCACAAAGGTTTATTCTAACAAAAACGCTGTATAAAAAATAGTTTGTTGAAGCGACGTTGAGCCAATGGTGGGCCCCACAGCGCGTTCGTCGCCGTGGGCATTCGGTTGTGAATCAACCTTTCTACAACAAATATCATTTTTCGTATTCACAACAAAATAATTCGAAGCATTGGCCAGTATATGTTACAATTTGACAAAATTAAAGTGAACAAAGGTTTATTCTAACAAAAACGCTATATAAAAAATAGTTTGTTGAAGCGACGTTGAGCCAATGGTGGGCCCCACAGCGCGTTCGTCGCCGTGGGCATTCGGTTGTGAATCAACCTTTCTACAACAAATATCATTTTTCGTATTCACAACAAAATAATTCGAAGCATTGGCCAGTATATTTTACAATTTGACGAAATTAAAGTGAACAAAGGTTTATTCTAACAAAAACGCTATATAAAAAATAGTTTGTTGAAGCGACGTTGAGCCAATGGTGGGCCCCACAGCGCGTTCGTCGCCTTGGGCATTCGGTTGTGAACCAACCTTTCTACAACAAATATCATTTTTCGTATTCACAACAAAATAATTCGAAGCATTGGCCAGTATATGTTACAATTTGACAAAATTAAAGTGAACAAAGGTTTATTCTAACAAAAACGCTATATAAAAAATAGTTTGTTGAAGCGACGTTGAGCCAATGGTGGGCCCCACAGCGCGTTCGTCGCCGTGGGCATTCGGTTGTGAATCAACCTTTCTACAACAAATATCATTTTTCGTATTCACAACAAAATAATTCGAAGCATTGGCCAGTATATTTTACAATTTGACGAAATTAAAGTGAACAAAGGTTTATTCTAACAAAAACGCTATATAAAAAATAGTTTGTTGAAGCGACGTTGAGCCAATGGTGGGCCCCACAGCGCGTTCGTCGCCGTGGGCATTCGGTTGTGAATCAACCTTTCTACAACAAATATCATTTTTCGTATTCACAACAAAATAATTCAAAGCATTGGCCAGTATATTTTACAATTTGACGAAATTAAAGTGAACAAAGGTTTATTCTAACAAAAACGCTATATAAAAATAGTTTGTTGAAGCGACGTTGAGCCAATGGTGGGCCCCACAGCGCGTTCGTCGTCGTGGGCATTCGGTTGTGAGCAAACCTTTTGCCAAAAAATCTTAATTTTATTTATTTATTTGCAATCAGACTCAAAGTCCATAGAATTCAAAATGCTTAGCCTATGCAATTAAATCAAATAGTTTTCAATTAGAGAAAACACAAGTCTCACGAAACAAAGTGTTACAATCACTCATACAAATAGCCTATATTAAAATGTTGCATGACCAAATGCTGCATAAATTTGATTAAAGAAATTCATCTTCTTTTGATAAACGTTTTTACAGCTTTTCAATAGTTTAAAAGTCAGTAAATCGGTTGGATATCGGAAATTTTTGGAAATGAAATATAAGCCGTCGCCAAAAATTCATATAAAAATAATATTTTGTTGAAAATATAACCAAGAAAACTCAAAATGCAAAAATTTTGTCTTGTTTGAGGATAAGGATTTTCATTAGCCTACATCTGCCGTATTTAACGTTTGACTAGAATTAACTACATCAAAATAAAATAATTTAATTTGGACCAAAAAAATGATTTCATCATGTTTTTACAATAACTGCAAATATCCCCCATAAAGTAGCCTACAAATGATCATATAAATGTTTGTGGTGGGCAAAAACTATTTCTCAACCATTCAGACTTTCGAGCGTTCAATACAAATTACTTCCTTTAGCCACAAAACTTGTTGTTCTCATCTCGTTTGCTTCGAATTTTCGAAGTATTTCGTTTCGACCTAAAAGTTTCTTTTGAAAAGCAAAGTCCAATTTTTTCACATTCATCCAATGTTTGAAGATGTTGAATCAATGTAAAATGCCTGATTTTCTTCGCCAGTGATTTAACCCAAATAGAATTGTGGTTTAATTAAATCCAAAGTTTGATTGAATTGAATTAAGTTTAACTACTAGATTCACCCGGACAACAGAGCAGAAATTGATTTTCATTGATTCAACGTTCACAGATGTTGATACAAAAGCATGCTTTGCTGGCTGGCAATAAACAGCTCTTTGTTAATTAGGTCATGCATTGGTGTTAATTAGGTCATCCTCTTCTTTTTTTATTTTTTTCCCATGCTGCCCCGCTTTTAAATTTATTCACAGTGAGTTGTGACGGCTTGAGGGCTTGTACGAATTACAAAGATAATATTGCGGTGCTTTGGTATGTCAGCAAGGTCCAACCAATGAAATTGCGAAAGATTTTAAGCCTACAAGCTCCAGCCTCGAATAATATCATTAGTCGCCTGGAAAAGCATTGGTGAGTGTATAGCCTACTAGGTGCTGCATATCGCTGTTTTTATTGTTGTTAGCATTTTTGATAAAGCATGAGATGGTTCAATCAGTTTAATGTAGTAGCCTACTATAATTAATTATAATGCAATACCGATACATAATTATTCATAAATTTAAATTTTAGGACACACGTGGGTGTGTACTGTGCAGTGCATTGATTTTTGTGTTAGTTTTGATTATACTAAATAGCTTATCTCCTGTTTTTTCAATGAAGTCAACTTTTTGTAGCAAGCTTGCGCGGTGCGTTTTTTGTAAGGATTCTGAAAGTAAGGAAAAGGTTCCAGATGCTTATTTAATAGATCAATGAAAAGTCAATTCAATACCATTACTTATTTCAAGTCAGTTTGTTTTAAATGGACACTGGTAAAGCAAAGTGTTTCCTCCTACATTGATAAAAAAATCTAACCCTCAATAATTTGTTTATTTTTATGTCGCCAGTTGTGTGGCTCAGACCACTGTGTTGTATCGCAATTTTGCAATTTTGGTACGATCTAATTGATTAAAAGCAATTAGTTTTAACATAAAATCTAAAAAAACACTAAATTATTTGGTCAAGTTTTTGTTAGGTCATTAAGGTCATTTTCACATTTTAAAGTAAATTGTTTTGAATATTCAGGTCGATGAAAACTTGCTCTATTTGTGAGAAATAGGCTGATGATGATGGATGATGGTGATGCGGATGATGATGAGGCTACATCAGATTTCGATAATCCTTTTTCACTCCAAGCACAAGCATGGTCAGCTTAAGCATTTACCCCTTTACCTTATGTTTCTTTTTCAACAAACTCTCAGTTTTTAATGAATAATAACTACAGACGAAAAATCATAATTTTGTATTTGTAATAGAAGTAATTC
This sequence comes from Aplidium turbinatum, assembly GCF_918807975.1. Lineage (NCBI taxonomy): Eukaryota > Metazoa > Chordata > Ascidiacea > Aplousobranchia > Polyclinidae > Aplidium > Aplidium turbinatum. The sequence continues at coordinate 3,120,163 of NC_137474.1, forward strand.
GCAAAATCTTTGAAGAAATGGTTTCAAAGTTTATTTGTAGCAGGATAATTCTCATTTTCTTTTTCCAGACTGTTGTAATCAATGTAATTCTGAGTTTATCCATGAGAGATACTTTCAGAGCTTTTTCTGTGTGATTAGTTCATTGTTTATGGGAAAAAGTTGCTTGTTAGAGTTAGTTACGTGGCTTCAGCAACCAACCTTTTCCACTAGACATATTGGTTTGGACCAGCTATTGGCAATTTATCCCAATGACATTATTATTTTTAGATGGAGTACGAAGAACGCATAACTTGTCCACAGCAACAAATTGAAATATCCATGCCGCTATTTCAGACTGGCTGAAATACGCAAGAGATAGGGATTGAGAAGTTTGAGAAGAGGAAGACAGGAAATTTGATTTAATTTGCCTCATGCCCTTTTCTAGACCGCTGTTATATTTAGCATGTTTTTTTGTTTTTGCTGTGATGGTTAGAAATAAAAACAAACTTAACTGCCATCTGTCCTACTTTTTGCTTGTATAAGTGCCTTTTCTAGCAATGTTGTACCGAGTGGAATGCTAGTATGGTAGGTGATAAGGTTTACTGCGAATTGAGGCCTCGATCCCACGTCTTCGTGGTCATCATTTTCAGCATAGATTAACTCGAAAAAAGTGAGTTAACAACACGCCATCATGTGGTCAAAGTTAAGAAACGTTTTCGGTTTGGTGAGCAAATGATGGCCAACGCTAGGCCCACGAGTAACCAAATTGTTTTCGCCACAGAGAGGATGATTGTAAATTGCGTCTTCCACGTCGACCCAACGAAAGCGTTTTGTCGTAGGTTGGCCAACAGTGCACTAACGTTGGTTCTACGATTAAACAACTCTTTTTTGCCACAGTGAGGATAGTTGTAGGCTAAATTGCGTCGTGGATCCCACGTCGAACCAACGAAAGCGTTTGGTCGTCAGGTTGGCCAACAGTGCACCAAAGTTGGGTCTACGATTAGCCAAGCATTTTTTTTGCCACAGTGAGGATAGTTGTAAATTGCGTCATGGATTCCACGTCGAACCGACGAAAGCGTTTGATCATAGGTGGCAAATGGTCGGGAAAGGATTGGCCAACAGTGCATCAACGTTGGGTCTACGATTAGCCAAGCCTTTTTTCGCCACAGTGAGGATAGTTGTAAATTGCGTCGTGGATTCCACGTCGAACCGACGAAAGCGTTTGGTCGTCAGGTTGGTCGCAGGTGGCAAATGGTCGGGAAAGGGTTGGCCAACAGTGCATCAACGTTGGGTCTACGATTAGCCAAGCCTTTTTTCGCCACAGTGAGGATAGTTGTAAATTGCGTCGTGGATCCCACGTCGAACCAACGAAAGCGTTTGGTCGCAGGTTGGTCGCAGGTGGCAAATGGTCGGGAAAGGGTTGGCCAACAGTGTGCCACCGGGGGATCGACGTTTAACCAACCGATTTTTGTGACTGACGATTCGCCCAAGGTGGCCCGCTGGCCAAATTTGTTACGCGCCAACGTCGGAAACCAACGGAGGGCCCACGGGACGTTTCCGATGGTCTAACGTTGGACCAACGACACGTTGTTGTGCGGGTAACAACAATCAACGTTTCGATTTCTTGATGAAACTGATTTGCTCCGTCGAAAAATATTCAGAATATCAGTGGTAATCCATTCTTCAGCATTTGACGTGGCATTTCACAGTTTCCATAGGAATCTCTCCTGACTTTAGACAATGCCCCACGTGAACTTCGTAACCGCTCGATTTACATATCCTTGTCCGATGCTTGATTCCGCTTCCGCAAGTTTGCGAACAAGACGAAAAGCGGCTCCAGAGACCCCACGAGAAGTCGTAGTTTATGACGTTTTTACGACAATGTATAGATTTGCATGATTGTTTTTCACTGTGAGGACCGGTGCAGGACTTTGATGCATACCTTGGATTCTTTGTTGAGCGACAAGATCTTTTCCTTGTTTGATATCCGTCACCGCAAGCCGTTGAACATTCTCCCCATCTTCCCCAAGTGGTCCAAAATGAAGCTATAAGTTAAAGTAAACAACGTGGTTTAATCAAGTGAAAAAATAAAGAGCCCAAAATGTAGATAGTAATCTCATGCTCAGCAAACGCTTCAAAAACTAAACTATTTTCCCGCTTGAACAACTAGAATTATATTAGATTTTCTAAACTAGATTAGTATTGTAATTGGAGCTATTTAAGTTTTCACAAATTAGACTAAAAAGATTAATGCTTTTGAAATGTGGTGCTTCCGTAGAATGCAACGCATTTCATGGCTGGCAAAGAAAACAAATAAAGAAATTCTACACCAAGTGAACCAAACCAGAACTCTCTTAAAAAGTATGAAAACCAGACAATATAAATTTCTCGGCCATGTAGTAAGAAAGCAAAAACTGGAGCATCTCTCTTTAACTGGTAAAATTTTTGGAAAGCGGGCACCTGGCAGACAAAGACAAACACATCTGGAACAATTTAACGACAAGACAGAAACAATCATCCATGCAACATATAATAGGAACATTTGGTCTAATTATTCATCTGAGGCCGTCGATGCCTGGTTCAGGCAAGGCAATTGAAGAAGAAGAAGAAGAATTAGAGCTACCCAAGTTTTCACAAATTAAAGTAGAATTTAAACTAGATTAGAATTAGTTAGACGCAGTTGTCCCATTTCTTTTTCTATTGGGATAAAACGCCAATATGGCAAATCTGGATCGACGTGTCATTCCTCCATGACAGTACTAAAACTTGCCAAACACGTCAAACACGTCAAAATAGACATTCTTGCTATAAACACCTTTAATTCAGAAAACGTGTGTACTGCTATACCACATTCGGACGTACAATGTAGCCTACATTGTAATTTTGAATTTTTATGTTATTACACTCAGCATGTTTGCCATCTTTGGATGAATACAAAGATGAAGACAAGATGCACTCTTAATACAAATCGGCTATGTTACAGCATTAGCATTAGCAATAAAAAATCCCTTGAAAGCATATGAAAGCAATCCACTGTACGACCCCTGAGGCAAAAGCTGTATTGACAAGTTTTAATTTTGCATAAAACGCATCTCTAATTTCTTGTTTTCAGCCTCTGTGAACAGGACTAATGCAAGGAGAATTCAATCCCGCCACCAACGCTGTTGTTTCGTATGAATTTATAGCGTCGAGTTTGGATAGTTTTTAGTCTGGCATCAGTTCCGCAGCCTTTCTAACATGGGTAACCCTGGGTAGGCCGCGCCTGACAGAAATCATCAATGCACGCAAGCCTCCACACGCCAACAATGTGACGATCCAGGTTGCGGAGGAGGCACCAAGCACCAATATGGAACCTTTAGGACCTCAAACTAATACACTTCTATACGATTAAGGTAAATATTGCTTTTACGCGCTATATCCAAAGAACTTTTTTGCTCCAGGGCCCCTTGAAAAGGTTACGGGCCCTAAAATCGTTCTGAGTCCAAAAGTACCCATCATGGACCTCCCTGTCAATGCTATTGTTTGTAATTGAGAACGTCTTTACCTGGTGGAAACAGGGAGAAGGCGCAGTCCTTCAGTGGCTCTCGTAGACTTGAATCGGGTCTTGTGAGTGCAATAAATTGGAGGAGCCACATTGGGACATCTTTACGCCGGCTGGGGTGGTCGACGTTGCAACTAAAAAAAGGAAATTAATTGTTTGTGGATTCCAAAAGTACACATGCTCTTTCATAAGAGAAAACAGAAATAATTTATAACCCACAGTGTATTCTTAAACAAACCTTAAGTTAATGAAGAAAACATAACATCATAATATAGTTACACCATAATTAACTTGAAAAAAGCAAATGCCGACGATTCAATGTGCTATGTTGACTAAATTTTGATAATTAAATTGCAGATTTTTGCGAGATTTGCGCTGAGGTGTTCACCACTCGGCTATACTGTCAATGGAAGGGTAGTGTCTTACCTGCTAGTGGTAGTGTGTCTTACCTGCTAGTGGTAGTGTCAGACTCGACAAAAAGGGAAACATCGATAAAATTAAGGGCTGCCCGCTGTGTTTTGTATTTGACTTGGCTCACAAGACAATTCGAGAATTCTACTAACAGGTTTAAATGAGAAGTTGTAGTGGACAGCGGAGACGTGAACGAGAACAATTGGCGCTTATGACGTTTCCTATACCGATCTGCAAAACAGAGCAAGACGTAAGATAATGGCGGTTCCCAAACTTGATATCAGGCATTGAAGAATGACTAGAGTCTGTAAAAAAAGCCTTTTATTACACATTGTTAATTTATCATTGTTCTCTTTTTTTCAAATTTACGTCAATTGTTTACGTACTGTTTGGGGGTTCTGCTTCAACATCTTCTGCAAAGTGCGCAATGCATAACTGCGCAGCTTTTAGAACACGATGTGAACCTCCTTTGAGGAAGCCAGCCACTTCATTTTGCCAACACTCTTTGGTCTCTCCTCCAGAAGCAAAACTGTAACAAAAATTGCCATTTGTCAATAAAAATAACTTTTGTGATACAAGAAACGACTAAAAAACAGCTATTGTGAAGCAACAAATGTTGTCGCTCAGTGCTTGTAGAATGTATGACCGCGGCCTTCAACCAGGCCCGGATTTAGGGGGGGGGCAGAGGGGGCAGTTGCCCCGGCCCCCCCGACTTTTGAAGGGCCCCCCTATGTGGAAAAAAATGTGATTTTGTGTTATTTTATTCCTTTTGACCTTTAAAGTTTCTGCAAAATGCTGTGCAGTACTGGACTGATGCTACTGTAGACGTAGAGATGGCTTTTACGCGCCGTAGGCGCAAAAAATTTTTTTGCACGGGGCCCCCCGATCTAAAAGTGCCCCGGGCCCCCCATTAGCTAAATCCGGCCCTGCCTTCAACACTACTGTATGACAGAACCTGCATTAGTGGTTCAAAACCTCGAGTGAACAAAACTATCAGAATAAAGCTCTTCAAGAGACTTTATCTAACCTAAGATGAATGTTCCGTAAAACGATGCAAGAATAGCATATTATCTGATGCCAGTACACATGAAGCATATGAGTGTAAAATTGCAATACAATAAAATTAATCAAAAAAAAAGGTGATAAGAATAATATTGTTCCATACTTACTGAGTTTAACAAACAAACAACTAAAACGTTGAATCAACGTAAAAAAACTGATGTTTTATGTGTATCTAGAAAACCTTATCTCATTTCATCCGTTATTTTGCATTTACCTTAGGCTACAGTTCATAAGGACGGTAGCCTATACTCTTGTCTGGAGCCTGTCGAAACTTAACAGCAGTCAGCAGGCTACTGGTACTCTGGTCTCGAAACCCCAACCCAAACAAAATTGGTCTGCTTTGTTTCAAGTCAATTTGATTTAAGTCTTCAACAAATGAAGTCATCATCAAATAGAATTAAAATGCTTTGCAATAAACAATATTTGTCACATAAATAAGCATAGCGCACACGACAAAGTTTTTTTTCTTTTTTTCAAAGCCAGATCGTAAACACTGAAAGCGCATGCATACCTGCAGTAAGTTTGTTGTGTATTCACAAACCAAAGTGAATCTAACACAGTGTAATCCACATTGGATCGCCATTGATATTTTCGATTTGGTATCTGAAGAATACGACCTCTTTAAATTATGCCAATGTATAAGCTAAGATTAATAGTATATTGTTATTATTGTCGGCTGCATTGCCGAGTGGTGAGAGCCCTGAACGACACTCGAAAGGGCGCCGTTTCGACACCGCCCATGAGCACGCGGCTATGTCTTCGGCAAGACACTTAAAGGCATGTCTGAAGGTGGACACGAAGATTGGCTTCCTTGCCTTCAAGTCCACGTAATCTAAATCTTGAAATATCGTGTGTAAGCCTGGATACGACAAACAAACATTAGTACTAATAGTATATCTATTACTAAACAATCAAACTGATTTTCAGAGCATAATTATTTTGCCCCGAAGAAATGCAGAAAACTTCTACATAGGGCCGTTGAGAGGATGATTGAGAGCCAGTGCTATTGAGATCCTCGGGCACCAAATCAAAGCACTTCTAAGAAAAGCGCACTAAGAATTCAAGGTAGTTTCTTCAAGTTCCCTGGCCCCTTGGAAAGGTTGAGGCCCTTAAAATCATCGGGGGTTGGACGCCCCTGATCATCATTGTTGCTGTTTCTATGTCAACAATAGCAGATGCACCAGAAAGCATTTGGTCATTATTGGGTCAAAAAATCGAGTATTCATTGTGATCACTTCTATAATGTAGAAGAACTAAGGTTTCCAAATTTTTCTTAAAAGTCAAAGAAGAACTCCTTCTACTCAAGTTCTGTTCAACAAAAGGAAGTACCTAGCCTATTGTTGCTTAAAACAAATCCAGTAGACTATGCAATAACAAAATCTAGTCTACGTACAACATAAGTGGTATATTTGACTGCAACATTCCTAGATAAAACCACTGTTTGCATCTTGGATAGACTCAAGAAAAGCTCTCGAGTCGTAACTCTTCATGTGTAAAACAGACATAACTATTCAGTATTTTATTATAAAAAATCCATGGAAAATCAGCAGAACCCTATTTATGGCATATGCACTTCAAATAGATTCTATTTGCATATTCCACAACTAACATTGTGCAGATGCCATAAATAGGGCTCAGCTGATTTTCCGTGCATTTTTAATAATAAAATACTGAATTGGTACTTGATGGAGAATCGCTGGCCTGCTGCTTCTTAGTTAGGAGATTCCCTATCCGTAATGGAACAGAACTATTGTATGGAAAGCAAAAATGAGCGATCAAGTGAATTATTCTAAAAAATTTACATGCAAATTGTAATTTTCGTACCAAGGTCGACAAGCAGGATACAAAGTAATGTCTCAGTAGCGCAGTCGAGTGTACGAAATCGTCGTTTGCTCGTTTTCGTCTTGCCACTCCCACGTGGTTGACACAAGCTAGAAAATCAGGGTACGTTGAAACACCAAACCATTGTGAGGTAATAATAATCATGGTTGTGAGAAACTTTATTTTAGTGACGTAGCTAGAAAGAAAATTTTAGGGGGGCAAAAGCAATTGCTGGGGGAGGGGAGTGAAATATTTTATTGTTTGAGATAAAGAGTTTGATAAAAATATAGCTACGGCATGTAGCCAAATATTTATGAAATGTTGTTTAACGTAAAATAAAATGTCATTAAAACGTTTTAATTGTATTAAAAACATATGTTGGGTTTGAAACGGCTAAAGAGCATATGACTGTAGGCTACATCGGTTTTGGCTATAGCCTGCTAAACTGAGGGTTTCCTGTAAGTGACATTGCATAAAACTATAAAACCTATTTGACAAGCATGCTTGTCCTGCTCTGCTCAAGAAACCTGGTATTTCAAATCACATTTACTTTTTGAGACGACTTTCATGGTTCTCCCTGTTTAGCAACGGTAAGCCTACTACAACGGTTCGCCGAACTATGATTACAACCGAGCCTGCAAGGTTTCAAATATCACTGTCCTTCCATGAAGAACGGTTTGATAAATTGTCGCTCAACTAGCTGCCGTTAGACCAATTTTCGGATTATGCAAGCCACAAGGTCGATAGGCATATTTATTATTGCTTACTACCGCGATTTTAAACTAGGAACATTTTGCAACCTATTATCATTTTACTCATCTGCAACATTTTCAAAAGTCAAAAGTTAATGTAACTTCTCACATAAAGTTTGTCAAAATTCACTCACCTTCATTTGCAAACATACAAATCACAAATGTAAGCAGTAGTAGTAGTTGTGAATATAAATTTGCCATAACGCACAAAATAAAATTTATCACGCTTACCGATAAAAAAGTAAAAAAGAAAAACAACACTAAACTAGGAGGCAGGAGCAGTCTAGCTTGTCTGACATGTGTAAAAACTGAGTCAAATATTTTCGTGAACACCTTTTATAACATTCTTTCAAGCGCCATTTAAAAGATAGGAAGGCTAACTTAACCTTTTTGGTAAATACGATACACCATACAACGCTAAGTAGGCTACTGTATTTGTAGGTTGAACTTACAAGTTTGTAAACAAAGCCTGAAGACGTTCTGACATGGCCCAGAAAGTTTAATCAAGCGGTAAATATTTAATGTGTTAATTGAGAAGATAATTAAATTAGGAACGATTAAATGGCACTGAAAACAATCTAATGTCAATTCACAAAATTTAAACCTCGTTATTGGTGCTATCAGTCGTTTTAAAATACTACTGTTGCTTTTAATAGCATTGCGATGAGACAATCTTGATTTTTGAATAATTCTCTTCGTAAGCACACTGGAGTTTTTAGTAACTAACTAAAATTTAGTTGCTAGCTTACAACTTGTAAAGTTATCACTAGTAATAGTTGTAAGCGGTGCTCTCAAGCTAATTTTTGCTCATAATAAAATAGTTTTTTAGAAAATTAAATACCATAAAGAACCCATCGAACAAAATTGAAGAGCCCAGTTCCAAAACCGCTTAGGCGCCACTTTTACCAAAATTGAGTTTAGAGTGTCATTAGGTAGAGTATTACCATAGGTACCTACTATCCATTCCTTTTTTTCCAAAACATTCTCTTTCTGCTTCAAATTCGACACTAAATATTGCGTTTTCTTCCAAAACCGCTTACGCGCCATTACACTTTGTTTCCAAAAACACTTGTATCCACAATTAACCAATCATATTAAGCCATTGTATCACGTGACATATCGCTGATTGTTAAACTGTTTTCGTCATCGTTTCGTGATAAGCAGCAGTGTTACCATTTGGCAAATTTCACTACCAAATTCGAGATTTGGCAGAATTTTACGTTGTTGGCAGTAAAATTTTGAGTTGGCAGAATTTTGGCCAACATTTTTGGTGAGTTGACAGTCAGTCTCTGGTCAGTTTGGCAAAATTTGAAATGTGTTTGGTAGTTTGAAGCATCCACTATCTGGCAACACTGATAAGCACTGTTGTAGGCTTGTAGCCTATTGTTGCAGTTACCAACGGTGCTTAGTAGCCTACTTGAGCTTTATAACTGTGTTTTTTTGCTTTGTTTAAAGTGGATTTGGATTGTGGTGATGAATTAGTGGTGGTCAGCTTGGAAAAATGGTTTCAAAAATTGGTTTCTTTTATTCTGGCAGTTTTTATTCTCCAGTTTATTTCCAAAACCGCTTATATCCACATTTTTAATTTTATAAAAAGGCGATTTTAAGCCCTCTAATATTCCTTAGATCTGGACAAACGTCATGGCTCAATTCAGTAGGTAGTTATACATCGTTAGAAATCAAAAACGCATTACATTTACCAAGTGAAACTGTCATAAACGTTTTTCGTGGTTTTCTCGAAATCACCGAAAGTGGATGTAAGCGGTTTTGGAAACAAGCTCTTCAAATACGGAAGACGCTATAGTTGAATTTTACCCCAGTATAAGATCATCAGTGGTGCATAGCGTATCCATGTGTTTTGAGCGGGAATCGAACTTTCAACGTCATGAGAATTGTGGAAATCCTGGACTTGAAGCTCGAGTCAGGCGTAAAATGCCTAACATCTCAACAAAATTACATCAGCCTGCAATCAGATACAGTTACAACGGTGTCCGACAAATTGTTCGTAAGCAATTATTCGTAAAACAATTGTTCGTAAAATTACTTCTTCGTAAAACAATTCTTCCTAAAGCATTTTTTCGTGCATGCAGTTAAAATTTGATGTATACGAAGATATGCTTTACGAAGAATTGTTTTACGGATTTCATTTTACGAAAAACAGTTTACGAACAATTGCTTACGAACAATTGTTTTACGAACAATTGCTTACCAACAATTGCTTTACGAACAATTGCTTACGAACAATTTGCCTATAACCAGTTACAACTTTCTAAAACCTCTACAGCATGTTTCACCCTTTCTGGGGGATCATCAGAAGGTTCTTATTCTTCTTCGTTTGAACCTTCTTCCTCACTTCAAGGGTCGAGGGGCTCTGCCTTTTACCACCCTTGGGCAGTGGCGGCGACGCGGTCTAGATGTTTGATCAAAAAATCCTTATTCAAATAGAATAAAGCGATATCGTGATAAAATTAAATATGTTCAAATTACCACAATTTGACAAATTTTTACATCACATCTGTCACGAAAGAAAACAGTCTATGCACAGCACTATTTGGTTCAGTACCGGATCTAGATGAGACGCTTGAGCAGGTGCCCTCCAGAATAATCGAAAAAAAGCATGTAATTTTTCTCAAGTTTGAAAAATTTGTCACCGACGAGGTGATGTAGATCCAAAAATAGGCTACGTCTGTACAAGACGGCAAATACGACCGTACTGTGCTCATACTGAGTGTACAACTACGATTCTACAATACTCAAGACAGCAAATTCGTTTGTTCGACATTGATTTGCAGCTGCAGACGTTGAATCAATGTCGAAACGACGGATTTTGTTGTCTGGGGTACGACGTTTGGGAGGACAATTCCTAACTCTGCCAATTAGTAAAAACTAAACGTATCCTTTGACCTTTTAAACGCGTTTATCAACTTTTTTTTGCCAACGTTGGTGAGTTTGGGTTGAACTTTCCGGTAATTAAACAAAGTGTTTACAAAGTAATAATGGGCACTTCGTGAGTCGCACGCGAGCCAACAGCTCTATGATAATGATCCCCAAAATAAATGGACAATTTAATAAATGTAGTAAAAGAGACCATTTGTGGTATATTTTTAACTGACGGCTAGCGTCAGCTTAAACTGACGTCGTAAAAAGAAGCCTTACAAGGAATACAAGCATGCTGATGCCGATAGGAATCCAGTTTTGGGGCTATTCTGACAATGAAGAGACCAGCTAATTGTTTGATCCCTTTAAATTGTGAACTTTTTTTTAATTTAAACTATTGATAATTTTGTTTGTTGGCTTGTTTGTTGCAAAAAAACAGTTTGTATTTAAACATAAAACAAACGCAATCTTGCATTGTTTTACCTGTACCCTCATGCTCCTAGTGTCAGTTTAAACTGACAAAAATAAAATCATCCCTATTTTACAAAAAAAAAAAAATTCTCGAAAAAAACATCCATTCCTTTCAAGTCAGTCTACAGTCTACACCTATCTAAAGTCACCTTGAAGAATGAACAAAAAACTCGAATTCAGGAGAATATGAATTAAATTGTCTTGGCTGACTAATCTAAGCACACTATGCAACCTTTGATGCATGTTTTCATATCTGATATCGTTGTTTTTCATATTTTATTTATTCGTCACGTGGTGGTCTAGAACGAACAACCGTTGGGGTCCGTAAGGTGACCATGTTATATCAACACCAGACATAAATTAAAATGAACTAAAAGAACGAGAATGAAAAGCCAAAGTCGTTGACGTCCATAGCGGAAAGCATGCAGTGCAGGTGAGGTAATACGAATCCTAGTTGGCTTTCTTTGAAAGGTCACATCGCCAGTTTTAGTTTACAAAAACAATGTAATTACTGTTTATAAAATGAAAAAGGCAATTCCAGGACAGACGCTTCACTTCAGCCAGTGACGTAACTTAACTACGCATAAATATTTGAGAGGGAAAAAGCAACTGCTGGGGGAACAAACGTCATTTAACATGAATTACAATGGTATTTTAACGTTGTAATGATATTAAAACATTTCTTGGGGGCAGTATATAAGTTTTGGGGGCATCACCATTATCAAAGATCACATCCACCAGTTACAAAAGCGATGTTATTGCATTTTAGAAAGTGAATAAAGCGATTTCAAGACAAACGCTTCATTTCAATACATTATCTAAAAGTAGGCCTAATTTAAATTGCGATGCTTTCAAGATCACCACCACTTTTCATAAAAAATATTTTCTTCCAGACAACCTAAGTTTCGTAAATCTCTTTCCATGGCATCAATGAATGCTGGAGGTCCGCAAATGTAAGAATCTGTTGTTTCAGGAATGAAATTTGACATCATCTCACTGAAAGATGTCTGATTGATCCTTCCTTCACGGTAAGTAACTGCGAGAGAGTCCGAAGGAAGAAAATCATCACACCTCCCTTTGTTCACATGAAACCTACACTTGGCTGGGAAGTCCCCACAAATGCTTCGGATTTCCTCCTGAAAGTGTAGATGCATACAGCACGGATGAGAACAATAAAGCCAGTAAGCAAACGTTTCAAACAAAATTTATTTTAAAAAATAATGCGGTAATGATGTACTCGGCTATGCTGACACTGTCTGCAAAGTGCTGAAAGTAAGCATACCTGTCGACACAACGCTTTATAAAAACACACTATTATTAATATTGAAAATAAAACGCTTTTGTGTAAGCCAGCCATAAGTTGAACGCAGATATGAGAGCCATATTTTTTTAGCAATACCGTATTTTTCAAAGCCATCTTCAGTTTCATAAATATTAAGTATAACTGTCGGACGAAGAGACAAAATGCAGGCCTACTCCTTACATGTCAGATTACCAATATTAACTACAATTCCAAATTATAAACGTTTATTGATTTTTTCGAATTACAGTTAAAAAGTCACCTTAAAACTTCTATTGAGCTGAAATCACCTACTTGTGTAGTAAAACTTACTTGAAAAATTAATTCTTTTATAGATTTCGCGCTATAGATGATCGCCGTTTCAGCAGAGGCAGCATCACCCTTGTTTCGACTGTGCATATCTCTGTAGCAAAATGAGAGTATGATGGCTAAAATATGTTTATCATGCGGTCATACTCGTAAGAAGCTAATTACGGCATTTCTATTCTTGTGAGGCTTAAGAAATGAGAAAATAAGGTTCCCGTTAAGCTGTCATCAACACTAACTAGAGTCGGGATAGCCAGTTCCTTTCGTTCAGCTGCTTTTCATTCCGCAACTACGCCCACCCAATTGATTACATCCTAGAAAGTCCAACCAGAGACGGTCGTATAATTACAAAACGCGTCTTTTTTACAATGTCATCCTACTATCATAAGTTATTTTTCGGGTAAAAACTACACAATTTAATAAAAGCCTCAGCATCCAGCCACCTACCTCCTGTAACGAAGAATAGACAGAAGAGGATTAATGCCTACGCCTCCTGCAACCAGCAGCACGTTTTTATTCCCGTTGTCTTGGTAAAAAAAATTCCCTCCAACTCTCACATGAACCAAAGCACCAATTTTGCACTGAAAAGTCATGAAATTGTTATGACAGTTATAGTACATGACTAGAGAACTGTGTGTTTCTCGGCAGTCGAGTGTAGCAGGAACTCAGCGATAGACACGTGTTTCGCTTATGAAGCTGGGCTCATCAGTACCGCACCACGTTCCGAAAGCTAGTGCATCATGCTGCTAAAAGCGAAACTCAATCGATTGAACAACTGATATCTTACACGTCTAATATTATCGCTGTTACGTAATATGCACCTCTAATTTGAGCTTGAGCAGCGCTTATCATTGTACTGGTTAGTAGATCTCCAGCGTTAGTAGGCCTATCTACCTAAAGCGAGTTAAATCAAGTCCACGTCTATGAGTGGCATACTTTGTTGTGGATCCAAAATGCAGGAGGATGGTCACTGGATTTCACAGCCAGCTCAAGAAGACCTTTCTTGTGCAAACTAACCGGAGAGCTGCAGATTGAAAAGCCGCCAACCGTGTCGACCTCTGGTATCATCATATCAATCCACTGGCCAGCCTGCAAGGAAGAAAAAGAAGGTTTTTAATTCAAATGCCTTTCAAACAATTTTTCTCCAGGGGAAGAAAATTGCGAGACCGAACAAAAGATGGCTATTGGCTAGAGTTGGTGAGAGAAGATATCAGTGTAAGATATCTGAATAAAATCAACCTCTAACCGGAAGTATGAATAAAATCAACCTCTAACCAAGGGGCTGCAAAAACTGGTGGACTCCTGATAGTGAGAATAAACAGTAGGTGTCATCTATTAAAAGGGACAAATGAATGGTAAAATCTAACAAACCTCATAGTTTTATGAGAATCACTTCTGTGATGATGTTTCTGAAAAAGCAAGTCAATTTTTCCTACATAAAACGCTCTTTCACCTCACCTTAAAACTGGCATCTTCCACAAACTCATCCTCTACCCGTAGTGTCAAGTGTTTGACAGTGGGAGAGATGTCTTTGATTGATACCACTCGGGATGGACAAATGTGATTATGACGTCGCATGTTCTTTGTGCGGTTCAAGTGATCTCTGGCGTCATCTGCACAGCCTGCTGAGCAAGTAGCAATTCAGGCGAACTCATACATGTTTGCGTATATAAAACTATACGACTTGCCAGAACAGTAATTGATGCAATACTAAGACTTTGTTTTACATTTCACCTGGTACTTTAAACCTCAAACAAAATACTCGGTCGGAAATTTGCAATTTCTATTTAGTATAGAAATCAGGTCGTTGCGGTCAGTAAGAATTTTTATAATCCGAGGAAGCCTTGTGCGTTATAAAATATGTTTAATGTGATATTGTAAAAAATATATCATCGCCCAATAACTTACACATTTCACGTAAAAGCAAAGTTTATTTTACGAACTCATGAGCTTAGGTAATAACAAAATCTGCGAATCATCATTAAAAGCAAAATCTTCCCACCTTGGAATGGTTCCTTGCCGTTGTCGGCTTGAAATCTGCTACAAAACATTAAGGTCAAGATCTTGATTAAGAGTTCAGAACAGTAACAAGAGATATGTAGGTGAAACCAAAATGGTGTCTGTCAAAAATTGCCAAAAAACTACTAATTAGTTTTCTCATGGTCTTCTTTGTCTCTGGCTAGCAAATGTGGCAAACGTAAAACGTGTCATTAAATGACGAAGTCCATTATTAGGAGAACATCAACACGTACAGTATATATAACTATATATTGAACAGTATGAACACTATCGTAGATTAGTTGGGAAGTAACCCAGACAGCAAAATTCGTCATTTTTACATTGATTCAACGTCTGTAGACGTTGAACCAATGTAAAAATGGAGGCTAAATACCAATAGCTTGCCATTATAAAAATTTTCACCTTTCCATTAGGGATATCTTGCTTTTAACAAAAACTTACCAAAGTATGTTCCTGATATTGTTTCTAACTTGACAATGAACAAGGGGTGCTCCACGTTGCAAAGTCCTCACACAATTCAACACTCGTTCCATGAGCGGATTTACACTACTAACACTAATACAAATTTTACAAAAAACATGCAAAAAATAGACATCTGAAATAATGTCAAATAATAAACAAACAAGATTGGAAAACAAAAGGTTTTAACCCTAAACAATTTTGTTGAAGCGAGAAAAATGACCCAGCTGAAACAGGCAACTACCGAATGACGTCAGTGCCACAAAAAAAATCTAAAATTTATGGGGATTGATAAACCCCGCCAGATGTTGCCTGCATGGTCTAATCATGAGAACGTCAGGATAAATCGAAAGGATGCGGGTTCAACACCCGTTGAGAACACAGCTGCGTCTTGGCAAGACACTTAATGTTTGATACGATGATTGACTTCTTCACTTTGCCGTACGCTTGATGCAAATTTTGTACTACGGGATACGTGCCTGGACATAACCAGTAGAATGGTGTGTGGCGTGATTTAAACAGACCAGTGTTTACCAAATATATACATTATATCAGGGCTATCTTTCCCAAAAGAATCCATAACAAGACATTGCTTGGTTCACATTAAAAAGCCTGACGTGTGGATCGCCAGGTTCAGAACATGTAATGTAACATTAAACAATAATTGAAACACATAAAAGGCGTCATAAAGCATGTTACCAACTTTGGTGTGCCACAGAACAAAAATTGGACAATAAACCAAACGTTTGCGACTTCTAGCGGAGACATGGGCGCTCAATTACGAACCACTGGAGTGGGCAAGCCCAACTACGCATGTCGACGTCAGTAACTCGAAGCAGACATACTAACATCTGATGTTAGAACCTTACGACACGAAGGAATAAAGTTAAGAAAGTTTGAGAACATTCAATACACAAGGGTCTGGTTCATAAGGTGGTTACATCATTAAGCTTAGTGGTCAAAGACCAGAACCGACTTACTATTACACTATATGACGTTTAAACTGGAGTAAATGAATAATGAATATCGGTATAATAATATGTGTTTACAAAGCCAATCATGTCTGAAAGATTTCAAAAACGAAAAATGTCTGTACTGGGCGAAGTTTTCTTGACCTGATTTCCGACCAACAGCCTTTAATTTTATAAAGATGTATCACAACGAAATAAACAACAATCACACTGTAAAATGGAGATTAAAGCCATCAAAATCATCATATCTGATCAAAACACAAATTTTTGAAATTACAAGATTTTACCTTTGAAACACAAAACTTTGTACAGTTTAGTTTCTTTTCGTGTTCGTAGTCTCTTCAAATGGAAACCAACTCGGATTCTTTCTATATTCAGCAACGAATTAAAGATAAAGATCGTAAAAGATTGATCAAAACAGCCACAATCATTAGTCATTACATATGGAAGAGACAGCATTGCGTTTTTTTGGTATTTATCCATAAAAATAAGCGTAAGACATAGCTTAAACGTAAAGCAAGATGTAGTAAATGATTTCTATCCCGATGTCATTTGTTCCTTCAAAACAGTTTTGAAAGCTTACAAGTAAGATAAGTGCACTACTGTAACGTGTGGTGTTGCTGTAGAGCAGAGGTGACGAACCTGCGGCCCGCGGGCCGCATGCGGCCCGTCAAAGAATTTTGTGCGGCCCGCAAAACAATTTGACAATCGCTCATGCATTAAAGACAAAAGACATCTCAAAGCTGTTTTATGCCTTCACTGGTACCGCACACCTTTCCTTTGTGTCATTGCATTATTCACCAGCAAAGCCTTTGCGCAAAATCTGTGGAGTTTGATCAATGATCATGTGATATCGGCATGAACATGAAAGATGAAAATCTTAGTATGCAGTTGAGAGTTGTCACATCGTCTGTTCGAGCTAATATTGAACGCTTAGTCAAGCAAAAAACGTTCCAAAAATCCCACTAAGCAAAAAAATTCACTGCTTCAATGTTATTCTTTAATATGTTATGCTTCAATGCTGCATTAGATAGCTTCAGCTGTATGATTCGCATGGGCTTTTGTTTGTTGTTTGAAAAAGAAATTTCATTAACTGATTTGTTGTTTCGGAGCATAATGGTCGAAACATTTAGTCAACTTGAGCAAAAACTCATATGAAAGCAAACGCTTCGAAAACTAAACTGTCTTCATTATCAGTGCAAGTAGGCTACTGTTGCTCTCTCCTTTTTGCTCAAGTTGATTTGTTTTTATTTTTTACTGTTGTATGTTTCGATTCTGCGTAAGATAATTTCAACTGTAAAGGTTTTATTTGTTTGTTTGTTTTTCATGTCTTTATCCTGCATTGCGAGAAAGCGGACTTGAGCGCTATGCATCGGTGTACGCCTCCCGGCGTACACCTGACCCACGCTGCAGCCGACTGCAATGTCTGTTTCCGATTGTCTACTCTACTTATGACTTAAATTTGGTACTACCCATTACTCGAAATCGATCACTGGGTAGAGGCAATTATCGTAAAGTTTCTTGCCCAGAGAAACAACAGCAAGTGCGGGTGGTCGGAGTCGAACATGCAGGCTCTCGACTGCGAGCCCAACGCGCTAACCACTCGGCCACTGCTGCCGACTCGGCCACTGCTGCCAAATTTATTACTGCTGCCAAATTTATTACTTTCATCTGCCGTTTGTTACTTTTCATGAATAATTTCTTGAGTCGCTTCTAAAAGATTTCATAGTAGGTTACGATTAAAAAGTTGTGTGGCCCGATAACTCATGTGTAATTGACAAAGTGGCCCGCGACCGCAAAAAGGTTCGTCACCCCTGCTGTAGAGTGATACATCTACCACAAAGCAACCTTACGCATGACTCTGAAAATGAGCAGTGCAGCTCAAAATAAAATATGCTTTGCAGTTTAACGATCGTGTTTTTTTAATTTCTTTGCCTTTTTATGTTTATGATGACATCCGTCAATACGTTCATCACTATGTGGTTCAGTTCGACGGTGTTTGCCACTTTTTTTGTGTTTTTCAGATAATGCCGATTTCTGACGGTTTTCTTTGGTGTCTTTGTGTTCAATGGATTGCTTGTGCTTTCCTTCTTTTTTATCTTTTTTATGCTTTTTTACATCCTTTTTAGATTTTTTCTTCTTAGACTTACCAGCCTCTTTTAAGTTTTCTGGACGTTTTTCTACCCATTGATCCTTGTGCTTCACCTTTTTTTTCTTTCTTGATTTTGGACGTTCATTATCGGAACTTGAATCCGTTGAAGAATCATCCAGAACTTGTTGAAGCCATTGCAACTTCTTATTTTGATCTTGTCTGGATTTACCATTTAAAATGCTGTACATGGGATCTTCATACATCTAAAAATAAGAGAAACTTTACATTTCAAAATTATGTGGAACAGGTGCATTTATAGCTTCTTATATCAAACACAGTCAGTTCTGCATAACAGGCCAAGCATTGGGAGCGCAGCCAAATTGATTTAGCAAAAATGAGTGGTTCCATGGCCTGTGAAAGCCTGTGCCCTGTATAAAAGCATGGTTTTTATATCATACTTAAAAAAAATAGTCTGATTTAGTGAGATTGTCAGTAAATATCTATCATAATATTAAGGTGTACAACATTGTCGTAATCAACACCATGCTAAGACAACATGCACACAACAAACTGTCAATCATTTTAACAAAGTTATGTGTGATTGCTATAAAGATAAAATAAACAGCTTTTCAAACATACGCATATTGCCGCATGACACAGACTGTAGCCTTGAATTGCGCATCATTTCATTCATTGCACATTCTAAAGTTAACTGTTTTCATGCATTGCTATTTTTATTGGTATATATAGGTCTATGCTCAAAGCGACAATGATTTGTCAGCAACTTTGAAAGTTTTCCACAGTAAATTAAAGTAATGACAGATTTTGCAAAATATTATCCATTAAATCGAATCTGCAGTAAGATAGCCCTTTCTTGAAAAAAACAAAAGCTTACACAGTACTAGGCTACCGTATCGTAAAATACATAAAGTCAAATTATGCAACAACAACTGTCAACTAATTCCTACTTCTCGAAATTTTTCACTTGAAGCATTTCCACTTTCAAAAAGCGGGCATTCTTTATCCCCAGTTCTGTGCCCATAATTTTTGCATTTCCAGCCTAAGCAAGATAAACAGATAAAACCACTCTTTAGCTGAATAGAAATTAATTGAAATATAATATCATATTGTATAAATATACCGTAATACAATCTTCTGTGAAACAATTTAATAACAAGGAGCCCTGAAACACTTACTTACAGATTATATGAAAGGCATACTTGAACCAAATAATTATATGAGGCCATTGACGCCTGGTTCAAGAAAGGCAAATCAAGAAAATAAATTATATTTATATATATTATACACAAATTAATTATATATTATTCCGGCGTAAAACACACAATAGTCTAAGCGAGAAAAGACATCTTTCTAAATTTACAGTTGCATTGTGAATCAAATGTATTTTGCAGATCATTCAAAAGCTGTCATTAAATAACATAACTGAGAAAATTACATCATACTAACATTGCATCACTTTGACTTCTTGTCCAAGAGGCATCCATAAGCCTTTCTTCGGGGCGTTAGCTAAAAACTCTCTTGCTTTTCGATTTCCTTCAGTATCCGGAATACATTCTTCTGGTTGTTCCTCGTGCTCTTTCACAATTCCTGGAGGAGCTTGTTCATAACTAAATTTATAGAATAACAATAGAATAACATTTGCACTGCAAATGCAAACCAAAACATCCTCAATCATGAGGGCACCTTGACTCAGACAACTAAATGTTTTTTCTGTGCCTCCATAGTGTAGCTTCCATATAAACCAAAATAAAATGTAATTATATTTTCTGCTATAGTAAATCGAACTGAATATGGAGCTATACCAACATAAATTTGATCGATTAAGCTAATAAACATGCTTATCTTCAAAACACAAAAAGCTACTAGGTATATATACCGTATATATATTGAGTTGTTTTTTAAAAAGGAACTTTAGATTGGACCATAATCCTGAAAATCTTGGATACCTTTTCTTTTTCAGATGACTTAACTTTATTTCATCACATTATCATCACAGCGAAAACAATACATGTCAACATAGCAAGGGTCTCGAAAAAGTGGGGGGTTGTAGGTTTTATGCTGCTTACAAATTAATGAGAAAGAAATACAGGAAAAACGTTGCCGACCATCCGGCACAAGTGGCTTAAAACCTGCAAGAGCCAAAAGTGGAAGCGACAAAACGCAAACGTTAAAACTGGTACTGTTACCTACACTTTATTAAAGGCTGTGGCTATATTTACACTATATAGTGTAATAATAGCATCAATAGTGTTGCCAGATAAAGAATTCTGCGCTAATCTGAGAAAAGTTTAAAGCTGTTGAAAACAAAATCTTGTATTTTGGAAATTTTTTTTAGTCCTGGACTCCTGGGCAAAGATCAAAACCCTAATCTTATTCCTAACTCTAACCCTTACCGTACCTTAACCCTTCCTTACTTTAATCCTAACTCTGGCAACACCTGATTGTAACCATGGCATTAAGTGTGGAAAAATAGCCACTTCCTTTATTAAACAATCTCAATATTAACACATAAAAAATAAAACAATAAATACCACTATTAATGCGGTAGGCCTACTATAAAAAAGTGTTCAATGCCAAGCAGAGCGAATGTGGTTACTAATCTATTTGAATAACAGAAAAAGAACCTTCTGGCGATTCCAACAAGAGTGAAACAGCCTGTTGAGGTTTTTAGTGAATAGCCAACCCGGTACCGTACCGTAGTAGTTCTGTATTTGATACAAAAACAAATGTCAATCAATACTTACAAAGTTTCAATATGCTTTATTCTTTCAATAATAGCCTTTTCCATGCTGGTGGTTCGAAAATTTACTGATGTAAACCAGAAGCTGATCTTACACAAAACCAAAAGTAGTTACGAGAGTGTTCCACTTCTGTGCTCTTTCTGTTTTCCCAGTCTGACCTGACGTCAAACAATGGATTCAGTCATTTCAGATAGGGTGAAATTTTGATGTCCACAATTGATTGATTGATTAATTGAATCTTTATCCTCGGACTGGGAAAGCTTCTTGCAGAGCTTAATCCTGGCAGTTTCGCATATTTGTAGAGGCTTTGAATCACTGACGCAGGCCCGGTCACCGAGATTGGCAGAGTGAAGTTACCGATTGTTGAAATCTTGTTGCAGGGGAATTATTCCATTCATTAGATGCCGCTGAATGGAGAGCAGTCCTTAACGTGCGTTGCTCAAGCACATGCCCTGAGAGTCGAACCAGCGCCACCATCTTGAAGCTTCTTCGTTCCAGAAGTGACGCGCTAACCAATTGAGCTATCGAATGCAATCGAGCAGCTTTAGATTAGGTTTTACTGAAAGCTGCTGTTTGAGTTCCATTGCAAAAATTCGATTGCTTTTATATTCCCTTAATCCTGAAAGTTTGGTATGTTTGTGGAGGAGGAGGAGAGGTTGTTGAAGCTTTGATTGATTGGATCTTTATCCTCGGACTGTGAAAGCTTCTTGCAGAGCTTAATCCTGGCAGTTTCTCGTATTTGTAGAGGCTTTGAATCACTAACACAGACCCGGTCACCGCAATTGACAAAGTGAGTTTCCGATTGTTGAAGTTTTGCGGCCGGGGAATTATTCCATCTATTAGATGCTGCTGAATAGAGAGCAGTCCTTAACGTGCGTTGCCCAAGCGCACACCTCGAGAGTCGAACCAGCGCCGCTTGATCTTGAAGTTTCTTTATTCCAGAAACCACGCGCTCGTTGCGCTAACCAACCGAGTTATCGAGGCATTGATACAGGCCATGTCAGTGTGATTAACAAAGAGAAGTTTTAGCTAGTTAAAGTTTTTTTTTGTGAATTAATTCATTCGTTGGGTGCCTCTGTATGGAGAGCTATTAAAAATGTGTCGCTCTAGCACACACCTCAAAATTCGAATAAACGCTGCTTAATTTTCATGCTCAAAAGTCAAAAGTTTAACTATTTGATCTTTTAGAATAGACTGTCACAAACAGGGCGGAAGCTAACCTCGGTGACATTTTGGTCTTTCGCTGCCATTGTTTTTCTGCAAATTGTTTCTGTTTTATTGTATTTTGTATGCCGGAAGCACTAATAAAAACAAAAGACAGAACTAAATGGACGAAGTTTATATGGGAGATCACAGCTGATCAAACATGATCAATCTGTTGAAGAAGAATAATTGTGTATTTTCGCCAACAAAACAAACAAACGGAACTGCAGCCACTGTGAAAAATTTATCTGGCAACCTTGATTTATACCGTTTGCTTTCAAAGTAATAAGTTTGAATCAACAAGTGAATAAAAAAAAATATAAAAAAAGTAAAAAAATAGTATCATTGGCCAATCCTGTAGATGTTTGCTGGTACACCCCTTCATTTTCTTTGAATTAATAAGTTTGAGTTGGTTAAAAAAAGTAAATTATCAGCCAAGTATTGAAACTTGTATGTTTTGTTGGTAAAGCTTTCGCCACCGTGAAGACCGTTTGTATTTGGACAGGATACCGTACTGAAGAAGAGCTTTATCAATAAATTATACAGGTTTCGAGACTTGGCAGATTGTATTTACTTGTTATGTACGGTGGGCTAGGTTATAACCGTACTATTGCATCTTAGATGAATATTATGATGATTATTAAATACATAAAATAAATCAACATTAGGTTATAACTTATTGCAAAACTGTGTTGTATTAATGCAGGTTGTTGAACTCTTCACATTTGATCTAGTTTATTTAGAAATTGTTTTTTAACATAGTGTCATCATGAGTCTTTCTTTAAGGTAATAATCTTTTATATATTGTGGTAATAAAGATCATATTAATACAATTTTTGGAGATAACATTGTTGAACTATAAACAGATAAAACCAAGCAACAATACATCATTTAACAAAATATGCAAAACTAAATCAAAATTAGCAAACAATGTCGGCTATATTGATTGAATCTTTATCCTCGGACTGGGAAAGCTTCTTGCAGAGCTTAATCCTGGCAGTTTCGCATACTTGTAGAGGCTTTGAATCACTGACGCAGGCCCGGTCACCGTTAAAACTGGTATCGGCACTCGTCAGGAGGACCTAAGATTGAAACTGCCTTTTGGTATTGTATTGTTTCATCAGTTTTCGTGACCGAATCTTCAGCCTGATCAGACCGTCACGTCTGTTGAAGCCAGCTACTGCTGATGAAGCTTCGGTTACAAGCTTTATGTGGCGCTCCACAGCTTAATTGTGGCATGGGTTGCGCATAATGAGCTTTTCTTCTCTGATTTTTTCGATGTTGCAGTTACTCAGGTGTCGAATTTCTGGTGGTTCGTTGGTTTGGTCAGACTTTAAGTTCACAAGTTTGTAGTAAGATTTAGCATGATTGAATTTTCTCACATGGACAGAAGCTACGGATTCTTCCCTAATCCCCATCGGATGGCTCGTTTTGGACTGGTGCTGCTTCGCTTTCAGGCACTTCATTTTCGATTGAAAATTATTCAATGACCCCTCTCAAACTAAGAATTTTGTTCACAGCTAAATGACAAACTGTCTCATCTGCCAACATCTCCAAGAGAATGTTTTCTTGGTGCGCAAAGAATGCATTTTGCTTAAGGACATCCAGTGCAATCTTCTTGACTTTATTGTTCGGAAATTTGACGACTCTTTGTAGCATGTTAATGAAGTTTTTTGATCCATCTGTGATCGCGTGGTAGTGCTTGATTTCAAACCATGCCGGAAGGTAAACTCTAATGCAAAATTCTACGATTGTTGTCAATGTTGTGGTTGGTCGTTGTACAGAAACATAGAAACGGGGTAGCCTATGCGACAGGCCACAGTCAGCCACCTTGCATGGGAAAGTCCTCCAACTTCGAGAAGCTCGAGATCTTCATCAACAGTGCCCAACATTACGGCCATGCAAATTCTGTACCCATAATATTCGTCATTTAGCTGTGAACAAAATCCTTAGTTTGAGGGGGGTCATTGAACAATTTTCAATCGAAAATGTAGTGCCTGAAAGCGAAGCAGCACCAGTCCAAAACGAGCCATCCGATGGGGAAGAATCCGTAGCTTCTGTCCATGTGAGAAAATTCAATCAAGCTAAATCTTACTACAAACTTGCGAACTTAAATTCTGACCAAACCACCAGAAATTCGACACCTGAGTAACTGCGACGTCGAAAAAATCAGAGAAGAAAAGCTCATTATTCGCCACCCATGCCACAATCAAACTGTGGAGCGCCACATAAAGCTTGTAACCGAAGCTTTATCAGCAATAGCTGGCTTCAACAGACGTGACGGTCTGATCAGGCTAAAGATTTGGTCACGAAAACTGATGAAGCAATACAATACCAAAAAGCAATTTCAATCTTGGGTCCTCCTGACGAGTGCCGATAACATTTCCCCCTGCATAAAACTGGCATTTAACGTCTGTCGTCTAGGCTGTTATAATATTATGAAACCCAATTTTGTATTTGTTTGTTGTTACCATCCTGTGCTTGTGCTTGCTCTAAAACCACTCAAATGTGTGTTTCATTGGTTAGAGATATATCATACTCATTATGGTGCCGTTAAACTGTGCATAATGCTATGTGTTATTCATATTTGACCTGAAAATTACATTTTGTGATAATAACCATATATATATCTAGTGAAATTTCGAAAAAAACTTCTTTTGAGACAGATGGGAAAGTGCACATTCTGCTTCTTTTGGCATCAAAATTAGCTCTCTAGCATCACCGCTTACAGAGTTATGGCATTTTTATGGGATTTGACCCCGCATGACCTTTGCGTCAAGGTTGTCACCTGAGTATTCGAGGCAACTTCCCAAAACCACTTTTAAACTTAGGTTTGGGACCAAAAGCAACTATTGAGAGGGGACGTTTTTTGAATTAGTGATTTTTATTTTTTTCACTCCACCCTAATCGGAATTATCAGATGCTGTATCGGAGAATGAGGTTGTCGCGTTGTCACTGGAATACTTGAAGATGCAAAACTGCCCGTTCATGAACGCGCGATGCCATATGATCGGAAGCATTATTTTTCTTTACTGCCGAAGAACCGTTTATCCAATTTCGTACTACTGTACTTTTTTTTATCTTGACCCTGTAGCTTTTGCTTTTCTAATTCCGATTTGTTTCCATCATAAAATCCTTCACAAATTTTGCAAAATACCACCCTAACTTTTCCTTTTGTTCCCTCTGTTTGATAACTTAAAGCAGGTAAATTCCACTTTTTAACTGTATCTTCTTTCACCATGATTTATATTCGCAACGACATTGGTAAACAATAAGCATTAGATGAAAGAATAACTTTTGCGTAACAATTAAGTCAGTATTTACAAGGTTGCAAACATCTTACAGTTCACAAGAGCATTGTCAGCGCATAAAATAGCTTGCGTAATGCTCTGGGGCCTGGGCTACCGCCGTGTGACACAATGAAGAAGCGCATAAAATTTTGTTTGATTAAAGTATACGGCAATTGCTGCCGCAATCCAAGGTTTGTTGATGTGGCGAATGTTTTTGCTGTCGTATATGGAAGCTAATTTCGAGGGCTGAACATGTGTATCACCAAAAACGTTTACAAATTTCAGTTTACATATTATATATCATATATATAATATGTTAAACGCTGTATTGTTGCTCGGTTTTATATGTTTACAAGGGTATCTTATGTGTAGCAAACCTTGCACATTGATGGCTATGAGTTCTTTTTAAACCTAAGTCCCAAGCATAACCTTAGCTTTATTAGTTAGGCTATATATATATACCTTTAATCTATAAAAAAAATTATCTGCTGAGGAAGCCTCAATGCTGCCACAATAGGAACTATTTGCAATCACCAATATAGCCTAGCTTACCTACGTATTCTATGTAGGCTGAAAAGGCCTCATAGCTATCAATTCAACTGTGCAAAGTTTGTGACATTTAAAGACGCCTGTTTATAATTGTATAATATAAATGATAAAATTGATGCTTTGGACTATAAATTTGGTGATAGATAGGTATGTGTGTGATACTAAATTCTGTCAAATTGGAAACATTTGAAGCGTTTAATTTGTTTTATTTGAAACAGTGCAATTGTTTCAATATTCCATCCCTGTGATGCTAACACCAACATTGAGGTCTGTGCTATGTATCAAAACAATCTTAGTTTATCAAGTTATAAGAAAATTGTATATATATATATATATATAATATAAAATACAGTAGTACCAATTAATTTTTGTTAACTGCAGAGGGGAACTTGGTCATGAAAAATCGAAAAGAAAGAAAAGACGAGAACTAACCAATGAACAAAAGCAAGAAATAAAAGAAGCTTTTGAATTGTTTGACACTGATAAGGACCAAAAAATTGACTACCATGAACTGAAGGTAAAGTAGGCTATTTGCCTTAAATAAAACTAAATACCTAGTCCAATGAAATGCTATTGAAATTCAATGACTTTGCATGTTTTTCTATAATGACGTTTAGACACATTACAATACATTAAATGAGGATCGCATCACATATGAAACTGGATGTTAAGGATTTTTTGGGAGTAGCAACTTTTTTTTTCTGGTTTGCATTGAGCAGTCATTTTGTAATGTTAATAATATTTGTGGTATGGTACTATATGATATAGGTACTGTATAACATATTGTTTTTCATTTACCTGATGTATAGGCTATTTAATATTTAGTAACAATAATGGATACAGTTTAAAACATTTGATTTTTAATGTACTATGGTTTACTTCACAGTAAGCCACTAAGATGCACTGAATGGCAAACATTATACATGTGAGTAATGCTCGGTTTGTTTGTAAAGACAGCTTTTGAAGAAAATCAATTCTTATGAATTGTTTTCCTCAGGTGGCCATGAGAGCACTCGGGTTTGACGTCAAAAAAGCTGATGTGCTGAAAGTACTACGTGACTATGACAGAGAAGGCACTGGCACCATAAGCTATGAAGACTACAATGACGTCAGTGAGTCACTATCCATTAATGGTTTGCATTGTTTTAGTAAAAGAAAAAAAAAAAAATTTGAAAACAGTTTTAAAAGCATAGTTGGGAAATGAAATAAATGACCTCATATACTGTAGACACCAAAACAGCTTCCACCCAATTGAAAAGATAATAATTAATTAATTAGTCGAGTGAGTGCAAAGTATCTGTATTGTCTTGCTTACACAAATGAACACATTGTTACTGATAGTCAATAATGCATTATTACGCGTTATTCCACAATCCACACCCGGTGACACTGAAACTACCATTGGATTTCGTGATTTGAATAAATGAAAATAATCTTCTTTGCAGTGACGGAGTGGATGTTGGAAAGGGACCCACAAGAAGAGCTGGCAAAGGCCTTTAAACTATTCGACGATGATGACACAGGAAAAATATCGGTCTGTGTCGCAATATTAGCCTTCTTTCATTACATGCACTTCGTCAGTATTCTGATTTCATGAGTTAAAAAAGGAAACTGAATTTTGCATTTTTAATGACTATCTCACCAGATGGCATAAGAGGTTATAACCATGCCTACCAGTAAAAATGGAAAATATTAATTTTTAATCAACCTCGTCATATTAGAAGCATTGCAATTCAAGTCATAACTTAAGGTTCTATGAGCTAATCCAGCATTAGAATAAAGTGTTTGAATTATGAGTATTGAGGTACTTAAATTTTGCGTTAGATTCTAAAAGCACTAGCTGATGTAGTTATGTTATCTAATATATATTTATTGCACTTTAACCAAGTGTTGGACCTAGAATAACACGTTGCTTCATCTGCGTTTCGAACAGGTCCGTAATCTCCGTAGAGTCGCTCGCGACCTCGGAGAAACGATGTCAGAAGACGAAATACGCGCCATGATCGATGAATTTGACACTGATGGCGACGGTGAAAGTGAGTTTTCTGTTTTACAAGGTTTTGCATTCCCGTTTAATTTAAGAACTTTTATTGGTCCAATATTAAAACCGCTAGAAAGAAGCCTCTCAGCATAGGGATTTCGAGGAATTTAATTTGGAAAAGTCCAAACCCTGCTAATAACGATTCGAAGGTGTACAAGCAAGTACGTCATGACATGAAGTATGCATTTCTTATCAAGCTACTAGTACTTGTAATTTTGCTGCTTCTGTGGCATTGGGTACCACTCTTGTTAGGCCAATCGCAATGCTAGGTTTTCGATTACCCAATCAAAAAGGTCTCAAACATGCTTTTGACTCTTTTGTATTACAAAATTTAGCTCTTTGCATTGGTCGTCAGTTCGCGTAAGTCGTCACTTTTTCTGTTCCCCCTGGCGTAACGAGTTATCCAAGTTCTACTGTACTTACCTATGTTCACCTGTTACAGTATTGTAATCAACTTTCTTTTTTCTTTCTAGTTAACATCGAAGAATTCATTGCTATCATGACAGGAGACACGTAATTCTGACGTGATTTGGTTTAAATGAAGTTTGAGTATCTGCTGTGGTCTACGTCACTTTCACATCACACAAACTCCTGTTCGACTCCTGGCGTGGTTGATATTTTCTTGCCGTTCTCCAACCCATGAAGACCACATTTTTGACACTGGTTCAGCTTCATGCTTAAGAGGTTTTATCGGATGAACAAGTTCAAAAATTGGAATGAAATGTTTATCTCCGCATAGATACGTTAGTTCGAAACAGTGTAACATTTTTTCTTAAGGCTATTGCGCCGGTTTAGAACCGTTTGGATTAAAATCATACACTTCTTATATTCCATGGAAGGCCCGAAAGCTGTTTTCATAATGGTGGATTGTCCTTTTTTTTGTTAGATTGATTACACTGATAAAGTGAAAATGCATTAATAAAACATGTTATTGCATTTTGGCTTCATTCACCAGATATCTGAGACATATTAACTTATTTGTGACTTTGTCGAAGTGTGTGTGTGTGCACTTTTGTGTGCCATGTAGCTGTAGATTCATTCTCTTTATGTGTTCTGTGCATTGGAAGCCGCTTTGGAAGGGAAAGTCGTCAAGTCTAAAACTTTGCAAAGCAATCAATTCAAAACACACATTGTGTAACTGGTGTGTGACGGCTCTAACCATCTTTTTAAGTTGCTTTTTTTACACGTTGTCTGTAGCTGTGTTGTTTCAAGTGTTTTGAAAACATTTGAAAAAGAATACGCCCCTGATTGGCACTCGGCGTCTCTCTTGATTGAACAATTAGATTGTATTAAAATATTTACTTATCCGCATTTGCAAAGATTTAAAGAAATTTTCTTGATGGTGTAAAACTAAAACGTAATAGGTTTTGTTTATGTTTGCTCGTTTTGTATAAGTGTGAGTTGTGACCAAAAATATGTTGTATAATGGTCAATGCTTGTCCCCACGCAAAATTTGATTTAAATAACGGCTTACTTTTGCTGTAACACGCGCTGGTGTGTGCAATGTGCATAGAAATAAAAAAATAAACAAGATTGAAAAAACTTTAACTTGCTTTCTGTCAAACGTCGTATGTTGGACTTTGGTAGTTCTTAAACTCAGGTCTTCAATCGTTATTTGAGCTTGCTGCTTGCCAAATCATTCCAAAGGTTCATCCAAGTTCTTTGCTCTTCAATCATAGCTTTTCTACATACTCCCAGATATAAGAACGTCATAGATAAAGTGATACTTTCACTAGTATTGTTGACATTTTGGTGGACCCACGAGTTACACATTACATCGTTTCGTCAACAATTGATGTTGTTATTATTTTTTATGTTTTTTATTATTTGTCAACAATCAACGAACTCGTGTTGATTAGGTGTATCGTTCGCGTTATAGCTATTGTTGTGTGTCACACCTACAGTCCACCCACGTACTAAATGGTTGAATTAGGCTGTAGTGTTGAAGGTTGCTAAATAACTTTTGCGTCTGAAGTTCTTAGTTTATCACTCATAAACAAGCTTATTTTTTTCAATTTTTATCCTATTTTTGACCAACAAGAAGTGACAGTAGACGGTCAAAATATCATCACTTACTCATCTAGTAGCATTGGCAGGGCAAGGGTTACTTTTGCCCCCCCCAGCACGAGATACTTTTACGTGCCCGTAACTTTCCCAAAGGCCCGTGGAACTTGAATACACCACCACGTATGCTTTGGATGTAATGTGGAAGTGCCTTGGGACCCAAGAAGCTTATTGGTACCGGAACCAAAACATCCTCTCAACCGCTGTACACACATCTATGTTCAACTTCTTGTATATTATCTCATTGAGTGTACACCCCTGCTCCGTTTATTCCTTTGTCTATGCACCTTTCAATTGTTTCCTATCTGGCGACGTTGAGTTGATACATGGGTTGATTTCCAGCCATTAAAATCCATCTTTTTTTATATTGTAGATTTTTAAAAAGACGGCTTTTATTGGCTGGGTTATGTGAACTGCTTTGTCGCGTCCTCAGTAGATGTATGGAGATCACGACTGTAACCAGCTGCTTTTACACTGGATGACTTTGACACGGTTAACTTGGCGGTTGGGTAGCCCCAGCACAACCCGTTCCTGCATGATCGTAAAGTATTCGCTCAGTCAGCAAACCAGTCGTTTTTACGTTGATACAATATGTGGAGATGTTAAATCGATAAAAAAAAAGACGACGACTGATTTATCGACTGATCAGTAGAATTATTTTATGTTTGATAGTGTGTATGGGTTTTGCAGTGTAGCCTGTGAGTTTTGTTTGCGAAGTGTGTTTTTTTTTTTTTATTAAAATGTTAACCAACAAACCGATGGCCGTTTACATCGACAACGCAGCCCATTGAGCACCACACTTTTTAGACGAAGAATTGGCAAGATGAAGAAACATCTTTCGGGGTATGCGCTCGAACAACGCTTTTTAAAGGACTGTTCAGCTGCTTCCAGTGAATAATTTAAAGACAACAACACTTCAGCAAAATCCTCACTCTGTCAACCTCGGTGACCGGGCTGCGTCAGTGGTTCAAAGCCTTTACACGTATGCAAAATTGAATTAACCTCTCAAAAAAAAGTTTTCTCTGTCCGAGGATAGAAGTTTCCACTATCTGGATCCAAACCATAATCAGGTTTTGATGTTCTCAATTGAGATTGAGTCCAGTTAGTTTCGCTGTCGACGTGTTTCTGTGTATACTCATTGTATGTGCGATCATCACCGGGAATTAGAAGACGGAGTAGTTTGCGGTACATCGCTTCAGCGCATTTATTAATTATTTTTACCGAGTGAGCATCACAATATGGCAACTAAATAGCAACAGAAGAAGGTTATTTGCATTATACAAAATATCTCATTCAACGTTCACGTTTTGTAAACGTGACAACGTTACATTTGTACGTCTAATCCGCAAAATTACATTGTCACCTTTATGCTATTTTTGATCATATAAGACTGCACTAAGCTTAAGAAATAGAAACCGTTTTTTTTTTTTTGGTCAGTTTAGTCAACTTTATACTTTTGTCCCTACTATTCGCTAAGGATAAAATAGCTTATACTATTTAATGAAAAATGTGAATTATTTTCATTCAATCTGCTTAAAGAATTCAGCGCATGCCATGGATTCGCAAAATACAGGGTGACCCAAAAAGATTCGTACCCATAAAAATTTTAATTGTGACTTTGGTTGAAAAGCTATTTACTTCAAATTACAACCACACATTATTCAGTTTATGGAAGACCATTGACCAGAGTTTTAGCTTTTTCTGTCAATTTTTAGTCAATTTATGGCTTTCCCAAGATGTGTTCCAAATGTGAAAAAATCGAATAAAACATGGGTACGCATCTTTTTGGGTCACCCTGTATATGGCACTGGACAATCCGGGTATTGTTAGACTCCAACTTTGTTGCAATAACAAAGGTTTGTAATTAGTTAGAGCAGTTAGATATTGTCGCTTAGCTGGGACAGGGGCGAACCCAGCAAGTAGCCTTTGAAGGGAGAGGCGATTTCAACAAACACAATTATGTGTAAGTCTACGTTATGCCGGCCTTGCAAGTACACCGTAAATATAGTTACTTTTTTGTGTTCTAGAAGTGACGATAGCCCTCTTTAGAAATGCCACTAAGCTTGGAAAGGCTATTTCTATAAAACGATTTTATTTGTGAAATAATCTTGTTAGCCTAGCCAGGGGCGAGTTTAACTTATGGAGGGCCCGGAGCACTTTTAGATCGGAGGGCACCGATGAAAAAATTTCTTTCGCGTCGAAAGCGCGAAAGATTTTGCTATGTATCTTTAAAGTCACCCACACCGTTGTTAATGCCTGTTACGCCAAGCTCAGTCGCAATTTTCTGACTAAAAAGTAACCTTGAAAGAAAAAGGAGGCATTTTACAGAAACTTCAAAGGCTGAGAAAATAATAATAACAACACAAAATCACATTTTTTCCACGTCGAGGGACCGTTCAAAAAGAGGGCTCGGGGCAACTGCACCCTCTTCCCTCACTAAGTCAGGGCCTGAGCCTACCCAGAGCGCGCAATCGATAACTTTTGTTTTGCTTGTCTCTTTGAACCACCCTGTAAAGTGCAAAAGATATGGACTTTTGTAAAAGCTACAGCATCATAATATAACCCATGAAATGCTTTGTTCTTTCGTTCAGGATATGCGTAGCTGCGATACAATAAAGAATACAATCATACCCGTTTTGTTCCATTTCCGTTTTGTGCGGAGATCTTGTTATCTCAGCAAATGGTGTCCCGCTTTGAGCTACTGGTATCATAGAAGGAGTCTTGACGCGATATATTGGTAAAATTTAGCTTGATCGAGCGTACCTTCCCATAGAGAAAAATCTGTCATTTTTACATCTGCAGACGTTGAATAAATGAAAAAATGAGGGTTTAATCAAAAAATAAAGAGCCCAAAATGTAGATACCAAACTCATGTTCAGCAAACAAACGTTTCGAAAATATATCACTGAAAATTTTTTGAAAAGTTTTGAAAGATATACCACTGAAGATGAAGACAGTATAGTTTTCGAAACGTTTATTTGCTGAACATGAGTTTGGGTATCTACATTTTGGTCTCTTTATTTTTTGGTTAGATTAACTAGGTGTTCCAACCATTTTGCTGCTAAATGAGGGTTTTCTGCTGATTATGTTGCTTCTTGTTACATGTCATGACAAAAGTGGCAGCTACAAAATTTAAGTTTTGAAAGTGTGGAAAGAATCCCACTATCTAATGATTTATGAATCAAAGTTATTCGTTGATTATTGTTCATTTTGTGGCAATGATTTTCAACGCAGGTGTAGTAGCTAAGAGGAACAACAGTAGGCTACTCTAAATTTATTTATTTGTCAACAATTAGGTAACTTTGCTGAAAAGTTTCAAAAACCATTCATCTTTTTGTTAATTTCATTTAACTATGTTTGATTTCTTTTTTGCATAATCTAAATTGTTCATCAAAAAGCAAAACTTGACATGTTTTACTAAAAACATACATGATTTTGTTAGTAAAATTTGGAAAATTACCAGGAAAATTTGATAACCATTTCAAAAAAGCAGCTTTTTTTACCAGCATCATTACAATTTTGTTTAGTTACTTAGCCTACTGTAGTTAAAAAATAAAGATGGTGATCTACGTGTATGTATAAGGCCAATAAAAAACGCATTTAATACATATAAATTTCAAACTGAGGTATACTTTTTATTAATTTATATGTGTTTATTTACATCAAAGCAATAGGTCCATATTCACAACACACAAACCAGAAGAAGTTTCAAAGTGTTTGAACAAGAATATTTATATGCTCAATCGCTTACGGCTACAAAATTTTATGTATAATTTATCGTAAAGATAGATATTTAGGCTTAAGCGATCCATCTTAGGCAAAAATTATTTGGCAAATCCCAAAAATTACCTTAATAAAATCAGGAAAGAATAAAGTCTTACAATTTGGTGAAAATAATGATCATCAAAGCGTGACAATTCAGAACATTTTACAAAAATGTGAAGGGCACGTGAACAACGCTCCCTTTCGTTCCGCTATTGAATGATAGGACAGTTCGAAACAAATATATTCTAATCAAAACAAAAAATAAATTGTTATCACATTTATAGCACTGAAAATGGTTTTCGAAACGTTTGCTAAACATGAGCTTAGTATTTACATTTTGGGCTCTCTATTTTTATGACATTAACCAGGCGTTTCAACCATTTTGCTCCATAACCTCGTTTGTTTTGAAAATGGTTTGTTTAAGAATAATAGAAGTGGTAACACTCCACTGTTTCTAAGTTTACTCAAAACAGTTGCAATTCCTAAATAATTTGTAAATTTTTTTGTAAGTTGGTAAATAGTTCAAGGCCATTAATTGTAAGATGGTTTTTCTTAGTCCTGTCGTTTTCGTTTCGGGATAACACAAAGATGAAAATTGCTTTCTCTTTTAGCAAGAAACTTTCCGTGACCGTGAATACGAAATTTATTAAAACATAGTTTGTATTTCTTGCTCTCTGTATTTTAAAATTAGTTTTTTTTGCACCTTGCCTTTCTACCACATCATGTGACCTGTTCACCACCTTTTGATGCAGTTACCTTTGATTCTCGCAGAGCCTATATCGTTGAGTTTGAGCTAGTCAGAAGTACTGCGCAGTTTTTGTTTTTTCCAGTTTGTAGGTTTAGTAAACCATTGTATTTTATTTCAGATGTAGTTAAATAGTATGTATGCTAGAAAGACATCTTGTGATGTCGAAAACGTTCGATATTTAATTTGTTGCTTAGTTTTGTCATTTGTGTTTTTATAAATGTAATAAACTTGAATATGTTCAACTTGATCACGTTTCTCGGCTTCGCGTGCATGCAATTCAGTTTTTAAAAACTCGAATAGTTCTAATTGTAATTGTAACCTAATTTCAAAAAGCTTAAAATTCTAGCTGTCCAAGATTGGTAACAAACACCCAACAACGAGTTTACTCGACTTGTTTACAAAATTGTTTTATAAAATGTTCTTCTCCCGGTTATTATTATATTTTAATACGTTGTTTTAACCTTCAATATTTCTAACATGTCAATTTTCAGAGACTTGTTGATAAAAAACATCATTGTACCATCATTGCAATGAGGTTATGTGTTATCTCCCTGGTTGTCTTGTTCGCTGTTGCTAGTGTCTCTCCTGAAACACAAAGACGTAAGTAGCCTACACTAACAATTGACACTAGTTCAATACGTTTTTTCTATTGTTTGTGCGCGAGCATTACACCCTTACTGCATTCTTAATTTAAAGAACGTTAATTTATGTTATGATAATGCATTTTGATTTGATTACAAAACAACATGAAAACTAGTAACCACTAATCATGTGAATAACTTCTTTTGTCAATAACTTGTCATTTTTACTTCCGTAGGCGCTTGGAAATTTTCATGATATTCGATATTTTATGTAGAAACCAAATTTCAGCAGCGTTTAATAACTTTTGTAAAACCTTTTTGAGTTCGTAAATTTTGATGCTACTACCCAGACAGCATAATCCGTCATTTTCACTATGATTTCTGCAGACTTTGAATCAATGTAAAAATGACGGATTTTACTGTCTCGGTAAGTCTATTGACAGTCGCAATTCCCTTGCATAACAAGTATAAAACAGCACATCAAAGAGTAGCTAATTATATTTATTTTTTATAATAAGGCTTTTGGGCTCTGTGCTTAAAAAAAGAAAACACAGCAAATCAATTTGAAGCATAGTTTGAAAGGAGGCAACCGCAAAGTTTTCGTAATTTTTGATCTTGATTTGTACTTGTTTCTAATGCATATTAATGCAAAATACGACCTTTTAAAATATGAAAGTTGTCCCGAATAATACAAATACATTCTTTCTTAGCTTGATAACTCTGGAACATCTTTTGCTACTAAAATTAAAAATTCAGTCAAAATTTCCTAGTATCAAATTTCATTGTTGTTGGCAATTTTCAGTTTTTTTAATTTCGTTCATTTCAATAACTAAAATTTAACGTAACAGTCATAGGCGTAGTCAGGGGGGGGGGGCGAAAGGGGCCATGGCCCCCCCTCCCAAATTTTCCAAGTTTGGATTCCGAAGTTGAGCCCTTTGTTAAAAATGTAGTAAAATTTGTAGAAATTTATAACGTTTTCCAAGACATCTGGCTATTAACACCCCCAGGACTTGTTTTAGACACACAGAAAGACACCAATAAATTTTGCAAATCGTAAATCGCGCAAAGTTTACGCGATTTACGTTTCTTTGAACTAATTTGTGGAAGCAATTTCTGAATGGCTTACTCTGTTGGGTTTTTGTGTAGTTGTTGAGTTTTTGCGGATAGCTGAGTTTTTGGTCTTCTCTAATTTTAGCCACAGTTTTTGCCCGTTCGTGTGTAAGAGCTACCTTTAAGTAAATAGCTGTTTATCTGCTAATAAACTTCATACAAATATTACCCAAAAAGTGTTTCCAGAAAGCGCTACAATCCATTATTTAAGTGTAATTTTTCAAAAATTTTCCGGGGGAGCATGCCCCCGGACCCCTCTAGAATACGCGTGCCTTAGGCACGCTCTAACCTCCAGCCACTTTCATTTCTTCCCCTGCTCAACCCACCAGGATACGCCACTGCACATCAAGTGGCGATGGCTTAAATCAAACACTTTATTGTTCTCTTCAATTCATCAAATATTTGGCCCCCCCCAAATTTTTTTTCTGGCTACGCCACTAGTAACAGTGATTATTGTTTTACTCTGACGACACGTCTGCTCAACTACTCAACATTGGGCATGGGCAATGACTATTGACTAATGATACAATTAACTAAAATTAATAAACAATTTTTCAGCCTCAGTGAGTATATTTCTGCTAAGTATGAATTATTTTGCGACCCGGAGTGATACATTTCGCAACCCACACTTGGGTGGTAACCCATTTGCGGACTCTTGTGTTAGCTTAAAGTTTAATCTAAAGCATAGACAAAATGATTGAAACAGTGAAGCGTCATTTTAAGAATTGCATTTCTGGTCAGTATGTTTAAATAGTTTATTGTTTGGCTGCACGGCTGATAAGCGATAGCGCTGGATATTCAAAAACGCGGTTTGGCATGAGCACGACACGGTTTGTGCGTCACACCGACGTCGCCAAAGCGTCACGCAATTTTTTGCTCCATCGTTGAACTTGAAGAAGGTAGGAAAGCTGCTTTCCCGTTTATGCACGTAATAACCACCACACAAAGCCCATATACGACAAAGCAAATTCAAAAATTCCCTCTACCATTTCGTAGTTTTTGCTTGTAAAGCCTAAGGGATAGATGAAACAGTCCACTAAGTAGGCCTATTAATAAAAAGTTATATAACACATAGGCAGTGGCGGCTCGTCGAAACAGGCTGCAGCCTACTTTCGTGAAATTGGTAAACGTAACTGTAATGTAAAACATTTTTGCAGCCTATCCATTAAAACTAGCCACGAGCCGCCACTGCACATAGGAACAGCGAATGTCAACTTACAGAGAAGTTCTACACTTATAACTAATAACGCATAACCAAGCAATAAAGTAGAAAATGAAAAATTCTCGTTATAGTTGTTAACCTCATAAAATTTCACTTCGGTTGGATACCATTGTACTACACTAGACCGATCGTTGTTGTAAGAAGCTAACCTGAAACTTTTTTGTTAAGTGACCAACCATTATCCCTTTGATGGCCAGATATGAAATATTGTACAACGGAACCGCATTAAACCATAATAATGCCATTGTTAATGCAAGAGAAAGAATAAATTGTCATGATAACCTTTAAATTTATCACAAGCAAAAAATAGTTTAACGTTTGAATATGTTGAATCAACGTAAAAAAAGGCAGATTTAGCTAGCTGGATTGTGTTTTCAGGGTATTTTGGATGTCGAGATGATCACTCAACAGGGAACTCCAGTCTTTCACTGGACTCTTGCTACAATGGTTGTGCAATGAATGATTTTAAATTTGCTGGCGCAGCAGCTCTTAATGTGGTAAATAACTATATAGCACTTTGCTTGACACTGTCATGTTTTACTTTTACTGCATGTTGTGCTATTATAGGCAGATAATACCGAGCTAAGACACGGTATCTATAACATAATGCAACAAACTGAAAATATACTATAAATTACAATTATTTTCGGCAATCTATACAATGTGTTAGCCCTTATCAAATAACATGGCCGAAAACGTTTGTAATTTGTAGTTTATTTTCACTTAATGTATTATGTTAAATAGAGTGTCGTAGCTAGATTTTATCTGTTTTATTTCAAAAAAATTACCTTTTTATCAAAAATATTTTTATTATTATTCATACTTACAAATAAACATTTTGAAACACCGATGTCTATTCATTCTACAACCGCATGTGGGAAAACGTTTTGTTTAAAATTAAGAAATAAAACAAATAAAAGAAAGCAAGTTTATCTGCAGACGTTTCCAAGGAATTCAAAGTTGTATCAATTACTGTACATAGTTTCGATTCAATTACAATACAATTACACCATCAGAATTTTTAATTGCAATATTATCCGCATACATTGTCTTGAAATGTTCAAATTACAATTACTTCAATTATAACACTGGTCAACAAAAAAAATTTTTTTCTTGTTGCAAGAGATTTTTTGATCGATTCTGAATGAGTTTTAGCCACTGATTCCAAATCTGCAATCAGATTTTTTCTGCAAGCTCTAGTTTTTATGCAATGCACCAGTGGATATTTTGAGGCTTGCAGCATTTGGTCTGAAATTTAAAACAAAATTCCAACTATTTAGTTCTAGTTACCACGGCAGTTAACCTCGATTTACAGCGATACGATGATTGGTTTTACAAATGCCAAAAAAAAGTTGATTCTTTTTGTTATATTTGTGGCATATACTCATTCCCTCGTCAGAGACGCAATATAACGCCATTCGTGAAGCAGGCCTACAAAGCTTATTTTCAAGTTCCTCTGGGAGATCAAGAGAAGAAATGGGCTCCACATATTGTCTGCCATAATTGCAAAGAAATGCTTAGAGACTGGACAAAGAAAAAACGTAACGGGTTTCCTTTTGGTGTCTCTATGGTGTGTCGTAAACCGAAGGACCACTGCACTGATTGTTACTTTTGTTTGATTAACACCAAGGGTATTGGCAGGAAAAACAGACAAAATATTTCTTATCCAAATATTCCTTCCGCTATTCGACCGGTCCTTCACTCTGAAACGTTTCCACCTCCAGTATTTAATGGTTTTGCATCCTCCGATGATGAAAAAAACAGACTCTGAGATTTACCACGGTGGTATGGAATGCGATATATACTAAGGAAGCAGATGTAGACTCAGAAGGCTTTAATTCTGAAACCATTCAGAAATTTAACTAGTCAGAACTAAATGATTTCGTACGAGACTTGGACTTATCCAAGCAAGCTGCTGAGCTTTTAGCATCAAGGCTTAGTGAAAAACACGTATTGTACCGTTCCACAAAGGTTTCGTTTTTCAGGAAACGACATGAAAGGTTTATATATGTCTTTTTTTTTCAGAGGAAAAGCAGTTAATTTACTGCAATGATATTCCAGGCCTTCTCGTCCAACTAGGAGTTTCTTCACATGATTCAAGTGAATGTCACTTATTTATAGACAGTTCTAGGCGAAGCTGTGACAGCTTTTGAAGTGTGTTCTTTTGCACAATGGTAATGCATATGGAGGAGTTCCAGTTGGTCATTCAACTGTCTTAAAAGAATCATATGATAATATTAAGCTAGTCATTGACTTGCTGAAATATCATCAGCACAATTGGATATTATGCGTTGACCTGAAAATGGTTGGTTTCTTACTTGGTCAGCAAAAAGGATACACAAAGTTTCCATGTTATCTTTGCATGTGGGACAGCAGAGCTAATGACAAGCATTGGACCCAAAAGGATTGGCCCATACGTGAAACACTTAAAGCCGGCATGCCAAACATGTTAAACGATCCGATTGTAAGTAGATACAAAATTGTTTTCCCCCTCTTCACATCAAGTTAGGGTTGATGAAACAGTTTGTGAAAGCTTTAAGCCCTGATAGCGACTGCTTCCAATATATTGTTCACACATTTCCCTCCATTTCATACGAAAAGATTAAAGGTGGTGTCTTCAATGGACCACAAATTCGAAGCCTTGTGCGAGACCAACAGTTCACCGATAAGATGAAAACCAAAGAGAGAGCAGCATGGTTGTCCTTTGTGGATGTCACTTAAAACTTTCAAGATCATGGAACTGCGTAATGCAATAAAACTCATCAAGACTGGTAAATCTCAGGGTCCGGATAAGATACCTCCTGAGTTTCTCAAGCATTGCCCTACCAATCTATTAGAATGGCTAGCTAAGTTCTATACAGCTTGCTTTCAGCAATTAAAACTCCCTAAAGTATGGCGTAAAGCTTCAGTGATGGCTATTCTCAAACCAAAAAAGCCTGCCGATGACACCAAGAGCTATAGACCAATATCTCTCCTTTGTGTCCCATTTAAACTCCTAGAACGACTGCTTCTTTTACGTCTTGAACCTATCATTGAACCTCAACTACCGAAGGAACAAGCTGGTTTCCGTCATGGACGATCTACAGTTGATCAAGTTGTGAAACTCACTGACGACATTGAAGATGCATTCGAACATCGAGAGAAAGCTGGTCTGGTACTGGTTGACCTAACTGCGGCCTATGATACGGTATGGCATCGTGGACTGACTCTCAAGCTTCTTCGTTTTATCCCTAGCCGCCACACAGTTCGATTCATTCTGGAGATGATCTCTAATAGACGCTTCACAGTTCACACCAGTGATGGACAGAGAAGTCGACCCCGCTCTTTGAAAAACGGTGTGCCTCAAGGATCAACCTTGGCACCACTGCTATTCAATATTTACATCAGCGACCTCCCCTGCACCAAGTCAAAGCAATATGGTTATGCCGACGATTTAGCCCTACTAACCACTAATAGAATCTGGTCCAATGTAGAGCACTCACTGGAGTCAGATATGAAAATAATTTCGGAATACTTGAATACGTGGAGACTGCAACTCAGTGCTACAAAGACTACCGTCAGTACTTTTCATCTCAATAATCACCAAGTCAACAGGAAATTGAAGG
This sequence comes from Aplidium turbinatum, assembly GCF_918807975.1. NCBI lineage: Eukaryota > Metazoa > Chordata > Ascidiacea > Aplousobranchia > Polyclinidae > Aplidium > Aplidium turbinatum. The sequence continues at coordinate 3,161,164 of NC_137474.1, forward strand.
TCGAAGTCAATGGTTGTCAGTTACCGTTCAAGAGTCAACCAACTTATCTCGGGGTGAAACTGGATAGGCAACTGACGTACAAGCAGCACATCCAAGGCCTGCGTGCAAAAGTAACTGCGCGCAATGGACTTTTGAGGTGCTTGGCCGGCACAACATGGGGGGCAAAACCATCTACCCTCCGCATAGGTGGCCTGGCGCTTGCCTACAGTGCCGCAGAATACGCAGCTCCGGCATGGTGTCGCAGCAAGCACACCAAAAAATTAGACGCCTGCCTGAACGAGACAATGCGCATTATTACTGGATGCTTAAAACCAACACCACAGCAATACCTTCCAGTGCTGTCAGGTATCCTACCCGCTAATGTACGCAGAGAAGCGATGGTGTCTTCGTTGGTAAATAAAGCCTGTGCTGATCCGAACCACATACTACACGATTGCGTATCCACTGTCAATGTCCCAATCATACAACGCCTACCATCACGGCGCCCTTTTGTAAGGCATGCTGCAAAACTCCAGCTCGCTGATTTCAGCACGTCAGATGCCTGGTCCGAGGAATTGAGCACTGTGCCAAAAATAAAGTCTCGCCTCGTTCTATTCGATGTCTCTCCTGCCTCTTCACTCCCACTTGGTTCTGAGCTTCAGAGAAGGGAGTGGGTGACACTGAACCGAATAAGAACGGGAGTTGGCCGCTTCAATGCTTGCTTGACACGCTGGGGCATAAGGGACTCTGCTGCTTGTCAGTGCGGTGCGACGGAGCAAACAGCTAACCACATTATCTTTGGGTGTCCCATCTATTCCCCTCCCAATGGAATAACAGGCCTCCGTACACTAGATGACTTGACGAAAAGTTGGCTCCAAGTCCTTCCATTCGGCTGACCACAAACTTTCTGCTTCATACGAACGACGACGACGACGACGACGACGACGACGACTTAAAACTTTCTTGGAAACAAAAAGGCTCACAATTACGAGGTTCTTGTGAGCAAAATGTTCTTTGTTTTCCGCGACTTAGGATGCAGAATGAGCATTAAAGTTCATTTCTTATTCAGTCATCTGGACAAATTTCCAGAAAACCGTGGAGCTGTCAGTGACGAACAAGGAGAGCGGTTCCACCAGGATCTTATGAAAGTAGAAGAACGTTACCAAGGCCGATGGAATCGACACATGATGGCAGATTACTGCTGGAGCATTAAACGAGACTGCCTCCAAAAAGCTTACAAACGCAAGAGCCTGAAACGCCAATTTTTGCCCAGCATGTAGTGTGGATTTCGCTTTCTATTTTCAACCAGTGAACTTTTCTCACAACATCAAACTTTTAAAGGAGCTTATTTATGCTTGTAATTGCAATAGGTCTGCATGCAGTGGTATGGTTACTACTGTAGTTGTGAAAATGATTCGTTTGTTATGTATATAGCCTATATAGTTCTTGAAATTTTGTTTACGACGCTTTTCGAATGATTTTGTAATGTTTTTTCAAATATTTCGGTGCATTTCTAACAGTAAGTATAGATCTAAGCTATAGACAAAACAGTTAAGCAGTTATTTCAGTCGTAAAAGATGTTTTTTTTCCTATTCATCAAAATATAATTTTTTTGAAAAATATTCAGTTTTTACTCAAAAAAGGGAAAAATCAAAATTTGCAAAAAATCTAGAGCTTCTAGACCAAAACTAACGTCATATTCAGATTCAGCACCCCAAAATTACCCAATTCCAAGTGAATTTGGAAATGCAACAAATTTATTGTTGACCAGTGTAATTAATTGCACGTTTCAATAAAAAAATTAATGTTCCGATATTTATGTTCATCAATGATTTTTGTTGTTTGATTTTATCAAAAACAGTAGACTTGCATTTGCTGAAGATTAAGATGCGAAAATTATCTGTAGGACCCAGTAAGTTCCTTTTTGCTGTATAGAAGTTATCAGACATTGCAAATAGCGTACTGTACTGTAAATGTTGAGCTAATGTTGTAGTTAGGCCTCAATGTAACCTAAATGTAAACGCAATTTAGACCAAACGTTTTTGAAATTGCAATTACATTAAACAACAAATGAAAGTCTTAATTACAACTATAATTACAATCACATGAAAATGTGCAATTAGTTACATTCAATCACAATTGCAAATTGTAATTGATCCAATTCTGTCACTGTCACAGTTGACGTCAAAACTCAATTGGTAAGAGATGGTGATATTACAAAATAACAATATCTTCAACAGGTTACTGTACGGCTGTGCTTCCCAACCAGTGGGTCACGACTCACGAGGCTACTTTAGGTAGGCCGCGACGCATTTCCAAATGTCACAAGTCACGATAAAATCGACGTGTCGTGGTATTATTACTTACCAATTACGCAAAATGTAACATATATCCAACGACTTAAATTACCTGTTGTGTCGTGTCAACCATTTCAGTACCTTCTTCCATATTGCAAAGTGTAGGTAGGTTCAGAGCCGTGTGATTACAACGGTTCAGGTGAGATGATGGTTAAGCTGAACGTTGAACAACAATTGAAGTCAGAGAGTCCATTTGTATGCTTGCCACGTGTTGAAACATGCAAAGCGAGGAGTGTCACAGCCTTCCCTCAGAAGTTGACTGATCGAAAAGAATGATTAGGATACGCGAATAAATTTATACCAGTTTATGCGATAGTGACGTCAGAATGGTTATGAGTGAGGTTTACTAGAATGGCCTCTTCTTCCTCCTGTCAATGCGGTGCCGAGGAACAGACCGCAGACCACATCATCAATGACTGTTCCATGTTCAAGCCATCTAATGGAGTGGAAGGTCTGCGTGTCATGGATGATGAAACCCGTGCGCGGACATTTTGCCGAAAGACATTTTGCAGAAACCCATTTTGCCGAAAGACATTTTGCCGAAAGGACAAATTGCCGAAAGGACTAATTGCCGAATGGACAAATTGCCGAAATAATTTGGAAAAAAATTAATTGAAGTGACACAAAGTTTCGTTGCTATGCAAGCAGTGCCTTTGAACTGGCAATTATTTTGAAGTGATACCAAGTCTCATTACTATGCAAGCAGTGCTTTTGAAATAGTAAATACTTTTCTACTGTTGTTTGCCTAAAAATGACTTTACCCACAGTTTTTGGCAATCAGTGTCAGTTTGAAGTGACGCCAAATCTCATTATTAGTGTATGTGCAGTCTCCACAGTTTTTGTACATCAGTGTTAGACGTTTATTTCACCTGTTTTTTGAAATTCAACTGAAGTCTTTTATTATTTCTGTTTGCTGCCATTTTGTGCTCCGTTTATGCCAATTTTGGAATTCATTCAGAATATTAAAGCCAACCGTAGAATTCTTCTTGAAGTTTTCGTATACGTCCTTGATAAACGCATACGTGACAGTCGTACTGGAGATGTGAAAAACGCAAAGAGTGTTCAAGTAGATAATAGTTGCGACGTTCTTCAAGGTCAGTGTTCACATCATTCTCACGCTCCTGATCCATCACGTACGGTTGTTGTGAAGACTATTTCAGCAATTCAACACCGCGCCGTTAATTCCAAAGAATTTACCAGCAACGTTATCCAGAACTGTACACAAGATTTTCCCCTGGCAGCATCTGGTAGTCTACCCAAGGTCGATACATTAGCTAAACTGTTCTGAAGAAAACGCAAGGTTGTGAACGATAGACTAAAACACGTTGTGGAGAATATCGATACATATAACACTTCTGTCAGATACTTACGCGCTGTCGCACATAATTTGTGAGTAAAATCTGTTTGTGAATGATATTTATGTGTTATTAGGTTATGATAATAGGCTACATATAATACATATTTTCGGCAATTTGTCCAATCGGCATTTAGTCCTTTCGGCAAAATGAGTTTCGACAAAATGTCCATTCGTCAAAATGTCTTTCTGCAAAATGTCTTTCGGCAAAATGTCTGGGTACCATGAAACCAAAGACTGGATGCTCTTTAGTAGCCTTCCAGTGTAGTCGGGGAACATCGTGAATCTGGGGTGGTAAAAGGATAGACCCTCGGCCCCTGAGGCTCACACGACGACGACGACGAGTGCTGCCAGTCACAATGAAGATAAATTAAAACTTGAAGGTAAAAAGTTATATAAGTGTGGGAACAGGAATGCATTGAAAAATATGACAAAGTGTTGTAATGTGAAACCGCAGTCGGTACATGATCACCATCTCAGCACCCTGCCCCATGTCATGCATTATTCCTTTTGATAACATACCAAATATTGACCAATCTACACTTAATAATGATAAACCTTACAAGGTAAATAAGCTTTTGCATTTTCAAAGCCAAAGTTATTCTGAAATCAAGGATCTATCTTCAAAGATAAATGTCTATGAAAAAAATCAACTGTTATTACTCCATGTGAACACGAGAAGCTTAGATGCTAAACTTGCAAAACTAGAATCATTGCTCACTGAAATTTTAAGGTTACCAGATATAATTGCCGTATCAGAAACCTGGCTTAATAAGAATCGTACTCAGTTTGTCCAGTTGCAAGGTACAATTTTATTTGTTCTCACAGTAGGCTGCACATGCAGACGCTAAATCAGTAGCAGGTAGAGTGGGAATGTACATAAACCATTCAATAACATATAATCAATTGGACAACTTTGGTTTAAACATAAAAGGTTGTGAAGAATTGTGGGTAAACATACCAGCAACAAATAATAAGCAATGTTTAATTGGTGTTCTATAGCAGACATCCTCAACATAAACTTGATGAATTTCAAATGAAACTCTGTGAATGTATTGACACAATAAATACCCTAAACAGGAACTACTATATATGTGGTGACATTACGTGACATTAACATTGATCTTTCAAAAAAAAGATGTTAACACATCTGTCAAAGGCTACTCCGATAAACTTCTCAGTTGTGGCTGTCAGCAACAAGTGGAGACTCCTGCCCGAGTAACCGCTAAAAGCTCAACTTTCATTAATCAATTGATCATGTTTACAGAAATGACTTACAAAATAAAATTACGTGCCATAGGCTACTTTGTAACATGACATTTCTGATCATTTTCCAATTACTATTGCAATACAGTCAATGAAACCCAATATATTAATCAAGGTGAATATCCTGACATCCTAAAAATTGCTCACGTAACTCCTATAGGCTACATAAAAATGGTTCTAAAAAACTACAGCAACTACAGACCAATATCAATCCTGTCACCTTTTGCAAAAGCATTTGAAAAATGCCTGTTTGGCCAAATGCACAAATATCTAGCAAAAAAATGCCTTGTTACACCTCATCAATTTGGTTTTAAGTCAGAGTATTCCACTTCACTTGCTGTTTCAAACATTTGTGATGACAGTTTAGCAAACCTTGACAACAAAAAACCACCTATTCGGTATTTCTTGATTTTGCTAAGGCTTTTGATACAGTCGACCATGCTATTCTCACAAAATAAAAATAAAAAAAAATAGAAAAGTATGGATTTCGAGTCCATTCCCAACAGTTGTTAAAAAGTTACATCTGCAACTGTCAACAATACACAGTTGTAAATGGTGTTTTGCCCGCTTCTAGAAAAGTTACCTGTGGAGTTCCCCAAGGCTGTCATTAGGACCTACCACATTGTCATTAGGACCTCTCCTATTTTTGTTGTATGTAAATGATCTGCCTAACCAGGGGCAGATTTAGCTGATGGGAAGCCTGGGGCGCTTTTAGATCTGGGAGCCCCGTGCAAAAAAATTATTCACGCCTACGGCGCGAAAAACCACCCCTACGTCTCCAGTAACATTAATCCAGCACGGCACAGCATTTTGCAGAAACTTCAAGGGCTGAAATAAAAAAATAAAAAAACAATAACACAAAATCCCATTTTTTCCAGGGCGGGGGAGGGGACCTTCGAAAGGGGGGGCCCAGAGCACCTGCACCCTCTGCACCCATCCCCCCCCTAAATCCGGGCCTGTGCCTAAGGCAACAAAAATTACTGTTAAATTAGTGGCTGATGACACTAATCTAATGATGGCACAAATGTGAGAATGACTTACAAAAAAAGGTGAACACAGAACTTGAAAAGGTTTTCACTTGGATGAAACTTAACCGGCTATCAATAACTTTACAGAAACAGAATACAATCATGCTTATTACAAACAAAAAACAAATAAATGATGTTAACATTAAGATTGGGTGTAAACCAATTCAGCAAAAAGATCAAATCAAGTACCTTGGTGTCTAGATTGATAATAAGTTAACGTGGAAATAACGTGACAATGACGTGACAAGAAATATTTACATTCATTATTTTAGCAAAGAGTCGACAACTCTAAAAACTTTCTAGAAAAAAAAACAGTTAGGCCTAATAAGCTATGCTGACAATGCAGTAGCGGATGTAAAAAAAATATTGCTTGGCCTCCAGAAAATTTTGTCATAATAAATAGTGTTGTTTGGGTTACTTTTTAGGCAATTTTAGAAACAATAATATTTTTTTTTATCAAGCTCCCTTATATTATTATTACCTATTAGTATGCAACCAATTTAAGTTAACTTACCATTTCAAAAAAAATTCATTCACGATCGTAAAAGGATTTCAATAATTTATTTCTTGAAAGTTGGTAGGTTATATAGCCCAGTGTGGTGTAGTATTTCAACAGTCTAGAACTTAGAAAATCTATCTGAGGTGTCCTGACCTTCGTTTCACTGATAGCATTTCCACGGCACATTTAACTTCATAACGTATCTTGATTAACAATGAAATTTGTCAATTTAATTGTTATTTAACTGGACTATTTGAGTGCGCAGTGTTTACTTTGTAATATTACATCGATTTGTTAGTTTTTGTGGGACCCAAAAAAATTTTTACTCTTATAATCTACTGTTGAAGCTATGCATATCTTATTTTGATGTCTAAATGAATAAAATGTGGTTGACGAGTAAAGAGTAAAGACGATGTCGCCGCCAATGTGCGGGTTCAACTATGGCAGGAGGGCTGGCAGCCGGACCAACATTAGCCAATATGGGGCTCACACATATGGAGAGCCTTCCTCCGGAAAGCGTAAACCGTGGAAGTATTGGCGATGCCTAAACCGCTTAAGAACTGGCATTGGCAGGTATAAAACTTTGATGAGACACTGGGGATATTCCATGGGGAGCACAAGTTGCAAATGCGGACAGGAGAAAACGATGCAACATCTACTCGAATGCCCTGACCTAAAAGCAAGGTGTTCTGCTCAGGATTTGGCCAAGTTCAACGATAGAGCAAGAGCTTGCGTGATGCTCTGGGCAGTGCCGGTCTTAGGGTATTTCGGGCCCTGTGCAAAATATGCTTTGCGGGCCCCAATGCAAAGCTATGTCTCTATGTTGAGTCTGGATGCAACCTATTTCGTCCCCTGAAAAATTCGTACCCCGATTTCGTACCGTGAAATCGTATAACAAAATCAAATTTCGACCTATTTCGTCCCCTGAAAAGATCGAGAAATTTTGAAATGTTTGCCGCAACTCCGATCAGCGACTTCGGCTATGTCGGTTTTTTTTCTCGATCTTTTCAGGGTACGAAATGTTCAGGGGACGAAATAGGTTGAATTTGTTGAGTCTCTATGTTTTCTTGTTGCTAATACCTTTGTTGAATTTTTCCATTGAAAATGACAAAATTACTGCATTTTCTGAGTAAATTGCGGGCCCCCTAATTTGCGGGCCCTGTGCGATCGCACGGTTTGCACACCCCAAAGACCGGCGCTGCTCTGGGCTACGGCCGTGTGACACACGATGAAGAGAAGCCTTCAGATGGTAAAGTAGCCTACCGGACCCCTTTCTGGGTACCAGCCCCACTTTATCTCTCTGGTGGTAAAATAGCCACTTCAGCCACCAAACAGTATAGCCTAATATAAGAATTTAGTCTAGTATAGTGATTTCCCTAACCACGAATATCAACCCGAAACACGAATTGCAAAATAAACAGGCTAATGTTTGTTTAAATTCAAAAACTGAAATGGCACAAGTAAGAAGATTGCTATCCCTATTTCTGGACTAAAAATTAGACCAAAACCACTTTTCAGATTTCAGCAAATGTTTGACCTAAACCCAAAACCTTTCCCAAATCCAATCGAAAACTTTCTGATCGTCTGCACCAACTTTGCTGTAAATTTTCTTCTGGTGAGCCTAGAACGACCAGTGAAACATAAATGGAATCGGGAAGTAATACTCTAACGCCATGAGTTAAGTAAAAGTTCAAAAAAGCAACCGCTAGATAGAGATAGTAAGTTTTGCGGATCGGGAAATTTTATTGCACAAGATTTGTTAAACGACTTGCTTAAACGACATCAATAAAAGTTTGTAGACAAACTTCATGTTCATAAAATTGTCGATGAAGGGGGACCGAAAATAAATTGGTACCGGGCCCGAGAAATCTTGTCTACGGCCCTGGTGGAAAGGAATGATTTGCTGACAGGCTAAATATTAACTCTTTATCTTGCAGCCTGCAGGCGTCCCGCCACTTATGTGCTATTGCTACGATCCAGTATCCACGCCGAATGTAGACGATTCATTTTGTAGCGCAAACTGTCCAAATGAACCAAGTTTTACTTGTGGATCAGCGGACACCAATTATGTATCTGTTTACGTTAATGGTAAGTTTGTATAAAAATTTCTTGGACTGTTTTAGATTTTATTGAATTGTAGCCTGCATAAAAATATTGATAACCCAGCAGATAAGGTGTTTGCTTTCTAACCGTGCAATTAATTCCAAGCTCTAGCAGGTTGTTGAAATAAGCACTACTTACCTCTACCCAGGGGGCCAGGGTGTAATAAGTTGGGAAGGGTTATTTTCTGAGGGAAGGGTTATTTTCTGAGGGAAGGGTAGTCGGAAGAAAAATTTAATCTCTTTCGACTAAACTGGTTTAAACTCTAAATTAAAACTGTTGAAAAAATTTTCACTCTGAAACTCTCTAAAACCAATTCTACTAAAACTGAACCAACTCTAAACTAACTAAAACTTATCTGAACTATTCTAAAACTCTCTCTAGCCTACTTTAAAACTTTAAAAACACTCGAACTCTCGAAAAAACTGGCCAATCTACTCTCTATAGCAGTGGCTTTCATCCGGGGATCCTCGAACCTCAAAAGGATCCCCAAAGTATTTTCCGAGGGTTTGTGAAAATTCTAAGTTTGCAGAATGATTGATAAATTATGACATTTAGAAATTGGCTGAGCTATGTTTGTGTATTTCAGTTGTTGTTGTTGTTGTCGTATCCAGGCTTACGCCCACCAGTTAAACAATTAGAAAGCAAGGAGAACAATCTTCGTGTCCACCTTCAGACAAGTCTTTGAGTGTCCTGCAAAAAAACACAGCACCGAAACTTATGAAACATTAGGAGACTTTAGACATTTCCATTGGGAGACGCAATATACCAAAAATTCAGATTACATTTTTTTAGGGACCGCGACCGCTTCGAAGGTACTAAAAGAATCCGCCAAGATAAAAGATTCATAACCACTTTTCTTTTGTTTAGAAGTAATGTAATGTAAGAAGCTTTCGGTAATGAGGAACTTATTTTCACATTTTTTGATGCTTGGTAGGCTATCAATTGTCTACCCTTTTCACTCATGAGACAGTTATAGTCTATGCCACAAACATTAGACACCAAGTACAAAAAGGCAACATTCGTCAGATTCGGATTCTTTTTATTTGGTTTAGCACTACAGCATGTACAAAATTGTACATGATGTACACATCAATTGATCTATAGCTACATAGATAAATACATTAAATGTGGTAGGCCTACTGGTATTAGGACGACAGCAAAAGACCACAGGGTTAACGAAGTCAGCTGCCACTCATCATCATCACTACCATAAATCTAAATGTATGAACAGCTTTTTCTGGACTGTTATTTTGACTTCAAAACCTCATAAGAAGAGCTTTTTGGTTTGACTCTTCCACTTTTGTTAAGCAGTCTTGCTTAGAAGACCGATCCCAATTTGTAATATCATAATAGGCATGTGTAATTGTGTATGTATGACAATGACATCATAAAGTTTCTTGTTCTAATTTCAGCGACATTGTTGGGAAATGCCGCAGTATCTGACTGCCATGACTTAACATACGTCAGTGAGCTTGAGGAATGTCGAACCAGCCTGGCTGCACAGTTTGACGTCATTGAAAGAATGACAATCCTCAACGAAACTCTAATGATGTTCTTCTACATGGAGGCCGTTTGTACGTATTATGTTGTAATCTTTTTATGTATTAGATCAGGGCTGTTGCAAAGATACTTTGGGCCCGGTTGCCTACCAATGAGATCGTCAGGCCTTAAAACAAGACACTACAAAAAAAACGCAGTAAATCCGAAACTAAGTGGTTTCTTTAAGTTCCAGCCCCTTGGAAAGGTTATGGGCCCCTAAAATTATTTCGGTTTCGGGTCCAAAAGTACCTCTAAAACCCCATGTTTACACTACTGCATTGAATGCTTATTCTTACAAGAATAAACGGTCAATTAAACAGTCTGTTACTGTTGTCATTCAGAAAATGATATGATGGTGTTGTACCATGACTGAAAAACCTAAAATTAAATAAAATTTCAAGCCTTAAAAATTAAGTTTTGTAGCTTTTGTGGCTGATGATACGACTTTTCCTCTGGAAATTAGTCAAAGATTGTTACAGTAGGGCCCACTTAGTAAAAACTATCTGATAAATTTTAATAGTAGTTCTTACAATAATAACTAATGTTTACAAAAACAGCAAAATATTATTACTAAAAAGTCGGTTTGGTACCAAACTTAAATATTAGCCTATACAAAGAAAAGGTGGTTTACAACTCAAAGATTTTTGTCTGATACGCTTCAGAATTCTGTCTTCAGAATTTTGAACACCTCCCTGATGAAAATTTTCTGAAAAGCGTAAAACGGAAAGCTTCGATTTACGAGTCGTTTACTTCTTCCTGTAGCACGAATATTATTAAAAAACAATACTCGTAGTCAGGGCCTCTGAGAGAAATTTTCACTAGGGGTACGAAGAGTCATTCTGGGCCCCCCTCTCACTCCGAGCCCCCTTTGTCTTTGGCAAAAAGTGTGATGTTTGCTTAGGCGTATTGCACACCACACAACATTTTATTACAGAATTGGACATCTGTGCGCAATAATAGTATCAGGCTGCAATTAAACTATTATTTTGTGTTGTGCATATCATGTGATCTGACCCTCGCCAATTTCTGTATCCTGCATTACATTCGTGTGTCAGTTGTTGATGGTGCTGTAGGATACTGTTGTTGAGAGATATCGCTTATGCGGCTTATTGTACATCTTTAATGTAAAATTTTTAAATTCATTTTTTTATTTCTCTTAGATGTAGCTTATAATTATTCCTGAAGAGGACACTATGTGATGTCGAAAACGTTGGGTTTAGTAGTTTTTCATATTTTATTTGTGTGTTCAATGTTAAATCCGTTAACTGAGTGTTATATGCATCTGGTACAAGCCAAGCTCTCTTTCAAGGCTCAAACATAACATCTTGTTAAAGCATAATCAAGTTAATTATCTGACCAATCCTAACCTTTTTTCATTAACTTTTGCATTCACCACATGCCCAGCACAAGCAGAGGTGAACGAGAGAAGTCACTTTTTTTACTCCGGCTCCGGTCCTGCTCCGAAAGTATTCTCCGGCTCCTGCTCTAACTCCAAAATTCATTTTGAAGTGAAATAAGCGTGAAACTAGCTTTGTCAAATAGATTCTAAAAAACAAAAACACCCAAGGGTTTTTGCCTGGGGTTTTTCTCAAACCTGGTTTTGCTACACTATGCCCCTCCTCCCTAGGACAGGAAAATAACTAACTTTTATGATTTAATTTAGAGCGCTTTTAACAGAACATTTTTGCACGTAAAGCATTAAATTACCACTTTGGGCCCCAAATTTGCTTGCAAAGCACTCGACTTTCTGGGCCCTTTTGCTAGATTACGGACCCCCCCAGGACTAAAGAATAACAACTTTTATGCTTGAAATCAGCTGTTTAGGATGGTTTCAACCAAACATTTTTGCGCGTAAACTATAAAACCACAATTTCGGGCACCCCAACAAACACAGGCCTGGGCTCTCAAGGGTACGCCGTACCCTCCGTACCCCCCTCTCATAAGCCCTGCTCGTAGTAAAAGCTGTAGCCTGTATCTCTGTTCAGTTCAGCAAGCCATTGCCCTAGGAAGGGCTGTAGACTTGTCCGCCCAGTTAGCTCAGTGGTTACGCGCCCGGTTCAAGATCACGCGGCGCTGGTCCGACTCTTGGAGTGTGCGCTTGAGTAACACATTTCAGGACTGCTCACCATTCAGCGGCACCTAGTGAATGGAATAATTCCCCAGCAACAACACTTCAACAATCGGAAAACTTCACTCTGGCAATTTCGGTGACCGGCCCTGCGTCAAGAGCCTCTTCTCTATAAGTATGCGAAACCACCAGAAATAACCAATCAAAGCTTTGTCAGTCCGAGGATAAAGGTTCAAAACAAACAAACAAAATATCTAGAGCAGTGTGACCTACTGTTTATAATCATCAGAGAAATCGAAGGCCATAGTCAAAGGGGCGCGGCTCCGCAATCGCCGGCATGCCTTTAATTGTTTCGCTAAAGACAATACATCTCTGTAGGCTTAATGACTAGAAACTGGAATCTAATAGATTTGGATTTTTTTATTTGGTTTAGCACTACATTGAGTGTGGTGCTGGTGCTTGGACGACAGCGAAAGATCACAGGGTCAACGAAGTCAGCTGACATCCTCACACAAGTAAAAAAAAAAACTACGAGAAGAAGAGGCAATAACAATAAGAGTAGACTACAACAAAAACTAAACAATCTAACAAAGTTAGAATTATAACAGCATATAATAAATCATTCTGGTGCACTGTAAGGTCATGCTATGGGATGGCAGTCGTGGGTGATGAGATATGTCAGTTTAATAAATCTATTAATTATATTGAGCAGTTGAATCAATGATTCTCCTTTATACTTCTACCACCTGTCTGGTGTATTAATCCAAATAAATATCTCTTCTTTTTCTTTGTCGTTTTCTTTTTTTTTCCTTCTTGTTGTTCTTTTTTGCTTATGGTTATAAATTAGAGAAATAAAACAAAGTAACTTCAGCGGGTTTAACATGATGTATTACATACACAAATATAACATAATTAAAAATAAACTCTAACGTTTTCGACACGTACGTGTGTCCTCATCAGGAATTACATATCTGCAATATACATGAAAATTGTAAGGTAAATTTGACTTTGCACTATAACTGTAACTGTAGCCTATACTAACGACACTCCAGACTGAAAAGCACAAACTGAACGAGTGACAAAGGAATGAAATAACACAGGTTATAAATTATAGTTATATTTTTTTATTATGCTATTATGATTTCGTTTGTTGTTATTTTTATTTGCAATGATTATTATAATTCTAAGAAGCATACTTAGCATTGTCGGATTGCTGTTGATTCCATTGCAACGATTTAACTAGGTTTTTGAAACAAGCTGTTGAATGGTACTTTTAAACTGACATGTTGTGTTAAACATAAAATGTTATTCACTGTACTAGTACGTGCTCAGCCTTGCGCCGATAGCCAGGAAGAGCTCTCTCTTCACAATTTCTTCCCCTGGCGCTTGCTGGTTTTATTGGCTCTTTTTTTCCATAAAAATAAGAGTTAAACTGACTGATAAAAGCTGTGGTTAAATTCCCTTGTGGCATGAATTTCATTGGTTTTTACACACGATATTTAACTTCTTTGTCACTTAATTTCACAGTTTGATTAGTGACTGTATGCTATATAATGATTAGGATTTCAGTGTCAAATCGGAGTGATGTCTAAGGTGTCTAGATGTCTAATTTTTCTAAACTCTCAAAAGTATATTTTCTTGACACTGCTGCTTTTGCAGATGAACCTGACCAGTGTACAATGACGCCTAGCGGTTGTTGGATAAACCCAGACAACCCGCTTGTTAATTCTACGTGCTCGTTCAACAGCACCAACGGACATCGCACATGTGAATGTCCAGTTGGTTTCAAAGATGCAGTACCAGTGAATGCTTCACTCACATACATACCCGGAACTAACTGCACAGGTGTGTGGTAAAATACCCAAGTTATTTCTGGAGATTTTCTTTCTAAGGACTATAGTCCGCCCCGACAGCTCAGTCGGTTGAGCGTCAGACGTTACGAACAAAAGCACTGCTTGTTCCAGCGGTAGCCTAAAGATTCGACTTTTGGGGTGTGCTTGCGCAACTTGTTTCATTTTCAAGGAGTGCTCTCCATTCAGCGGTACCTTGCGAATGGAATAATTCGCAGACAACAACATTTCAACAATCGGAAACTTCACTCTGTCAATCTCTGTAACTGGCTTACGTTAAAGCCTCTAAAAATATGCAAAAATGCCAGGATTAAGTTCTCAAAGAAGCTTTCTCAGCCTCAGAATATAGATTCAATCAATCTCATACACAATGACAAAACCCATCTCATATAGTACGGAAACATCTTTTTACATTTTTCAAGAACTCATAGTTTTTAAAAATGTTTAGATGTACTGTTGCAAGAATGTAATTTTTCTATTATTTTATGTAAGTTTTCCTCGATTTATAGCGTAAAAACTAGTCCTCCTCAAATGCGCTTTCACGTTTTCTACAAAAGTTAATGCTTTTCGCGTACTTTAGATTAGAGTTTTTTGAATACTTTTTTCCGTGACTCGAGATTCAATGATGTTTAGCTGAAATTACTTTCTCGGCCTTAATCTCGCTTATCTTTGTTCTATCGTAATTGAAAGCGACTTAAATTAAATCCCGGAAATGTTGACAGTAGCTCATGGTTTGAAAAAACATTGGTTTCTTTCCATACTGGATTTAACCTTCCAGCTACAAACAATGCAGGATGAAACGCGTATTGCATATCTTCCATTGTCACCTTGAAGCTTGATATAATCAAAACAGCCCCAAAAATAATGGGGTTTTTTGTTCATTTTTAATAAAAAGTAGACGCTCATGGAATAACGCACCGGAGCTAAAAATTAAATTTTAGTGAAACAAAAGCAACTTTTTTTGGGGGCAAACATCATTTAAAATTAATTGTAATTGTATTGAAGCAAATTTTTGAAAGGAGGAAATAAAAATTTAGGGAGCGATTGCTTTTAACCCTCCCCCCATTGACTACGTCCCTGCGCTGATGTGTCTCAACTTTTGCCCGTTCGTCTCGTTGTTGAAAAGATTTATAAGTTTAAAAGGATCCATCATCTAGGAGACTAGGTGCAATCGAAAGATTCATTTTGCTGCTGTTTTCGTGACGTAATAATGAAAACAATAAAAACAGAGAGAGACTGTTCACCAGGCATTTTATAATAAAAGTAATTTGCGTTCTTCTGGTGACTATTTACTAGGTTACCTCCTGATGTTAAAGATGATAACTAGCTTTTGTATTTCCGACGTTTCGTCAGTCAGCACGACTGACTTTATCAAGGTGGCTAAAACAGGTTAACACAACCTGTTCAGCAACGATGGCACAACACAAAAACGTACTGATAAAATGAATAAAGTAAGCAGCAAGAATCAGAATTAAAACACGCAACAAGACACCTAGAGGTTAAACTGAATGCTTTATTCATTTACTTTATTCATTTTATCAGTACGTTTTTGTGTTGTGCCATCGTTGCTGAACAGGTTGTGTTAACCTGTTTTAGCCACCTTGATAAAGTCAGTCGTGCTGACTGACGAAACGTCGGAAATACAAAAGCTAGTTATCATCTTTAACATCAGGAGGTAACCTAGTAAATAGTCACCAGAAGAACGCAAATTACTTTTATAATGAAAACAATATTGGTTGCAGTAAGAGCTCGTTTTTCCAGACCCCAGATGATTAATTTTCGTCTTCTTGACTCGGTTGGAAAAGGTTGCCCGATCGACAAGATAAAAAGAATAACATTCTTTGCAAAGATTGATTTTGTAACAGATCTGTATGAAAAAGGAGATGATCTTCAACATGAAAAATTTAAGCAAAGAGATATTTCTTTACATTATAACCAACTTAATTTACAGACATCGATGAATGCATCGACAACACCACATGCACAGCCTACGAGTCATCCTGTGAAAACATGGCGGGAAGCTTCAAGTGCGTTTGTAACTATGGATTTATTGACGTCTATAACGACGGCAGTTTCTGTAACTCGTCAGTAAACGAATGTCTTCTGCCAATAGCACCTATCTGTGATGACAACGCTCTCTGCACTACGCTTGGTAAGCTGTCCAGATAATGATAGACCGGTAATAACAGTCAGTCAACTAGGCGTGGTTTAACTTTTGATAGTTACAATATTAACAAAATTTGAAGTTGATTGAAGAACACTCAACATTGATTATAAAATAATGGCTTTTCAGAATTATCATTTGTTATGTTGTCTAATGAAAGTAGGGAAAACATTTACCTCCATCAAATAAATTATATTCGGAGCTGGTTGAATAGCGCATATTGCCCTTGAGGAGTGTGGGCAAAACATTATATTACATTGCATAGTTTGGTGCTATTCATCATGTTTGACGTCATGTGTGAGGTCATGTCGTCGTTGTCCTCACACATCGTATTGACAGTTTATCGTATTGTCACATTAGTCATAGAGGGCTACATCATATTCGTTAAAAGGAAGCGAATCGTGTTGTTGGGATTAACAAATGATCCCGAATAAAATTTGCCGATGTGCACAGCTTTGAAATGTCTTTTAAAGTTTGTCACGATCAGCTAGTTGAACTTACAATTTGGGTCACTAGAAAAACTTAATCGCCTGTTGCTTCCACCAGACAGTGGAGATCCCCGCCATACTTGCACTTGTAATTCGGGCTTCAGTGGTTCAGGAGAAACTTGTACCGATGTCAACGAATGTATGGACCCCACACCACCTTGTGGGGATAATGCAACTTGTACTAACACCGAAGGAAGTTTTGAGTGTTCGTGTGATAATGGCACAATTATGGAAACGAATGGTGCTTGTACAGTACCCCCTGGTATGTTATAAAAGTCATAATACTCGTTAGTGATTGATGACGTTGAAGTTTACTACAGATCACAGCGAAAACTTATGCATTTGTTCAAGCCGCATCTAAATTAACACTGTATCAAGGTAATTGAAATCATTATATCATTATTATGTCATTATGGTTATTATTTATTGTCATCAAGATTATTATGTCATTAATTAGATTGTGCTTTGAAATTGACAGTTGGCGGGTGTTTTGTGTATTCACTGATTAGTTACCAATAATGCAAAAATACAAACTAAAACTAATGTAATAATACAAACTAAAACCTTCTCAAATAAAATTAAAGTTTGTTTCAAGATGGCGCATTGTCCGTATTGCATTGTTTGATCACGTCCTGCAGTCAATGTTAGTGAAGGCTACTCTAAAATCAGAGAGTTGCTTAACAATAGCACTTCGACTACAATCAGAGTGCTTACTTCCAAGGTCATGTATACAAATGATAAAACATACGATAAAAATGTCAAAATAGCTTTCTTTGTCCATGAACACAATTTTTTTTATATAACATGTACCTGGTACGACTAACTACCGCTTTTTTGCAGTAATTACGCCTTGCAACGGACCAGATCCAATAGAGTACGACAGAAAAGTACTATGGGGGCAATCTTGCTCTGTGGCCATCCTTCTCAATTGCACAGACAACAGTATGTGACATCATTGTAGTTAGCAGCATTTTAAAGTAAATAATCATTTTCAAGGTTTCTTAAAATAGGCCATTAGTCCTACGCTCTGCATGAACATTCTTAATACAAATCGATGAACAATAAAATCTTAGTTTCAAATTTTTTTCAAAATAGGCTTTTTGTTTTCCTTTTTCCATATTGCGCTCTAAAACTTTGCCAGAAAATAAAAGTGTTTGTTCTTGTCATTTACGGTTACACTCTGCATTCGTGCATTATCCCGAAATTTACCGGTAGCTTGTTTTGTTTGGTATTGCAACAAAGAAACTGGATTCTTTTATTCTTCCATATTGCTAAGATTGAAACAAAACACTAAAATTATTTTGAGTGTAAACCGAAATCCTTGAGGAGTTGTAACTGAAAAATCGTTACCTTACGCTACATAATATGTATTAGTAGATAGTTCTATGCCAGTGGATGCCCCGATTTTGTTCCTTCGAACTAACTAAAACAATAAATGAAAATTTAAAACAAATGATTTTTAATTTCCGAAAGAAAACATTTTCAGAAATTAAAAATCTTTTATTCGTTTTAAATTGTCTGACATTTCCAAATCAAATTTAAAACTGTGTCTGCAACATGTTTCTTTGCTAGTTATGCTCCATACGATACTTAATAAGTTGCAGTGATGTACGCGCAGTCGCGCATACAAAAAATATTGACGCCGTCACCGTAAACGCAAACGTTCGAAAAACCATACACGTATGCGTCAACGTAACTTGTAAAAAAAGTTGGCAGCGTCACTGCATACACTAGCGTAAACTCATTTTGTTTGCTAGGTGCCAAACATTCACACGGTATAAACCACTCGAAACATACAGGTTTTATTTTGAATTTCCACAAAGAAACACAAGCATCTGAAAGTGTTCATCTGACCTTTTGCTGCGTTTTGGTTTCAATATGTCTTTGCCCACTGAAAACATTCTTTCAACTGCAGCGCTGGAAGGTATCGGAGTGTTGTAGCGAAAAAAAACATTTCGCAGTTTGATAAAAAAAAATACAAACAACAGCTAAGACATTAAAAGGTATACGTTGACGCTATACGCTAAAAAACCGCGAAAACTTTACGGCGTCCCCTCAAGCGACAACTATCCAAAAAAAATGTGGCTGTAAGCGTTATCGTAAACAAAAAGTCTACGCCAAAAGTCTACGGCGTAGAAGTTGCGGCATAACGTACATCTCTGATAATTTGATGTGCACCTTCCTTCTCCGAAATGTCAAGATGTTTCAATACATCCAATTTGGCTTGTTATAGTTCTGATGAGCTTAAATCAAAATAGTGTTAGTAGATTTATAGATGGCAGTAACGGTAAGAAAAAAAACGTCTACGGTATGTATTAACAATATTGATATATTCATCATCGTTTAAAGGTGGCAACTTCGATAATGGAGAGAGACTTGAAATTGAAAGTACGACCAACGCTGAATGCGTCAACGACCAACTGGTCTCAACTTTGCCTTCTGACTATCTTGTTGAAAACCGAGGCTCCTTTACCGGCAACAGAGGAAGGGTTTTGTTGAATGCTCAAGTAGCATGTACAGGCGATGAATTTAGCATCAAGTAAAGTGATAGTTACAAACATCAAGTTTTGAAACGTTTTCTTACAAACAATATGACAGAGCAGATGTTTTCAACACTCTTTTATCCCTTAGCCTATCAAAAACAGTAGCAGCAGATTTCGGTTGGCCTATTCGAAGGTGAACCATTCATAGGGACAGAGTTGCTTGTTTGAGTTACAACTGGTAAACGCTCTAACTACAGTAGTAACAACAATCCATAAAAAAATACAGAATAGGACAGTTCACCAAACATTTAAATTATAAATTAATTTCTTGCGTCCTTCAGGCGACCGTAAACTATCATTTCCACATCTTATAATAATCTAGTTTGCAGTCACCGGAGTCCGGGAGAACGCAAGAAATTAATTTATAACCATCCATAACATATAAGTTCTGGGGTGCTGAGTGTTTTAAACGTATTCAACTATTCTCAGCATTTGAATTTACCTAATTTTAATAAAAACAGTGCAATTAAAGATCATTTGGAAAAGATAGAAGATTTGGAAAAATTAGCACTATTGGGGATGATATAGGGAAAAAGAAGCAGAGGTCGACAAAGATTAACTTATTTAGGGCTACCATACGTCCACTTTTAAGAGGATTTGTCCTTTTTTTTCAAGAAAAATGAACTGTCTTCCGAGGACAATAAAAAAATGCTCAAATGTCCTCTTTTTGACAGTTTGGGTTTTCTTGCTTATATTTTCAACCGGATTATGTAGCTTGATGACGTTTCAGCGACAGCTTGTAGGCTATTTGTTTTCTAAACATTTTGTGTAGGCTACCAATATAACATGCTGATTTATAAATTCTAGAAGAAATTGACACATTTTATGGAACTGTTGTTGAATGTTCTTAGCCTGGTTCACTGTAAGATATTAAACGACATTTTGAAGGCCATGCTCACCTTACACTTTCACAAAAAAATATTCTTTTACCTACATACGTTTTAAGTTGATACAACGCTTGTCGATATTGTTGGTTACCAACTCAGTTTGGTTCGTTTTTACTTGAAACAAATCGAAACGAATGTCTATAAGTGCAATGTGTATAACACCTAACCTCCAGCAAAGAAATCGTGGAATGGATAGGCCTACAGCTTTGCAAGGAAAGGAACAGCTTTTTCGTTCACTTTGTTTTTAACATCTTAACGGATATGCGCACTGCGCAGCCTACTGTTTTAACCCTTAGAAGGTTGGGCTCCTGGAGTCTTGCTCAGTTTGGGGGGGGGGGGGGGGGGGGCTGTCGACTCTTTTTATGCTTTAGGAGTGATATCTCTGTTACTTTTAAGGCACGGTTTCAAATTTTGGACGTCACTTTGTAAAATTATTCACGCTGAGCATATCGTAAAATTAAAACTATGTGAATTTTAGAATTGCTCATATACGTTGAAATGTTGAGGTGACTTATGATTGTAATTGTAGCTTGAGTTTACATATTATTTTTTGGTAGAGTAATGAAGAACATGCATTGCAATGTTGTCATTAAAATTTTTTACATAATTTTACATAGAGCCAATTCCCTTCACGCTGTGAAACAGTTAGGAGGGCCAAATTAATTACTTTCATCCAGCTGGTGGGAAAATTTCGAACAATAGAATACGAAATATTTCAGAGCATGTGCTGAGAAATGCCTTATATCTCTTAATGTATAACCTTTATTCGCTCAAAATTTCAGCTCAATAGAGTTGAATAAAAGTTAGGAAAAGTCAAGAAATCTCGTAGTCGCAGCCTCAGTGGTTTTAGAGATGCAACTGTTGATACAAAATAGTTGAATTAACAGCCCCCCCCCCCCAACCTTCAAAGGGTTAATCATATTTCTTGCAAGTAATTTAACAATTTCGTTAAGGCTGACCATTACTTGTTGAAAAAAGTTAAGGCTTGGCTACCTGGAGATCGTGTCTGATTTGTCACATGTTGCAGATTTTTGCGATCATAGCTGTCTGACTGAAACTGTCTAACAATTAGATATTTTTTCACTTTTTGCTCACTCTTAATAATATAAAATCATTTGTTGTCTTAAGGAAGCACTAAAAATGAGAAAAAATAAGTTAAACGTTCAGTAAATATGTTTTCTTGTTTTTTTGTTGGGAACTTTTGCTGCGTAGGCTTATACCGGTACTGTAATGATCTAAAATGATGCAAACGATTCTTCAAGGGTAAATTTCTACTTGCTGGCGAAACGTGTCCTCTTTTTATGCGATGAAAATATGGTAGGCCTAAACTTATTTAAACAGCTTGAATCAATTGGCCACAAACCCAACAGTCAAAACGAACGATTCTATATGAATGGCAAATGACAGAGAAGTTTGGAAGACCATGATTGCCAACGTCTGTATCTGATCAGGCACATAGCCTAATCATCATTAGAAACTGCCAATCGTGTTCATTTGTTCAAATAATAAACTCTCATCGGAATCCTTCGAAATTGTTCGTAAGTGTTTGTCCGAGCTCGACACCAAGATTCACGAGGCATTGCTCATCAAATCTTTTAACTCAGGGCTCAACAGGCAATTATTTGCTGGCGGAGCCTCCTTTCTTTTTTAATTGAATTGTCACGTGTTGTGCTTAACGTATTTTTGCTTTGTTTGTGCCACTATCTCGTGTTGTGCTTCTATCCATCTTGCGTAATCTGCTTGAGTCCTTTTTCTCAATTATTTCTCAACAATTAATTTTATATCTCAAATACTTGACCCATTACTGTGCTGCTTAATTTTTTCAGTTATCATTGTGAGTGAGCAATTCAAGCAGTTTCTCAAATGTCTAGGTTTGACCATATTTTTGCTGTGATACTGTACGATTCTTTAGTATGTCTTTTAAAATTATTTTCTTATAGGCTTGAAAAGGGCAGTATGACTATTCGAAAACGTTCGATTACTGTTTTTTTGTTTTTATAATGTTAAATGTAGTGTTGTTGCTGAGTTATGTCTGTTTACATAATAGCCTAAGTTGGCAAGAAGCACAGCAACGGAAGTTAATAAAACTTTACAAATTGGGAAAATTCTGCAGAACGTAACAAATCAGACAGTATCTCTAGGTAGCCATGAGTTTTAATCACCATGTTTTTTGCCACAGATTAGCTATCCAACGTTTTCTTATGAGCCAGGCGATGTACGCTACTATGTGTCTACAATAAGTTCTCAAAAATCACAGCGACCGAAGTTTGACTTGTTTCTTTTGCTCTAGGTTTGATCGAACCGTTGCCAATTTGGGCGGATTTCACTTAGGAAATCTTTTCTTGGGAGGATTCGGAAATTTCGAAACAGTAGAAGCTGCTTATGGTGGCCAAAGAGAGTGCAGGGGGCAACCCTGGTACCAAGATGGTATCCAATACAAGTTTGGAGTGGCAGGCGGTTCCTCTGCATGTGGCACCCGACGCAGGGCAACTGTAAGTGATGAATTCTCAATTTTAATTGATGCCATTAGAATTTTAAGAGATTTAACTCTGTTCCGAATTTAAAGTGATATTATTTGCAGACTACTCGTAGTAGTTTTGTTGCGTTACAATGAAAAATTTCTTCATCTTGATCCTAATTGGTTTCAACTTTACATACGCATCGCGTCAGACCTCCTTTCATGTAGTAAACTTAGGGTTTGGCCAAAAGGAATTTTGTTTGAACAACTCCATAAAACTAGTTATTGATCGTTCATTCCAATCAAAACAAAGCGTTATTAACTATTTTATCTTGGTAAAGAGCTTCCATATTAGGCTATGTATTTATTCTGCAATCTGTAGGCTTCTTAATATCGTTGCTGCGAACACTTTATTTTTGTATGAGATGTGTAAATAATCCTTGTTGTGATACTGATAGTCCATTACCTAACTTCAATATGTGTGTGTGCATTAGTTTGTTTTTTTGTGATATTGTTGAGTTCAGTCGTGTTCTCATTGCTTCAAAAATTGGCGCTCCAGTTGTTTCAGGAACGAGGAGGCGACTGATTCTTAACTAATTCATCTATACTTGTTTTAAAGTGTCAGGTTTGGTGGCCGTACCTATATTTATCGATGCATAGACCGTAGAACTAGATCTTTTCATGCACGTTTTAAACCATTAAGGTTTTGCCACGTTTTCCTTTTGTTGGTTTTATTACTGTATTTCTTTTTCACAATATCATTTCTTCTGCATTCTGACAAAGAAAAATAAATTGAATTGAATGAATTGAACAAACAACGTTTAAAAAATTGATGGAAACGAAATTGCAAAACAAACAATCATTCTCCAAATGGTTTAAAAGTGAGCTCTATTATAGGGTATTAAACTCGGCGTGAGGGTGATGTCCCAATCAGGCTCCACCCTAACTCAGATGCATTGAAACTTTACTCTGACACCAGAGAAATGTTGCCGTAATATAACACATTTCATTAACTGTTTCTAGAGGAATCGAATAACCTATACCAACGTTGTGCGAGGACGATTGGATGGAGGGAGCGATGCTACCATTACGCGACGTATTCAGTTCAAAATTAGTTTTAACTGCGTTTTCAGCAGACGGAGCAATTCCTTTACAAATAATTTCTTTGTGTTTTTTCGACGAACTAAAAGGTATAGTTCACTAATACAGTAGTCCTGCTTATTAAGTCAAGCCCGCAACCAGGGGGGACATTGGGGGCATTTGCCCCCCCGAAATTTTTTGAAAAATTTTTAAGCGTTCTATGCAGTATGAAATGTACTATAGGCTACGTCGTACACGTACAGCCATACTGTAGACTTGTAGAGCGTAGACTATCGAAGCCGAAAGTAGGCTACGCTGGTTGGAAGCCATGCTAACGATTTTGTTCTATAAATTAGGCTGGCATCCTCATTATCTGTTTCGTTAGCGTATACATAATGTCAGCATCCATCATCACCATAAAAAGCGTTTAAAAACAACTAAGTCATTCGAGATCAAAAGCAGCTGCGATAACGTGGTGAATAAGCTACTCAGTTGGGCTTAGGCATTTGTAAATCTGATTTTAAATGAATTCTTGAAAGTGAAAGGCCAGCAAGTGCGGTGTCAGCAATAGAATCCCAAAAAGAGTTTTATCCAAACATTTACAAACTCTTGATAATTTTGGCTACACTTCCAGTCACAACTACTTCTGCAGAAAGAACATTTAGCTGTCTACGACACTTGAAAAGTTACCTTAGAAGCATTATGGGGCAGGACAGACTTTCTGGACTAGCTCTCATGCAAATCCATCGTAGGCTACTCAAATTCCAAGCGCGGAATTGGTGTTAAATGAACTTGCCAAATCAGGTAGAAAGTTAGACATTATAGGCTATGTTCTAAATTAAAATGTCATGTTGCATTTGCAAAGTCAACTTCTTTGGGCCTACAAACATAAAAACTTGTTGAGCCAACAAAATGTTTCAGGATTGTAATTTGTAATTACCGTGTTGAGTTTATTTATATGTATCTGTTTGTTTATGTTGATGTAAATATATGTTATTGATTAATTTATGACTCCAGTCGTGCCAATGCAGTTCGTAGCCTACAGATGTTGTATTTTATTTGTAATCGACTGAACACATTACTGTAATATCGTAATTTTCTTCCTTGGGTAGGCCCGTAACATGGTAGTGCCACACACTCTATCAATGGGCGTGGACATTCATAAAAATGTCATAAAAATGTTCATAAAAATGTCACAATGCATCATTTTAATGTTTGTTCTTTGATAAAATTAAATGCCCCCCCCCCGAAAATATTTGCTGGTTGCGGGCCTGTATTAGCCTAAGTCCACCTCGGGACCAGACAATTTTGAGCTTATTAAGCGGGTAGCCTATTAAGCGGGGGAGCGAATTTTGCCACTTCTATACGCGTAGTTGACTATGCTCGCCTGTGCTATGGCTAAAACTTGCTAAATCTGTTAACAACTGTAGCCTACGCAGGGGTCGGCAACCTTTTTTGCTCTGCGGACTGGTTTCAAAATGAAATTTTTTCGCGGATCGTTCTTTAAAAAAATCTAATGTTCAACAATGAAAATTTATTGCAGCTCATATACTGTAAGGTCATTATTTAATGTGGACCTTGGGCTTGTTTTGCCTCAACGAGACGATCCCACCTAGGAAATATAGAACTCAACGACACCCGCAATGTTTCTCTCACGTCCAATCTGTTTCGCGGTTTCGTCTTTGTTGCTGCCATTACAGAAAATCCAGACTCGCATAAATAGGATGTCGGAAATGGCAGCAAGGTTTTTAATGCTTTTATGGCAAGGTCAGGGTATTCCGGCAAGACTTTCATCCAAAACGTTGGTAGAGTCGTTGTATGAAAAATAACTTTCAAGCTACCGTCATTAGCAATATCCAGTAGCTGGTCCTGTTGTCGAACAGGTAAGGTCGATTCACCAGGTTTGAAAATAAACGGATTACGGATCCAATCCTTTGCATTTCGAGGGTCTTTAGCGCTTGGAAAACAGCGCTTGAATTCTATTAAAAGAGTACGCAAGTGTCTGCTCACAAGTTCGGAGAACTCTTGCTCAGGCTCACTGTCTTTCAAAGTCTCTGCTAATGTTTGAAACATGTCAAAAACCCCTTTGTTTACGCGCTGCTCCCACAATTTTAGTTTTTCTGTAAACGCAGCCACTTTATCTGCCAACTTGAATACAGTTGTCATTTTGCCCTGAAGTGAAAGATTTAGTTCATTGAGCAGATTGAATATGTCACACAAGTAGGCAAGTTTGAGAACCCGTTTTTCATCAATAAATTTGCTAGCAAGATCTGAATTTTTCTCCAAAAGAAACCTTTGCAGTGGCTCACTTAGTTCAAAAACTCTGTTCAGTGATTTTCCTCTGGTGAGCCACCTTACTTCTGTGTACAACAGAAGGCATTTGTGCTCGGCATCCATGTCCTCACATATCTGCTCAAACAGCCGAGTGTTCAGTGCATGCGCTTTTATAAGGTTGATCATTTTTACTACATCATTGAATACACTATGATGCTCGGATGATATTTTTCGGCTAGCCAGCATTTCTCTGTGAATGAAACAATGAGTGGCCTCGCACTCTGGTGCGACCTCCTTAATTCGAGCAGTCAAACCAGACAGACGACCAATCATGGCTGCAGCCCCATTCGTACACAGACCGACACAAAAAGACCAGTTTAGTTTCCCTATGTAGTATTCATTCAGAGCCTTCCACAGTTCGGAGGCTGTGGTTTTTTTTGGCAAATACAAAGCACATAACATGTCCTCATGAACATCCTCTTCATAAAGATATCGAACAAAAACTAGCTGCACAGCTTTGTTTTCTATATCAGTAGATTCATCACACTGAATCGCAAACCATGGTGACTTCACCAACCGCTCTAACAGTTGAGCTTCAATGTCTATCGCCATGTCCTCAATACGTCTCGCAACAGTGCGCGAAGAAAGCGAAACCTGCGCTATCTTTTTAGCTGCCGATTCTCCTAAAACTTCACGGCAAATATCACTACAAGCTGGTAAAATCAATTCTTCTCCGATAGTAAATGGTTTATTAGTAGGGCAACCAAAAGTCAATAAAGTCAAAATTTTTCTGCCTTGTTCAAAGTTTATAAAACGTCCACAAACTAAATTTCAGGCTGACACGAAGAGAGGTTTCAAAGTTATTAAGTAAAAAAAAAGTCAAAATTCATGGTTAGGTCAAAATTTTCTTTTAACGTAGTTTTTCTTCTCTCTATTGATATTTTATTAAATCTACACAGATACTGATTTTTTGTTGCAATTTCTGTTGCTATTCTGACGTAATAATCGATTTGATGCAATTTCTGAGGTAATAATCTTGTTTCGCCCACTACTGACGATTGAATATTAGCCAGCTACCCTGCTGTTGATGAGTTGGTTGCCAGGGTTAAAGCAGTGACCGTTTATAACAGGTCAAGAAGAGCTAGTTTAACTTCCATTGGCCAACCTCCACACTCCACAGCCAAATGTAACTAGATGGGCTTTTGGTTGAAAGCTGCTTTCTATTATTCAAAAAGTCTACCAAAAGTAAGAAATATCGTGGAAGGCTTCCATGATGGTGGATTGGTGGTGTCTTGCTGCGGCGTGCTCAAGATGCTGTAAAAGCTCCCAATTTAGCTACTCACCTTGTAGAAATAGAGGAGCAGTATAGTGCACTGTTTGATATAATTCAGAAGATGGAAAACAGCCGTTACACCATTCAAGAAGCTTACCAGAAAATGAGGTCTCTTAAATTTGGTGTTGATGGCTGCCAAATTGGAAAATATATTCAAGCAAGAATCTTAAGGAATGGCATCAAGTGCATTGTGAAAATGGGACGAGATGATATTTCACCACATTTCACCACATTTTACCACATTTCACCACATTTTCACCATATTTTACAACATTTTCACCACATTTTACCACATTTCACCACATTTTCACCACATTTTAGGAAAAATTTTGGCGAGAGACAGAAACTTCAAAGGCGATAATGTGAAACGTTACTTGATGTTGAAGTATAATAGTGCAGAACCCCCTCAGTAATTTCGGGATATTTAGACACTCCATATTTATCTTTTGCAGTTTTTTGAGTGACTTTCATTACCTGTTCGTTAGCTGTGGTGTCGTTGAGTTTTCCACATTTTTCTCATACTTCAATAGAAAAGAAGCTATCCTTACCTAACGGTTTGATTTCTAAATTTCACGTTTGAGTTGCAAACGAAGAAAGTTGTTGGTCAAAATTAGGTCAAAATTTGTAAATTATAAAGTCAAAATTTCAAGTTTTTAGGTCAAAAAATTGGTTGCCCTATTTATTAGTCTTAGCGATGCGGTGAGACACCAAGTACGATGCTCTTAGTGCATTTGGCTTTGTTGATAAACCTGTCCTTAGTAATCGTTTTTCAGCTTCGTGATCACTTTTTCTTCTTTCAAAAAAGTCCAAAGGTTTACCTTTTAGTTTGGGATGTTTTCTGTGCAAGTGCCGAATTAGTTTTGAGGGCTTCATAGCGTCGTTTGATAACTTGCTGTTACAAATTAGACAGAGCGGATAAGGTGTTTCGGAATCACAAGTTGAAATGAATCCGTACTTTACATAGGACGACTTATAATGGCGAATGAAAGAAGCCTTCCTTTTTTTGAGGTTGTAGATGTAGACCCCTCGTTTGCGACATCAGATTTTTCAAATACTGTTGGCCCACTCAAACACAAATTTCACACTCACAAATGAATGGTCAACGTAAAAGTTAAGTCACTCTTTTTGAAAATGAATCGCACAGTAACTGTTGTAAAATGGCACCTAGAGAAAAGTTACTATGACGTAATAACAGCATTGCTGCCTCGCCAGTCTCAACAAGCTCAAGAAAATGCACGTGGTAGAGGTTAGCAAGTTTAATGAAGAAAGGACGCCTCTACATGTGCATTGATTAAAAAGATTAATTTGAATTTTTATCAGTTAATCTTAGACCACTATAATAATTCTGAACGTTCACTTAATATGTAAAAGTATATGAACTCCTCGCGGACCGGCAGCGGTCCGCGGACCGGTGATTGCCGACCCCTGCACACTGCACAGTCAGGCCTGGATTAACCATTGTGCTAGGGTGTGCTAAAGCACAGGGGCCCCGCAGACAGAGG
This sequence comes from Aplidium turbinatum, assembly GCF_918807975.1. NCBI lineage: Eukaryota > Metazoa > Chordata > Ascidiacea > Aplousobranchia > Polyclinidae > Aplidium > Aplidium turbinatum. The sequence goes on from NC_137474.1 coordinate 3,189,936, forward strand.
GCCCCACTTTTCCTAAAAATGAAATAAATAAAATAGCTGGTAAGGGCCCCCATAAAATTCATTTGCACAGGGAATGTTTTCCCTTGCACGGTTTCGTTGATTTAATGTGTGTCATTTTGCATCCATTATAACGTAAACATTGTTGACTTAATTTGCACATGCTTATTTAATCATCGATCACGTGCTATTTGTGCTATTTATAACTTCCATTACGTTCCACGTAAGCTGGTAAGGGCCCCCATAAAATTCATTAGCACAGGGGCCCCATTTGACCTTAATCCGGGCCTGCCTACAGTGTACACAATGATCCGTTGTTTTGGAAAATTGCGTTTTATGCACGTTGTGTCAGCAACGAGCGGTGTTTTGTACAACCCAATGAAATGAGATTCAGGTTAAATGGTGCGTGACGAAACAGTTGAATTAGGAACTGAGTTAGCAGCTTAATAAAGTGTGAAATTTTCGAAAGCAAGACAAAAAATAGTAAATTGTAACATCTTTTTAGACAAATTCATGCAAATGTAATAAAAAAAAATTTGGGCTCATAAAGCGGAGTTTCATATTGCAAGAACGAATGGGAGTAATTCCGAACCGGACCAAATTGGGTTTAATAAGTAATAAGTGAGTGGGCCTATGAACCGTGGGCTTAATAAGAAGGGACTATTGTAATAGATTATGATAAAATATTTATGTCTTGTTTGACTTTTTTTTTGCAAAACCAAATTGAGTTAATAGTAACTTTACAACGAAAAGGAGTTCGTGCCGAAGGCCGTCTTAGTTTTGTTCATAAAATCATATTCTAAAATAAGATATTATATACTGTATTTGCTTCGACAAAATGTCCGCTGAGAGGTAAATTTATCTCTGGGTTAATCTCTTGTTCAACAGTGGCATATTTGCTTGACGGAGACTTTTCCTTAGTGTAGGCTATCTGGTACCGGTAATGCAAATTTACACGCTTCAAGGGGTAATTTATAGGTTATTTTCAAAGAGAGTTGAAATTCTTGCTTATGTCACCAATTTTGTCTCACTTACTGCAGCCACCAGCGAATGTTGATTTACGCATCCCAAGATTTATGGTATATTTTATTTTGAAGGGACGTTGAAATGTCTGCTTCAATTGTTCTTCCCGACAAACAAGTTGAAATAGAAATGGCACTTTACAAAGACCGAGGCCTCTCAGAGCCTTACTCACCAACTATGCAGCTGAACGCAAGAGAGCTCATCTATGTCGACGTTAGCCTGCCAACTGATTATGGAGGAAGGTTTGAAGTTCAGATTTTGCGTTGCTGGCAGACAGCAACTCGCGACGGGCGAGGAGACGTGTTCAAGACCATTATATCAAATGGGTGAGTAACAAAAGCAAATATAGAAAATCTAAACAAATGTTTTGTGAATAGTTTTTTTTAATGTTCACGAAAAACATTACTTGCAATAACATAGCAGGGGTCTGGAAAAAGATAAAAGCGAAAAATCGCGAACTTTAATGCATGCTCGAGACCGAGTCACCGACATGATTTCCTAAAAGTCATGTCGTAGCCTACTTAACAATAAATTAAATACAGAAAACATAAACAATGTTTATGTTTGATTTTGAATGTTTGTTATTCTCGTAGTTTCAACAATTGTTTGGTTGCCCCAGCCCATCATTATGGCTGTATTGGATGTTATGTTACCTAGGTTACGGTAGGCTACTTCGTCGGTGGTGATTTCCTTTTCAAAAGGATTTTTGTTTATTAAAGGGGGTGATTGAGATAATAACTGTAACTCCATTAAATTGACATTTTTTGTTGTTTGAAGTTTACATCAATTCAATATTCTGGTTGTAAAAAATACTGAGCCTAGTCCAGATCATCATAATGAGAGAAAAAGTGAGCATACAGCTTTATATTAAATAGGCTACCGCTACTGTACGGAAACCAAAATGGGAAGCTTCGGTCTGACTAAAATTTACTGAAATTGACATTTTCTTTTCTTCTTACATTTCTTCCATCCTCAGGCACACAAAGTGTTATAACAACGCTTAACAGTGACTGACGTCAAATGTGAGTTTTAGAGAACATTTGTAATATTACTGGCGAAAATCTGGAAAGTCTGTAAAATGAGACAAACCAGGCCGCATCTTCAGTTTTCCATGTCATCTATATTCCATAACAATACGTTAGTTACGTCACAATAACCGAATCATTGTTCTTGTATAGGTGTGAAGAAAAACAATTTACTCAAAATGGAAACGTCCTTCTTCCAAGTCCAGATGGTTCATCAGTGAGATTTGGCTTCCCAGTAAAATCCATAGAAGGCAACAGTGAGAATATTTACGTCTCCTGCATGCTGGACGTGTTGGACAAGATATCGTATTCGGACTTTGACCAAGTGAGTTGGTTTGTCTCGATACGACCTCATTATAATTATTGTGTGTGCAGTTAAAGAACACTGTAGAGTGTAGAATTTTAATGGCTGCAAACTCAAATCTAACAAAACTCTACCTTTTTTCAACTCAAACAATGAATAACGTTGGGCTAAATTTGAAAAGTTCGATAAGGTTTGAGAAGATTAATTGAAACTTGAAAAATCGATCTTGAAAAGTTCTTCCAGTTCTGGCGGAGACAGCACCTTTCTTGAATGATTAGGTTTTGGAGTCAATATGTGATTGCATACAATGTGTAGGCCTATGTGAAGTCTGTGTATTTGCTTTTTTTGTAAAATATTCATCTAAAACCAATAGCCTATGCTTTCAATGTCGTGACATGTGCAATAGACTACATACCTTACCGGTTCTGGCAGTATCAAAGTGTAACATTGTTCACCACAGAGATGCAACGCATTGACTCCAAACCCGTCCACATTTCGAGCTGACATCTTTATGAAGGTTGTTACCGTTGGTCCCGTTTCTGTGCGTGATGTTTGCGGAGGAACCCACAACGGAGGGTGTCAACAATCATGTTCTGTGACGCCACAACATACACCACTTTGTTATTGTTTATCTGGCTTCGAAGTTGACTCAGCAGACTCCACACAATGTCGATGTGAGTAGGCTGCATAGTGTTTTACTTTACACTAAGATCTATTTAAACATCATACAGAGTTCTCTGGATAGGCTATACATGATAGGTTAGCCTCAGTGGCGTAGCTAGGGGGGGCGGACTGCCCCAGGCGGAACGTCTGGGGGCGGCACTTGCAGACAGGACTTTTTTTTGTTGATAATGCAAAAGTACACGAAAAATAAAAGCAAACAGAACGGCAACATTCAAAACATATAATAATTTCACGTTAAGTCAATTAAGAAAATGGAATTATCTATTGCAAATGTCTTGAAACTACAAGGTTTTTATTGCAAACTGACTAAATTAACTTAGTGTCTATAATAGTTTCATGACCTCATCGACTGATTTGATTTGGTAATTGACGACTTTGCACAGCGCAAGAGCAGAAAAATTAACTTTCGAAGTGACTCATGCACAATCTCACTTATGTTACAGAAACTGATTTAAAATGTAAAACAATTAAGTTACATTTGCAACATACTATTTGACTCTTGAAATAAGCTACTCCACAGTAAAAACTATTAACCAACGTTTGCGTTTACAAAATATTTTACCAGAAACATTGACCAAAGGATATAGAATGAATTAATTCTAATATGAGAAAACAAATAAGGCGGCCGTGCATTTTCGTTACAGCTGTCGAGGGAAAACTTAAATGCCACTTAAAAGGGAAAACACTTGCAACAATATATTAGAGCCGAAGGGATATGTAGCTGTTGTTGAATGAATAAGTGAATGAAGTTTACTGTAATCGCACATTATGTTTATAAAGTTGTCCATTGGTAAGTGATAATGGAATGTTGCCAACAATTTAGGTGAAATCGATTTATTCTAGTAATTCAATAAAATATAAAGCTGATTTTGATTATAATCTTGATGTTGCCATTGGTAATTGGGTAGCCTATCACTAATATTAGCTGATAATATTTCTTGATTTTCAGTGAAATAGGGAGTTACCTTGTTTTTACACATCGTTGCTGAATACTGATTAACCATAGTAATCTACCGCTGCTGCACTATACAGTACAAACATTTCAGTAAATGATTTTACCGTATAGCGCTATAAGGCAGTGTCTATATGGAGTCTACAGACGCTTCGTGTTTGAAATCGATTTCACACGATCCACGCTTAACTTCGCAGAAAAACAAGTCAGAAAATCTTTGAATTCTACTTACGCGAAACTATAATCCTATCACTGTGTAAGTTGGTAGCCACTTTAACAAGTCGAAATTCTGCCACTGAAAATGACTAAGTTAGAATGAAACCGTCAACCAATCATAAGCTACGGTTTAAGTGACGTAAAAAATGGCGAAAAGAAGATAATAGAAAGCAAATTAAGCGATGGATTTTTTGTCAGCTGGTTGGCTTAGGGGTTAGGGTCAAGGCTAGAAAGTAGTCATTTCATTGACGCGAGTTTGATTCCCACCACTGCTGTTGCTCTTTTTCTTCTGTAATTACCAAATAAAGTTCAAAACAAGCATTAACTCTCTGGATGAGTGCTAGAAGGGTCACAATTGGACGGTAGCCTCTAATAACATGTTCTGATTGGTTGGCGGTTGCATTGTAGTCATTTGCAGTGGCAGAATTTCGACTTGTTAAAGTGGCTACCGTGTAAGTTAGGCTGATTTTGCAGAGCTCCGCATTGCATTTTTTCAGATTTAGATTTTTTATTAATTGCTGTAACAATATACTACCTACTGTAGGCTACTATTGTTACTGATGCCATGCCGCACTGGATTTCACTTTTGGTCACATAAACCGGCCTTGTATCCTGAATTATTATAATTTAAATACACGGAGAGGGGGAGCACAACACTATGTTTATTAACTGTTGTAATAAATAACTTTGCTACCGTCACTAGAATGTGGCTGTTAGATTGCGAAAAGTGAGAACATTGCGCAGTAGCATGGCTAAAGTCTACAATATGATTTTTCTGCATTTGCAACCTTGTAATTTGTGCGCTTGCTCATTTTGTATTCGTTTTACAGTTGATAAGAACAAGCTTCTATATGATTCTATCCATATTTTATTTTAAAGTATTGTAAGTAGGCTATATAAAAATTATTGGAAAAATTATAAAACTTACGTTGCGAATAAGTAAAGAAAGTTCAATGAGCAAAAGAAGAAAACGTCTGTATCACTACATTGGTAAGCAACTATTCATGTTACACAGTCTAGTACTCTAGTAGAAATGATTTAGGCCTAAATGAATTTTTCTGCCGTTATGTTTTTAATACGTTACAAAATTCCTGTTAGCCTTTAGCAGAGGCGGAAACATGCTCTTCAAATTTGGGTAGCCTTGTAAAAGGTTACAAATTGATTACTTTAATTCTGCAGCAGTTTTTGTGCTTTTTGCATTCAGTAGGCTATATTACTAAATTATAATGATACGTTCGTCTGACTTTACACCACAAATTGAAAAAAGCACGTTGCGTATTGCAGTGCTGATAAAAAAGCGCATTTTATTCTCACATGCTTTTTCTTGAAGGGGCGGCAAAATCTGAATCCGCCCCGGGCGGCACATTCCCTATAGCTAGTAGCTACGCCACTGGGTAGCCTACTTGACGTTAACAGATGAAACTAGGGACTTTAGATAAAACACATGAAATGTTTTTCGTGAAGATTGAGCAAGGACTTGTGCGGCTCGGCGAATAAGCTTCTGAAACGAGAGTCAAAGATAGCCTACTGTGGGCTATAGGCAAAACAAATAACTGTATTAACTAAATAAAAAAAAACTATGTGAATTGTAGCATGATCGCCTGCGTGTGTCATCATAATATAGTAGGCTATAGAATAATGTCCCAGGTGTTGTGACCGTGCCAAATCCTTGTATTTAGTAAACCATAAAACATTTGTCTCCGGGCACGCTTTAACTTTCGCGTTTTGTCGCTTCTTCTTTTTTCCAGACCTCTGCTATGTTATGGCAAGTGATGATATTGTTGTTGTGTGCTTTGCTGGTCTGAAATATGATGATGACTTGTTTTGCAGTGTCAAATCCTGTATCTCCGATCTTCCCTACACAAATCTATTGGTACTACTATGTGATCCCACTCCTCATCCTGTTCTTACTGATCGCTCTCATCGGGCTAGCCATCTATAAGGTGAAGAAATCCCGGAGTTCCCACTCAGGAAAATATGTCTTGAAGGAGGCGGAGGAAGCTTCAACATCCGAGGAACCAAACAGTTTTCTTCATTAAAGAGACACACTGAGAACAGCAATAAATTGTTTGATGTATTTGGAACATAGTATATTTATCTTTGTTGACTGCGTTGCTGTAGCATGCAAAGATAAAATCAAAAAGTTGTATTTTTTTTCAAAAAGCTGTTCTCGTTAAGCAGCAAAATGGTTGGAACGCCTGGTTAATCTGATCAAAAAATAAAGAGTCCAAAATAGAAATGGCCCTACTAAACTCATGTTCTGCAAACGTTTCAAAGACTATGCTGTCTTCATCTTCAGTGCTTTAAATGTCCATTAATAGATTACGATTTACATATATTATTATTCATTTAGAACTTTGGTAGAGTTTGTCTTGTTAAACCATAGGCATAGGCCTACGAAGCCGGATAACGTGATCAAGTTTAACATCTTCAAGTTTATTACATATAGAAACACAAAACTACGCAACAAATTAAGTATCGAACGTTTTCTGTCCTCTTCAGGAAAAATATACGTAGGCCTACAACATACATTCATTTATAGAATATAGTAAGCCTACATTAATAGTAGGCTACTGAGATGAAGACAGTTAAGTTTTCGAAATGTTTGTTGAACATGAATTTAGTTTTTACATATTGAGCTTTTTATTTAGTGATCTTATTTTCGTTTGTTTCATAACATACTTCACAATCGTTAACAGCCAATTGCCAACTAAAGACCAAACAAGAAAAACGATTACAACGTATCCGGCCGGTAGCAACCAGAGAGAAATATCTATTCGGAAAGAATAGCCTACAATGGCTGGCATCGCTAAATTCAACCTACCGTACTTTGAAACCCTGTTCTGTTTCAAAAAAACTTCCATCATGCCTACAATATACGGTTTAGGCCTAAAAGTTATAATCACTGCACTGTGTAATGACAGATTGAACGCATCCAACCCCTACCACAAGTATGAACAGGACAACTGAACCAAACTGCTATCAATATTCAAAATCTGCGGCGTAGGCTAACCTACGACTAAAAAATAAATGAGACTGTTCACCAGGCATTTTGTTAAATAACATGATATACGTTCTTCTGATGCAAGCAAAGCTGAGCTATCCAACATCTTGTGATAGTTCAGCTGAGTCTGCAACAGAAGAACGTATAGCATGTTATTTGGTCTACTCCTGTTTGCTTAATGCTTATTCTATCTAAAACAGTAGGTTACAACACAGTTCACACTGCACTTGTAGGATTTATGGTGTTTCAGAGTGGTTTGCACTCAGGACAGCAAATCCGCCACTGACCGTACCGAAGCATCGATGGGCGCAGTCGAGAAGATAGATTTGTGCTCTCAAATGGCGCTTTCTCTTTGTTGATGATAGGGTGCACGTAATTTACAATATCGCAAACGTATCAACTGGACAATATAATAAAGTTCGCATTATCAAACCTCACTATTACGAGATATTTGGGTTGTGATATTGTTTTTATACATCGTTGTCGATTATCTATAGTAAACATGCATGGTAATTTTAAGATTTGACGGTTCAGTGCAGCTTTACTAATGGGGCAGCCAAGTAAGGTATTGCTTAATATGGAGAATGAAACAACAGCATTATTGCTATATTTATGTCATTGGTCCAACTAGGTGTGGTATCGGACTTCTTCCTACAAAACAGGGATTTTAGATCATGAATACGCGAAATTACATCTGTTTCTGCTTATCCGCCACACCAGAAGGGTTACGTTTCTTTTTTTCTGATGTAAAAGATATTGTACCTTTTTTGAGTTATGTAAGAATGCAATTAGTTTTAAAGTAATTTAAGGTTTTCTGTTGAAAGCAAGCTAGTAGCGAAGCGAAAAAAATTGACCCTTCTAATGTTGCCGGAAAAGCGGAACCGCACGTCCCGTAATGTAATGTCCCTATCAAATCCTGGTTCGTAATGGTCCATTCCAAACGCTATTAGCTTTCGCGTACCACAGCGTTGGTCAAAAGCGGGCTTTGTTGCATCATAAAAGAAGTATGAAACACGACATGAAATAAAATTATTTTAACAGATAACAGTGGTCAACTGGTCAACGTACAAATCACTGTACAGTTTACAGCAGGCTACACTATAACACATAGCAACATGGACAAAATTACCGATACGCATTATATGATTGACAGTCTCCGAGTTAGCGTTGGTGCCACAGCGATATGACTGGCAGCTAAACACACTGAGTTCATTGCACTGGTGGGTGCTCAACTTTCCTTCAGCTTCGTGCTACAGAAGACTAATTGACACTTGAGGTTGTTCAAAAGTCATATGACGTCATTCTCTGGAATAACGTCATTCCTCATATAACATCAAATGTGACAGTGAGGTAAACTCCGTCCAAAGAACATCGTATGATATTTCTACAGCTCCTCAGAGGTTGCTTGCGGACGTCCATGCTCAAAGGACCAAGTACGATTATTAGTCATTTACATTTTTACTTAGCAACTGCACAATGCTCGTGGAGACAAATCTCAATGGCAAGCACACATCGAAATGCATTGAACAAACACACAAGGCAGGAACCGTTTGCTGCATTTCTCTATGATGTCACCTATCCAGCCCATTAAATGAGAGTGGATGATGTGAAAATGCTCCCAAACAAGAATTAGCACATCTTTTAAACCTCATGGCAAAGTCAAACCACTGTTTGAACACATGAAGCACAGAACCACAACAGAAGTCATTCAGATCACGCGGCGCTGGTTCGACTCTCGGGGTGTGCGCTTGAGCAACGCATTTCAGGACTGCTCTCCATTCAGCGGCAAATAGTGACTGGAATAATTCCACGGCAAGATTTCAACAATCGGAAAACTCCACTCTGTCAATCTCGGTAACCGACCCTGCGTCAAAAACCTCTACAAGTATGCGAAACTACCAGGAATAATGACCCATCAACGCTTTGTCAGTGCGAGGATAAAGATTCAAAACCAACCAACCATGTCTCAGAAGCACCAATACAATCCAATTAAACGTTATAAAATTGCTTTAACCCAAAAAACAGGAGTAGTCAAAGTCCTCTTTGACACAACGTTCATGTCTGTGTCATCCAATCAGCAGTTACGGTAATAGGCGGGTGTTTATGCCACGCAGTGGTGAGAGCTTATACTTTTATAGGAATACTCACTGATACCATCCTGACTCCAAAAAAAATAAAATTTAAAATTGACAGCAATGAATATTCAACGTTTCAACTTGATTTTTAACGTCTAACTTTTAACAGACGTATTCTAAATTTTATTGATATAGTTCTCATGTTGATACATTCGTTCGCAAAAGAACTTGACAACTGCAGTCAACGTCTTAATAACGTCAACTTGCCTCGTGGAAGTTTCATGATTTTGCAAAACATCAAGCAAAAGTATAGAAAATTAGAAATGTTCTTTGCCAAGTTTGCTTCATACAAGAAAGCAACAGGCAGCAACATCAATAAAGTTTTAACTCAGAAGTTTTCATCCAGTCTTGAGCGTTGTGTTGAAAGGATATTCGGCAACACTGTTCTCAAGACACTGAGTGATATATTCGTAAAGATATTGGGCAACACTGTTTTATGGCTCCAGATCTTGAACGGGACATCGATGGATGCGAGATCTGGCTCGTTCGTCTTTCGTGATCCGGAAGAAGTGATCCACGTAATTGGATCTCGCAAGAAGATCAACGAAGTCTTCATCGTGAGTAATCACCACGAGTTGGAAGTTGCGTTGCTGGGATCGGGAGTCGATGATGCTGAAGAGGAGTAAGACATTTAGTAATGATGAAGATGAAGAATTACTGAAGCTTGAGGAGCAGACAAATATTTAGTACAGTATTGAAGAGAGTCTTCTGATTTGTTGAACAATAGCAAACGTAAAATAATAATAACTTATTTTACACCAGTTGGGTGCAAAATAGCATCTATTAAAGTCTCCACAACTGGCGATTTTAAGCCAACTGTCGCAGTTCTTCCGGGCTGTGCTTTGTAAGAAATCGAAACTTTCGCATGAAAGTTTCTGCTGGTTCTCCTTGATTTTGTTTGCCTTGATCAGTTTTTATTAAAGGAGAGTTTTATTATAAACTGAGTTTACTGGATGTCGTATTCTACGTCCCAACCAGAGAAGTTGACGTTTGCTGACTTGTTGAAGCAGGGGAGTTTCTCATACAGCACCATATAACAAGTCATTGTGAATATGGTCAGTCCATGAAGTTTTGAAAATTCTTCTTAATGATTGTGTGTGGGATGTGTTGATGGTATTTTGAAGTTGTAATGTTGGCTTCCATGTTTCACAAACATACTGTAAGTGAAAACGGGAAGAACAAGTGTTTGATATAGCTTCAGTTTTAAAGTTGATAACAAGGTACTGTTCCATATGTTGTGTAAATTTGCCACTACTGCAGCATTTGCTTTGCAAAAACCAACCTCGCACCAACGCGGTGCAGAAGTGGAAACGGTGGAACGTGTTTCCAGTAGGCAAACGAAGCTCTGGTGGAGCTAGTAGGGCCAATCACCCGCTAGTGGAGAATAACAGTTTCGAATGCATACAGTGTATGAAAGATTTCTTTAACACGGTTGATTTTTAACTGCATAGTATATATGTTCACAAAGCTATCACAAGACTCTCGGCCCAATTTTTAAAGGCTATTCCAGTCCACCATCTATTTTTTACGTCAAAAGTTGTGCATTTCTTATATTATGTCTATCCATTCCCATGAAAACTATTCGCTTGATGGGAGTAATCACTCTAATAGGAGAAATTTATTCTTAGTCCAAAATCCTTACATTACAAGGTAATAAAACCTAGACAGATCCAAATCTGAGCAAGTACCATTATGGTGCGCTGCTTACGTCATATTCAACACCATTCAATTTGAAGAGTTCTTAAAAACTTTGATGACAAACTACCCACCTGACTAATGCCTTGGCAAGACTTTCAATGTTGTCTCGATCCAAGTTGGTCGTGGGTTCGTCCAAGGCTAAGATGCCGCAATTGATACAGAAAGCTTCAGCTAATGCCAAGCGAATCACCAGTGAAGCCAGTACCTGAAACGAGGAAATATGTTGTGCACGCGCAGAGATGGGAAAACTGGTGTCGGTCAGTTTATCGACTTATCCGGCACTCTAAACAATCCTATCAATATTTCTCGCTATCAACTATATCATGGCGCAGACAATTAGAACAAACTTACAGTTTTTGAGTCCATTAGATCAGCGTGTTAAATTTAAAAAAAAATGCTAGCTCGCCGTCTAAACTTTTTGTACCCTCTAGGTTAGAACGTTGACGTGCCAACACTTGTTGCACAGCACATTCAATGCCGAGTGTTGGGTTAATCAGGGGTGTTCAGTAGGGTGTTTCATTTTTTCACCATTTTTGAAATTCAAAATGCCTGGGGTCCCATCTGGTGGTATTTGGGGAAAAAAGTTTACACCCCAATTTTTTTTCAATTATGACGTCATATTGAGGTGGTCCACAAGGTTTGAAATTTTTGGGCCTCAAAATTTCGAAATTTGGCCGTATCTCCGGAACCACTTGTCATAGATCGACAAAATTAGTATCAAAATGCGCAGAAGGGTCGGTTTCCTATACCTGATGTAGAGAATATTAAGGTCCCTCTGCTTCAGAAAAAAAGTTATTTCAAAAAATCTGATTTTCGGTGTATTTTCTCCTGATGAACAGAGATCAGGTGATCAAGATAATAAGTTTTTCTGTATTTTTCCACTCTTGGAAGCTGCTATTGCATAATAATAGTCCTTGTTTGTTTTGCAAGAGACGAAAGTGTAATTAACTAATTATTGAAGGTATTACTATTATAATGATGATGGCTACGGCTACCCCTCGTCGAGGATATTATAATGTGACCGTTGAGGAAGAGGTATGCTGTTCACCTGCTTTAGATTTTGATTAAGTGTCATTATGGTATTAAGGTCAAGTATTAGTAAGTCGATGCAAAACTTCAAAGAATCGGAGAAAAATGTGCTTCCCCTTAATTCAGATATAGTCATCACTATTTTTTACTTGAGGAAGAAAGTACGGTAGCCGAAACTAATCCCAAAGTTTTTGAAGAAAATACCCCATTTCAAAGATTTGAGAGATGAACTGCTGAAAGATGTAGCTGGCATATAGAACAAAGCTGGTCTTCCAGTGCTTAGCAAACAGAGAATTGAAGCCAAGTTAAAAGATAGAGAAGTAGGCTACAATACAGCAAGAAAGAAAGAAATGAAACGCAGAGGTAATGAGGTTAATCAAGAATGGTTGCAGAACTTGTTCGATATATGTGCATGTAAGTGAAGTGTTCGATCTCCGAAAATCAGGTTGTTTTTCAAAAGAAACTCTCTTGCAGCTGTGAACTCGAAAACCGAGTCCAGGAGAAAGAAATAGCTTTCTTGAAAGATCAGCGAAAAGATCGAAAAATGTTTATCGGTGGCGTAGATGTCAACCATGTAGAAAAGGCTTTGGAACGGGAAAATCATAAAAGGAGGTGGGAAACGAGCAGTGAAGTTGAACAACCGAGCACTTCTGGCATACAATCTGCCAAAGCATCGGCACTACTATGTTCGAAACAGAGAAAAAGAAATGAAGCAGTTAGATGTCTACACAGTAGCGAAAGCGACTCTGATGGGGATATAAATTGGGAAGATGATAGGGAATACGAGCCTCTGAAATCAGCTGTTGGGGAAAAAGTGTAGGCTACAAGAAAGTACATTCTTTTTCAATAAATGATAGAAGTTGTTTACTTGCTGATCGCAGGATGACTTCGGTACGCCAACAGTCAGATCTTATGAGGTCGGTTTTTGGAAACGATCAAATAGCTGCATCACCTTCGACAGCATACCGCCAACGACAAAAAACAGGAGAAAAATCTCTGATGGAAAGTGAGAACCTTCTCAACTCAGCTTCTACCATGCAGTTATGTTATGATGGGCACGTTGTCGATAAAATAGATCGATACGTTTTCTTAGGTCAACTTGTTGATGATAATGGCATGAAGCACGAAAGTGTGCTTGCTGTTAAAAATTTTCCCAAAAGTGTGTCAGTCACTGCAGCACTGACTTTTGACAACATCATCCAGGAGGCTTGCAAAGTTCACCTACCCCAAGTATATTCACTATTCAGTCATGGCTGATACGACTGCTCTCAATACAGGAAAAAAGTCCGGAGTCAATACTCGACTGGTCAATTATTTTAATGATGAAGTTGGTCATGATATTCATACCCTTTAATGCATGTTCCACATAAACGAAATATATCTTTTCCATGTCATTTCTTTTGTGGACGGCGCCAAGAAGAGTCCCGGAGCAATGCAAGATGGGGCTTTGCTTAACCAGATAGCAAGACTAGACAAGTCCAGTACTGAAACCTTAACACCAACTATTATTACGCAATAACAGCTTTCAAGAGTGGAAAAATACAGAAAAACTTTTTATCTTGATGACCTGATCTCTGTTCATCAGGAGAAAATACACCGAAAATCAGATTTTTTGAAATAACTTTTTTTCTGAAGCAGATAGACCTTAATATTCTCTACATCAGGTATAGGAAACCGACCCTTCTGCGCATTTTGATACTAATTTTGTCGATCTATGATAAGTGGTTCCGGAGATACGGCCAAATTTCGAGATTTTGAGGCCCAAAAATTTCAAACCTTGTGGACCACCTCAATATGACGTCATAATTGAAAAAAAATTGGGGTGTAAACTTTTTTTCCCAAATACCACCAGATGGGACCCCAGGCATTTTGAATTTCAAAAATGGTGAAAAAATGAAACACCCTAGTGTTCAGCTTGGGTGGTGTTTTATTTCAAAGTTGCATCTCAGCAATAGTAACAAATAGAAATCCTGAATATTTACAAGAGCAAACCAGAAGTACATTGCTGGCATGAAACACGCGTTTATTAGATGTTATTGCTCTTTAAATAGCTTGTGACACTTAAAAGCATAAACTTTCGTCAAATCCTATAATAGACTGAGTTTCATTTTAAGCAGCATGATCGTTGTTTATTTCACAAGTTTAAATACAAACGACCTGTTTTGGTTAAAACAGGTCGTTTGTATATACACTTGTGAAATTCGTTAAATCGGCTGAACATGTCAGCGTTGAAGAACTGCAACCGACTTCACTTGTTTGTGTTAACCAACCACCTCCAAGAGAGATAACCAACAATAACTTGCCTTTTGCCCAGCACTGCATCTTCCCCTCATGTCCATGCCGATCCCATTGGCGTGCATCACCACACGGTAGTTGAAGACACGTCGGGAGGCGGCACTACCAGTGTCTTCGCTACTGGAGATCTCGATGTAGTCAATGTCTAGGTGGAAGGAATCGTTTAAAATCTTCTCTACGTATCCGCAGGGTATGCTATGTTGGTAGAGCTCTGCTTCAATAGGGCGCCGGTTCGACACCGCTCAAAAGCATGCGGCTGTGTTTTTGACATGACACTTAAAGGCATGTTTGAAGGTAGACACGAAGATTGGCTTCCTTGCCTTCCTCTCTACTTAGCATAATTTTTCAATCACCGGACGTCAGCCTAAATATAACTGAGAAACAAGATTGGAAGACCTAAGTTCAAATCCAGACTGGGTCACATCAACGAGTCTGAATTAACCGGTGCAGCTTATAAATCGTCATTATTTAAGATCTGATGATACAGTGAATACGATTCTATGGCCCAAATTCAAACAAGTTTTTTGTTAAAAAGAGAAAATATTGTACTGTAGATGAAATAAGCAAGTACACAAAACCATACAAACTGTGTGATCGTTTCGTGGTACCTTTCCCTTTGTATGTTTCTTGCCACAAGTCCTTGATAATCTTATTTATCTCGTTCATTTTCATTTTATGAAATTGCATCACCGCCCTATCCAAGGCTTTGTAATATTTCCCGAGGTCGTCTATAGAGAGGCCAAGAGTGGTGGAGTTCACTAAAGAATTCTTGAGCCTTTCATCAGCGTGCCTGACATAACATGGATCAGGAAGTGATTACAAACCAGCCTTTGCTCATTCGTCAACAAACGTAGATGCGATGTTAAAAATACTATAAAGTTACATTTACCAGCTGTAGCTTAACTTTGCCATAAAATGAATAAATTGATTTTGCTGAAAAATGACAACGCAAAGCAGGTAATAAAAGTTGTATAATAATAATAATAATAAAAGTAATTTGCGTTCTTCTGGTGACTATTTACTAGGTTACCTCCTGATGTTAAAGATGATAACTAGCTTTTGTATTTCCGACGTTTCGTCAGTCAGCACGACTGACTTTATCAAGGTGGCTAAAACAGGTTAACACAACCTGTTCAGCAACGATGGCACAACACAAAAACGTACTGATAAAATGAATAAAGTAAGCAGCAAGAATCAGAATTAAAACACGCAACAAGACACCTAGAGGTTAAACTGAATGCAGTGAATGCCTAAAACCAGTAGGCTGCTTTCCAACAGCGTAAATTTATCTATCTATTGGGCCACCGTCAAGAAACATTGAAAAGTCATCAGACAAGACAGAAACCAAGGGAATTGGCAATAACAATGATAGAGAAGACGCACTGAGAATGGAAAAGGTGAAGTTAAAGTTAAAGTAATTTTTTGTACACAGAGGGAAAATTCTGACCATCTTTCTGGTTGAGAGCATGTTGTGCTTTCTGGTTTATGTACTGCCTGCTGAACAGGTTGTGTTAACCTGTTTTAGCCACCTTGATAAAGTCAGTCGTGCTGACTGACGAAACGTCGGAAATACAAAAGCTAGTTATCATCTTTAACATCAGGAGGTAACCTAGTAAATAGTCACCAGAAGAACGCAAATTACTTTTATTATAAAATGCCTGGTGAACAGTCTCTCTCTGTTTTTACTAATAATAATAATGTTAGTTTTTATATAGCGCTGTATCCATCGCAGACTACGTTGCTCCTCAGCGCTTTACAAAGCAGACAGTGTCAATGCAGCCGTATAGAGGCGCAACTGACCGAATCCATTCCATTGCTGAGTGCCAAGCAAGAATAAGATTCAGTACCTCTTTAAAGATACTTGAATGAAGGAAGTAGACCATGCCTGTCCTACTGTCTATGCTTCAAAGCACAATACATACATTTCTATACAGCAAAATAGCAAATTGTATTATTTTTATAGATAATGATTCCCATTACAAAAGCTACACTCTAAAGCACAGCGCAGGCTGATAAAACCAACAACGAAAGTTTTATCACAAACTTAGAAAAATAGAAATTCTTTCGGGAAATTTAACATCCAGTCATTTTTTTTCATTGCTTTACTTTTTGACAAGCATAAGGGCACAAAAGTGCAAGGAAACAAAAAATAAACTTAAACCTTAATGATATAAGCAAACATTATCGTAATGGAAATCCACATTACTTGTAGTCGTCCGACTTCAACTGAACTTTGTACTTTCTTACTTCCTCCTTCAAGTGAATCTCTCTCTCTGCTGCACGGACCCGCTCCTTGGTCAGGCGGTCACGCTCCTGGCCGAGTCTCATGCTCTCCCTGGGAAGTAAAACGTTCACTCGTTGACGCGGTTGGCGAGTTTGTTGCTTGTGACGCACAATGCAACGACAATGGGAGGTTGCGTTTTAAAGTCAGCGTGATTCTACATAGAACCTTCCCAGACCCAAAATCCGTCGTTCTTACATGGATTCTATGAAAAAACGACGGATATTGTTGTCTGGGTCGTGGCAAACGACAGATGATAAAAAGTGGAAGAATCAAGAGGCTTAAGGTTCGATTCCCAGCTCCGTTACCTAAACATATCTCGCTGATTTGGTATGAGGATAGTTCGACATGGCATTAATGTTTGCATTGTACGTACGCGTGATGTCCTAACAATGTAATCGTGACATTGTAAATCATCTCTTGCAGCTTATAGTATTGTGGATGCTTTTCTAAGTCTTGTAATTATAACACCAGGCACAGATTTGATTTACACCAAGGGATGTTGCTGAAGGCGACATTATAGAAACAATTGATTGACTTACGAACGACGCTAAGCAAATTGTAGCAGTCGATGCGTGTCCATTGGTCAGAGTTCAAACTATACACGAAGTTGGGGCACTTTTTCACCTATGACAGTTAGCAGCTCACACACTGAAACATGTTGTTCCTATAAGTGACTGACCTGTTTATTTTATCTGAGTCCATTCCTCCCAGTTCTTTCCGCTTTTCCGCTATTTCCTTTCCAACCTTCTCAATTTCAAGAGCGCGCTCTCGAAGAGCAACATTGTCTTCTAAGTCTCGCTGACGATCCTGGGAAAAGGAAGTGATTCAGCAAAATTTAAAGTGATGAATCAGCATAATTTTAAACTTTTTGGTTTTCAGATGGAATAGTGTAGCTTTCGGAGAGAAGCATTTTTATAATACAATAAACAGATGGCTGACAATAACTTAATAGGATTGAATGGCATTATTCAAAACAAATACAATACACTAACATACTTGTGCTGAGCGTTCCGGTCGAGGTTCGGTTTTGACAGTTTTCGTTTCGCATTTTTATGATGTACAATTGTACATACAATCCTACACACTAACAACATAATAAATTCAAACGACTTCGGCAAGAACTGTTTGCCCTCACTAGGAAATACCTAACATATTTAAACAAATAACTATAAATAATGGTAATGATAAGTGTCTGAACAAGTAACTGTAATACGCACTGAGCTAAGCACAATACAGTTACTTGTTTAGACACTTATTACCATTATTTGTAGTTATTTGTTTAGAAATGTTAGGTACTTCCAGTGGAGCGCCACGAGTTCTTGCCGAAATCGTTTGGATATATTATGTTGTTAGACCGTTAGTGTATTGTATTTGTTTTGAATAATGCCATTCAATCCTATTAAGTTATTGTCAGTCATCTGTTTATGGTTTTCATTTGCAGTGACAGCTTTTCCAAGACATGGCATGAACGTTAGTTCGACGCCGCATGAGAGCACACGTACGTGTCTTAGCATGGCAATTAAAAGCAAGCCAAAGTGAGAGCAGCTAACTTGATGACTACATAATACATACAGTAGATAGAGTCTTTGCCTGCTTTCAGCTGCTTGTATTTCTATCTGCAACTAGACTGTACCGTAGCTTGCCACATTGGGGCACAATAAGTTGATTTGTTTGTATTATTGGAAACAAAACATTAACATCTTAGCACTGTAACAGTGGCCGAGCTGCATAGCCGAGTGGTGAGAACACTGGAACGGCAATCGAAAGGGCGCCGGTTCGACACCGTTCAAGAGCATGCGGCTGTGTCTGTGGCAGGACACTTAGACATGCCTGAAGGTGGACACGAAGATTGGCTTCCTTGCCTTCCCGTCCACTTAATTTAAATCTTCAACCACCGGGTGTAAACCTGGATACGACAATCAAGGGTTTCAAGCAAAATTCGTCATTTTACATTGATTCAACGTTTGTAGACGTTTGCTTAATGTAAAAGTGGCGGAATTTGCTGTCTGGAAAATACAGCATAGTCCACCTACCATGCATGTAGCGATGTCGTTTTGTATTTTTGCAATCTCGTCTCGGAGCTGTTGCAAGCTTAGATTCAAAGCTTCGATGCGACTTTCCGTTTGGACGATGTTCTTTGTTGTCCGCTGAGGTGCAAGTGGTTTATAATGGGAAACTAAAGGTCAGCTGAAAGTTATCGACAATTTACCAACGTTACCAAGTACTACCAACAATACTCTTATCTGGAAGTCAAAACACATATTGCCAAGGGAGAGATCCTGAAACCCATCATAGAAAAAATCATGAAATTCTTAGATGACGTTATTTCAGCAGACAAACAACTGTATTTAAACACGAATAAACCGCTTTTTGAATTATAATACCGTCGCATTTCTGTCTTGCCACGGACATCATAGAGGTAAGACATGGAGGATTATCTTTGTTGTTTGATTAAACTTCTATTTATTTATTTCTGTTTCAGCGAAAAAAATTAAAGATTGCAATTGTCTATTTATAAAAACGAAATACTCGCTTTCGAAATACAAAAAATGTTAAACATTAATTCAAATACCTCAAGTTTCTCCGTTTTTCCGGATTCATCGAAGCGTTGAATTTCACAGTTAAATGATTCAACTTTAGTTCGCTTCGACTCAAAATCTTGTTTTTGCTTCATGACCTCATTTGCTTTGGCGTCACATATCTTGGCAGCCTCGTCTTTTCGTTTGGTCAGTTCTTTCACTTTTCTAGGAACAAAATTCAAAACAGTTCTGCAGATGCTTTCCCAGACAGCAAATTCTGCCACTTTTACATTAATCAAACGTCTACAAACGTTGAATCAAAGTAAAAATGACGAATTTTGTTGTCTGGGTGGGCTGCAAGACTGTGGAACTGATAGTGTCGTGGGTTTGAAGTAAAAAGGTCTAATTCTTTGCAGGGCTTACGTATAATACTACTACTTGATTTCTACGTCGTTTACCTCAACCGTGGGCTGAGAGCTGGCCAAAGCACCGACTAGGTCCACACGCCCATAGTGACCATCCTCAGTGTATATTACCAGAACTGTTACTTGTAGGCCTATATGTTGTTTTTACCGTTTTGTTGAATTTACCAGGAAAGGGTGAGTAGGCCTATTGTTTTTGCTGCAATGGTCAGAAATAACAATAAGCTAAACTGAATAGCAACCATCAAGTGTTCTTCATCCTTGACCGCTTGTTTAATTCCTACTCGTTTTGTAACAAAAGACACAATAAAATGGAGGGACTTAGCACTACCATTAGTGCTAAGTCCCTCCATTTTAGCACTACCATTTTACTACCATTAGAAGAAAAAATGGAGGGAGTTTATAAAAAAGATCATAGCTGATCAACCTGATAAAGAAGAACCTGACGTCACAACGCCAAGAGGAATTAATCAAGCAGTTAATATAATTAATAAGCTACGACCAAACCTTGCAACATGTATCACAATAGCAGACAAAGTAGTCAAATAGCTACTTCTCTCTCGGCGCCAATGTGGACTCGAGCTTTTCGATTTCAGACTTAATCTTTGTGACGTCGGCATCCAGTTGCTTTTGCGCTTCTTGGAGCTGCTCGCGCTTTTGAAGGTCGTTCGCCAGTTTAATTTTTTTCTCCTAAAAGACAAAACGATTTTAAGAGAAAATCCTCCCTGACAGCACACGGCGGTACTCGAAAAAAAATGTTGAAAAAGATAAGCAACATTCCGCATGTATATAACTTTTACAGACATGGAGATCTGAAAAAAAGCAGCACGAATAGACATGATAGAAAGAAAAAAATGCAGAGGTCGACAAAGATTAACATATTTAAACACCCTGAATCAATGAGCCACAAACACAACAGTCCCGACCAATGAGTTTATGCAGATGTTAAATGACATTTTAGAAGACCTTGATCGTCATTCGCCAACATTCGTATCAGATCAGGCACATAAGTATCCTCACATAAACATTTCTGTAAACTGTATACCAGCAACAATACGAAATACATTCAAAATTAAAACAACGAAATTAATTCACCCTAATTAATTCAGGGTCCATGTCTTTTAGGCGCTGACAGTTAGGCGCTGGTCTAATAGGCGCGCACACTGTGGCGTCTGGATATTTAGGTGCGGAGCACTGTGGCGCCCGTTCATTTAGGTGCTATTCCTACTAAAGTCTGTAGATTGTATCAGCTTGGCAGGTAGGGGCGTAGGGCAATGCTTTTCACA
This sequence comes from Aplidium turbinatum, assembly GCF_918807975.1. NCBI lineage: Eukaryota > Metazoa > Chordata > Ascidiacea > Aplousobranchia > Polyclinidae > Aplidium > Aplidium turbinatum. Next base: position 3,210,809 of record NC_137474.1, read on the forward strand.
CAAAATATTATATTGAACAGGAAAATATATTGTTTTGTTAATGCGTGTGCGTTGTTGGTCATGGCTTCAGTGAGTGAAGTTGCCTAAACTGGCAAGGCTTTTTCACACAAAATGTTTTATTACACAGAAAAATATATGGGTGAAGCTGCTTGAACCGGAAATGCTTTTCACACAAAATGTTATATTGAACAGAAAAATATGTTATGGCTTCCGTTAGTGAAGCTGCTTAAACCGGCAATGATTTTCACATAAAATGTTATATTGAGCAGAAAAATATGTTGTTTTTTTAATGCGCGTGTTCAGCATTTATTTGTTGTTAGTGCAGGTTTGCGCCGGCGAAAGCTTTATCAATAAATTATTCAAGTTTCCGAAAATGTATGAGATTGAGTTCACTTTTAGTTAGGTCAAATAATAACTAAACATCAGTAAAAAATGTACCGTAGGCTGTACTCAAGCGGGCGGTAGGCTTGAGTGAAGAGTAATTTAGTTTTCCGTCAAAACCCGGACTAGGTTTAACGAGCGAAGTCTCACCATTATGCTTGCAACTTGTAGCCAAGGTGTAGCCTATATGCCCTGTAGAAATGTATTCATGTGAACAGTAGTAGAGCGTCTTACGCGTTCTCGTCACATGGCCAATCCATCCCGAACAGAAGTAATTTATATTTAATCTAAATTACCAGACATTTTTCACACAAATCTGTTGTATTTACGCGGTAAAAACATGTCATGTGATCGACGTAGACGCACAATCTTGACATCAAATGAAAGCATACATCTTCAGCTATCCGAAGATGCAAAGCTTTGCAATAAAATTTAAAACATTCTATGTACAACTAGCAACTTTCCAAAAGGTATTTTTTCTAATTTTTTAAAAAATTAAAAATTGACAGAAAAGTGTACTCCATTATAATTTTTACTACCCAAGCATGATACAATAATATGAAAATATATGTAGTTTAATCGAATGCCAAAACAATTCTGCACATAAGAAAAAATTTACTTCGTTTCTGCGCGCAATGCTTTAGGAGGTACAGCAGAATGATTATGGAGAAATTTGGAAAATTTTAAGCAAAAAGTTTACGTAATTTAGCCTACAGTCTTTTTGATCGAGAAATTCCAAAGTAAGGGGTTGCCTAGCCAGTTTTGACTGCCAATTCCCATGAGTGAAAGAAAAAAAATCCACTGTGTCCCCATCTTTAAGAAGTCCTCATCTGATAACTGCACCGCTAAAATATTTTTTTTTAATTAGCCAAAAAAGGACAGGCAAAGACTATGGATCTGCCATCATTTACATTATTTTTTTGCTTGAAATAGGCTACCTTTTAACCTTGGACGTAGGGATACTTCCTTGGTCATCATGGCAAAAATCCCAAGGCGTGTGTATACGTCCGTGGTCGCGAAAGAGTTAACTAAAAATGAACTCAATAATGTTCGGAAGCTTCAATAATTTATTGATAAAGCTTTCACCAAAGCAAACTTGGACTAACAACAAATAAAACAATAATAAATCAACTAATAAAACAACAATATATTTTTCTGTTCAATGTAACATTTTGTGTGAAAAGCATTGCCGGTTTTAGCAGCTTCACTCACTGAAGCCATGATATAATTTTCTGGCAAGCTGCCAAGCTAATACAATCTACAGACTTTACTAGGAATAGCAGCTAAATGACCGGGCGCCACAGTGCTCCGCACCTAAATATCCAGACGCCACAGTGTGCGCGCCTATTAGACCAGCGCCTAACTGTCAGCGCCTACAAGACTTGCTCCCTTAATTCACCCTTAAAACAACGATCTACAGTAAATTATTAAATCAAGTCATTTCAAAATTCAAACTTACTCGAATAGTGTTGAGCTTTTCCTTTAAACGATACATTTGGTTGGTTTTTGAATCAATTTCTTTGCGAACTTCATCAATGGATTTGTTCACTGAAACACAATAAAAATCGGCAAGCTGTTTACAATACAGAAGTTTTTTAACAAAACATCAGAAATATAATTTCCTGTTAAATGACTAATTCGTAATTTTATTTTACGCAAGTAGTGGATATATAACTAGTTAACGACACTACCATTAAAAACAATAAACATAATAAAACATCAGCTCCTTGCTAGAGCAATGTCACATCTTTATATCCACTATTACAGTTATCTCCCGGTTAAGTACGCAACTTGATCCTGAGTAGTTAATGCGAACTTATGTGGTAGGTGCGTACTTAGCAGTTATGCAGCCATCTAGTGAAGGTATGCATGCAGCCATGCACCCTGCATGCGTGGCCAACGCGTGTGTGAATGCGTGTACCCAATACACAAATGTTGCATTTATTGCGTCATTGACGATGCGTTGTGTTAGTTACAGTGTTAGTTAGTTACAGTACAGCACAAGTAATTTGTTGGGTACAATTTTCTCGTTCGCATGATGTCAGGTAAAGGTAAGCGTTTAAGTGAATCCCAAAGATTGAAAGTCATCGCCAAGTTGTGTGTGCCGTCCGCTCCGAGTAAAAGAAGTCTCGCAAGAGAGTATGGCGTGAGTGAAGCTGCTATCCGAAAGATTCTGAAAAACCGGGAAGTTATTCGAAAGCGTTCTGCTTTGATGTCTGAGGAGACAAAGACAAAAAAGTTTCGAGCATCCGTTGGTCGGTTTTCTGAGCTGGAAGATATTCTATATCTTTGGATTGATAGCATGCGCCGTGCAAGTCTTCCCGTTCACCCCCTCACTGGTCATTGCAAAAGCAAAACAAATCGCTCAACAATTATTGATATCAGAAGATGATTTTAAAGCGTCGTGGCAGTGGCTTAGCCGATTCAGAGCACGTCGAGGATTGCAGAAAGTTCTTCTTCATGGTGAAGGAGCTGAAGTGGACAAGGAAGACCTAAAGCTTTTGGCTGCATTGAATGATTTACATGCTATAATTGCAAGGTATGATCCTGAAAATGTGTATAACATGGATGTCACAATCAAGGTGCAATGCTTCGCGATGGCTTGCTTTGTATCTTCAACAAGCGTGTTGTTTTCATTATGGAATTCTGGTGCGTTGTGTTATTGTCGGTTATGACCTGAAGTAACCTCTGATGACGAAATCTGTATTATGTAACGTGTTTTCTGGAATCATTTTCCCTACGTGACCTTCTATAGACTTCGGTTGTTTACATTTAAATGCTACGTGACCGAACGATGGTTCTTTATGATGTAACCTTCTCGAAGTTATTGGACTGAACAGCCAACTATAAATAGTGGTGTAGTTTGTGTAATGTTTATTCTGAGATTATGAGATTATGATGGGAGTTGTATTATGATGAGTTGGTGATGAGAGTTCATTATTGTAGTAGTAGCAGTTGTTAATAGACGCAAAGATTATTGTTGATCGAGAGTGGAAATATCGAATACGAGTACTGTAAAGCAAAGTTGATGCTAATATAATTTCTGATTGAAATTAGAATCGTATGAGAAGCTATGAGTGGATCACGTTAAACTCGATCAATAGTCGCAAGCATTGGAATCTATTTCTGTTTACTATTACTTTGATTAATTGTTGGAAGTGGTGAACCATTCGTTGGAGTCCTTCAAGCGTTTTTATATATCATTTCACCAGTAGAACTATCCGTGAATTTAATTGACTGCTTTTCGGTTTGACCCATTAAACTACGTCATTGAATCTTTCCAAGTCTTTTTCCTGGTAAGAGATAGAAAGAAATCGTGACAATGGATAAAACAGGGTTGTTTTTTCGTCTGCTACCTAGATATACCTTGCTTATGCCATTTGAAGATCTCAGCAGCATCCGAGGGAAGAAGAAAGCTAAAGACCGTGTGTCTCTTGTTGTTTGTGCAAATGCCACAGGAACACACAAAGTTCCATGCACATTGATTGGGAAACCTAAATCTCCGGCCTGTAGCCTATAAAGAATCGGGGATGGCCTGTCAAATATCTTAGTCAGCGTAAAGCATGGATGGGCGTTGACACATGTTGGAAATGGTTCAACGAAGTGTTTTATCCTGAAGTAAAAAAGAGAACAGGACGCCCGGTTCTCTTGTTGATGGATAACGCTCCGGGCCATTTTCCAGCCTTTGAACGGAATAACGTCAAAGTGGAATTCTTCCCACCCAACTGTACTAGTTGGAAACAGCCATGTGACATGGGAATCATCGCGGCACTGAAGAAGAGGTACAAATATTTATATCTCAGGGAGGTTCTGGACTTTTACGAGCTTGACGAGAACTTGAAGGCCCACAAAAAAGAGCAAGCTAAAAGATTACCCAGAGGGGCAGCAGGTGTTGGTTATGGGAACCCTGCTCATTTGCTGGATGCTGCTCACTATGTAAAGCAAGCATGGGATTTAATATCGGATGCGTCGGTAAGAAACTCGTTTAACAAGGCTCAACTAATAACTCCGTTGGGTGGTGGCGTTGATGAGGAAGCTAACTTTATGTCTGACATGTCTGAAATTTTGCGCTGTTTTAAGTCTATGGATATTTCGATTGACAAAGACGAGCTAGAAGGATTTATGCATGTTGATGACGAGAATAGTGAAGAGTATTCACAGGCGATTTTGGGTGACGTGAATGAGGTGTTGGAAACGATGCAGACTGAAAGTGACAGGGTTGTTGGTATTTTACCCGACCCAAAAAAACCCGGGTGGGTTTTTTTAATTAATTTTTTAATAAAACCCACTGAAAAAAACCCAAAAAAACCCATAAAAAAACCCAGAGCATCATATTTGTCCAGTTTTTATTGGAAAATTAAAAAAATTTACAAAAACACTACAAGGCACTTACAACAAACTTTAAATTAGGACTTAAGGATGTGATTGTGAAGTAATTTCCCAGAATAAACTGAAAACGCAGTGGATATTGCACAGTACACAAAAATCAAGTAATGTCAGTTTGTGTACACTACACTAAAACTCATTTATGCAAGAAGGCCTTATAGTTAAATTGGTGAAAGTACTACTCTACTGTAGTCTGTATATATGATGTGAAATGCAATTTAGGAGGCTATTTACCAATTACAGATTCTAGATTCTAACGCATGGCTGTTTCAGAGCATTTGCCTAATTGGCCACGCAATCGCTCAATTGCTCATCCATTACTATATTTATTATATAATATAAAAACAATGAAAACTATTAATACTACAAAAAGTGCTCAATGCCAAGCAAAAAGGCAAAGCAGAGCGAATTAAATCAAATGTAGTTATTACTATCTGAAGCCTTTACAAATTGTTTCACCTAACGGATCATCAGAAGGTCTTATTCAAATAGGTCTTATTCAAATAGAATCTTATTCAAATAGATTCTATTTGAATAAGACCTTCTGATGATCCGTTAGGTGAAACAATTTGTAAAGGCTTCAGATAGTAATAACTACATTTGATTTATTATATAATATATATATAAATGATAAAAAATATTTAAACATGATGGCATAAATGCTCCTTGCCTTCAAATCTAAACAAATGATGCAATAATGTGATTTCTACCACAGTAGCATCAACTTGGTATAGAAATCAGTGGATGATGCAACATCCAACTTGATCTTGAAACTAATGGATGATACAACATTCAAGCAACAACAGCCCTAGTGCATTATTTTATTGAGTTATGCAAGCATGTACTGTGAGTGAAAGGCACTTCACTCGTAAAAAGTAGTTTTGAGGTGAAATAAGCATGAATCTACCTTTTTTTGCATCTTTTTTAAAAAAACCCAATAAAACCCAAAAAAAAACGGGTTTTTTTAAAAAAACCCGGGCGGGTTGGGCTTTTTTAAAAAAACCCGGGTTTTTCTCAACCCTGAAAACGGTACTGAACCCTATTCCTGCCTGGACTTTGTAGAAAGTTCAACTGTTTGAATTAGAATCATTGAAAACTGGTGACACTGACGATGAGGCTGGCCCAAGCAACGATTGTGCACCTGTCGAAAACAGCATCGTTTTTCATGGCTTTGAACAACTTTACAACAAAGTGCTTGAAGTTGAGGATCAGTTGCTGTGTCCTGCCTTACAAGATCAAGCAGGAGGTGCTTACGATAATCTCAAAAGCACTTTTGAATGCTTTCAGCGAAAACTGAGACAGGTGACGTTGGAAGCCAAGCAAAAAAGAATGCAAAATATGCATCAGATGACTTTGCACGACATGTTGAAGCAGTGAACTATTGTTAAGTTGACATTTAACTTTTCCTGACATCCAGTTAATGTGCTTGCTGCTTAAAATAAATAAATTGTTGAAAAAGTTGAACCCAGAACTTGTAAAGAATTTTGCGTACTTATCTGGGATGCGAACTTAAACGGGTGCGTACTTAACCGGGAGATGACTGTACTACATTGTAGAATGATTCAACCTTCCAGAGTTAGCTTCAAATAGGCTGACAAAGGTCAATTGCTTTGAAAATTGCAACCGTTGTATCACAATCAGCAAAAACTGCTATTTTGCATCGTTTCAACGTCTAGCCATGTTGCAACTACGTAAAAACCACAACTTTTCGTGGCTGATGAACTTTTTAACGATTACCTTTTTTCAACTTTAGAGATATATTTTGTTTTTCTTTGTTGAGGTCGTCGGCTGATTTGTTTGACGTCACAGCTGGAAGCAACTTCTCCAAGTTGCGGATGTCGCTTTTCAGGTTGGAAATCTCGTTCTGTTGTCGCATAATTCAATATAAAGACGTCACAAACAAGTCTCAATTACAACAGTTAAATCACAATTGTAAAAGCAAGCAAAAACTGACGACACTTGCTCGAGACAGCTTTAGAACGAAAATTGAAAGATTCTCTATTAAACTTCCCGCACAGATCCATCTCAAATAATAATCAATCGGTGCTGGCCAACGGTTAGAAGCAAACCGTTTGACAAAATCCTTCACGTTCACATTGATTCAATACCTGCAAACATCGAATCAATGAGAAAATGACAGATTTTTCTGCATGAAAACGTATTGCAAGGCGGATGAATATTTAATTATTTAGTAATTCACAACGAGCGTTTGCCGGAGCTGTTGGCCTTAACCAAATGATAAGTAAAATGATTAAGAGACAGTTGATCTTGTACAACATACGGTCACGTTGAAGTGACGATTAAGTAAACCTATTTTACTACGATTAAGAATGGAATCTCGAAACTACAAGGTCGCTTACCAAGAGCGCATCGATTTGAGCCACATCACCAAGGCAGCTCTTGGCCAGGTTGTCCTCATCACGCAACTGAGCGCTCTCGTCGTCTAACTCTTTCGTTTCTTCGCGGACTTGCTCCATTTCAGAAGACAACTTGGAAACCTTGTTCTGAAGTTCGGGAATGTCCGTCTGAGACAAGCGATCAAATTCCAACCTATGGAAAAGTTGGGAATCAAGTGAAAAAGCAAAGAAAAAGGTTTTTAGTAAATCGTTTACAAATTTCATATGTAAACAAGAGTTCCCTTCAATTTTGGATATAAGCTATGTAAAAAATAACTTTTAGCACATTTCGATATCAGCTGTGCAAGCTATTAATTTTTAGTTACGGTGATGCTATTACTATCCAGCGAATAAAAGGTCTTGGTAGAGGGAAATAGTCGTGACGATGGACTCTCTTACTTGACAGGCTTGTTGTCTTGCAGAAGTTTCAATCTAGCCTCTTTCTTGGCCAGCTCTTTAGTTTGGTTCTCAAGCTTCTTTGGGGCAACCGACAGTTTCTCTTCGAGCGTGGCGATAAGTTCATCAACTTCCTGCAAGAAACGTCATTGTGATGTCATAGATGAGCTTGTGTCCAGGTGTATGCCAATACTTGAAAATTTAGATTAATCAAACATGAAGGCAAGATATAAATTTTAATGAACATCTTCAAGCATGTCTATCTAATATCTATGCCATGAACAGAATGTGCTTTGGGTGGGTTTCGAATCGACATCCATATGAACATCAGGATGGTGCTACAATAAATTTGTTGCAGAAAATCGAAGAAAATACAAAAATATACAGTGTCGTATCCAGGCTAAAGCTCGGTGGTTGAAGGCTTAGATTAAGTAAAAGGGAAGGCAAGGAAGCCAATATTCGTGTCCACCTTCAGGCATGCCTTGCAGTGTCCTGCCAAAGATACAACCGCATGCTCTTGAGTGGTGTCGAACTGGTGCCGCTTGCTGATGATATAGATGATGGTGCATAAAGATGATCAAGATATTCCCGTAGCATCTTCATCATCATCATAATCCATCGTCGGTTTGTTCCCCACTAGTGGGGGTGGCCGATTGTTTCCGCGCAAAATCTTGTGAACCACAAATCTTGCGACAACAAATAGAATAGACCGCCGCGTAATCACGTCAATTGTTCTCTAGTAAACTTACCGCTGTTTCGTCAAAAAGACGTTGACACAGTGGGCATGGAACTTCTTTCTTGTCAGATGTGTCTTCAGGTTTCAAGTCAGCAATGAATTTACGGTACATGTGCTGTATGCCATCAGTCAAGCCTGCACAATGCACATATACGCAGATGTGTTCACTTACCGCAAGATTGATTATGGAAAACATTATCTTCGGGCGAGAACCCTCGACTAGCACTTAATCCTGGCAGCTTGGCATATTTGTAAAGGTTTTAAAGTACTGACGAAGGCCCGTTCACCTAGGTTGGTGGAGTGAAGCTCCCGTTTAAGCTGTCCTTCAAGTCTGTTACGTTAGCTCACATCCCAAAACGTTGAACCATCATTGCTTAACATTGCTGTTTCTTTGTGACGTCAGATAGTTGCTGACGACGACATTAACAATGAACTTTTGTGTGCATGAAAAAGAAAAGAAATTTTTTGTCATGAACGTCTGCGGGACATAAACAAGTGCAAGTCATTGAAGTAACGCTGTCCCGGTAACACAACGAACGGAGAAAGGTTGCAAAACAATCTCAAGCTTATTACGGCCACAAACGGCCCAAACATAAATTATGGTCGAAATATGTACCCTTCTTCCCGCGAAGCTTCTTGATATCAATTTCCAGAGTCGTCAAATCTTGCTCCAAATCTTGTGAACCACAAACTTCGAATAACGTTTCGTCAAGCTCTTCTTGCCGCTTTTTCTTATCTTCCATTTCAATTATAGTCGAGTCCAGTTGGTATTTCAGCTTGTTCAAGTTGGTTCTGGAACAAAACGCAATCAACTTGCTGCCCAAAGTGTCTCACACCTGTTTTGATGTAAGTCAAAAAAATTTAAACCAGGGCTGCACGCACCTTTAAGAGGTATGAGACCTGTTACCAGGGAATGCGTGGTTGCTAAATAATTAAGCATAGTCATGAAATAACCTAATAAGCTATGCTTGTTTACCAAGATTTCAACTAACATTCTGAATTGTAGGTGAGTATTACTTTTCAGCCGTTCTAGGAGGGGTACGAACATGGTGATTTCAAGGTGAAGACAAGAAAAAAGGCTTGAAAATCATTGAACTAAGTCACATTATATGGAACAGATGAGTTCAGTTGAAGCAACAACATGTCGTCTTCAGAATTTAATAGAAAAAAAATAAACTTCTTCGGTTATGAGAATTATTTTCAATGTATTGTGCTTGTACTTGACTTCAAATCGTAAAACCAGAGAAATGATGAAAATGATAATGAGAGAAGATGCCAAATCTGAGATATTTACTTTTTATCGTCATATTTCTTTTGGGATCTCGAAAGATGCTTTTCTTTATCTTGGATCCACTGGGCGAGTTGGGTTTTGCCAGGAAATGGAGTCAGTGAGAGACCGACTTGAGATAAAGCATCACGACTTTTCGACTTTAGTTTTCGGACTTGGTCATCTTTCTTGGCGACATCTTTCTCCAACATCTCGATCTGTGTTCTAAAACACAAAGGACATAAAGAAAATTAGTATTGTTCAAATTGTAACCGGCAATCCTTCCGGGTCTAAACCTATAATAAAATTGCATAGGCCTGTTCGTAAAGTTGTTGCAGGTCTAAAGCAACCAGTGGCGGATTCCGGAGGGGCAATTGCCCCCTTAAAACACATAAAAGTAACTTTATTGGTGTATTTTCAAGGTCGGATTAATGTAGACAATCCTAGACATGCACATCACTATGTTTTGTTGAAATTGTCCCTTCAAGGCTACTCACTGGATCCGTTCCTGAAAGCGAATGCATTGTGGCAAGCTGATGGCTTGTATGTTGATAACTATGGTTGCGCTTAAGACATTTGTAAGCCATGACTCACCTTGTCTGCGCAAATTTCTGAGCTTCAAAGATCTCCTTCTCCAAGATTTCATGTTGAGATTGCAAAGTTGATTTCTGGTTGTCCATTTCCTCCATGTCACGCTTTAAGGCTTCCACATTGTTCCTCTTCTCAACTTGACCAAGTTCTCTTTCCTGGATGTTATTGTTAAATTACCCAGCCAGCAAATCAATGCTTTTTTACATTGATTCAACGTCTGGAGATCTTAAATCAATGTAGAGAGCCTTGTTGGTTTTCGTGTCAACTTACGTGGCGTTACACATTATGGTGTAAAAACACGTAAACTCCACACAAAAGCTTTACCATTACATTAAATTGTAATTAATTGGCTTATTCAACACCAATATAAATAGTAAATAATGTATCAAGGTTATTGTCGACTGGAATCAGCAATAAACACAATTTTCGAAAATGAAGTAACTTATTTTCAAAAAAAGTGGTTCTACTTCTTTACTGCAAGGCTGGCAGCAATAAAACAATGAATAGAAATTAGATTCAAAGTTTCATCTTTATCTTTTAGCAAAAATTTCTCCACTTCTGTACAAATCTTGAGAAAGTGCACTTGAATCTGATGAGCGTACACATTCGAAACAACACAACTGTATAATGTGATAGATGATGCACACACCGTTGCTTCTTCTTGCTCTTGCAACATCTCCAACTCGTCACCATCCGCTGCGGACTGGATACGCTTTAATTCTCGGAGGTTCTAAAGAAATATTTACGGTATGTGATAGCAGATGATTATGTAGCATCTCAATACAGGAAATGCTTTCTGAAGCGCAATATATTTACTAATCTCGAATATTTGCAAAAAGCAAGGCGTCTATTTCTGCCAAAAGTCCAAGTGGCAATACTTAAATTATTCAGTGTTTAATTGCTTTTTTTTTAAATCAACCTAAATTACAGGCACCAGGGATTGCTTTCATTCAATAACGTTGAAAATAAAAACAGTTCAGTTTTCGAAACGCTTTCTGAATATGAGTTTAGTATCTGTATTTTGAGCTCTTTGATTAGATTAATCTGAACTCTCTTCGAGAAAGAAGAAATCCAACAAACGAGTGAAGGACCAGGCTTCTGAAAACGTGTATCCAGATGTTGCACCCTACACATTCAGAAATAAATTTACCTTTGCCTGTTTTCCCTTGAGTTCCACCAAAGCGTTTTTTTTATGTTTGCATCCTTCCACCACCTCGGTTTTCTCTTGCCAGGCCTTTTGAAAGACACTCTCCGCCTCTCTTCTGTGATTGTCTAATTCCACCTGTTCACAAATACGAAAGTCCCTGTATTTACCAAATAGTTTTACATGGTGTGATTGTAATGTCTTTGATGAAATGTATGAACGTCTTTCATTTGTTACAATGAGCGTCTTTCATTTGTTACAATGAACGTCTTTCATTTGTTACACAATGAACGTCTTTCATTTGTTACAATGAACGTCTTTCATTTGTTACACTTTTAAACAAAAGCTTTTTACTTGCAGCAATAGTTGAACAAATTATTTATCATATCTATCGTGAAAGATCGGTTGTGTTAATTTTTAGCTAATATATTTCGAAGGTTCAAACATCAACACAAAGCTTTGATTTTTCTTGCATTTTAACCAATTTAGAAGAAAAAGCACACAAGTTCACCATTCGCCGGGGAGCTCGCAAAGCTAAGAATGGTGCAGAAAAAGCCTAAAAACTCAGGTGGCAACCACATTTATCAGGTGGAAACCACATTTATCAGGTGGCAACCACATTTATCAGGTGGCAACCACATTTATCAGGTGGCAACCACATTTATCAGGTGGCAACCACATTTATCAGGTGGCAACCACATTTATCAGGTGGCAACCACATTTATCAGGTGGCAACCACATTTATCAGGTGGCAACCACATTTATCAGGTGGCAACCACATTTATCAGGTGGCAACCACATTTATCAGGTGGCAACCACATTTATCAGGTGGCAACCACATTTATCAGGTGGCAACCACATTTATCAGGTGGCAACCACATAAATGTGGCCATGGTCGAGATTATGAACCTTGTTGATCCGAAAACAAGATCAACATGAAGAAAAATAACTTTTTAAAAGTTTGAAAACTCGAGCCGTACAGGCGTCTTCCTCTTGGCACCATGCCGTACCTACTGCGCAATGAAAGCAATGCATTGGCACACAGAAACATATGAAACAAGACATAACTCATAACATAAAACATAGTGAGTGACATGGTATGATCTCATTACAAACTTTTTCATTCTTTAATTGTTTTGCTTGGTTCGCCCCGTACTTTTTGAAGATGTTTTCAAACTTTTCCAGTTCGTCGTCATTAATGTCATCGCCATCAAAACCTTTATTGTGACAGAACAAAATGAAAAACACAAGTTACTTTTATAATAAACTGGCGATGTTTGTTTTTGTCAAAGCGCATTGTAGAAAATGAGCTGAGAATCTGAGAAAAACGTTGTTTAAATTTATTTAATCACTTTCCCCTTGCACAACAACGGCACAACGGCGGTATTAAAGCCGTAACATATTGTCACAAAATAATTGTAAGCTAAAGATAATTTCGTACTTGCCCTCCACAAAACAGGTAAGTTAGTTTCATCTAATGAAATTAAAAATTTGAAATGGAACACTACCACTTGTGACTTGTCAAACGAATCGAAGGCCATGAGAGTTTTTCTGTTTAAACCAGTGATTCTCAAACTGTGTGCCGCGGCACACTAGTGTGCCGCAACAGATTCTCAAGTGTGCCGCAAATCTTTTTGAAATTTTGAAAAAGAACTGTATAAATATTTAAAATAAGCCATTCAGACAAGCATGCGACTTAATTAAAAGCGCTTTAACTCCTTCAATAGCTGATAAATAAGCACATGTGACGATGAAACCAATTATGTCATTACTGATACAGCAGGGTAATTGCCACGTCACTATTGGGCTGCTATGTTAGCTATTGCTAACATTACTTCCCACCATTTGGAAGCAATGAATCAAGCAATCTTTCTGCAGAAGAAGAACAGCTCATTGATTTACGAAACGACCCATTTTTTTAAACGCTGTTTCCACAAAAAAACTTAGATGCGTTTTGGCTGTCTGCTTCCAAATTCTATTTCATGATCCCGTGCAAGACCAATCAAAATTATATTGCCATTTGCATCTTCATGGCTATGTGAACATGGCTTTTCTGTTTTGAATGAAATTACAAGCTGTAAACGAGAGAGACTGCTTGAAATTGACGATGAAATTCGGGTATATGTTTGTCAACAATGCAACCTCGTTTTAGTCGAAGCTTATATTGGTATAAACAAGCACATCCATCGCATTGACACGTAAAAATAATTTTTTTTAAAGCAACTTTCCTTCTTTTGCAAGTGTGCCGCGTGCGTTTTATATTTTTTCTAATGTGCCACAAGCTGAAAAAGTTTGAGAACCACTGGCTTAAACGTTCAAATTTGGTCTTAAACAGAAAAGCCGTTCTTTCTTGTGAGAAAGCACAATTTGCAGGTCTACCCCTTTGTAAGAAATCAAAAGATATAGGCTTTATTTCAGAGTTTTGTTACATAAACATAGCATCGTGAACCTGGCATTTGAAGGCCACATTCTTCGCAAAGACTTTGGATGAGTCTGCATCTGTCCCTTCTTCGTCCTTTAGCATTCTTTACATCTTGCTGTAGCTTTCCTAAAAACAACAGAAGGTTTCAACCAACTTCAAAATGAAAGAAAAAAATCGAAAAAATTAATTTGGCAGGTCATATTTGGATTTCCAAAAGCAATCAAGCGTGAACACAAAAACATATGCAAATCATTCGTTTTTTACATTTAACGTCTGCAGACGTTGAATCAATGTAAAAGAATGGCTGATTTGTTGTCTGGGTAATTGCAATAGTTGCTGGTATCATTACCATAAGACACAAAAGCGGTTACATTTATGCGAGTTTTCGGAATACAATACTTAATACTTCTGCCATTACAACACAATTACAGTAAAATCGCAATATTCCAGCATCTTTAAAAGTAATGCATGGCCACTGGCCAGGTCTTCTAAATATTATGCTCTTCAGATTTTTTTTTTTATACAATCTCAATAAATCCACTCCAGTCTTAATCTCAGCCACCTTCCTCGACAGAAAGGGATGTTTTTCTTCGTCTCACTTCATCGATGTCCCTCTCCATGGGTCGTACTCGGCTCTCGCATTGCGTCTTCTTCCTTTGCTTAAAGCTGGTTGTCTCCTGCTGCTCCTTTTGAAGTTGAACCAATTGTTCATCTGTACCCTGTTGATAACATGTATATGTATACCGTATTAATCCGTGTATAAGTCGCAAAATTTTGCACCAAATCTTGCCCAAAAAGGTTGGGGTGCGACTTATACACGATGGTGCGACTTATACACAAGGTTCTGAACTTCTGACAAACGAATGCTACAGATCGCGCGTTAGCGCTGCTATTAAGCGTTTGTATTTTGCATGCAAAGGATTGCGACTTGCGAGCATCGCATTGCGAGCCCCAAGAACAATGGGACAAACTATTTGGCATCAGTGAAGATGAAAATGAGTTTGAAGGCTTTTAAAATTCTGATTGTTGTTTTTCAATAAAATTTGCTAAAAATAATTTTGTACCAATATTTGAGCCAAATTTTGGGGTGCGACTTATACACGAATGCGACTTATACACGGATAAATACGGTACATTTAAATATTCAAGGTAAAAAAATAAATATCAGGTAAAAAATCTACTTCTGAAATGTGCATCAACAAACAGGTTAACAGTGAAAATGCTGCATGTGGCTTAGTTACATGGATCAAACTTTTACGTAAATGAAACATACATTAATGATACTTCAATGCTTATTGCGTCAACAAGAGCTTATGATGATTAATATTTTATTCTTTAATTGTCTTTAGATTTTAGTTAAATTCAGTTCCATAGACTAGTGGAAAATCAAAACGTTGTAAATAACGTCTTTTAATTCTTTCTTTTTTTAAGCCTTAAATTCAGCCAGCAAGTCTGTTTTCATTGATGACTATTGACTATCCTACAGATTGTTTGCAGATATTGAACCAATCTTAAAAATTATGGAATTGCTGCTTGTACGCACATTAAATATGTTGTTGATCCGTGATTCCAGTTTCTCACGATCTTCATTCATCTGCTTTTTCCTGCTCTGCAGAGAATTCAATTCACCATCCAGTTCACTAATCTTCATCCGTTTCTCAGCAAACTCTCTAAGTTGTCTCTCAATTGGTTCCAACTCTGTAGCAACATAGCCCATCGACTGTTGAGCGGCTTGCAACTTTGTCGTGGCACACTAGAAGTGATAAAAAGGTATTCATCAGTTCAGTTTGACTTTATTTAAAATGTTCTTTGTGTAAAACAGTAAAAAAATTAGGGCTATGGAGTCGGAGGGGAAAATATACGATTCCGACTCCTAGGTTTATAACTGGCCGACTCCGACTTCATTGTTGTCAGATATTTTTTTTAAACTTTGTCTTTTCTTTTTCATTTTTCATAAAAAGGCTAAAAAGACAGACCTTTGATGAAGTATTGAAGCCAACACAGGCAGTTTATTTGTACACGATTCAAGCAATGCGGATACAAAAACAAAGAATAACTATTTTGAGAGATCAAACAGCATAACGCTACAGGTATTTGTATGCCAAACAGTTACCAAATTTTGTTCTCTCCTGTGCTTTTGTATTTATTACAAATTAGTAGTTTTCAACTTCAAGACCACAAAACAAAATAATGATAAGTTTTCACCCTCAATCTTTTGCTATGCAACATCACTCAAATGATTAGGCTTATAGTTACGTTCATATTTTTACCAGTTCTTTTTATTAGTTTACGTATGTTCAGTGCAATGTGCTATACGATCGTCACAACACCGAAAAAACAACAGGGTAGGCTACAGATAATGAACGCTATTATAATAAGCTGCCAATGTGGTAAAACTTTTGGTGGAAAATGTAATCTCCATTTGTGGCTTATCATGAAAAACATCATTTAGAGTGTTTGTGGTTTTATGTTAATCACCAAGAAATCTCATATTAGGGTAATTTATCCTAACTTTGAAAATCTTCAATAAAATTGGCTACAATGATGCCTGCTAACCTCAAGATCACGTTTGACATCATTAGCTCGAGTGCAGTTTTGCTCCAAAAACTTCAACGCGACATCTTCTTCACCCTTTTCAGCTCTTTGATTTTTCTGTACCTTTTTAATCTCGTCCAGAGCCTTAATATACCTGAAAACAGTGCATGGAGTAAAATTTACCTACCACACTTTGCTCATAAAGTTCAACACTACCTCTTGCATGAAGTAGAAATAGAGACTATTGCACCAACAGTTCTTAAACCCACAAAACGAGAGTGCTACAGTCTTGAATCGTACCTAGTTGCAGCAAAAATATCATCAAAGCGTTGTTTGACAGACTTTCCTTCATTTAAAGGCCAGTTTGATTCTTCTTGGTGAACAAAGATAACATTGTCCAAGACGGCCTTGGACACCCCAAGGGCTGAAACCATCTCACGATTGATTTCTGCACATTTTGATGAAAGATGTTGTACTTCTCCGTTCCTAAACACAACACATTTTATTTGGTTCACACCACACCGTGATAATCAGATAATGGCACGCTGCTGCTGAACTGAGCATTCCATTTCAATTCATGGCAGTGGCACCATACACGTTTCAAAATATATTTCCAGGTTTGCTAAGGGTACCACTTTCACTAGCAACAGGTGATTAACACACCCCCAGTATTTGCACAAGGGTCATTCCATGCCAAGTGTCCTAGACCTATCAGTTTGACCCTCTTCGATTTTGCTCAAACTTGGTCAAAATGTTATTTGGCATGATTTAGCCATGCATTACAAATTTTAGCTCGTATCTATTATAGTTTTGGAAATATGATGCTTTAAAGTTTTAGATACCCCCCTAAACTTTTCCGCATTCGGTTTTTGGACCATTTTCAATTAACCATATCCTTTTCTCCGAAGATTATATATATACATAAAGTTTATTTTTGGTAAAATGATTCACTTCTAGCTACCATGATTGCATTGTCAAAATGCAATTAATTTGCAGCATAACGGAGTAATCAAAAACAAATTTTGTGCCATATTTGGAAGTCTGTAACTTTTTTATGAAAAGTAGAATGGTTATTATATTCATCATGTATGCTCTTTCCCTACCAGGCAACAACTTCACCAAGTTTGATAAGTAACATTATATTTATTAGAAAGTTACAATGCATCAAAATATGCACCCCAAGCAAAAAAGCCAAAATAACACCATCTTGTGGTATAAAAATAACCCCGTAAAAAAGTGTTTACAAAATAATCTTTTTAACCATTTGAAGAACATTACCTAAGGAATTTGCATGGCTAAATCATGCCAAATAACATTTTGACCAAGTTTGAGCAAAATCAAAGAGGGTCAAACTGGGATCTTTATGATTTTTCAGGACGTTTGGCATGGAATGACCCACAAATACCGTAAATTAGCCAGTACTACCAATGCAGGAAGAAAACATAGGCTATTTTCATAACTAGAGGTCAAAGATAATTGTAATTTGGCAAAAGTAACTAACTCAATTAAATTAAAAAAATACACATTTTATATTTATCAATTTATAAACATAAAACTGCATGATAGAAATTTACGAACAAAACATGCTATGCCCTTCTTAAATACAAACTTACACTTCCTTCTGGATAAAACCATCTGTGGTTTTAAACTGAACACTTTTTTGCTTTTGTGTTACCATCATTCCTCGTTCCACAGTAATGTCATTCCCACGAATAGTTTTGCACTGTAATCGAACCTTTTTTATAAAAATAAAAAAACAATTAAAACTTAGCTCACTTGCCAATCAAAATCTATTGAATGTGAAATCACACTTCATGAAAAAGTCAAAAAGCTGATGTTAACTGCATTATCTGTGATCTGAATTTTACAGATTATAATACAAAACACACTAAGAGATTGATCAAAATGTAAAGCGTGGCTATATCTATGGTAGGCTATTAGTGTTGCCAGATAAGGAATTATGTCCTAATTTGAGAAACGTTCACAGCCGTGATTTGTGAAAATATGAAGTCATATGGGCAGAGACCATTGCACTGGCAACACCTGCCACAAACAATGCTGCTTTATTGCAACCAGTGCCTTAAATAAAGCCACTTTGGAAAATGCAATACTTTTATAAAAACAATGTGTACCTTAGCTCGGACTTCAGTGGCACCAGCTAGTTTAGGGTCATGGATAAATGCTCCACCTTTTGTATTGAGTGGTTGCTCCCCAGTAGTTGCATAACGAAGACACTCAATGATGGTCTAAAATAGGAAGAGTACTCAGTACTCATGATGAAATTAATTTAGAGTGTGAAGATTATAAGATTTTCAAATTAAACAGGTTTTTATCAATGTGACAGAGTCAAGGTATAACCAGCACTACTGTACACTAATAATCTGACATAAAAGATCCAATGTCGTCTAGATCAGTAGTTTTTAACCTTTTTCCTTGTTGACACAACTTTGAATTCACGAACCAGTTCTCGCAAACCTCTTCTAGAACGACTCAAAATTAATTTTATTTACATGTGTTGTTGTGTAAATAACAAAACAAAACCATTGTGTTTCTCATTATTTATATAACTGACAATGAATTAACACAATATGATGCTTTCCTCATATGGGGATATCAAAAGTATGAAAATTGTTTTTCTTAATGTTTGTGACTTTATCCACTTCTACGATTTAACGTGACCTTATTGCGAGGGTTGGTGGCCAATTCTGTTTGATGGCATTTCTCCATGCCACTGGTCCTGAAAAGTCAACCAAGACGAGATCTGCAAATGGCAGATCTTTCTAGAGCCAACACTTCTTAGGACGTCCTCGTGAGTTACTCCCACGGACATTATATAAAGGACTAAATTTTTTTTGGCCAGGTGATTCATTCCATTTGTTGCACATGTCCGTTCCAACATAGCCTTCTTCATCTCATGACATCTTCAAGCTGATGGATGCCAAGCCTGAATTTCAGCTCTTCCATCATCACCCATCAGAAAGGCAATTGCATCAGATAAATCATACCATGGCAATGGCAAATCATTGCCACATAGCCGATTTCGCTCTTCGACAGTGAAAGGACAGGTCTCACTTGCATGAAACATATTATGTAAGTGATCTTAACTATCGAAGAGAATATCCTTGTCTAGAAGTATAGGGATGAGCTCACGAAAACTTTTTCAGCCCAATTGCACCCTCATTGCGAAGGCATCCATACAGGGAGCAAGTCTTTTAGGCGCAGACAGTTAGGCGTCGGTCAAATAGGCGCGCACACTGTGGCGTCAGAATATGTAGGTGCGGAGCACTGTGGCGCACGTTCATTTAGGTGCTATTCCTTGTAAAGTCTGCAGATTGTATCAGCTTGGCAAGTAGGACAGTGCTTTTCACACAAAATTTTATAATGAACTGAAAAATATGTTGTTTTGTTAATGCGCGTGCATTTATGTGTTGTTTGTCATGGCTTCAGTGAGTGAAACTGCTTTATCTGGCAATGCTTTTCACACAAAATGTAAGCTTTATCAATAAATTATTCAAGTTTCCAAAAACGACTGAGTTTACTTTTATTTATATATATATTATATATAAGTCAAATAATAACTGCACTAAACATCATTAAAAAATATACCGTAGCCTATATTCAAGAGGGTGGTAGGCTTGAGTGAAGAGTAACTTAGTTTTCCGTCAAAACTCCGACTAGGTTTTGCCAAAGCTGAGCTGATACAATCTGCAGACTTTACAAGGAATAGCACCTAAATGAATGAGCGCCACAGTGCTCCGCAACTAAATATCCTGACGCCACAGTGTGCGCCTAAAAGACGTGGACCCTCCATACAGCCTCCTGATTGCCCAATCATCCAATCATGTCATCAAGATTGCAGTTAGGGTTTTTTTTTTTCGCTGAGACTTTTCGGTCATTTGTCTGAAATGACTTGAAGAAATTCGGTCATTTTTTATTTATTTTGGTCATTTTTTCTGATGAAAATATTTCCTTTCAAGCAGCTGATACAAACCAAAATTTGCACTTCCTGACTAGCTACAACAATAAGTTTCACTGAGAAACGTTGTTTTTTTCGGACATTTTGACCGAATGGACTATACATTTTTTTGGACATTTTGACCGAATTGACTATATTTTTTTCGGACATTTTGCAAAAAATTGATCAATGACCGAAAAAAAAACCCAGATTGCATTTGGATACAAACTAACTTTTTTTGTTAGTTGTAAGAAAAATACAAAATAGTTTTTCTGTAGTGGTGGTTAATAATAATAATGTTAGTTTTTATATAGCGCTGTATCCATCGCACAATGCGTTGCTCCACAGCGCTTTACATAACAGACAGTGTCAATGCAGCCGTATAGAGGCGCAACTGAGTACATTATTACCCGAATCCACTCCATTGCTCAGTGCCAAGCAGAAATTAGATTCAGTACCATTTTTTTATAAAAAGTCTTTGGTATGACCCGACAAGGTATCGAACCCATGACTACCGCTTCAGAGGCGGGCGCACTAACCACTAAGCCACCGAGCCGGTTAAGCAACAAGCTCAGTGACGTTTTTGCTGTTGTTGTTGATGGTATCAAATTGTTTCCTGTTGATGATGGTATCAAATTGTAGCGTATTGGTCCTGAGTGCTACTCGCATGTCAAGGATCTAATCGGTTTTTGTTTTGATGTAAAGCAGGCAGGCAAATGTTGATTCCCAAATTATTCCTTTATAAATAATTCACCTTTTTCCCACCCCTTCAGCTCTTGCAAGCCTGCTTAAGAACTCCTGGTCTAGATTAATAACATTTTCGGGTTTAATAGATTTTAAGGAACAGCCATGCTGAAGCATGATGGGAAGTTGCATATTGAAAATAAACAATTTGTGATGATTCAAATGGGATTTGTTTTGTTTATATATTGGTAAACATTAACCTAAATTAGAGCTCGACCGATATATCGGTCAGCCGATATGTATCGGCCGATATCAGGAGTAGCCGATATATCGTATCGGCTATTTTTCGCCGATAAACATCGGCCAGCAAAAGCACACTCAAAACCAGCCATGCATGTCTTTAGAAGAAACACAAGTTTCTCAAACGTGCTTGCATAGCACAAACAATTGCTGTGAGAATATAATTTCCCGCCCATTCTAGTGCGAGCATCTAGAAAATGTTAATACTGTATCCCTTAGCTTCAATTCAAGCAGGAAAAATTTCGAGTTTTACGTTGCTTCAACGATTGATGACATTGAATCAGTGTAACAAAGGTGAATTTTTTGCTAAGAATCGATGGGAGTGCGGGTGTACTTCTACACTAACCACGCACAGCTTATTTCAAGTCTTACGTCACAATGCCTGGCTTTGATCTCCGAGTGATATTGATAAGGCAAGATTCGTTACAAAATGAGATCATACGAGTAGGCTATCGCAGCAAGATGCAGCAAAATTTGTCAAGTTTTGGTATTACAGTAAGAAAGAAAAGGTCCAGGGAAAATTAACTTTTGTTCACATGACATGCAAAAATAAACCCAAAGAAAAAATCCTAGTGAAACTTTGCACAGAAGAAAATAGTAGCGTCATTGTAGAAGTTGCAAAAATAAAGAAAAAATCCTGGTGAAACTTTGCACAGAAGAAAATAGTAGCGTCATTGTAGAAGTTGCAAAAATAAACCCAAAGAAAAAAGCCTAGTGAAACTTTGCACAGAAGAAAATAGTAGCGTCATTATAGAAGTTTTCCAATTCGTGCCCAGAGCATTGTGACGCAAGAAGCCACACGACCTCTTTCGGTGGAAGTTATGCGGCGTAATTAAGCAAGCAACCACCTGCGCCGAGTCTCGGGCGGGTGGGCCACGCCCGCCGAACATTTCAGGAATTAAAAAAAAAAATTAATTCAATTTTAAGTTCAAAAATTTCTGTAACCATCTGCCACCTTCTAATACTAGCCTACTTACCTTATTCGCAAGGTTTTGTCGCCATATGATAGGCCCTACTAGACCTACTAATTAAGCAATTAGTTTTCGTCAATTATTGCCATGTTACATTCATGCAACGTTAAACAACGTTGATTTGCCGTTAGACGAGCAAAAGTGTCCAGCCGCGCCGTTTGTCTCCACTCTGCCACTCGTAAGCCCAGTGCTATAAATCAAGTAAATTGCGCAAACCTGTGAGGAACTTCATTCGCAGCAAAAGTCTGACCGCAATTTCCACTGCTGTTACATCGTTTTAACATCGCCAGATGCTAAATCGGTGTAAAAACTGTAGCATTGTTCTTCAAAGGAGTAATTTTCTCTCAAACGACGTCATCAATTAACTCTGCTGCTAAAATGCTCTATGTTGTCGTCTCAACCATCACAGTTGCGTCTGTTACGTCACTGATATTAAACTGTGCACTACTGAACAGTGCACACGTGTTGGTTTGGCCGGATGAAACCGTTGGTTGTCACTCATTAGTTGCAATTCAGCTCTTTCGTTAACTGTTCTATTGTAGATTCAATGTAAGCTCGGTTCAATAGCGCAGTTTATCGCTAGATATTTGCAATTTATAGTAGTAGGAACTAGGAAGCCTAGATCTTGGACCTTGGTGGCAGGAAAACAACAGTGGAGTTCTACATTATTATTGGTGATCACGACGTGACGTGACAGTATGTGTTCGCCCGCCCAGCTATTTTGAAAACTCGGCGCCTATGACAGCAACCAATGCATAAACTTTCTTGGACTGGTTTGTTGCTTAATAACCTTGTTGGTAACAAATTTTTCGTAATTGATATATATCAACCGATATATATCGGTATCGGCCTAAAAATTTCATAAATATCGGTATCGGCCTGAAAAAGTGATATCGGTCGAGCTCTAACCTAAATGCAATTAATTAAAATGACAACAAATTCTACTGTGCACTGAACAACAGCATACAACCCATACGTGAATAATGTGGTGTTGGGAAAAAATGTTGACTACATCGTGTTTGCAAATATAAACATAACACTATCCGGTCTGCTTCGTTAGCTCAATGATTAAGCACTCAAATCAAGATCATGCAGCGCTGGTTTGGCTCTCGAGGTGTGCACTTGAGCAATGTATTTCACAACAGAAGTAGTGGATGAAATAATTATTCGGCAACAACACTTCAACAACAATAGAAAACTTCACTCTGTTAATCTCGGTAACCGACCCTGCATCAAGAGCTTCTACTAATATGCAACACTGCCAGGAATAAGCTATCGAGACTTTGTCAGTCCGAGTCCTAAAGATTCAAAACCAACCATCTTTATAATTTAGGAATATATTTTTGCACATTTTATAACAAAGTTTGATAACTAACGGTTTTTCCTGCTCCATTCGGCCCAACAAGCAATGTCAATGGGTGTTGGAAGGTGATAACTTGCTGATTTTTATCATCTGGTCCGAATGATCGTATTCCAATTATTGCCATCTTTTCTATCATAGACATATTGAGTGCACTTTGTTTTTCAATAGATATTCAACTATTAAATTATCCTTAGGATTTCTAGAAAAATATAGCCTATCAAACTTCTTAATTTATAATACAGTCATACCCTTTCCCATCAACCCAGTGGTTCTTAAAAGTGGAGTGCAACGTACAATCACCACCATGTTAAAATACATGCTTCTGATTCTGACCAATAGCTGCAAAAATCAAGCTGTAACTGATAGGGTAAAAAGAAGCCAGATATGACTGCCTGACTGGTACTTCTTATATGGATAAAATTGGATATTTTGAAGAAGTCTATTTAATTCTTCAAGATCTTTACAAAGTTCTAGGGTTGTGGTACGGTATCGGGTAAAAAATATCTGATTCCGACTCCTCAGTTTATAACTGGCCAACTCAAGAGATGTCAAAATCCTTCCGACTCCACAGCTGTTTGCAACCATCAATGCACCAACATTGGGAAAGCAAAGATTGAAAGATGTGGCTAGGTTTATGGAATTACGGGGTTAACAAAAAGTTCTCAATTCTTAGTCGGAAGTTTTCAACTGAGGCATGTCCTGGGATATTTTGGCTTTTCCCGCAGGAGTGATTTGAGCTCACCCTGGGGCATTTTCGCCTTTTCCCGCAAGAGTGGTTGCTTCAGAGCATCAACACTTGAGTGAGCAACAGAACAGCTGTTTACCTCCAATAATGACCACACACAAAAGTCTATGAGATTCAAATCAGGTGATGAGGAAGGCCACATTGCTTCAGAATTTTGGAAGTTGATGTGAGCACAAGTCCTGAGTTTTTCTTGAGGTGTGGGATGGTGCACGGATGCAACCTAGTTCGTACCATGAACAGTTCGTACCATGAACAGTTCGTACCTTGAAAAGATCGAGAGAAAAAATTAAAAAAGCCAAAATCGCTGATTGCAGTTTCCGCAATCATTTTAAAATTTTCCCTTTGAAAAGATTGTGAGAAAAATTAGCTCAAAGCCTAAGTCCGCTTATCGCAGTTTCCGCAAAGATTTTTCCGCAGTTTCCGCTAACCCTAACCATAGAGTAATCTATGCTCTAACCCTAACCTTCGCTGATCGCAGTTTACGCAATTTTTCCGCAGTTTCTGCTAACCCTTGTACCATAGAGTAATCTATGCTCTAACCCTAACCCTCGCTGATCGCAGTTTCCGCAAATATTTTTCCGCAGTTTCCGCTAACCTTTACCGGTACCCTAACCATAGAGTAATCTATGCTCTAACCCTAACCCTCGCTGATTGCAGTTTCCGTTAAACGCAGTTTCCGCTTACCCATGGATCACGGAATTAGAAATTAATAAAAATTAAAAATACGAATTAAAAATCTAATTAAAAGAATAAAAAATCTAATTCAGTGATCCATGGCTTACCCAAACTCTAACCATGAGTAATCTATGCTCTAACCCTAACTGATCGCAGTTTCCGCAAACATTTTTCTGCCGTTTCCGCTAACCCTAACTCTCGAGTTTGTTTCAAATTGTTTGGGGAAACTCCGATCAGCGACTTCGGCGTTGTGTTATTAAACTGCGATCATCGACTTCGGCTTTTTTTAATTTTTTCTCTTGATCTTTTCAGGGTACGAACTGACTGTACGAATGGTTCAAGGTACGAACTAGGTTGCACCCATGGTGTACCATCTTGTTGAAAATGCACAAAGATCATCCCTTCAGTGTTGCTTCATCTCTTTCAGAGCTGGAACCAAAATATCGTTGATGTAGCAATTTGAATTAATTTTAACCACTTTTCCACAAAAATAAGAATTTAAGACTTCCAAGTTTTAGAGATGGCTGCTCACACCATGACAGAAAACACTTTTTGACGACGGTAAACTGTTCACACAGAACCTTTAATATCTGCTGAAAACTTTGCATAAATTATGTCATCCTGACTGTTGAACTGAGCAGTACCTCTAAATACCCATTGTCAGGCATTGTCGGGCATTGTCGAGCATTGTCGGGCATTGTCGGACATTGTCGGCTTTTTCGGGGGTTGTGGAGCATTTTGGGGGGTTGCGGAGCATTTATAGGGGTTGTCATGCATTTTCAGGGGCTGTCAGGCATTGTAGAGTAGCTACCTTCAGGCATTGTTGGGAATTTCCAGGCATTGTCTAAATTTACCAGGCATTGTCGATCATTATCAGTGGTTGACAGGTTTGTTAGTCATTGTATAACATTTTCAGGCATTGTCGAACATTTTCAGGGGTTGTCGAGCATTTCCAGAGGTTGTCAGCCATTGTAGAGTAGCTACTTTCAGGCATTGTCGATAATTTCCAGGCATTGTCTAGGATTTCCAGGCATTGTCGATCATTATCAGTGATTGACAGGCTTGTTAGGCTTTGTCAGCCGTTTTCAGGCATTGTCGAATATTTTCAGGGGTTGTCGAGCATTTTCAGGGGTTGTCAGCCATTGTAGAGTAGCTACTTTCAGGCATTGTCGATAATTTCCAGGCATTGTCTAGGATTTCCAGGCATTGTCCATCATTATCAGTGATTGACAGGCTTGTTAGGCTTTGTCGAACGTTTTCAGGGATTGTCGATCATTATCAGTAGTTGACAGGTTTGTTAGTTATTGTATAACATTTTCAGGCATTGTCGAACATATTCAGGGGTTGTCGAGCATTTTCAGGGGTTGTCAAGCATTGTAGAGTAGCTACTTTCAGGCATTGTCTATAATTTAAAGGCATTGTTTAGGATTTCCAGGCATTGTCGATCATTATCAGTGGTTGATAGATTTTTTAGTCATTATAGAACATTTTCAGGCATTGTCGAACATTTTCAGGGGTTGTCGAACATTTGCAAGCGTTGTCAGCCATTGTAGAGTAGCTATTTTCAGGCATTGTTGATAATTTCCAGGCATTGTCTAGGATTTCCAGTCATTGTCGATCATTGTCAATGCCCGACAATAGCTGACAATGCCTGACATTGCCTAGACAATGCCCAACAATGCCTGACAATGGGTATTTAGTGGTAGCCTACCCCCTAAGAACCCTTGACACCTGAAAATGCTCGACAACCCCTGAATATGTTCGACAATGCTTGAATATTTCCAACAATGCATAATAAGCCTGTCACCTATTGATAATGATCGATAATACCTGGAAATCCTAGACAATGCCTGGAAATTATCAACAATGCCTGAAAGTAGCTATTCTCTACAATGGCTGACAACCCCTGAAAATGCTTGACAACCCCTGAAAATGTTCGACAATGCCTGAAAATGTTCCATAATGACTAAAAAAATCTGTCAACCACTGATAATGATTAACAATGCCTGGAAATCCTAGACAATGCCTTTAAATTATAGACAATGCCTGAAAGTAGCTACTCTACAATGCCTGACAACCCCTAGAAATGCTCAACAACCCCTGAAAATGCTCCACAACCCCCAAAAGCCGACAATGCACGACAATAGCTGACAATGCCCGACAGTGTCTGACAATGGGAATTTAGACGTACCCTCTGAGAACCCCTGACACTTGAAAATGCTCGACAACCCCTGAATATGTTCGACAATGCTTGAAAATTTCCAACAGTGCATAATAAGCCTGTCAACCATTGATAATGATCGACAATGCCTGGAAATCCTAGACAATGCCTTGAAACTACCGATAATGCCTGAAAGTAGCTACTCTACAATGGCTGACAACCCCTGATAATGCTCGACAACCCCTGAAAATAAATGTTTGACAATGCCTGAAAATGTTCCATAATGACTACCAAACCTGTCAACCAACGACAATGCCTGGAAATTATCAACAATGCCTGAAAATAGCTACTCTACAATGCCTGACAACCCCTGAAAATGTTCGACAATGCCTGAAAATGTTCTATAATAACTAAAAAATGTGTCAACCACTGATAATGATCGACAATGCCTTTAAATTATAGACAATGCCTGAAAGTATAGCTACGGTACTCTACAATGCCTGACAACCCCTGAAAATGCTCGACAACCCCTAAAAATGTTCGACAATGCCTGAAAATGTTCCATAATGCCTAACAAACCCGTCAACCACTGATAATGATCGACAATACCTGGAAATCCTAGACAATGCCTGGAAATTATCGACAATGCCTGAAAGTAGCTACTCTACAATGCCTGACAACCCCTGAAAATGTTCGACAATGCCTGGAAATGTTCTATAATGCCCAACAAACCCGTCAACTACTGATAATGATCGACAATGCCTGGCAATCCTCGACAATGCCTGGAAATTCCCAACAATGCCTGAAGGTAGCTACTTTACAATGCCTGACAACCCCTGAATATGCTCGACAACCCCTAGAAATGCTCCACAACCCCCCGAAAAGCCGACAATGCCCGACAATGCCCGACAATGCCCGACAATGCCTGACAATGCCCGACAATGCCCGACAATGCCTGACAATGGGTATTTAGAGGTAGGCTACCCGAACTGAGCTTAAATAGTGAGGAGTTTTTCATCTGAAAAATGATCTCTTGCCTTGTCATGCCTGCCTTCAGTGTTTTTAGAAGCACCTGCGCTCTTTCAAGTTGCATTTTCCTTTTGGAGAGGTGTACGGTAAGGAACAGCTATTTTCTCATCTTGGGGTGCCCAAACTCCTGCTCATGGGCCAAATCCAGTCTGCGATACATTTTTGTATGGCCCACGCCTGTTGTTGCTTTCAAGATTTTGCGGCAGATGTATAAAACTTATTGTTATTCACTTCTTTCTGTGTGAACCCTGATGAGGCTCCAGCTGATTGAGCTTCACCATGACGCCAAAGTAAAAAGCAACATCTTTTCCTCATGCTTTTTTACCAACAGCTGGATAAAAATAAATTTCCAGAAATGCAACAGTTTGCAAAAAAAAATGTTTTAACTTGTGCGGTTTAATTTTCTTGTGAGCAGACGTTCTTGGCTATGAACTTGAAGAATCGATTTAGATCAAAACTGAGCAACTCCCACTTTTGTGATATCTAACCTTGAACCAGACTTCACATGAGTACAGAAATGAAGACGTCAGTTTCTTCTTTCACAGTAACATAGTTGTGTTTTACAAAGTTTCTGAGTGTATTCAATTCTGATGGAAAAGCAGATAACTTACAACCTAACAAGATTGTCAGAAGCTGTTCCGCCGATACTGTTGCATTATTTAATCTGGACCATGTAGAAAAAAGTTTGGACACCCCTGTTGTAAGGAGACAACTGAATATCCTTTTCCACAATGGTTCTCATTGAAAAGTGTTGAATTGAAGAGGATCAGATCATGTCATTGTCATCAACTATTGTACCATCTTCCACCTACCGAACCAAGCAGAAGGTCTGCGTGTCTTACATGATGAATCCTAAGACTGGCTGCTTTCTAGTAACCTTCCAGTGTAGTTGGGGTGGTGAAAGGATAGACACTGAGCCCCAGCAACACAATGGACCAAGAACAAAACAGGGAACTGCTGCAGTAAGCTAAGTCTACCACGCTTTAACTTCCGTGTTTTGTCGCTTTTACTTTTTTGAGACCACTGCTTTGTTATGGCAAGTGTTTATTTGCTTTGGGGTGATCAAAAATAAAAAACATGTTGAGATGTAATTGGTGATGACAGTAGCGGCAAAAACATCATCAAAACATTGGTTGTATGTATGGTTGAGGGATTTTCTTCACTGAAGTTTCAATCAGGGTTGCAAGATCCGAATTTAAAAAAATGACAAATAAAATCAACATGAACACCTCAGAACACAGAACACCTCATATTATTAATTATTTAAACATCAACATACTGCCAAATTAGGGAACAATGCTAATCACAGCAGTGTAAGCTGTGGGCGGATTACTATGATCAGAGCCGGACGCCGGTACACAGCCGGTAACAATGCAGATCGCGCGTTGGGCTCGCAGTCGAGAGTCTGCATGTTCGACTCCAGCCACCCGCACTTGCTGTTGTTTCTCTGGGCAAGAAACTTTACGATAATTGTCTCTACCCAGTGATCGATTTCGAGTAATGGGTAGTACCAAATTTAAGTCATAAGTAGAGTAGACAACCGGAAACAGACACAGGCCCGTAACTAGGGGAGGTGCAAGGGGGGCGAAGCCCCCCCTGCAAAAACGTTGGCACCCCCTGGAAAAAATTATGTTAAATTAGCTCTGTTCGCTGACTTTTCAGTTTTACACTCAATTTTCTTGTGTTTAATTGTAAACATTGTGTGTTTAAGGGTGTGGTAGAATCAGTGGCGCAGCCAGGGGGGGGGTTGGGGGTTGCAACCCCCCCCCCCCTTTGTCATACGTGTGACGTCACGATATTGAGATTGATGCTTAGTCTAAAAAAAAATTGTACAAAACTGTATTAAAAGAGCGAGTTTTGCCAATACCAAACAACTCAGCCAGGAATTAGCAACAAGAAAACATAAAGACCTAGCTTTATTTCCGAAAAATGTCGAAAAAAACATGATCTTATCCTTTTGCTTTGCCACCGGACAGCACCATTTTACAGGAATATTTATACCCACATTTTTGTTGAAAATGCTCTCAGAATGCACCAAATTCAAAGTAATTTTAAAAAAATTTTTGGGGAGGCCCCCCCGCTGCTGGGTCGTCAACCCCCCACCCCTTTCAAAATTTCTGGCTACGCTACTGGGTAGAATGTTGTCTCTAAAACAAAGTTTGCCTAATTTTGAACGAAACTGCATTAAAAGAGCTAGTTTTGCCAATACCAAACATTCAAATATCTCAGCCAGGAATTAGCAACAAGAAAACATAGAGACTTAGCTTTATTACCGAAAAATGCCCTAGAAAACATGATCTTATCATTTTGCTATGCCACCGGACAGTACCATTTTACAGGAATATTTATACCCACATGTTTGTTGAAAATGCTCTCAGAATGCACCAAATTCAAAGCAATTTTTCAAAATTTTCTGGGGGAGTTCCCCCAGACCCCCCGCTGCTGGGTATCGCCTTTGGCGAAGACGCTGTCGGGCTTTGCCCGCCGCCCGTCAACCTCCCCGCCCTTTTTTTTCTAAATTCCTGGCTACGCCACTGACCGTTTCTATGATAAACTAGTCTAATGTAAACGTTGTATTAAGCCTACGATTAATGTTCTTGCGTGAATATACCCACATTGTGTACAAACGTCGTTTTCGTACATGATTCGGAAGGTAAAAGTTGGGCCCCCTCTAGAATACTTTTTGCCCCCCCTGTTGTTCCAAGCTAGTTACGGGCCTGAACAGACATTGCCGTCGGCTGCAGCGTGGGTCAGATGTACGTCGGAAGGCGTACACCGATGCATAGCGCTCAAGTCTGCTTTCCCGCAATGCAGGATAAAGATAATAAAACAAAACAAAATCAGATGTCATTATCAAACATGACACCAATGCATAGGCAACTTATCATATAGACTTGAAAAAACTATTCTTGTCAATACCTGAAAATAAAATTCTGAAAATGCCATTGCTACTCAGAAAAAACTTAAAGATCAGTCGACGCTGGTTCGACTCTCAGGATGTGCGCTTAAGCCAGCTTAAGCAACGCATTCTAAAGACTCACCATTCAGCGGCACCTAACGGATGGATTAATTCATCGGCAACACCACTTCAACAATCCGACTACTTCACTCTGCCAATCTCGGTAACCGGCCCTGCGTCAAAAACCTCTACAAGTATGCGAACACACCAGAAATAACCTATCGGCTTCGTCAGTCCGAGGATAAAGATTTAAAACCAAACAACCAGGTGTAGAAGGGTCCTAAAAGATACCCGAGAGCCGAGGCATCCCTCTTTGTCGCAAGGGAAGTGAATATGGTAATGGATGCCTCATCAAAAGTATTAGCGATGGATATGACAACAAAAACATTCTGAAACAAATACACATTTTAAAATTAAAAATAGGTCAACCAATTGTATAGTCAACAGAGCAAATGTAAAAAGTTTGAAACACGTGTAGGGACCCGAATGAATTTCCATTGTTTTTAGCTCTCTACAAAATGTAATTCTCACATAACATTTACGTTTCTTAAAAACTAAGTGAGAATAAATAGGCTAGTTGCGTTTCTTAAGAAAACTCACTTGTTGTGCACCGAGATAATATTGATGGATCATTTTTTACTCAAATAACCTTTCACCGGCAGCTTTTCTCAAGTGAGTCTGTTAAAATGGCCAATTATTGCTTATTCAGTATATCCGCGATTCACCTCTGCAATGGAATCTCACTAGCAGGAGTTCAACCTAGTTTGTAAACATTGTTGGAATTTGCCAATTTTAAATTACGAAACTGTTTCTTTTTCCTTTTTCTGAAAGTGCTTTATATACCTCTGCACAAAACAATTTTGACTTATAATATAAGATTTACTCATAAAATTTAATTTTAACAGAGACTCTTAATATTACTGGAAATTAACTGAGACTCATCGTGTTACCTTTGTGCCATCGAAGCTTTGTTACGCCAGCAGCGGTTCTGCTGTTATCAGGGGTTATAAACTTATAATACAAAAATAACCGAAAACCCCTGCATTGGTGCCTTCCGAGTGTTGTCTTGGCAAGAAAGAAGTAAGAAGAAAACAAGAAACTCATCCAAAGAGAAGAATTCAACCAAAAAGGAGTATTAGTTTATAGTCAACTTCACGCCGAAGAACGAAAAGCAAAGACTTTCCGCAATACAACAACGTCAACATTCCATCGAAGAAATCAACTAACGGCAAGTGCTCATTTTAATTTTGTTTTTAATTTAACAATTGCCTTCCATCCATAGCCAAATTTTCAAATGGAAGCGTTAATGTTTTATCTCATATTGCTAAATAATTTCTCATTCACAACACTATTAGACGTTGTAAAAACTACATTGCTAGTTAACTCATACTTGTATGCTTGTCTCGCACACTGTCCTTCATGTTGTATTTTAATGTTAAAGCAAAAAGCGCCATTGCCTATTTCGCAAAAACAACGTCATTCCCCGTCGATCGTCGATAGAGACAAATGCTTGTAATTCAAACGGAACGCCTAACTTTTGTTGACGACTTTAGCTTTCGAATCACAATGCACTAGCAAAAATGGCTTGTTGGAATGAATGAATGAACACGTAGTATTTTTGTTGACAGCCTTTTGGAAAGTATAATGAATTGGTACGCGTTAAACTCTGTCGTATTTTCTCTCATTTATCTTTATTCTCTGTTCTACATAAATTCGGCATAGTTCTTACTATAAATAAATCTCTATTTTTTCTAAATATATACAAATTTGCGCTGGCGCATTTTGTTGACGTGAGACAAAATTTCTGACGTAATAACGCCTTTTTTGATAGCACTGATTTTTACAAGCTACTATGCTTGAACATTTTCTGTTTATTGTCTGAGCAGCGTGGCTAATGGAGCAATCAAGCCCCCACGCAATCTTGTCTGAGCAGCGTGGCTAATGGAGCAATCAAGCCCCCACGCAATCTTGTCTGAGCAACGTGGCTAATGGAGCCCAAACTTGGCCCCCACGTACCCTTTCAAAGCATGTGGCTAATGGTACCTAAATGTGGTCCCCACATAGCTATTTTTTACTTTTATCGAGGTCAACCTGGCATGTTGAAGGGCATGTTTTGACATAGCCTGAGAAATAGCACAGTCTATTCTCATTTGTAAAACAACATTGTTTAGGTCCTCAAATACATTTTACAATCGCATCGCGATACACTGCAACTATAGCAGGTTTTTTTTGCAGCTCAAGCTAAATCGCTGGCTGTATTTTTTGCCGAAGCTTTTTGCAACTTCATAAACGAAGTTCAACTTCTGCACAAGTGCCATCCGTCAGTTGTGGTCAGATATTTTGATTCTCGTCAATCGATCGCGTTAGCCAAATGCGTGTGTTTTTTTTCTCTCTTCGTTTCAATACTCTACCTCTACATTCTTTCAACGTTATCTTGCAACCTTTTATATGTTTCTTTACCTTTTTCTACATCCCAGACGGTATTTCTAAATTATCTCTAATTTGCCACCAATAATTCGACTATTTGCTTTTTTTCGGGATAAGAAGTCCTGTAGTAAGTGCTGCTTTTATTGTTAATTGCTCTTGTGTGAATTCATTCGCTTTGCATTGTTTTGATGTCGTTTTTTATATACTGTTTTAGCTACAACACATTATTTCTGCACCCTGTATTTGTATTACTTTCAGGAGAAATCAACAGAGCATATTTACTGGCAGTGACGCACAAAGCCTGGTTCGATTCGGAAAGCTCGAAACGCAACAAAACACTCTGATGAAGCGAGAAACGAGAAGCCTAATCATATCGAACTCTGAAGTATAAAGACATTATCCGAATCAAGCCAGAGACTTAAAGACGAACACACGCCATGCTCGCATGATTTCTCTTTAAAACAAAAAATATATACATAAAAAAAACATAGCAGGTCAAGGCTTGCTTGCGCCAGACTTTTATCCCATGAAACTTGCGATTATTTTTAACATGCTTCTATAATTTTGTGCCTTTGTTTGCTTATCATTTAACGCCATTTCTTCATGCTTTTTAAAAGGACTTTTCAATCCGATTTTTATGACCTGCAAAACCACATTATTGCATCAATTATCGTGTTTATTTTTTAGTTTTACTTTCACCTTTTTGTTAATTTTAAGACGTGTGATCTTCGATCCCACGGTCTTAAAATTTGCAGGGAGTGATTGTAGGGACCCGAATGAATTTCCATTGTTTTTAGCTCTCTACAAAATGTAATTCTCACATAACATTTACGTTTCTTAAAAACTAAGTGAGAATAAATAGGCTAGTTGCGTTTCTTAAGAAAACTCACTTGTTGTGCACCGAGATAATATTGATGGATCATTTTTTACTCAAATAACCTTTCACCGGCAGCTTTTCTCAAGTGAGTCTGTTAAAATGGCCAATTATTGCTTATTCAGTATATCCGCGATTCACCTCTGCAATGGAATCTCACTAGCAGGAGTTCAACCTAGTTTGTAAACATTGTTGGAATTTGCCAATTTTAAATTACGAAACTGTTTCTTTTTCCTTTTTCTGAAAGTGCTTTATATACCTCTGCACAAAACAATTTTGACTTATAATATAAGATTTACTCATAAAATTTAATTTTAACAGAGACTCTTAATATTACTGGAAATTAACTGAGACTCATCGTGTTACCTTTGTGCCATCGAAGCTTTGTTACGCCAGCAGCGGTTCTGCTGTCATCAAGGGGTTATAAACTTTTAATATAAATAAAACCTAGAACCCCTGCACACGTTTAAATTAAAAATTTAATTGAATGCAAAATAATCACTCACTATTTTGGTGAAAAGGTGACCACTTTGTTCTCATTAAAACAATTTTTTTCATGGTCAGCCTCACACGTTTGTAGTTTACAAAATTTTCGTGATCCAGGTTGAAAAAAAAAGTGATTCGTGCAGGCCCGTTTTCCCAACTTGCAGTTACAAGAACATTTGTAAAAGTAAGTGTGGCAATCTGATACACCTGCAAACAATCAAACTGCTGAAGCGTGAAAAACGTGGTAACGGGTTCGCGCCATTTTCGAGAAAATGTCTAAAAACGCGCAATATAATGGGTTACTTGATGTGCTTTTCCTGAGATGAATAGGTAAGTGAAAAAGTCGTGTTTTAAAACTATATTATCAGCAATCTTCAACAGAAAATTATTTTTTTCTGAAAGCAATCAACATAAACTAAAGCTGCTTTTCCATTTAGCAGCAATTTTTAGTTACGTACCCTTTGAATTTCGTTTTGGCTGATGTTTTCGTTGTGTTTGCTGGATGATCAACTTAATTGATTGAATATGAGACTTCTTTTCATGTGCAATGTTGAAAATTTTGTGAACTATTGTTTTATGCTTAGCAGTCTTGCGAAATAATTTTTTTTATGAATTTTTTTTTTTAATTTTAAACAACCTTGTACTGTAGCTACCTTTATTGCCTCTGAGGCTATGATCACTCTGTCATACAGCTTGTTTTTTTCTCACGTATTTTTAAACAGTTATATCAAGCTGGCTTGAAATTCATTTGAAGTTTGATAGGATCTAGTTTAACACTGCCTGAAACTGAAAGTACCGTATTGAAAAGAAAATAAAGAAAATTGGGTGCAACCTAGTTCGTACCCTGAACAGTTCGGACCCTCAGTTCGTACCCTGAAAAGATCGAGAGAAAAAATTAAAAAAAGCCGAAGTCGCTGATCGCAGTTTAATAGCACAAAGCCGAAGTCGCTGATCGGAGTTTCCGCAAACAAACTCGAGGGTTAGCGGAAACCGCGGAACTGCGGAAAAATATTTGCGGAAGCTGCGATCAGCGAGGGTTAGAGCAGAGCATAGATTACTCGATGATTAGAGTTAGGGTTAGCCGAAACTGCAATTAGCAAAACTGCTGAAAAAATGTTTGCGGAAACTGCGATCAGCGAGGGTTAGGGTTAGAGCATAGATTGCTCTATAGTTCGGGTAAAGGTTAGCGGAAACTGCGGAAAAATGTTTGCGGAAACTGCGATCAGCGAGGGTTAGGGTTAGAGCATAGATTGCTCTATAGTTAGGGTTAGGGTAAAAGTTAGTGGAAACTGCGGAAAAATGTTTTCGGAAACTGCGATCAGCGAGGGTTAGGGTTAGAGCATAGATTAATCTATGGTTAGAGTTAGGGTAAAGGTTAGCGGAATCTACGGAAAATGTTTGCGGAAACTGCGATCAGCGAGGGTTAGGGTTAGAGCATAGATTAGCCTATGCTGGTTAAGGTTAGCGGAAACTGCGATCAGCGACTTCGGCTTTGTGCTATCTTTCTCTCGATCTTTTCAGGAGGAAAATTTTAAAATGTTTGCGGAAACTGCGATCAGCGACTTCCGCTTTTTTTAATTTTTTTTTTCGATTTTTTCAGGGTACGAACTGAGGGTCCGAACTGTTCAGGGTACGAACTAGGTTGCATCCAAGAAAATTTAATTGAAAGTGGCTATACTTACGATGCTGTATGTATAGCCGTTCCTTAATAAATAGCTATTCATTTTATCGCATATAATGTTTGGATGTTCTTTTTTTATTAGTGCTAAGTTTATCTACATTTCATGTGCATAATTACATTTTGCCAAAAATTGCTTTTGAGCACATAATGTCATCATTAAGTGACGCATGTTAACCATGAGCTTGTTCCACCACTCATTGTCATGCACACAACAGTCTTCGTGATTTAGACCAGTATATTTCATATTTTTAGGTCATAGGTTCTGCTTATATATACGATACACTGTGGAAACTGTTCATAAAATAACCAATGCTTCATGGGTCCAACAGGGAATGAAAATGAAGCTACAGCAGGTAACACGTGTTTAGTTTAAAACTCACAATGTCCTAATTTGCTTAGCCTAGGCTTAGTAATATTCAATTTAAAAATCAATTGTAATGGCAACATTAACTTTTAAGAACTATTGCTAACTCTTTTGTGATAAGTGTTTAGGCTTGAAATGCTTTGCTTGGTCAACTTGATAAGTTGACTGTAAGACTTCTTTTTGACAGTGAATGAAGTGTTTTGATGACTGCGTCTTTAACTAAAACATTTTGTTGTATGGAAGGGCTTGCTGTCAATCGTTCTCGTCGTGAAAGAAAAGACAAAACTGGAAGACTAGCAGCTTTAAAACGTCTCAGAGAATCAAAATCAACTGGAGAAAGAATAAAGTATGAGGTACCGGTAGCTATGTTATATACATGTCTTTATTGACTTAAGCTTTTTAAGAAATGTTATTCTGGAGACACTGCCAAATTCTTCCATTGGAGAGCTCTGTAAAAATAAGTTTGCTATTTTCACAGCAATTGATTAAACTTTCCATTACTTCACTTTTATTGTAATACAGCATGTGTTGGTACAATTACAATAGTGGGTCTGAAGAAGGGCCTCTGCAAAAATAATCAACTTTTTTTGC
Organism: Aplidium turbinatum; assembly: GCF_918807975.1. Lineage (NCBI taxonomy): Eukaryota > Metazoa > Chordata > Ascidiacea > Aplousobranchia > Polyclinidae > Aplidium > Aplidium turbinatum. The sequence continues at coordinate 3,248,328 of NC_137474.1, forward strand.
CAAATTTTGTTGCTTGTTCAAACCCATTTTATTAATCTACCCAAAAATGTTCAACATTCATGTTTTCAAAAGTGAATTTAACAAGTGGAAATTTTTGTGTGCTAAGACAATGAAGTATTCTAAAGTAAACGCATTGCTTGCTTAACTAGATGACAATTATAAATTCATCTGAGAAAATGTGAGCTGTGTAAGGAATTGAACTTGCATAGATTTTCAATAAAAAACTACACTGCACAAAACTTTTGTTAAAAAAAGTTTATTATGGTAATTTTTTTGTTGTGAAAAATGATTATTTGAAAATTATTTTTACTATTAGTCCAATCATTTCAACTTACACTTCTACATATATTTACTTTCAATTATAAAAATTCAAGCCTTACATTGTCCAATAAGCTGCTAAAACAATATAAAATAGTGAACATTTTCTGGAGGGCAAATGCTTCACTGGCTCACTGTTTGCTTCTTCAGGTATATATCTTTTTCATTGTACTTGATGTACGGTACATACTACATACTACATATTCATGTTAACTTGGTTTTAATTGTAATGCCCCTTGATTTTTTTTTTAATTTGTGACTGGTGGTAGGCAATTGACGGGTCCACGTCTTTTAGGCGCAGACAGTTAGGCGTCGGTCAAATAGGCGCGCACACTGTGGCGTCTGGATATTTAGGTGCGGAGCACTGTGGCGCCGTTCATTTAGGTGCTATTCCTAGTAAAATCTGCAGATTGTATCAGCTTGACAGGTAGGGCAATGCTTTTCACACAAAATGTTATATTGAACAGAGAAATGTGTTGTTTTGTTAATGCGCGCGTGGTGATGAGGTGCGAGACAACGCTCTACTACTCTTGATATTAACACATCTCCACAGGACATTTGCTATGCATCCTGAACACAGGTTGCAGCCAGATGGAACTTTACTTAATCTGTTATCTTTCGCACTTACTTCTACTCTGTATGGATTGGTCCTGTGGCGATTACGTATGAGACAATGCTTTACTACATGAATACATTTCTATAGGACATATGAACCCTGGCTACAAGTTGCAAGCACAATGGTGCGACTTTGCTCGTTATTAAACCTAGTCAAAGTTTTGACGGAAAACTAAGTTACTCTTCACTCAAGCCTACCACCTGCTTGAATATAGGCTACGGTATATTTTTTACTGATGTTTAGCGTAGTTATTATTTGATTAAAAGTGATCTCAGTCATGTTCGAAAACTTGAATAATTTATTGATAAAGCTTTCGCCGACGCAAACCTGAACTAACAACAAATAAATGCCGAACACGCGCATTAAAATACAATATATGTTTTTTGTTTAATATAACATTTTCTGTGAAAAGCATTGCCGGTTTAAGAAGCTTCACTCACAGAAGCCATAACATATTTTTCTGTTCAGTACAACATTTTGTGTGAAAAGCATTGACCTACTTGCCAAGCTGATACAATCTACATACTTTACTAGGTATAGCACCTAAATGACCGGGCGCCACAGTGCTCCACACCTAAATATCAAGACGCCACAGTGTGCGAGCCTGTTTGACCTGCGCCTAAAAGACTTGCTCCCCAATTGACAATATATCATTGACTGTAATGTTGTGTGCATCAGGTCCATGATGTTGACAATGTTTATGATGAAGTGGATGAAGGAACCTATGCAGGCAAGGTTCAAGAAAGATTGGATGATGACTGGATTATAGATGATGGTATTTAAGTCTCATTATTGCACTACTGTTGAAACTTCATCTTTTAGTATAAAAAATAGCAACCAAATATCGCATACCAAAGCTTTTTCCAGGCAGCCAAAATAAAAATTTGTTTGCAAAAAAAACTGTTCTCATATGTATGAATCACTTTTCGATGTCAGAAAAGATAATGATCTGTTTTCCAGGGCGTGGAGATTATGTTGAAGATGGTCGTGAAATGTTTGACGAAGAGGCGGATTCTTCTGCGCATGGTGTGAGTTTCAAAACTAGTATGTATCATACTAAAGAAGATGACATGTGTTCCTTTGTTCCACTGTGTGTAGTATTTTTTTATTGATGAAGTTTTTTGTTTAGTCAAAAGCAAAGGAAACTACTGCTTCAAAAAGAAGTGCTAATGCCTCTAAAAAGAAAATCAAAGTGGTAAAGTCAAGTGACATCAAACACATGTTGATGGCAAGTGGGACAAAGAAAAGGGCTGAGGTAAAAAGTTTATACTCAAAGTTACTTTTTAACACTAATAGTACCGTAATAAAAAAAACAGGAATAAAAAAAAAACTTCTTACACTTGGAGTAATTATTCAAAAGTTATCACGACAGCCAACTACTGGTATTTTCATGTCAAATCAAAAATTATAAGTACCTTACTAAATACTCGTACAAAATAACATTGGAAATGTTGCTGTTTTTAAATGCAGTGTAAAAACATATCTAATTACTATGCAAGTATCGGGTCTGCTACTATTCGGTGAGTTCCTAACCCCTAACCCTAAAACGGCAATGATAATTAGGTACCCAATAATTTTTTTAAAAAAATGAAAAAATCCCCCGTTAAAGGATCGGACTCACCGAAACGGGCCATTCCGGCAAGTATCGGTTGAGTAACTTTGTTATTGCAGACTGACATGCCGGTTGCTTAATTGTTAAAATCAAACAGTGTAACCAGTCAAACCAGCACCACATGGATACAAATCTACGCAAATGTTTTTCAATTGGAGTAGCAAAATGCCCATCATTTTTTAATAATTTGTGACTTATGGAGTTTGAACCTGTTTTTGATGTGCTAAATTTAGTTCAACTGTGTCTATTTTAAATTCAGAAAAACATTGATTTATCGAAAGATGCATTGTTGGGTGATATTCTTCAAGAAATCAACACATCTGATTCATTGTCTGCACCAAGATCCACTGTTGTCATAAGGAAGAAAAAAAAATTACCTACTCCATGTATGTAAATAACATACTGTACACAATTACCGCAAGTAAAAACTTAGATTTTTACTATGCTATACTTTAGTTAGCATATATTCTGTTTCGTGTTTTCATGTGGGCCTTTGTTAAAATTAAAAAGTGAATGTAGAGATAGTTCATACAAATACAGTTTTGATTTAATTTATCTAAGTAACATTTTCGATCCAATCACTTGTATGCCACAAATTCTTGACAAAAGAGTAACATGTTTGTCCTGGTCTTTATTGTCGTTCATGTGAGTAGCACAATGTTAATTCTGGAAATCCTATGGAATTTGTACTCAATGTCTTTTTACAGATCACAACCTGTAAGCATTAAAGCTGTAGTTTAATTTCAAACAGTCTTTACTGACAAAATCTTTTTTGTCTTGTCACATCTAACATTTTGGTTATTTTTATAGCCCATGATTTTAAAGTCTGTGTCATGTTACAGCTTCATTCGCAACTAGTCCCCTGTCATCAAGCCATTCATCAGTGATGTCACCACCTGCTTCGTTGCCAGGAAGAAGAATGAAACCACGAAAGATTGTGGTAAGTTATGATGTGCGGTGTTGTCCTTTTCAATACTTTTCGCTTGCAAGATTCAAAAAGAAAATTGCCTTTTATAAAATTTGATAGATTTAAGCTTTTTTGGTTTGTCCAATGTCCACTAAGATGAACGGGTACTGCAAATTGCAATGCAATGCGCTCACTTGAACGCCTGTTTGTACTAGCTTTCTATAAAGTCTTTGCACTTTGAGTCTCTTGCTTGACTAACAATACCGTTTTGAACTATAGGCTCCTCCTCTTGAAGAAGCTAGTTCCAGCGCAACTGAAGACGTGTTTCCCCCAGCCAAGCGTTCAAAACCCGACCATCTGCCAGTTAAAGAGGAATCTCTGGATCAAACTCTAAGACTTCCCAATTCACCTACAGTCGATGAAGAGCCAGCCAATCTTGGTATGATACTGGTGTAGCAAACTTGACAGTGATTCTATCACGATCATATTCATGCGCGCATATTGCATATTCGCTGCTCTTTGAGGTGATAATTGTATTTGTTGTTTAGATTTACATAGTTTTTAAATAAGCCAGTGACTGATCATTTTGGCAAATTAATATGAATATCATGGTTAAGTCCACAGCGCTTATCACACAGATTTTCAAGAAGCTGATTTTGAAGATGTGGATTTTGATCAAGTTTCATCTGCAAAAGTAAAGACAGAGCAAAAAAGTGCAGTTAAGGTAATTTGTTTAGTTACTTTGTTTGTAAATGAAAATAATATCAAAAGGTTGTATTACATCATTCATTATGTTATCATTATTTGCAATTGCTTATTTTTTATACGAGTTTTGTTTGTGAAAGTAAAGCTTTATTATAGACTTATTATAAGTAAAAAGTAAAAGCCTTAATATTATTATTATCAAACAAAAATTATATAATATGATCAACAAACCAGTGCAGTAACAAAATAGAATCTTGCCACTTGAGGTGCAATCGACCATAACTTTATATAATTTGTAATCCCGCCAACTAAGCATACCTGTGAGCACATCGGAAATTTAGCAGAAATAAATCTAATAAGGAGTCTGTTTGTTCTTGTCAGTTTATGTGAGAGTCGCCGTTTCAATGTCCATCTCAACTTCAGTGAAGTTAACTTAAACAAAAAATTATTTGGCAACACTGGTCGGAGTCAGCTACCCAGGCAGAAAATCAACCGTTTTTTACATTGATTGAACGTCTGTAGACGTTAAACCAATGTAAAAAAAATGATACATTTGCTGTCTGGGTACTGGGTAGTTATAAATCGAAAAGTCGGATGCGTTTATTTTTTTTTGCCCGATTTTGCCAAGTTATGGCCGATGAATCAAAGCGCTGCCATGGATTAGTTTGTCATATGCACTGCTTCCTGTTCGGGTCTGCTACTATTCGGTGAGTCCGATTCGGTGAGTTCCTAACTTCTAACCCCTAACCTTAACTCCTAACCCCTAACCCTAAAACGGCAATGATAATTAGGCTACGGTACCCGATAATTTAAAAAAAAAAATTGAAAAAATCCCCCGTTAAGGGATCGGACTCACCGAATTGGACTAACCGAATCGGACTCACCGAAACGGGCCATTCCGTTCCTGTTCCATAGTTAATAGTTATCCATTTCGCAACTGTGACGTTGCTGAACATGGAGCCAACTATAATCAATTACATTTTATAGGAATCAGCCACGTCCGAAGTCTTCATGGAGCAGTTGTCATCACTGGGATGGGAAACCGTCAAAGAACACGCCGAAGACGCGATCAATGCTGACACCGCTATCGACACAACACACTTGCCGCTGTTTACCCAAGAAGATGGTGAACAAGTATGTGGGGTAGTGACTAGTGAACCCTCCTTAAAACAGCTACATTATCCCTCAAACAGCAAATCACTGTAAAAAAGCGGCTGGTTTGCTGTCATATATTCGAGATTGCCCAATCGTCATCGGTACATTACTGTATTTTGTGATAACTTTAGTTGTAAATTTCCAAGCAGTGGTTAGATAGCACTATATGAACTATATATCTTCGTCTGTTTTACGTGTGACAAGTATGATGTTGCTTGTTTAATTTCTCTCTAGGTAAGTTTAGTGAGAGGTTAAATTTCTACTTTCGTATCTTAAATGTATGTAACTATAGTATGTATGCAATGCACCCTGTGCATTCATTTAAGAAGCACAATTCGGCCATTACAGTTGCAAACAGATATACTTCAATCATGCCATAACACATCCACTAATGCTTAATGTACCAGGTGTTTCGATTTTATTGGTTGGACGCTTACGAGGATCAATTCAAGCAGCCCGGCGTCGTTTATCTCTTCGGAAAAGTGTTTGTTGAATCTGCCAAGCGTCATGTCAGCTGTTGCGTCACAGTCAAGAATATTGACAGGAAAATTTACGTTCTTCCAAGAGAAACAGTAAGTTAAAAAACTTATTGATTCTCTTATTTATAGTGGCGCAGAATCAGCTGAGAAACATCGTACGCTATCTGCTGTCAAAAAACGAAAACATCGCAAGGCCCGAGCCTCAAGCAGCCCTAGCCAACCATCCCTCCAGTGTCCATCCTGCAGTAGAAGTCTCACCGCACAGATAGGCCTCATCAGCCATCTCCGCACTCATGTAGCCTACACTGACCAAAGTCAACACTAAAAAAAAAGCTTGATCTCAGTCTCATTGGCCATCTTCGGAAACGAAGAGCGAACATCATAGTTTCGTGAGATAACGTCGTTTTAGTTTCTGTGTGTGTTATTCTGGGTTTGTTTTTTCGCTGAGACTTTTCCGTCATTTGTCCAAAATGACTTGCAAAAGTTCGGTCATTTTTAGTCATTTTTGGTTATACAGTGTATAGTCAATTGACTGTATATTTTTTTGGACATTTTGACCGAATTGACTATATTTTTTCGGACATTTTGCTAAAAAATCGGTCAATGACCGAAAAAAAAAACCCCAGGTGTTATTTTCCGTAGTTGTTGACTCGCGTATCTTTATCCTCTACTGTGTTTGCAGAACCGCAAAACGGGTGAAAGTGTGTCGCCGCAAGATGTCTACCAAGAGTTCGATTCTCGAGTTGCAGAGAAAAACAAAATTATGAAATTTAAAACAAAGGTGGGTTGACTTTCATTGCAATTGTAAGCATAACCTGTTCAGTGTACAATGTACATGCGAATGAAAGACTCAAAAGTAATGATTAGCTATTAAGAGTGCTTACTTTTTGCTACTGAAGTTTCACTTGCTTTATGATTGTCAATTATGTACGGCACTTTGAGGGCCAAGAATCATCGTCTGACGTACTGACTACTGGCCCCTTGTTTCAATATAATAATTCGCTGCACAATTATATCATGTTTACTGTTTAGTAAGTTAGTGTGATACATTTAACATTGCGCCTCGATTGTGTGAAGTTTGGTCAATTGGTTATACTCTGCTTATAGTTGTAGATTGTTTGGTTAGAGAGGTTACTTTTTTCAACTATGAATAAACATAGCTGATAAAGGCTATATGTGTAATCGAAAACGCTTGCTTTAGTTTACTTTTTATGTTAAATATTGTGATGGTGTTCAGCTAAGTCTGTTTATAATATTTAGATGGTTGAGAAAAAACATGTCTTTGGATCTCCCGACATTCCCCATCAAGCAACTTACTTAGAGATTAGCTATCCAGCCGAGTATGCACAGCTACCTTCTGAACTAGAGGGCGACACCTTCCGTTGCTTGTTCGGAACGCATCAGTCGCCACTTGAATCACTGCTCATCGAAAGGAAAATGAAGGGGCCGTGCTGGATCGACATTGCCAAGCCACGTACTGTTGTGTTTGTTGTAATTCGACGATAATATATGTTTCGGTTATTCAATGTTTGAACCAAAAGGTTGCCGACAAAATTCTGTAAGTTTCGGTGGTGTGACATAACTTTTTGAAATTGAACTTTGTGCCTGACTCTGAAAGCATTAGCTATCTTCGTGGGTCGTTAAACTACTACTCATGACGCTTGAATGGTTACGTTTTATGTCCCGTTTAGTTAAATCATTTTTTTTTTCAATTGATTTTTTAATCTTGTTTTAATTGTAACACGTTTCAATTCTAGAATCGAACAATGCCTCGGTGAGCTGGTGCAAACTAGAAGTCACTGCCTTGTCCCCTTCTGACGTCACTGTGGTTGATAACCTCTCTCCCCCTCCTTTGGTTGTCATGGCGATGAGCATGAAGACACTTCCTAATTTAAAGACTCATCAGAACGAGGTACAGTTATTCAATAGTTACTAATAATGTAGACGTGTGTTGCGTAACAATAGTGTTGTGTATGTGGCCAGGCCTAAAATCAGTTTTGTGCGAGCCAGAATTGCTAAAACAGAATGATGATTAGACGCACCCAGGCCATGGATGGACATGTAAAAGTTGTTCTTTTAGGTATGTGTGTTCCCTTTCTACATGATTTTTAATCATAACATTTTTCGCTTTCAGGTCATAGGTATTGCCGGGTTGGTTCATGATTTCTTTGCTATTGATAAGCCTGCCCCGAAGCCCGCGTTTCGACGGAGTTTCTTCGGTAAGTATCTGTGTTGCAGTGTGAGCCAATCAAGCTTGAGTAAATGTGACGCACGCAATACAGAGGTTAAAGCGCACTTTTGTAGTCGTCGTAGCCGAGCGCATTTTAACGTTAACATCACAAAGTTTTGTCTGTATTATAAATACACTCTGACTGAAAGTCATTTGAACTTGTGTAGGAAGATTGACTTTCAAATAGTTATTTCACTCGTCCATGAGTTGAAAGCGTGCGCGTTCATTTATTCATACGGTTGTCAGTGCGACAGAGATTGCGATGTCGCTCCATGTTTTATAGCATTTGTTATCGCGCTTATCGGCGTTTTGGCGGTCTTTATCGCTCGACCAATTGGGCTGCGTGAGCAGGTTGTTAGTTCCAGTCAAGCGAACAGATGTGTTTTGTTTCTTCAACTAGAAATGTGAGATCAGCTGCTCAGAAAAGTTTTTTCGATACTAATGAGCTAGAAGGAAACTGGGTAGAATTAATTCCAACAACAGGAAAGCATGGCAGGAAGACAGTGAAAATTGGCGGACTCCTGCAAGCGGGACGTATACCTGGTCTCAAATGCTCAATATTGGACAACCAGATAATAGATAGCCGGTGGTGGCAACCAAAAAAGCTGCGCACTTTACAATTAAAAGTTTTCGATATTATCAGGTCCTTGATTGTGCAAAAGCGTTCCTCTATTGCACGGTTTAGTTCCCGATGGTTCAACTTCCTATCATCATGATGATGCAGTAAGAAACCCACTGTTTACTACTATGCCCCTCTTGGGGGTGCATTCATGTGCAAGAGCTGGGATACGTTTGCTATTGCACATGTTGTACCACCCAGAGGTAGCTGATTGTCGACATCAATTATGGAAAGGGAGTGGCAACTGGCAAGCAACATTTCGTCCGTGAAGCAGCAGACAAGATTCGGCTGTTTCATTGAGACGTTTCCGCTACGCAAGCTTATCGATATTTCGAGAAAGATTGAATAAGCCCAGTTCTTCTATTTGTCGATTGAGTAATTCAGCTCCGCATTACCGTTCGTTAAAAATACTGCTCTCAAAAACTGCTACGTCAAGGTGCGGCCTATTGGCCAGAATCATCTTCCGCGAGACATTGATGGATCAATTTGTTGGTGCTTTGTGGTACTGATGTTATGCAAAAGCATGTCGGACTGGCTATTGCACACTTACGTACCCTGAAGCAATCAACATTTCCGCAACTACGATGCCTGCTGTTAATGTGACCTGCCATGCAAAGTTCTACTGACGTGGTGTTGAAGGCTCGCCACTCTACCATGCTTGGTTCGCAGCAGGTTCATCAAAACGCAGTTGACTGCAACGTATGCAAAGTGGAAATACTTCTGGGCAATTTAAAATACATGAATTGAAAACTTGTTGCGTCAGCCGTCATCGCCATTTTAATTCGTAAATTTTGGGAGATTTAATTTTAAGATTATAGTTTCTAGTGTCCTTCATGTGGAAACTCTATTTTTCTGGTGTGTTTGCACATCACTATTGTTGCTTGTATTGCGCGATGTATCAAAACCACTCTTGTTTTCTGAATATATTAATTACAAGACGCCATTTTTGAAGTGAAGAGACAACAGCACTCTTACTTGGCAATGAATATTCTGATGAAATCGCTGGTCTTGCTGTAAGTGCGCACATCAAGTACTCTCGTTTATTAGGCATTGTTAAAGAAGTATAGTAAAACGAACTTGACTTGGCTGTAGCGTTGGTCGATTATATTTGTTGTTCCGTATTTTGAGATCACTATTGATAACATGTAGCGCTGGATGTTGATCACGATATACGTTGTTTTCTAGCATAAAAATCAAGTTATCTAAAATTTATTAGTGCACTCCACCACAGCTTTCCTTAGTTCCAGAGTGGCCCGCATCCAAAAAAAAGTTAACCCCTGCGCTAGGGCAAACGAGGTCTGGGTCTACTGTATCAAAAGTTATGAGTAATGTAGTAGTCCACTTTTAATCCACTGATGTTGCCGAGGGTGGCTGGATTCCCTTCAAGTGCCTCAATCGCCTTCACACCCTGCCTCCAGCCTTCAATGCGATCTCTCTAACGTGTCCTCTCTTGTCATGTACTTAAATACAGCACGTACGTTCAGGATAAGAAGGCAAACACAGATTAGATTTGATCGCTTTGTACAATGCAAATTTGCTAAAAAGTAGAGCATAACGTTTGTCGAAGTTTTCAATCAATAAACCTATTTTTCAGTCCTTTCCAAGCCAGGAGATTGTGTTTTTCCTTACGACCTTCGTGAAGCTGCCAAGAGGAAAGGTTTCGACTTGGAAGTCCTCGGTACGGAGCGCTCTTTGCTTTGTTCGTTCTTGGTGAAGTTGCTGAAGGTCAGTTCACTGTTTATTACGAAGATTAGTGCCTCGTCTGATACAAACGGCGATCACGGTCTTCCAAACTTTTGTGTGATTTGACATCTGCATAGAGTAATTTGTTTTCTCTTATATTACTTATCTCTTTCTCGTATAAGTTGTCATACGGTTTTGAATTAGAAGCTCACTGTTTATTGTGTTGGATTATGTCAGATTTTTTTTAACTTTTAGGTTGATCCTGATATCATCATTGGCCATGACGTGTTAAACTTTGACCTTGATGTCATGCTTCACCGCATTTCGTCTTGCAAAGTTCCTCACTGGTCCCGCGTTGGAAGACTACGGAAACTCAACATGCCCAAGTTGCTGGTATTTTGGCTGCTGGTTTAATTTTCATGTAGTTGCTTATATGGATCATCAGACAATTGCTGCTCCGTTTGCGGTAAATACAGCTGCACTCAGGAAAAACTTAAAAGAAATATATCTTCGTCATTTAACTAGGACTGTAAGAGTCGGAAGGCTTTTGACGTGTCGGGAGTCAGCCAATTATAAACCGAGGAGTCGCGTATTTTTCGCCCGACTCCACAGTCCATCATTTAACGTCGCGTGTTGATTCCGTTTGTAGTGTACTTCACGAAACCAATTCATTTACAGTACTTGCCGAATTTGTGCTGGCTGTGTAGTGGCATTGACACAACTTCCGAATGGATGTCGGTCTGACAGTTGTTGATATCACGCGGCTGTATCTTTGGCAAGACATTCAGTGGCATGCCTAAAATTTGACACGAAGATTGGTTTTCTTTTCTTCCACTCGATGTGAATCTTCAACCACCTTGTCAATGGCATGACAGAAATGTAGTTTCTTCTAGGCTGGTTCTAGGTCTTTTCGTACTGTAGTTGAGCTAAAATCAAATTGATCGGACAGTTGTTGGTTCCAGGGTGGAGGCCGGTTCAGTGATCGTTCTGTCACTTGCGGAAGACTCTTGTGTGACGCCAAAATATCGGCGAAGGAACTGATTCGATGCAAAAGTTACGATTTAGCTGCTCTCGCTGACCAAGTGTTGCATAAGCCCAGGAAAGAACTGCCAGCCGAGCAAATTAAGAACATGTTCACGTGAGTTTCTTTGTTGTGCGTTTCTTACGGCGAAATGTTCTAAGCTTGAAACTGAACTTAATAAATTCAATCATTTTTTCCTATTTTCATTTGGTGAGATCTGACGTTTGCACTTTACAGGGCTCTGCCAGTTTTTACAACCTTTCTCCATGCTTTCTGTTGTTGATTCTACCCAGTTTCTATCTTCCTCTTTTTTTTTGAAGCCGTCGCTCACCGATTCTAGTCATCTCTTTGGTCTTACATCGTTTTAGTAAAAAAGATCTCAAACGTAAGACCTTTAAGCAAATCGACATTACCCGTGTGTATCAAGCTTATGTGTCAGTTTATTCGATATTTTCTCATTCTAATTTCCAGGACATCGGACACTCTGCTGTGGATGGTGGAGCACACTTTTTTCGATGCTAGCTTGATTCTTGACGTCACATGTGAATTAAACGCCCTTCCATTAGCCTTGCAGATAACAAACATTGCAGGTATGTCGATATGTGTGTAATAGATTGCAAACAAGACAATTATTGTTTATCGTTTTGTATGAAGTGGAGTCTGCATCTTTTTCAACAGCTCAGATTTCGGACATGCCAAAGTCCCCCCGACTCCACATTCCACAATCCTTTTACTTTGTGTCGGTTTTTGTGTTTGAAGTTATCTCCCATCACAAAGCCAACATACATTAAGATGAGCACAACGCTGATCAAATAGCACCAGTTCAAAATTTTACGAAACATTTTTTGTTCAACGCAGGAAATGTTTTGTCTCGGACTTTGATGGGAGGTCGGTCGGAGAGAAACGAGTTCCTTCTTTTGCATGCCTTCCATGAGAAAGGCTTTATTCCACCAGATAAAAGTAAGTTACGTTTTCGACCACCTAAGCACGCGTCTCTGATCTTTCCATGAAAGTCGTGCTTCTTGAATTGTCGATGTTTGCGTTTTAGTTCTTGTAGCAACGTGTGTTTTTATTCAGCACTGTACTCATCGCAGATTTGCGTTGCTCTCGCACCTTGCAAAGCAGGCAGTCTTGGCACAGTCGAATGCACTTCCACTCTGAATCCATTTCTTTGCTGAGTACCAGGCAGAAATAAAATTCAGTTTCACATTTTTAAAAAGTCTCTGGTATGACCGGGCAGGATATCGAACTTATGTCTTGTACAGCAGTACGAATTTAAAGACTTTGATCTACTTGTTATTTTTGGCAGAGTTCAAGAAGAAAGAACACAATGAGGAAACAAAAGGTTAGTGGATGCTTAGTTAAACCTAACCTGACCGATCGATAGATTGTGATTGCATTGTATTCCCAATGAAACAGTAAAATGACACAGCTCTCAAAAACAAACCCAACCTGCCACCTTCAGTGATCGGATTGTTTGACAGCACACTAGAGTTGGGTGCATCTTTTTTCATACGCAATTATTCTCTGTGAATTTTGTTGCTTTTGTGGAGAACGGTCTTTTTCACTACCTGTGATAGAACTTTATTTTGTAATTTTTGAAAAGAGTAAAAGATTTTTGTGTATCTGTCTTAATGGAAACTAAACTTTATACTTAACACTTGTGTTTTCTTTTTTCCTTAGGCCAGCCTGGGAGGCCTCGCAAGAAGGCAGCGTATGCCGGGGGGTTGGTTCTTGAGCCAAAGCGAGGATTTTATGACAAATACATACTGCTGCTTGACTTCAACAGTCTTTACCCTTCCATTATACAAGAATACAACATCTGCTTCACTACATTGGACCGGTACCCCCCTGAAGGCACAGACGTGAGTAGATCATCCTCACAAGTAACTTTTTAATTGTGCTCTAGTCTTACGAAATTCTCTTAATGTAGAAACATTTCAAAGGTCTTTCCAATTTTGCCTTACTTTTTTGTAATGGAGTTTGTAACAAATCTTGCAGACTGAATTGGAATCGTACATCCCTGAAATACCCGAGGCAGGTCTCGAACCCGGGGTCCTGCCAACAGAGATCCGCAAATTGGTGGAACGACGTAAGCAAGTCAAAAGGTTAATGAAGCAGAGTGGCCTGACGAAGGATCAGCATACCCAGGTGAAGAGGAGGGTGTTGTCCGGATGGATGAGATAACCAATAGAGAGCATCTCAGTCAACAAATCAGCCCTTTTTGCATTGAGTCAACGTGTTAAAGCGAGTGAAAAGGGCCTGATTTGCATGCTACAATGTTCACGTTTTGTGCCACAGGTTGCCGGTAAGCTGTGGAACAAAACGTGTTTAACGAAAACAAATTAGCATTCATTAATTTTTGATACGCATTTTATATTTAGTGATGGGAAAAAAGTATGGAGACATTATAGCCATGTGTGTTAATGAAGGTTATTTCATCTTTCTTTGGAATGCCCAGTTTGAATGTAGAGCCAGAACGGGCACAAAGCTTGGCTTTGATGTAAGGTACTGGCGTTGCGATTTTTGCCTGTTTCTGAATCAACATTTAACATTGCTTAACTTTTATTTTCAGTACGACATTCGTCAAAAAGCTTTAAAACTGACTGCCAACAGTATGTACGGTTGTCTTGGCTTCAGCAATTCCAGATTTTATGCGAAACCTCTTGCTGCTCTTGTTACAAGGCAAGGCCGAGAAGTAAGTGTGGTTTGCTGCAGTGTTTCCACAATCACTTTGTGTAAATAATATCTAAAACGGTCTTTTTAATCGTGATGTGAACCTCTGGATCTTATTAACAATAAATCTTCCTAGCCGATACTTTGGCCTGATTTAAAATCACCATTTTAACTGCTATCTTAAGTGATGTTTTTCTATATTTTTAGTATTTTTTAACCATTTCAGTTTTTTACAGATTTTGATGCACACAAAAGAACTTGCACAGAAGATGGGCTTGGAAGTTATTTACGGAGACACGGATTCCATTATGATCAATACAAATAGCACTGATATGGACCATGCTTTTAAACTTGGCAATCAGGTAATGTCAAACCCAGTACTTAACCTGTTGATGGCGCAGCGGATAAGGCGATCTCGCTTTCCAATCATGCAATCCTGGCTCGACCCCTGGCTTAAGCTGGTTGTTGAAAAACACCGCTCACCTCTACCCAGGGTGGAATAAATTGGGTGGGTGACTGGGCGTAGTTGGTGAAGGAAAGGCGGCCGAGAGAAAGGAACTGGCCAGTGGCCACCCTACTCTCCTTAGTGCCGAAGGCTTAGTACAATGAGAACCTTATCTTCTCATCCCCCGATGCTCTCTGATCAAGTATGGGACTCACCTTTACCTTTTTGTTAGCATCGCTTTGAACTCATCAACCAGTTCTCGAAATTCCTTTCTGAGGAACTGAAAAGTAATGGTCACCCGGAGCGCCCGGGTCGGCCCGTGAAAATCCGAGGGAGGCGGCGTTAATCTCGCGCGAGCGCGTATACAATTCAGAATGTTAGTTGGAAACCCGGCAAACAAGCATAGCTTTTTTGGCCATTTTAAAAACTTTCTAAAAATTATTCACGCACTCCCTGGAAACAGTTTTCGTACCCCTGGTCTAACCAAACATTACTTTCATTGCAGGGTTTTTGTTTTTCTTTTAGTGCTGTAATGATTAGTCTCAATACACACAATCTTACAACTCATTGCTACATGGCAGATAAAGTTATGTGGTTATTTTCAAACTGTCTGAACTCAACTGTGAGAACTCTGATGTGCAATGTACCTACATAGGCGGGTCAATATAAGGTTTGACCCCAAAAAAATTTATACAGAAGGTTTTATTGTTCTAAGTGTATGATTAGGTTGTACTATACCCCAGAAAAAAAGTATATATAAATCTGACCCCGGGAAAGTGGTCAATTAAATAATTTGAAAATGGTGACCCCCCAAATTTTTCAATGTACACAAAAATTTTTTTTAGTTCAATTAACACACTATAAACGTATTAAACACATGTAAACATGGTATCTATGCACCAAATGAACATATCAGAAACCGTCTGTGATGTCATTATGATGTCATGGAAGACATAGGCGTTAACATTTAAGAAAAAATCTGAGGGGGCAAGATGATAAAAAGTGTGAAATATGTACCCAAATTTGAACAGTTCCATAAAATTACACTGTCAAAGCTACAAAAAAGAAGAGAAAAGCAGGGTAGCTGCCCCCCAAACAGTTTCTACGGGGTGCGCCCCCCTGCCTCCCGGGAATCGACGCCTATGATAGAAGAGTATATGCACTAAATGTCAGAGATGAAGTACCATTTTTCAAGTTATGATTGTCACATACTAGTAGTCATCACAATTATCATCGGTACGGTCTGTGTCGTCTTGATCCAATGGAAGGACATTGTTTGGGTTTTCACAGGACACAAGTTGGCATTGTCCACAAGCGGAGGTACACGGAAATCCGTACCTCCTACATGTACATCGCCGTGTTGTGCAAGCGATCGTGCAATTACAATGCATAATCTTTAACAGATTGTCCGGTGCAGGGTTTTTCAGAGTCATTACTGGTGCAAATTGTTTGTCCTCAATCTTTCAACCCCAGCCAGTAGGGTCCAAATTGCTTTCTAGTCCTAACCATATCATTATTTGGTAGTAAGCACGCAGGGAATGGAATATTGTAGAAGATGCAGTTGGTGGGAGTCAGGCTGGCGCAACGAAGGATGACACTGAAACTACTTTCTTTTTCAACACAGAATGTCGCAAAGATGCCAGCGAATCGCTTTGCTTTCCAGCATAGAGTAGAACCATTGACTGTTTGCCATACTCTTCAATTGCATCCACCCTCTGGCCAGGTTTTGTAAATGCAAGTGCCAAGGATTCTAGCTCTTTGTCGCCTTTGGTGGCTTTCTGAAAGAGTGTTCTCTTTCCTATTCCGAAGATTCGTGAGGTGGTATCGCATCCTGTAAACGCATGGATGAAGAGTAACTGAGAACATAGCTGTTGTCCGAGACATTCCTTTAGGGTATTAATATTGTACACCCACTGATCTTTAGACCTCTTGTCCGAACGAAAATACATTGTCTTCTTCCGACTGTCCATATGATAGAGGAGAAGGATCAAGAGATCTGTGTCTTCTCCAACCATGTTTGTAGTGTGGTATTCAGGAGTCTGCTACTATTCGGTGAGTCCGATTCGGTGAGTTCCTAACCTCTAACCCCTAACCCTTAACCCTAAAACGGCAATGATAATTAGGCCACGATACCCAATAATTTAAAAAAAAATTTGAAAAAATCCCCCGTTAAGGGATCGGACTCACCGAAACGGGCCATTCCGGGTATTCAGAAGCTGCAATAGCTGCCTGAACAATATCATAGTCGGCATCTCCTTCAGCGTTTATAACTGTGGGGCCTTTCTCTCGCAGTTTGTTGCTTATCATATTGATCAGCCCTTGCTTATTGCAGCCCTGTGACAGGAATTCCTCCTATTCATATTCGAGTTGCAGATGAGAATAAAAGAGAATGCATTCTTGAGACAATCTGGATGTTCCACAGACATAAGTATATTGATGCTTACTCATCAAAGCAGAAGACTTGCTGTGACGTTTTCAAAGTTCATAGAAAACCTGTGCGAAATTTAAGTTTGCACGCTATCAGTCTGGAATGGCACGAAAAAGTTAAATCTTGTCAGCCTTCACTAAAACTCATACCTGGAAAAAAACTTTGTTGCAATTGCAGAATGAAAATTCAACAATTTATAGATACTTCTGGAAGAGCTTCTTCATCTAGTGAAAGCGATATACAATCACTGCAGGTAGATAGTGTCAGTTGTGACTCATTGAACAATTTAAATGAAAGTTTAGGCAATTTGGGTGAATCACCAGTGAAACTTCAAAATAGGTCAAGAAAGAATATGTACCCTAAGTGACAAAATGTTGTTCTGGAATTTAGAATTGATCATTGTTGCTCAGATGGATCTAAGGCTTAAAAGTTTTAAGTAGCAGGACCCATATTAGTTGAAAAACATAAATTTTTGGCACAATCTTGTTGTTGGCTCCTCTCCCTGAAAGTCATTGAAGAGGAGCCATTCCAAGTTGTTTAGTGGTCAAGCCATGGCCTCCCCCACACAGCCACAAGCTTGGTCGCTTTTGTGGGATTTGTCCATAGGGTGGTTGTGTCCAGGGAAGTTGGGAGCTTGGGGCATTCAAATAGGTGTCTTGGAGGTGTGGAGGGTGTTTTTGCATTGTTTGGCACAATCTTCTTCAATTATAATATGTAATGAGCCTATTTTAAATTATAAATATACAAAACATCATTAGGGGAACTTGGCATATTAACTGCACTTGCAATTAAAAATAGTACTGATTTTCAGACACAAGCTTTTGTTTTCACTTTATGAGGTGAAATACTCAATAAGCCATTAAATTTATTTCTGATGTCAATTCTCCTTGAAAATACCTTTAAAATGATGCATTGCATGTGATTGTAACTAGTGAGCACCATGGGTTATTTATGATCAAAAATTATGTTCCGCATGATTGAGCACAATTGGGCTACTAATAAGCATGAGGTTAAAGGTCAAAGGTGATGGTCAAGAGCTTTAGTTTTGAGTGATATGGCTGAATAAGTATATGTCCTACAATACCTGAAAATATCAATCAGTACAATTTCTTACAAGCTGAGAAATATCTTCCTATAGTTAAACTTGTGAAAGCGAAATGGACTTTACGCTTCAGCGATCACAAAAAGCAGTCAACTTTAAGTGGCCGTAACTTTTGTTTTAGTTAACCAATTTAAAAAAAAAATAGTTTTTTGAAATCAGGAAGAAAAGTTATATCAGTGTGTGAATTTTCATTCAAATCTGAGAGGGTGGGTTACAAAATCCGATTTTACTGGATCACTTGACATGGAATGACCCAATAGTTACGTTAAATAACTACTTTCCCGGGGTCGGATTTTTGTAGACTTTTTTTCTGGGGTATAGTACAACCTAATCATACACTTGGAACAAAAAAACCTTTTGTATAAATTTTTTTGGGGTTGCCCCCATATTTTTCATATATTGACCCGCCTAACAGTAGAAAGATAAGTTTAGTGCAGAGGCGATTATTTCCATAATACGTACAGGTGAAGGCGGAAGTGAATAAACTGTATCGTTTGCTTGAGATTGACATCGATGGCGTCTACAAGTCGTTGCTGTTGCTCAAGAAGAAGAAGTACGCCGCTCTGAGCGTTCAAAGGTAGGATCTGAGGTTTGGATGGTACACAGTCAATTGTCTGTTGGATTTAGAGCTGTCGCTTTCCAACCTTGTTTAATATGTTTTGTACATCCCACCACAAGGTGTAGTAGAAAACAAATCAACGATACTGGTCAGGTAGTAGACGAGAAGGCAAGGTATCCAATCTTAGTGTTACTTTCAGGCACGCCTTTGAGTGTCCTTCCAAAGACACAGCCGCATGCTATGGAACAGTGTCGAACCTGCCCCCTTTAGAGTGTTGTACTGGGGCTTACGTTATTTAGCTATGCAGCCAACGGAGTAAGCGTGTGACTGTGGTTGCTAAAGGAATTCATGATGGTGTGATTTGGTACCAATCCGCTCATGACATTTGTTTATAGATCCCCAGACGGAAGTTACACAACATCCCAGGAATTGAAGGGTTTGGACATTGTGAGACGGGACTGGTGTGACCTTGCCAAATTGGCCGGAAAGTAAGTTTTTTAAATTTCAAATTGCGACACTGGGCTTTTAATTTCGGCTTGGTTATATAATTTGTGCATAGTATCCGAATAAATAAAAAGTACCTGTCATTTCTTTCACTGAAAAGCCCTCATCTAAGCTTACCATTTGCATGCATTTGTCGGTTGCATGCAGATGAGCACATTTGAGGAACAGTAAGTGATGGACATCCACTCTTGAAGGGTAATTATTCCTTGCAAGAACTAAGAACATCGCACATTGTGCCAAAACTGGCATATTTCTTGCAGTTTTGTGATATACTTTAAGCGGAAGACTCGTCCATGTAACAGTGGGCAACTTATTTCAGCTTTGCTGTCAATCAAATCTTATCTGACCAATCACGTGAGGACATCGTTGAGAAAATCCATGAAAATCTTCAGGAAATTGGACAGAAAGTAAAAAGTGGAGAATATCCGTTGGAAACGTTTTTGATACGCAAGGTAAGTGCCATATCAGCTTGTTGTAACTAAGGCTGTGAAGTTAGAGGGATTTGGCGTGTCGGAGTCGTTAAAAGAAAGGCCGACTCCGGCTTTATACAAAATGGCATACAATAAAATTCTTCCTTGCAACCTTTTTTTCAAAATATTGTTTCTTTGTATTGCGCTATAAAACTTATCCAGAAATTAGAGGTGTTGTCAATTTTTGTGAAGGTTTCGGTTTCGATCGCAACTTTAGCGAAATTGAATTTTTAAAAAATAAAAAAGGGCAAAATTAAATGAAATCTAGCAACACATAGTAGGCCAGTTGTAAACCGAGGAGTCGGAGTCGTATATTTTTCGCCCAACTTTACATCAGCTTGTGTATCAGTGTTTAGACACGGTTTGGATTTGAAGTCAAACCTTTTTCCGGACGCTACAAAAATTGTATCAGTTTCTGTGACGTACCTGATCTCCATCTACAGGAGAAGTGTTATTGTGACAGAGATTTAAAGCACCTCTAGCTAAAGACGTTGCCAGTAAAAATCTTTACCCCACTCTTAATTACATAGAATATTCGTAATGGCAACCAAGGTATTTTCGAAAACATCAGCTACAGAGCTGAAAGATGAGCTGTAGCCGATGCTGCTGGAAAGATTTCGAGCGTTTCCCTCATCTAAGCTTACCATCTGCATGCATTCGTTGGTTGCATGCAGATGAGCACATTTGAGGAACAGTAAGTGATGGACATCCACTCTTGAAGGGCAATTATTCCTTGCAAGAACTAAGAACATCGCACATTTTTAGCGTTAAATATGTCAATATATGGCTATTTTTATTGTAAAGTAAAATATGTTTTGAAGCCAATCACATTTTTCAAATCTTCAGGAGTTGACCAGAGATCCCAATTTGTACCCTGGCAAAGACGCTCTTCCTCATGTGAGAGTCGCACTCCGCGTGAACCAGACAATGACGAAGAGGATGAAATCCGGTGACATTGTATCTTACATCATTTGCCAGGTGGGTAGTGAAGCATTGAAGCAAATTTTGGGTTTTCCTCATCTAAGCTTACCATCTTCGTGTATGGTCCAGTTGCATGAAGATGAGCACGTTTGAGGAATATCAAATGATTTACTGCCATTTGTGAAGGGAATAATGCCTTGCACGAATTAGCAAAATCTTACATTTATCTGATAATTCCGCTTTTGAAAATACTTCCTACCTCATTTCTAATCTCTATGGTCTCAGTGAGGTTATACTTTTGCAGCGGAAAAAAGCATTTCTGTGGATATTTAAACCCGTTCCCATGAAGTGTTATTTGGATCGGCTACTTATTTATCACAGATGCTATAGTTTTGTTCCTTTAAAATTTCAATTTATGCTTTAGTGACTGATTTCATTCGTCCATTGTTTGTTTTATGTAAATCTTTCTCTTTTCCAGGATGGCACAACATCCCCAGCCACCCACCGGGCTTACACAATAGACGAGATAAAAGGTGAAGAGAAACTTGAGGTAAGGTTTGTCTGCGTGGCTTAAGTATAATCCGGTTATGATTCTTAAACTGTTTCTTAGCCCTCATCTAAGCTTACCATCTGCATGCATTCGTTGGTTGCATGCAGATGAGCACATTTGAGGAACAGTAAGTGATGGACATCCACTCTTGAAGGGCAATTATTCCTTGCGAGAACTAAGAACATCGCACAGTTAGCTTTTCTAAAGCACACTTGTAATTAAATTATTCTATTAATTACTCTGCTGCACTTCTTATTGTATTCATTGAGTGAATTGCAACTTCCCTTCAAGTTAGAACCTTTTTTTTTTCGCTTAACAAAAGTCATTGCAATATTTGTCTCGTTTTCTGTGTGTGCCCAGACGATCGCTGTTCGTAATAATTGTATTACTTTTAGCCATCTCAGCACCTCAGCAGGTCAGTCAAAGTTGAAGCACTATCGCTTTCAATCGTACATTGCAGGTGGACAGCGAGTACTATCTTTCCCAGCAAGTTCACCCTGTAGTGACCAGATTGTGCGACCCCATCGATGGGACAGATGCTGCTCTCATTGCTCAATGCCTGGGTAAAGATGTTAATTTGTTTACATTCGTGCCTGGGTCTCGAAGATTGTTGAATGGCTTCTGTGCGTTGCCAACGGCAACCAAGCATTACAACAACATGGCAATTACTTTACTTGCATACCACTCAACTAGCAACCTATCCAGTGAGAAACTGAAGTGTATGATTGTGTTTTCAAACGCGATTATTCTTCTGATACCTAACAGCTTTTCATTGGTGTTGCTGTGGTACTTACATCAGCGCTTGCCGTATGCCAAAGTTTTTATCACAGAAAATAATCACGTAAAAACATTAATGACTGGTAGAATAGATTCGATGTTGTCGCAGACTGAAACTTTTTCTTTCGCTACTTACAGGATTGGATCCTTCCGGATTCAAGAGAGCCTCCCATCAAGAAGATGATGAGGAGGAAAGACTCATGAGTGTGCTCGCTACAGAAGAGGAGAAGTATGCGTCTTGCAGGAAGTTCGTGTTCGTCTGCCCTCAATCCGGAAAAGAAGTGCAACTGAGTTACGGAGTCTTTTCTGAAACTGTAAGTAACGTTTGATAGTGTTCTGAAGGTGACTACTGAAGCAGCATATAAGGAAGGAGCTAGTTCATTGGGGTCATTATGTTGATGTTTGGTAAGGGTGAGGATGAAAATCACTAATAGCATTGTTGTCCAAGAAAAGATTCCATGTTTTGTTTAATATCGGTTCTTATTCCAGGAACCACGTTGGCTATGCTCTCTGGAGACCCCATGCGGTGAGAATGATACAAGAACATTGGTCGATTTCATGTCTAATCTGAAGAATCAATTGATCATGGCAATACGGAAAGACATACAGACCTATTATCAGGTTATACGACGTTTTATGTTATATTGTGTTACTTGAACGTGAATGTGAAACCAAGGAAGCCAACTCTAGTGTGTATTCCTGACACTGTCAACTATGTAAAGCGCTGAAGAGAAACGCATGTCTGCTGTGGATACAGTGCTATATAAAAACAAGCATTATTATTAGTATACCCATTACCCATACCTTTTCACGCGCACTCGACGTTATGTGTAGAACTCCAACCTAGGTGTTTGTTGTGATTAATGTGCAAATGAGTCTATGGCTGGAACAAAGTGCTTGTACCGACGAAGTAATTGCGTCCATTGTAGCTAGACAATTTTAAACCATTATTGAGTTGGCAGTTGAAAAGCGAACAATTTTAGCGGGAAATATGCGCTTAGCACTCCAATCATTTTCACAAAACGTTTTGAGAGTATTTTCCCAAGGGCATGCCCTGCAAAGCGGCGCCAAGCAAACAATTTTTAGTAATTTTATTACGTTGGAAAGCAAAAGAAGTGGCTACTTGTTAGAACTTCCTATTTGCTTTGCTGTTTTTGTGTTTACTTTTGTCATATGGAAGCTAACAGAATAAACTCGAGTATGATTTGGTTTGGAAAGACTCTTGAAATATTGCGGAACATATTCGTAATTTTGCTGAAGCATTCTGTAGCCCCAAGTACCATTGACACCAACCAATACGATTCTATCGGTTGTTGCCTGTGCCCCAACAATGTTGTAACTGAACTATACAGACAATTGAATAAGAGATGTTGGGTTGTGCAATGCGGTTCAGTTTTCCAGAAATATGTTTCTTGTTTGTTTAGTTTGCGGTATGCTACGTTTTTGGAACTTTGACTTCATTGTAACAAGTTTGAGACAAATAGTATTTTGTTGCATCAATTTTACTGTGCCGATTTTGTCGTGTCATTTTTTTAACGGCACGTTCCAAAGGTCCTGTAAAGTCGAAGCTCGGTCCTAGATGATAACTATGAAACGGGACAGTTTTATTCGGAAAAAATTGACTCATGGTTAGCTTTTAGTTGTCAAAATTTGTAAGGTATTTAGACTTAGTAATAACTCTTTACAAACTGCGCATGACCCTTGTCTATTTACCAAAGTTCTCGCCGCAATATTTGCCAATAATAATCGTGTTGGTTCTCTCCATTTCACAAGTGGCGATGTATCAGTTTACATAGCTGCCTGGTTCTCGCAAGTGAGAGTTAGTTTTCTACTCTTAGGTAAAACAAAGTAATCCGTTTTTCGTTGACACATTGTCTAATGACGTGGAATCTACGTTGTTTTTTCAAAGACTGACAATGATGAATCATCAGTACAGGTTGGTGATGAAGTGTTTGAGATTCGGTCACATCCGAAGCCAGAAGCATAATCCATATTTCAGCTTTTAAAGAAATTTATACAATCTTTGCGTCTCAGAACTTCTATTAATACCAAAACTCAATCTTTGGACAAAGTGTTTTTTAATGTTTCATTGCGAGGCCAACTGAAAGCGAAACTTTCCAAATTTGTGCATGTTTTTTTTTTTTTTTTTTTTTTTCGAAAACCAATGCGTAGATTGCAAAAAGGGAAACCTAACAACAGAAAATTGTTAGCGTCTACTTGTTGTACAATCGTAATATTGTCATGTAGAGTGTAGACTTTCGATCTTTGCGACTGTTCTGCTTGTTTCCTCTTGAAATCACTCGAACGGTTATTCCTCTTGTTTCCCTTTCATTTTCCTCTTTCTATCCTGATCACTTTTCTGTGTTTGGTCGTCACGCGGAAGTTTGTGACGTCATATTTTGTCACTGCTGTATTGCCGTTCGAGTTATGTTTGCTGATGTCACTGGAAGTAGCACAATCAATCTTTCTGTGACGTCATCACACCCGAGTCATCGGGCCTGGGCGGTAATGTCAATTTAATATTTCTCTGTCAAATATTACTTTCCAATTATTATTAGCACTTCAGAGTTATGAGTCTCTTCAAGTGGTGATGGGGTGTGCCTTTTTCAGAGTGCCTATGGCTTGTCTTTTTGCGTATTGTCTTCGGACACTTAAAACATACTTTATTGCTCTACTTGGCGATTTTTGAAGCAATTTTAAAATCTTACATTTTTTATGTAATTTCCATTAATTTTTCTCACATGTTAAAAACCTCATTTTAACGTTACTGGACGTAACAATGGGATGTTTTCTTGTCATTCTTTACCAGTGCAAGTAATGACGACTTATTCACTCAATTTCGCTTTTAGTCAATAGTTTCTCATATTTGCTTAGCTTCTCTGGATCAACATTAGATTGGATAAAGCCTTAAAATTATTTAACCAGTTTCAACTTAAACAAAAATTTGGACTGAAATATGAGAAACTTTCCACTTAAGAATATTACACAACATATTATTGCTGTCAGTACATATGTAAAGATACTTCAAACAAAATATTTTTGAATGAAGTTTTCTTGAGTGCTCACTGTCTTGAATAACAGATTGTTAGACAGTTTTATTGAAGACACGATTTTCTGTTACCTATGAACCGATATTAAATGTGGAATGGATCTTTAAGTATTGTTGTTTACGCATTCACGGATCACTACCGGTTAATACAGTGGCCTTGTAAAAGTATAATTTAAACACTGTTCAATGTTCAATTGTTCATCTTTTATAGCAATAATTGCGACGTTTATCTGATGAATGCGAAAGTAGAAACATACAAATTGTTTTATTCATCAGATATATAATAAGCGAACGTTTTCGTCTAGTCATACAGCCCTTTTCAAGCATATAAGAAAAATATTTTAAAAGAAATAATGAAGAATCATACAGTATCACAACGAAAAATATGGTCAAATCTAAACATTTTAGAAACTGCTTAACGATAACACAATGATGATAAACAAAATGATAACTGTGTAATTACGCAGCAAAGTAACGGGTCAAGGGTTTGAGAGGTAAAACTGATTGTTTAGAGAAAAAAGACTCAAGCAGATTACGTAACATGGACAGAAGCACAACACGGGATAGTGGAACAAACAAAGCAAAAATACGAGAAGCACAACACGTGACAATTCAATCAAAAACATTAATCATCTTACCTATTTACCACATAAGTTCCATGTCTCCGACGAACTGTACCCAGCTAAGCACTGGATGCTACTTTGAACAGCTTCTCACTATGTTACGCTTCTCAGGGTTGGATGGTCTGTGACGACCCTGCCTGTGCCCATCGGACCCGGGCTGTTCCATTCCTACATGACAAGAACGGGGCAATCTGTGGGGCGTGTTACAAGGGGATATTGAGGCCACAGGTGAGATGGATTGGCACTTGTTCGATTTTTTTTCTTCAATGTCGTTGAACGGCAATGTACTTGAAACATCAGCAATACTTAGTTGATAAACAAAGTCAGTATATTACGGTATCCGACGTTTTCTTCGTAAACAGTTCTTCGTAAGCAATTTTTCGTAAAACAATTCTTCGTAAACTTAATTCTTTGTAAAACAATTCTTCCCAAAGCATTTATTCGTGCATGCAATGGAGATTTGATGTATACGAAGAAATGCTTTACGAAAAATTCTTTTACGGATTTCATTTCACCAACAACCGTTTACGAACAATTGTTTTACGAAGAATTCGCCTATAACCGTATATTACAACGCATCGATTCCCCGCATTTTATCTGAAGTTTTTGGGATTGTTTTAGATAAAATGCAATAAACGCTCAAAAAGTTGTTATACTTGACTCACAGCATCTTGAACGAAGTAGCAATAATATTACTTCGTATCGTGTTCAATCGGAATGGCGGTTCAAGAAAAAGTTTTCTCTGCCTATAAAACGTTGAATGGTAGTTTAATTAATTATTTCTGAAAGTTCCTTGGTTTCATATTATATGAATATGTTTTCATTGTTCCGTTAGATTTCGTACAAGGAATTGTACCAGCAACTGTGCTACTACAAGCTGCAATTCGACGTGGAGTATGCTTTGCAGAAGTATAAGCAAAGTGGTAATAGTAAGTTTCGTTTCGACAAACACATTTACTCTTAGGTGCTCTAACGGTACAACTTTTGAAAAGAATTTAAGTTTGGATGAACTTTAGTTGTGAATTAAAAATCAGCGATTTAATCAGCGGAGTTAGCTTGGTGCATAAAGAAAATAATAGTTTGCAAATTAAATTAATCGGTCGATCCGCTGAACTTTTGGTGCATCCAACCAAAAAGTCTGGTTTTGGCGTGTGTACTATAGTGTATATCCAGACAATGACCAGCAATGATTCGAATATATTTGTAGAACTGTCGCCTCGAGAGATGGAGCTCCCTCAGTATTCTTATTCAATCAGAATTGTGTAGCTTTTGCTATCAAACGTTTACGGTGGCGAAAGGTTTATCAATAAATTATGCCAGTTTCCGAACTTGACTGATTTTGTTCACTAATAAAGTTTTTTTCAATAATCTTAATTTTTTTTGGGTTGAGTTATGTGAGAAAATAAGTTGAAAAATTTTTCTTGGCCTGACTTTTAACTTCTCACATAACTTTACCCCGTGATAAATGAGTTTTCTCTGCAATTCTCTTTGTCACGGCATGCAATTAAACATCATTTTCACACTTTCTGTTGTCGTAGGCTCCAAGGCAGTCATCCGTGTCGGTGAGTACAGGGGCCGCTACAAGTCCCTCTCTGACGTCATCGACGTGTACCTCAACGAGAGCGGCTACAGCGAAGTGTCGATGCACAGACTGTTCGGTTGGATGAAGGCTCAAGACTAGAATGTTCATTTCCAATCTTCGGCGACGCGAATTTGTTCCAGGAATTGAAATGTTGCGTCGTATCGTTACATTGTCATGAAGTAGAATCTTGGTAATTTTGGGTTTCAAGTTTCCCAGAAGAACCTTTTGCTTTCCACAAGCATTTTGGAATAATACGACATCATTTCCACTGCACTTTCCATTTTAATATTTGTTCGTTGTTCGTAAAAGATTTATTGTCATTAAACTGTTACCACCATCGATTTCGTTTTGGCTGGAGAATTGTCTGCTTGACCCGAGGCGGAAGCAACCGGATTTTTTCAGTTTGCTTTCTGCAAGCTGTAGGTTGCTAACGCTCATTAAACGAGGTTTACATTATGAGTAAATTTTATTAAAGTGTTGTTGCTTGCGAATTATTTCATCCCCATGGTGCCGCTAAACGAATTTAGTTTGTCCCTGACTCAAAATTTTTCTCAGCAGTCCTAAATCTCCAATGGCTTTGGTATTGGAAATTTGTGGAATCCAGGGTCTATCCTTTTACTACCCCAACTTCACGGACGTTCCCGGACTACATTAGAAAGGCTGCTAGAGAGCAACCAATCATTGGTTTCTTTATCGAAGACGCACAGACCTTTTGCTAGGTTTGTGATGTGGTCTGTTCCTCTGCACCACAATCATAAAGGTGGTCTAAGTTTTCGTAGTTGCATTTTATCCGCTGAAAACAAGTACCGGTACAGTATGCTGCTGGGCGTGTGCCGATTAGATTGCTTGGCGAGGCTATGTCGATTGGTATCCAATGCATGATGCCCAGCATTCTCTGGAACAAAATTTCAGTATGAATTATTTGGAGCTGCTACATCTAGTGGTTAGATAAATGAAACAGTGAGCAAAAATTTTAGCTTGTAGCTTTGAACCCCGGAAAATTTATCGTTTACATCAAGGGCTTATAGCAACGAGAGGGGTTTATGGACAACCTAATGACTTGGATCAGAGGTGTTCTAAGTCCAACCCTCCATACGTTTTTGTATGTCCGGCGCCAGTTGCAAAAATAATAATTAAGAGAGCATTTTTTCACAGACGAGAAAAGTTAGAATCGTTATTGCGAAATCAAAGTGATTCAAAGCTGGGCTATGCAAAACTGCCAGGATTAAGCTCTCAAAAAAAACTTTTCCAGTCCAAGAATAAACATCAAATCAACAGGCTAATAATATTGTTCTGAAGAGTAGCGAGAGTAATGAATTACAGGCGAGCATTCATTCATTTCCTTGCTAGCGAATTTAACGACCAACCTCGCACAAAATTTGACCTGGGTGTTGAAACGTCAGCTTCACATTAACGCAGCTGTAGGCTATTTTACAAAATTTTTGGATGCTCCAATTTATAATGAAAAGCTGATAACTTATAAATCCCGTGAGGCGTAATATGTAGCCTACCTTAACTTCTATACCGTAACGAAATAGGCTACTTAAACCGTCATATAGCTTTGTTGTGTGAAAATGATATTAAATAACAATGCAGCATTACTATATAATGCACCGTTTCTGTTTATTTTGCTGCTGGCGAATAAACAAAAATAATTCGCACAGCAAGAATGGCAGCAAAAGACCAAAGTCAGCTGCTACCCGAAGAGCAATAAAAGGTCGGAAAAACCTAGAACATCACACAACTAAGGCGAAAGAGAAATTGAATTGAGTCCTGTCTGCAATGAGTTACCAAGGGTGGGGGGACTTATATACCAGTCCCAGGTATACAAGTCTCCCCACCCCCCCTTGGTAACTCATGACAAAGACAGGACTCAATGGACATGGCTCTTTCGCCTTAGTTGTGTGATGTTCTAGGCGTTACCTAGAAGATTAGCCTACCGGAGATTGTTGGCCCGCGAGTCCTTCGGCATTTTTTTATTTCTATCTCTCGACTCTTTTTTATTTGGCCACTGTCCGTAGTTAGGCTACGTTTAATAATCTCTTTTGAGACATTATCTTTAAAAAAAATAAAAAAAGAGTCAAAAGTCATGCAAATTTCACTTTGTGTCGAGCTACATGTACTTGAGAGGTTACTGTTACGTTATTATTCACTTGTTGATTTATGGAATATCAGTTTGTATCCTCTGTGGATCCTTCTCTTGTATCATGAGCCAATCCTATAAAGGGCTCCAGCAGAGCACGCGGCTGTGTCTCGACAAAGACACTTAATGGCGAGCCAAAATATGAGGAGCAGCTGACTCGAAGACTATATGTCATTTCGTTGCTTCTAGTCGTCTGTTCCATCGCATCTGTGATCGCAGTGTTCTGTATGCTATCGCAATGGGCGCAAATAAAAACACGATTAGGCTATTATTATTATTAGAAATGTTTGCTGGTAAAGCCCTTCATTTTCTTTGAAATTTTGTATCTTTGTGCAAAAATAAGACACTTTTTAAAAATTTCCGAGCTTTTCAACAAGTTTCTCGGTACGATACCTAAAGTGATCCCGGTCCCTGGTCTATAAGTACCCTACTCAGTACTCACTGGACCACCAATATCGTTGCTGGTGGCTACGACCTACATTGAGTCTGACTATGCGCTCAACATGGCGGAATTGGTAACGAAACTTACAAATAAAAAAGCATAAAACGTGAAATAGGCTAGTACCATTTAATTTTGAACTGCTACTAACTGCTGTAAAGTGATTTAACCAACAACTACTTGTTTAAGAAACCGAAAAAAACTCTAAACTTTTGTTGTTTGCTTATTACAGTAAAACGTTGAGCTACTGGGAACAGAAATTAAAGCTTGCCCAGGGCGCAAAATAGCCTTGCGCTGGCCCTGGGTAGCCTACAATAACACGAAAACTTGCAGCTTCGAGCTATATGCATTATGCAACCTACTACACTTGCAATTTTCAAGTTTTTGTACCACCAATCAAATCTTCGATATAATTTTAGTTTTACTCGCATTCACAGAATTTTTATTTTAGTTTTCTTCTGAAATTTAATCTCTGACTGTCGGATTCAGATTTTTTTTCAAAAGTGCGTTTTACATCTTAATTGCTAGGCAAGCATTTTTTGGATTTCATTAACACAGAGTTGAACCTCACCAAAGTATATCTTTGGAGACCCATTTTATGGGACTGACCTTCAAAAAAATCAAATCTTTTAGAATCAAAGATATCGCATCCATAATAATCCGCCTAATCAAACAACTTTCTCTGTTTTCTTTGATCAGATTATGGAGTTGAAAGCTTGTCACAACAATTTAGTGCGATTTTGTTGACAAAGCGATTATTGGATTTAGGACAGTGATGATAGCGCTGGTTGATTTAATAATTTAAACAAAACAACACTTGCAAAAACCTTTGAAGTGTTTATGATTTCTCTGTGATGTCACAGTGAAACGAAAAAGACTTCGTGTATTTAATAAAACTTGAAGGAAATCAGGTCTGCTGAAAGTTTGAACAGCCTAAAAGTGGATTGAATGTTGCAATTGCATTTTTCTTTTTGTAGCCTACATAACTTGCAGCCCAGAACTGAAATTAACTTTAGTTACCTTAGATTAGATTTAAGGTAATTTAGGTTAACTTAAGTTAAGGCCAAATGTGAATTCTTGAAACCCAACAACTCTTGCAATCTCGATCCTTGTATGTTCAAACTGCATTGATGACTGTAAAGTCGTTGAAATATATTTCGTTTTGTGTCAATTCATGGGAGAATGTCACCAGTTACTATTTTCTTTGGTTTTGCAACTGCCTCTCAAACTCTTATCCTGTGTGACCAGGCCCGGATTTAGGGGGGGGCAGAGGGTGCAGGTGCCCGGGGCCCCCTGTTGAAGGGGCCCCCCGACGTGAAAAAAATGTAATTTGTGTGGGGTTTTTTAGCCTTTGAAGTTTCTACAAAATGCTGTGCAGTGCAGGATTAATGCTACTGTAGACGTAGAAGTAGTTTTTGCATGGGCCCCCCCCCCCCCCCCCCCCGATGAAAAAGTGCTCCGGGGTCCCTATCAGCTAAATCCGGCCCTGTGTGTGACAGTGTCCGACTTTTCTGTTGGCTACTGTGTTTTCCAGCTTCGGAAGAAACTGATAATCGTAGTCTACTGTGTCCATTGACCACGTTTTGGATGTAGGCTATTTGTCGTACGTTTGCTATGACGTAAGTGGAAAGAGGACAAAGCCCTGTATATTGACAGGCAGAAATACACATCACCTACGCCTCTGAACCCCTGTACAATGACGTAGCTAGAAAAATTTTGGAGGGCAAAAGCAACTATTGGGGGGCAAAGGTCATTCAGCATGAACTACAATGGTATAAAACGGAGTAATAATATCAAAGCATTTCTTGGGTGCGATTGCCTCACCGTGGCTACGTCTCTGTCCTGGTAGCAATTGAAGCTTGTTTATCGCATCTAGGCTTACCCCTGATGGTCGAAGAGTTGGTTTAAGTAAATCGAAAAACAAGTCGGCCAATCCTACGTAGCCTATCCACGTTCAAGAATGTTGTTAAATTTTTCCAAAGGCCAGTCGTGTTTTCTCAATCAGTGACGTAGCGAGACAGAAAAATTTAAGAGAAGGGAGAGCAAAAACAACTTTTGAGGGCAAGCATTCTTATAGTTGAAATAACGTTTAGTGCTACTGAATGCAGTCAAACATTCATGAAATGTCATGCAACATGTAATACAATGTCATTAAAGCGTTCTAATAGCATTAAAAACCCATTTTTGGAAGGCAAGATAAGGTTTTAGGGGGTGATTTCCCCTTGACTACGTCCCTGCTCCCAGTAGGCATAGAATTGTCATCCTTTGGGCATCCTGCTGGCGCTGTCACCACTCTGCAGCACAGCCGACTAACGGTAATGTGTAGAAAGAGCAATCTACCTGGCGTCAGTAAAAGGTTGAGTACTCCCTGCAGAAGAGCGATCTTTGCGTTTTTCTAGCCTCCACACTAGCCATAAAAACATTTCCAATGACAGTATTGAAAGCTTGAATAGCTTTGTAACTTTTGTTGCACTTCAAGACCCATTTCTTGAAAGTTAAACTAACTAACCAAACATAATTCTATTGAAATTGTGTTATGAAACACACAGGACAACATGCCTTATATTTTCACTGTAAATTCACTTATCACTTAAACGCATGAAAATTGTGAATGTGCTAAATTTTATTTGACAAAGAGAATAAGCCCGTCAATTTTTCGCTTCAGCGAACTTCCCCAAATAAACTTAATCTTCTTAATTTAATCTTCCTCTAGACAGGGTGGCCCTCAGTAGGTGTTGCAATAATCAAATTGACACAGTTTGCGCGAAACATTTCATAAATTTGTGTGCATTTTATGTTGATTTAACATTTATAAACAGTTTAATTATTTTATATTTTTCATTAAACAAAATAGTCCAAAGCGAACACCACATCATGCGATGTGCTGGCATGCCAATGAACATTGAACCGGCTAAGCCACAAAATCTATGAAATCAAGAAGAACGAATTATATCAAATATATTATAGTTATTACTCTTCAAAAAACCTCTACAGCCTGTTTCACCCTAAAATGGGGATCATCAGAATAAGGACCTTCTGATGATCCCCATTTTAGGGTGAAACAGGCTGTAGAGGTTTTAGAGACTAATAACTACGTTTGATGTAATTCGTTCTGCTTGGCTTTTTGCTTAACATTGAACACTTTTTGTAGTATTAATAGTAGGCCTATCTATTGTATAAAATCAAGAATGTGCAGAGTGTTTGTTAGTTTTTGCTTGCGTGTGTTAAAGTTTGTAATTATGCTGGGATGGTAGTTAACCATTTCCACCCCTTCTAAAAACAAATAAATTGGATGCTCAATTTGATAAAGAAATATCTCATCCATCAAGACAATCTCGGCTGCATGGTTAACTAGTGACGAAAAGTTGAGAAATTTAGAACTTGAAAAATCATTTACCATTACTTTGATAAGGAGATATTTTTCTTATCATAAAATTTTGAAAATGTTTGAAAACTAGGCAGTTTTGATCTGTACTATCGTGACATTTAATGGCGCTGAATATGAACGCTAACCGTAACCATGCGTTTGGTATCTACAGTCTGGATTCTTTATATTTCGATTAGATTTTAGCAGGCATTCCGACGATTTGGTTCTCAAGATACATTTCTCATTCTTAATCCTGTAACAGAAGCAATACTAACAGCGAAAGTACACTATCTATTGGAACACCAACTTGAAAGACTACTTCGCAAGCTTTGCGTTGATATTTTCACAAATGCACTGAAATCGTATGTTAAACTCAAGACTTACTGTGCAATTTTGTAGCTACTGCACCATTTCATTCATTTTTACAAAGTTTCATTACAAATTTACAAATCATTTTGTAGGGAAATTGAATTCATTTATTCCGCGTGTTACTTTTGTCTTTTCATAAAGATTGAGCGTTATCCAGTTTATGATAAAACAGTTCCAAAATTTTGGTTTCGAATACTTCTTTATGATTCAATAAAGATCCTCTGACAATGCGAATCCGTTGTCAGTTTTGTTGTAAATCTGAAATCTGCATAAAAGGGACTAACAAATGATTATGCTGATTATTGTTGATAATATAATCGATTATGGTCAACCATGGATCCACAAGCAAAGCAAATACTGGATCAACGCCAAATCCATCACAAAAAAGCATTTCATCAATCCATATACAAGGTTTTTACAATAGAAATGCTTGATGACGGATTTTTTAAGAGGACTGCTTATTGTCGTAAGCTCTCCAATGATGCTGATTGCAACAAATTTGTCTTAACCCGATTGTTTGTTCATTGCTGCACTGCTTGGTTAGCTGGAAGACGCTCTAACTCAAGCTAATTACTTCTATTTATTGCTCTAATCGCTCATCAATTTCTTTGTCATTGTTGCTTGACATGTCAACTTAAGGCAGATGTTTATTCTGTCAGCGTGAAGACTTTTTATTAAAAAAACTGACTTGAAACCTAATCTGTTATTTCCACATTGCTTCGATAGAAACAGTGACAAAGAATTCAAAAGGACCAAACCCAGGCGACCGCTGCGGTTTTTTTACAAGCTAAACATTTTTACTTTATAGTCATATTTAGATTTTTGCGTTGGGATCTTAGAAATAAACTTTCAATGTTTTCTCATACGCTAAAAATCAAAAAACTTGTTTCCTACACGAGTATAAATATTGATATGATTTTCAGCAGTAGCGGATCTACATACAAAATCGAGGTCCGTAGTTTCAACGAAGCAGAAATTTAAGAGAAAATGAACGATGTAAAAGATGAGGTTTTAAGTGGCAAATACTTTGGTAAGGGGTGGAGAGGATTTCCCCCAGAATTGTTGACACATTTTACCTTGTTGTTGTGTCTTTTTGTAATATTATACCAAAGAGCACATCAACCACTTTTTACAATGATTCAACGTCTGCAGACGTTGAGTCACTGTTTGAGAACATCATTAGTTCAAGACGTTTGGCCAAAACGCAAGAAGTTAACACTGGATTTGTATATACTGGATTAACACATCGACCAACAACTAGTTAAAGTACTTAGAGTTTTTATACATAAATAATACCTCTCCCACTATACCCTCTAAATTTTTTTAAAGTTTTTCGTAAGTAATAAAACACAAAAATTAAAGTTGGGGCTTTACAACTTTTGTGTAGATTTTTTCTAAAAATCAAACAATTAAAAATGGTTTCCTCACTTGCAATTGTTTCTAAATTTCCGAACCAAACAATTCAGTGCTGGTTCGATTCCCGGAAATCAGACGTTTTTGAAATTAAAATATGTTTTTTCGTTTTTAGTTCAATTTCAGCCTCATTCAGTATTTTCTTTTTTATTAATTTAATCTTTAACTACTGGATTTTGTTCATCAGCGTCGGTAAAATTACTGTATAATTGTTATTCCTGACGAGGACACTATGTGTGGCCGAAAACGTTCGATGATATAAATATGTTAAATATCTAGTTGTGTTGCTTGGTTTGGTGTACCTATGATAAAATAAAATATAGAAATGATACATTATCATCATTAAGTTCCTTCCTCTCGTCGAGGGTTGGAGGCAATGAGACGCCAAGTTTCTCTGTTGTAAGATTCTTTTACTGCAGTTTTGTAATTAAGTCCTGACCAGTCTTCAATATCATTAGTCCAAATTCTTGGTGGTCTGCCCCTATTTCGTTTGCCGTTCATTTTTCCTTCTAGTAGTTGTCTTTGAATAGATTTTTTGCGAATCACGTGGGCAAAATATTTCAATTTTCTTGATTTAATTGTTTGTAGAATTTCCATGTTGGTTTGTATTCTGGATAGTACATCTTTGTTTGTAATTTTATCCTTCCATGAAATTTTAAGCATTCTTCTAAAAATGGTACACTTTCAAATAATATCATTTTTTATCAAGCTTATTAGAATATAATAATTGAGAGATGTGTTTAGTTCCAGGCTGCGATAATGTTCTCAGGAACACCGAACCCTTGCGGTTCTGCAGGGTTGGCAAAAGGCTTAATTAATTACTCGAGAACCTTACAAATTAACGCCTCAAAATAATTCATTTTAACCATCTTGCTACCAAGTTACCAAGTCCAGATGTTTTGAAAAATCTGATCCACAGTTTGGAAATGGCAACTGAAATTTCATAGAAGCTTTTCAAAATGCAATTAATACATTGTGACGTCAAAAGAAGTTTCTTTTCCATTTGAGGCAATTTGCTAAAACTAGTTGAAAGGCTTAGTTAGGGAAGATCACTTGAGGTTACGTTTGAAAGTTATTTTACGTAAAAGCAATCTTCAACAACGTTTCTTCAATGAAAACTAGCACAAGTTACTGTTTGCATTTGTCAATGCCTAAAATTGTACTGCTTGACAACCCAGAGAAATGCCTTTGTATTCATGGGAAGAAAAAAAGCCATATACAAATCATTTTCCTACTTACTGTCTTCGCAAGAGAGAAGTCAGTTACTTTGAAACTAGCATGTGTTAAAAGTTTGTATTGATGATTTTGCTAAATCAGGTGGAAAAGTAAACTAAATCAGCGAAAAACAATTAGTGAAACTACATCAGTGTCTAAGAACAGTGAAATTGAAAATGAAAGGTACAATGTGATCTGGGATAGGCTATTTCTACTCTCTTAAAAAATAAATTTTATGTAAGACATTAAAAAAACATAAATTTATGCGCTGAAAATATTAAAAATAGTTCTTTGTCTAATGTGGATAATCACATCTATGTAAACTGGTGCATATGAACAAAACTTGAAAACTGATTGTTTGTTCAATCAACATCGATAAGAAATTACAAGTCTGTTAAAAAATTTACCATTTTAAAGTAAGTTTGTCTCCTTTCGTAAGATGCTTCAAAACAATACATAAGAATAAGTTTTAATTTCAATCGACTATACGGAAATTAATTTGCTAAATTTCTACCATCAAAATTATTATGCAAGCCTTGGTCATGGACTTGCCTTGGTCTCGTTCAATTAAGTAACTTGTGAGGCATTCATACAATTACAAGCAAATCTCGATAGACTTGTCAAGTTGCGTGAATATAAAACTGTTTTTACAGTATTTCACTTCCCAGAAAGCAAAATCTCTCATTTTCACGTTGACTCAACGTCTGTAGACGCCTTAATAACCTAATACGTTGAATCAATGTAAAAATGAGAGATTTTGTTGACTGGATTGCCATCACTGTTGTTGAATATAAATTCTAAGGATGATCCTATTTTTTAAATTGGTTCAATGCAACACGGTTAGAATTCACACTGCGCTCAACAAAGTCATGACAAATTTAAATTTTTTGCTTTCTTGTTCAACACTGTTTTCTAAACAAATGGATACTTTTGCGTTGATTCATTGCAACTGGACGTTGAAAAGATAAATTCGGTTGTAATAATCTCCAATTAAACTTACGTTTTCAGAAATGACACAACAAAGCTTGTTTGTGATGTCACTATTAGAGCCTTCCGGATTATTTAGTTTGAAAATCACTTTTTTAACATTGATTTAACGTCGGCAAACGATTGAATCAAACAAATTAAACTAAGAAATTGAAGAATACAGAAAGCCTTACAAGAACGATTCCAAGAGAGTTTCATTACCGTATTTTCAAGGTAATAATGTAATCGGATGCGCCTTCATGCGTTACTCTGGCATTGTTTGCCATGTAAACCCGCTAAGAGCAACGCATGCTTGCGATGTATGCAGCGCGATGTATAAACACATTGTTACTGTTATATTTTTAACACAGAATTAGAACAGAAACATAAGCATAAATACCGTTTTTTATGGTGTTTTGAATTTTTTTTGCAGTTATTGTTGCTGTTATGAAATAACAAAGAGGTTACAAGCTTTAATTTTGGCAGCACTTAACAGTTCTCAGCTCAAAACAGCAGGAAAAATAAAAGAGTTTTGCTGGATCTAATTAAGTACAAGATGTTCAAAAATTTTAAGCAACAGGGGCCACAGGAATTAGCGCAAATTGGAGTGTTGCCAATAAGTTATTTAAGAATTAGCCTGTTGAGAGTCGTCTTGTTCTTATGTTGTGTTGAAATCTTGCATCAATGTTATGCTTGAAGCCTTTTTGTTTCTTTTTTTTTTCAAATCCTTTTTCGTAGAAACAAGATTTTGACCATAGTCAGAGAGCTGTAGCTCCAAACTTGCTAAAAATACCGTTGCAGAGTACAAATGCGCTGTAAAGAAATGTTGCAACTCTGTGAAGATATGTTGCAATTGAAGGCAATCAATCAAATTTTATACGAAAAAAAGTTAGATAGGTCTCAAAATTTAAAGTTGCAGCCGCTCTTTACCCATGGACCGTGGTTTGAGCTATTTGTCTTTGGCACCCTTTGCCTTTTTAATGATTAGGCTTTTATGTTTTATACATAAAATTTCTATAAAAACTATAAGTTTAATTTTCCACTCCAGCGGAGAGTCGACGAAACGTCATAGATGACTTACGTAGCATTATATAAGGATGTAAGATAAATTTGTTGTTAGAGAATAACGGCTACACTCGACTTTAGTATCTACAGTTGTGACGTCACTCTTTAAATATTCGTAATAAGAGAAAAAAGCGTCATAAGTGTATTTGTTTCGTCATACACCAGTCTATGGAATAGATGTTAGAAAGCTCAACAATCCATAGTTATTTCGAAGCAGTCTCTATACCAAGCGAACGAACAGGACATTTAGAAACAGAAAGTTTTGTTAAAAGCTTCGACGTATTAAAATTGTAATTGTTTCACGAGCACAAAGTTGCTCGCTACCATACAGTAGCATTTATTGCGTCATTTTAAACATAAAATAGCACTCAATTTGCTAATTTTCAATAAATTAAAAGAAAACTTCTGAAAAAATTTCAACAGTTAAGAATAAAAACAACAGAGATCTTGATCAAGCAAAGACAACACTGTCAGGATAACTTGATTAATGGTAATATTTTTCATGCAATATCTACGCACAGCAAATAAATCTATGAACTGTATTTCAAAGACATCAAATGCACCAGAAGGTGTAAATTTATTAAGTTGATTTTTGCACAAAATTTTGTTATTCTGTTTTGTTTGGGTCAGTTGTTTGTCACGTTCGTCACCATGGCTTCCGCATACTCCATTGCAAATATATTGGGAGATTCATTCAAACGAGATAAAATACAGAAAGCAGAGGAACCCAATCCAATAAAAAGTTATTCTACAGACGACGAAGAAAACAAGTCTTGGATTTACAAAAAAAGTAAATTTATTTGCGAAAAAAATAGATTTATTATGGTTTTTTAATGCATTGATACTGAACTAATGTTAAAATTAATAATTAATTTAAGAATTAAATAAATAATAATTTAAAGTCAATTAAAAACTTTGTGGTTTGATAGAGAATGTTCCTGTTATATTTACCAAACCAATAAAATTACACTCTGACATTGAAATTATTTTCTTCATGCTAAAATAAGTAAATTTTCTTAAAAACGTTTTAAAGCTTTTTTTTTGTCATTGTACTGACTCGTTCTTGCTTATTCAAAGGATGTCTGTCTATGTCAAATGATTAGAAGCGTAGCTTTTTAGTGATGTTTACCGACAATGGACGTTTTTTTAAGAATATATCACATGAATTTTTGTTTTGTGAAAACCATTGATTTGATAAATACAATCAAAACTAATCAAAAAATAAAGAGCCTAAAATGTAGATACTAAACTCATGTTCAGCAAACAAACGTTTCGAAAACTATACTGTCTTCATCTTCAGTGTTATCTACATTTTGGGCTCTTTATTTTTTGATTAGATTAACCAGGCGTTCCAACAAACAAAACTATTCTTTGTTTTTGAATAGCATAAATAGTTCAAACACGGTTTTACAAAATTAGTCAAGAAGACGCACACGATAACAAATTACCAAACAGGTAATCACATGGAAATGTATAGCGTTAATGAAATTAATATTGTGCTTGCAATAGACTGCTCATCGGACGAACAAGCATCCACGAGTTGTGAAGAGAGTACGGAAAATGATAACCAGATCTCCCGTCAAACATCAATCAATACACCGATGTCGAACAAAAATCAAAATGGCGTGTTGCAGTCATCCACATCAGCCGATCCGAAATTGTCACCTTGCTTCAGTTATCATGATCACTTGATGTATTTGCTGAGTCATTGCAAACAAAACAATCAGACGACGTTTTATGACGCAAACAAAGCAAAAGACGCAACTCCAGAAAACGCAGTCGCAAGAAATCCTAAACCACAGGACATCACAGACAACCATATCGATTCCACATCCAATGAAAGAGATTTTTTGCTTTCTCATCCTGATATTGTCCCAACGTCACAAACTAGATCGAGTGACAAAGCGGCCGAAGCGACTCGTGACGTCACCGGCTCGTCACCAGTTGCAATTCACACGTCATCAGCAACAAATCAACCTCCGCAAGTTCAAACCAATCCGCAACTAAAGAGGAAGCAAAGACGGTACCGCACGACGTTTAGCGCTTTCCAGCTGGAAGAATTGGAACGTGCGTTCCACAAAACTCACTACCCTGATGTTTTTACCAGGTGAGAAATGTTACATCTATTAAGTTAAGTTAATCTACGGACCAAGGAGCGGATTTAGCAAGCAGCCGGGTGGATGATTGAAAGGCAAAAACACAATGATGTGCCATGGGTTCATTAATCCGACATTGCAAATACACTATGGATAGGCAAAGGTATTTTCTGTATTTTAGAAGGTAATCGCCCCAATCGCCTCTTGGATCCGTCACTAAGTTATCAGAAAAATGTTGAGTAGCTTCAAAGGACATCAGTTCGATACCGCTCAACAGCACGTAGTTATGTTTTGGCGAGACTAATAATGTCATAATATGAGAAACACTGACTCGATGAGTGTAATAAGTAAACAAAATCAGTCAGGTTCGGAAGCTTGTATAATTTATCGATAAAGCTTTCGCCACCGTAAAGGAGGCTTCTTCAGTATCTTATTTAAATAGAATTTGAACGTAGTCTTTTTATTACTTTCAACTATCCGTTTTGTTACTTCAATGCATTGTTCGTATCGATACCTATGAAAAGTATTGTTATTTTTGTTATTGTTATGTATTATGTTACAACAATACACGTATTA
Organism: Aplidium turbinatum; assembly: GCF_918807975.1. NCBI lineage: Eukaryota > Metazoa > Chordata > Ascidiacea > Aplousobranchia > Polyclinidae > Aplidium > Aplidium turbinatum. The sequence goes on from NC_137474.1 coordinate 3,289,008, forward strand.
TGTTACACGTGCCGGATAATGCAGCCATGCTTTCAAAATCACATGATCTTGGCGATCATCAGTATTTAATACAAAGCTACTCAATGCTGAATCATATTAGGCTACTAGCTTCTCACTTTACAACTAGTTTTTGTTTTCCTAGGGAAGAACTGGCTTCAAGGGTGGATCTCACAGAAGCAAGAGTTCAGGTAAGGATTCATTGAAGGATTAATCAAAATAAACTTCAAATTTGAATAACTACTGACGAAGCCGCCATTACGGCGACGAAAGCTCTATAAAGAAATTTTATTTATTGCCAGACCTGCTTTTTTATTTACTGATATTATTCGTTTTACTGCATCCAACATGGTTCCTAATAAAATTTAAATCTGCAATTCTCCCAACAACGAGAAGCCAGAACGAAGGTTTAAGAAACACCAGAAACACTTCATTACTAATAAATTAATTCTTTGCATTTCAAATAGGCTCGAAAATATATAAAACTAAATAGGCTACTTTCAAAGGTAAGTCGTTTATTCACCAACTAACTTTCTTGTCGTGATATCTGCTATTCTTAAACTTCCATAATTTGCTGGGTTTTTTATTGTTTTATTACTATCAGACAAAAATATCCACATTCGAATAATAAAATCTAATTTAAATAAACAAACTGTTGATAATTCTAAAAATAAAAGTATGATTAAACATAAGCATTGTGGATAAACATGTTTTAGTTTCTAATGCCTTTGATGAAGCAAACTTGTAACTTTAGCGCTAAGTCTTCTGGGTTGATTTTTTTGGGTGTGATGTTAGATTCTTTTGGGACTGAGAGAATCTTCTTGAAAAATGTAGTTCAATGTTGTAGCAAAGTTATTCTTATTGAACACACATAGAAGAATGGGTTGTAGAAATAGTTGGAGTCGCAATCTACAGTACATTACATTGCCATTACATTACATTGTAATATACATTACTTTGCTTTTGCAGGTTTGGTTTCAAAATCGTCGAGCAAAATGGCGGAAGCGTGAAAAGCAAGGAATTTTTGACGTCATCAGCGGAGGCGTCGGTAGTATGACGTCATACCCAGTGCTACAGCCCGGATATGCTGATCACGTCATGCTGCAACGAATGTACGGACGCACGCTCTTCAATTGTGACGAAAACAGACGCATCAGCACAGACGCGACATCTAGCGTCAACTGTTCAAACCAGTGGCAGCTCGCTTTGGCCACTGCCGCTTTACAACGAATGCGAACCAGCACATCGAGAATTCCGTTGCATTTTCCCGGGTTTGGAGCACCCAGAATCTCGTTAAACAATATTTTCACTTCGGGGTTAGCCTCGCTTCGAACACCGGGATCCTTTCTAAATGGAATGGCCATACCTAAACCTGCTCATGGTAGCTTCTTCACCTCATCAGACATTTCCGGATCCACTTCATTTTCCAACAATGACACAAAACTTGTTACAACTAAGTCATCGGAAGCAGATTTGCCATTAACTTTTGCTTCGTCACCATAAAGTTTGACAGCAATCACAGAGAAAATGTTCGATTCCTGGTTGGCAAATGCATTTCCGATTTTCAAAGCGCAGAGTTTTAATATGTTTTGAAAGGTAATTAAAACAAAGTACCGGTAACACAATACTAAAACCTGAAAGCTTTGTGGGCACTAGGCAAGACATTGAAAACTCATTTTGGGGGATTTTAAAACCTTGTAAAACTAGCTTTTAAGTTGTTGTACTTGGCAAAAAGTGCTTTTTCTTCGTTGTGCAATGTTTAGCAACGGTGCTAGCTGCCCACATAGCAAAATTCACCGTTTTTACATTGATTCGACGTCTGCAAACGTATATTTGCTGTCTGGGTGGGTGTAGCTCCATGCAGCACAAAGATAATATTTTAATAACTTTATTGTCTGTCTGCTTTCCTGATGTGGGTTGTGTTGCTAAATTTGAAATGTTTTCGCTAGGCCGACACTGCCTTTTGTCCATGCAATCGCAAACGAAGCATTAAAATGCCAACTTTTGCAAGCTGGAAAAAGAATCTGTTTCAAAAGTCTTTTTCATTGTATCAACGATTGCACTGCTGCTTTTCTCTATCTTGTAATAAGTGAGATTATGACGTCGGGTAATCATTGTAAAAATTGTTAATGATGTATTTGCTTGATCACTGCCATAGCCCTTTACAGCTGTAGCATTAAAAAACACACAAAATGGTGTTAGCCTTCTTGGTTTCATGAATTGCTTTTTGGAAAGAACCAAGTAGACTTATATCAAATTGAGCAGACTAAAGTGTAGTCTTAGTCTTCTACAAAGTTCAGAATATTTTATCCTATTTCTAAGTTACTTTATAGGGGAGATGTGGGACCAATGATACAAGGGGACCAATACAACACAGCTCGTTTTTGATCCCTACTAAAAATTAACTTTTTTTTTGGTAGTTATTGGAACGAGATTACATAAACCTTCTTTGCCACGAGGTTTGAAAGTTAGGTTGTTGCAAATGCAGAAATGAGAGACAAAAGTATGTTTTTGGCAGGCAAAAGTAAAATGTAGTACTTCTGGAAAACTTTCAATATTATGTTCAAGTGTTTAAATAGCAAATGCTAAGTTTTTCATGTACTAGGTAGGAAGGTATTTTACAATATTGGTAGGCTTTATGAGAAATAATAAGTCGAGTTTTGTGAAACCATCGTTTAATTCAAAGTTTTTGAGTTGGGGGAGTTTTGAGATACTGTTAATTGAGACCATGTCTCAAAGGTCCCTGTCTGAATTTGAAAGTATTTTTTGCAGAATATGCCTATGTTAAAGCCATCCGAAGGCTTAAAAAGAAATTTTTCAAATGAAGCTTCAAATAATGCTTTGCATGACATTGTTTAATATTTGAATAAGTTTCAGGGAATGCTGGAGTAGCAGACATTGTATAGGTTCCTGTATTTTTACTGATAATATCATACTAAATAATCCAAAGCTAAAAACAAAAATATATTGAACTGCAACATGACTACTGAGGACAAGGCAAAGATGGATGAGTTACTAAAAGGAATGGAAGAGATTATGAAAAGTCAAAAAAGGTATGAGCAAAAGTATGCTATGGTCCAAACCACTGCTGCACCCCCTGCTGTTGCTGTGTCTTCATCTTTTACAGATGGACTTCAGCAGGCCCAACACTTGGAGCTGACGGAGCTATCCAAACAAGTTTATGCTCTTCAAGAGCAAGTTTGGGAACTCCAACGCTCCGTATACAGGACAGAGCGCAAGCTAGATGACCTGGAGCAGTATGGGCGAAGCAATTGCCTCATACTTCATGGATGTACTGACGCCCCAAACAAGGGAAGTAATGTAGATTACTCGAAATATGTGGTAAATAAGATTAATCAAGTAGTTAAACCAACTAACTGCCTTACTGTGAGTGACATAGACGCATGCCACCCCTTGCCATCTAAAAAACTCAACAAACCAATAATTATTAAATTTGTTAGAAGGATGACAAGGGACGAAATTTTTTATTCAAAAAGCAAATTAAAAACTGATTCTGATGGTCCTAAACTATCGATCACAGAGTCCTTGACCAAACGACGTCTGTCATTACTTCGTCAAGCGAGAGAGGCTTTTGGTTTCAAGGACGTCTGGACATCCAAAGGAACAGTGTGGTGCTTCTGGAATAACAAAAGGCAAGTGATAGATGATTTTTCAGATATTGCAAAAATTTTTAACCATGCATCTTAATCTATTTTGTTAGGCTATAACATTATGCAATTTTCAATTATCATTTGAAGCTAAACAAATCATATGATATTTACCAATGACAATAAAACCAAACTCAGGAACCTTTTTACTTTATGCATTCTCTTAAACCTTAGCTTAGCTATCTTTTAAGCTTAGCTTTAAACCAACCCTATCTTATACCTTTTTGTTTTTCAATTCCTTGTTTATACATGATAATAAAACCAAAATGTAACTATTGTTCAAAAACAATCAGAAAAAATCAAAAATATATTAAGTGTTTAACTTGTCCCATTGAAGTTCATGTCAAATGTTGTAAAAAAAGTGCAAATTATCATGACATACAAAATTGGACATGTACCTTGTGCAGTAACTGGAATCCCCCTTTTGTCCATCTATCCAACGCCGAATTAATTACACTGGTTGAAAGCCACAGTGTATCAACAAATCTTACCTTCAAGCCTGATCAATTGAATGATATGTTTGCTAGCACATCTTACACAAATAACAATGACATAGATGACCTTTTTATGCCTAACATATCTGAAACATATGTAGACTCAACAACTGTTAACAAACTAAAAATGGACTGCTCACTGGGGCCAGTGTTCTCTTCATTATGCATCAATGCTCGATCTATTGTTAATGTAAAAAATTTCACCAAACTTGAGGCCCTACTGATGTCTATAAACATCAGTCCTGATTTAATTTCTGTAGTCGAAACATGGATTCAGCCTAATTCAAAAGGTCCTTACTTAAACCTACCGGGCTATACATTCATATCAAATGCTCGAAAAAACAGTCGCGGTGGAGGAGTAGGAATATACTTAAAAAGTGATATTATGTATACCAAGCGTGATGACCTAACCATTATGAAAGAAAAAGTATTTGAGTCTATTTTTATTGATATTTTTGTTGGTGGTAAACAAGTGACCTGTGGTAGCATTTATCGAGCACCTGTATTGGAAGCTAAGTCAAATTTGGATTTTCTTGATCTTCTTAGTGAGTGCATAAATAACATAGGTACATCAAAACAATGCTATATAATGGGAGATTTTAATTATAATCTATTGGATTATGAAAACATCAATGTAGGCAATTTTACAGACTTGATGTTTTTAAATTCTTTTTACCCACTAATTAATAAACCTACCAGAATAACTGACACCAGTGCAACAGTCTTAGATCAAATATGGTCCAATGTGCAAACAGGTAATGAAACTCGCTGTGGAATTCTAATTAATGAAATCTCAGACCACTTCCCAGTTATGTATTGTACTAACATTGGAAAACCCTCAGTTACATGTCATCAATATACCAGATCATTTAATCTCTCAAACATACAAAATTTCTCAAATGCTCTGGAAAATATGGACATCACTTGTTGCTTAAATCAAACTGATGCTGATGAAGCTTATGAGTCATTCATAGGAGAATATACCAGTCAATTTAATAAGCATTTTCCTTTGAAAAAAACACCTTTAAAAAAGAATAATTCTTGGTTTGATAAAGAACTACTACATCTATTACGAAGAAAAGAGCGTTTGTTTAAAAAGTACATATCAAATAAAACTATTCACTCCAAACAGAACTACACCTCTGCAAGAAACTTATACTTCCATACAGTTCAGCAAAAAAAGAAGGAATTTTATAAATCCGAATTTGAAAAGCAAAAGTTTAATATGAAAGCTACTTGGCGAACAATCAACAATCTATTAGGTAAATCCCAGTCTAAGACTAACCATGGCATTAAAATAAATGATAGTACAGTCACTGACAGATTAACTATTGCAAATCACTTCAATGATCACTTTTCCTGTGTTGCCCATTCCCTTACAAAAAAAATTCCCAAATCAAATACAATATTTTCAACATATCTTGATTCTCCATGCTCTGAGACAATTTATATTTATCAAACTACTTTAAATGAAATAAGCAATATTATTCATGCAATGCCAGCAAAAACTAGCAGTGGCATCGATGAAATACCATCCATAGTTGTAAAGTCAACCCCAAACAACATACTGCATGCTTTAACTCATATATTTAACTTATCTTTAACGAGTGGAAAATTCATAAATTCATTTAAGTTGGGGAAGGTGATACCTATCTTTAAAAAGGGTAGCTGCAAAGATTCAAACAACTACAGACCAGTCAGCCTACTACCTGTTTTTTCAAAGATATTAGAAAGACTCATGTACAACAGATTATACTCGTTTTTAATTAGACATAAATTTTTCTATAACAATCAATTTGGTTTCAGAAAAAATCAGTCCACAAGCCATGCTGCTTCAATGCTAATAGATAGTATCACTAGTATACTCAATGACAACCACCCTGCATTAGGAATCTTTCTTGATTTATCTAAAGCATTTGACACCATTGACCATAAAATATTGCTAGCTAAATTATATCATTTCGGAATAAGAGGCGTGGCCTATGATTGGTTCATGAGTTACCTGAGTAATAGAAAACAAAGAGTGGTTTTCAATGGCACACTATCTTCTAATGTTAACAACATATCTTTGGGTGTCCCACAAGGGTCTATCTTAGGCCCTCTTCTATTCCTGATTTATGTAAATGACTTTCCTAACTGCCTTCAACACGGAACTGCAATTATGTTTGCAGATGACACCACCATTATATATAAAAATAAAACCGTTTCTACGGTATATGATACGGCAAATCAAGAACTTGTATGCATAGATCAATGGCTATCAACAAATCGATTGTCTCTAAATGTCACCAAAACCAAACATATATTATTTTCAAGTCAAGGAAGCAAGACACCATCATACCACCCACCCTTGAATATTCGAAAAAGCAACATAGAACAGGTTGCCTCAATAAAGTTTCTGGGAATAATGGTAAACGAGCATTTGTCATGGAAATCTCATATGGAAATCTTGCTTCAAAAAATAAGATCAACACTCTGCGTGACAAAAAAAATTAAGCCTTTCCTAAACAAACAAGCACTTCTCTCCATTTACCATTCTCTAGTTGAGAGTCAGATATTATATTGCATCTCAACGTGGTGTCATGATAACAAAACTATATTGCAAAAGCTACAACGTACATGCAATAACTTTCTTCGTACTGTATTTGACATTGACCGCAGAGAAAGCATAAAAGGTGTAATGGAACTCAATAATTTAAAATCAATTAACCACATGAAAACTACAGAGATTGCAACTTTCATGTTTAAATATTCAAAAAAGCTGCTTCCCACAACATTCAATGATATACTTATGTGTAAACAATCAAGTAGCCTAACAACAAGAAGTAATTCTCCTTATATTCCGATATATTGCAGAATTAACACTTGCAAACAATCAATACGGTACATGGGGCCAACAGTTTGGAACAAGCTTCCCCCTACTATAAGAAATGAATGTAAAACTGTAAAAGGCTTTAAATCAAAAATAAACAAGCTAAATCTTCCTTGAAATAATCCCATCTAAGTATTACATCATGCACCAAACATACTAATATATAAATATATATATATTTTTTTTTTTTGCCCAGCAATGATAAGCCAATGTGTGTAGATTTATTAGCAAAATAGTAAGATTGTAAGTACTCCTACTGGCCTTCTGGTTCTTGTGTTTTTTTGTCCACAGAAGTTCTACAGAGTCTGCAGAAGTTTTTCCATCCTTTTTGACCAATCTCCATCTTTCGGTGAAGCGGTGGCCATGTGCTCCAACCAGTTGTTTTTATTTCAATATCTTGGACTGGATCGTCATGCTATTGTCTGATTGTTTATCTATGTTTTTTAACGTAATATGCCAAATTGGATATTTTTTGTCACTTTAATATGGTTTAACGTGTAAAACATACGGTAACCCAAATTTATCATATTACTGGGACATACCACTACTACATCCCAGCTGGCGATGCCTGTCATTTTTGCATTAGTACAACGTTAGCCAACGTTGGATCGGTGTGGAAGTGGCGAGTTTAGCTGACTGGGGTCTAAAATTATCGCTTTATCAACGCAACTTTTATCAAAGCACGCTTGATATCTTTAAGACATAACTTCCCTGGGTATAATTGAATTTCCGCAAGATGATGATGTTGTTTTTTGCTAGTTTGTTTTTTGTCATTGTTTCATGTCGTCAAGTTATAGCCTATCTATTTTGTGAGTCGTGCAAGGCCTGGTGCGTTGCGCTTGAAATGGCTTTGCCCGTGGTAGGATTTCTTTGTGGGGTTTTCTTTGCCTGCCTTGCTCTTTGCTATGAGCTAAACGCATCAAGACGTGTTCCCCTTACGACCATCAGCACTCTTGATAACGCACCATGGCCGATCTTCATAGCAACTGTCCATACAAATCTTCAATATATCAGCTAAAGTTATGTAGGCTAATAAAGTTATAGCCTATAGGCTATATGTTTATTTGTTTTGTAACATTTTTTATTTTTTTAATTTTCCCTTTATATCTTAAATTTTTCTGAAGGTGTTGCGACCGTGCCAAATTTTTTTCAACTCAATAACTTACTTCGATCACAAGCACGTTTTAACGTTCGCGTTTTGTCGCTTCTACCTTTTTCTTGACCTTTGCTATGTTGATGTGTATTGTTTTGATATGATGGTCAGAAATAAAAAAACAACTGAACTGAACTGAACTGAACTTATCTGTGAGAAAAGCTGCCAAAAACATAAATTTGATCATACCACTCTTGGCAGATACTTGAAGGATGGATGAAAAATGAGCCATTTTCTGAAGTGTTGTCACACTTCATTAAATTTATGAATTTCTCCAAATCAATCTAGGTATTTCTGGAAACGTAGCCTACAATGTGAGAATTCTGTAACTTCTGATGAGCATCACCAAACAGGAGAAATTGAGCCTTGTACCTCAGCTTCCTTACAAAAAAATGATTCGATTTTGTTATCTTCAATACGGCCATATCCAAAAGCAGTTGCAAAGGGAAGAAAGAGAAAATCACGAAGACGTAAATCAGTTGTGAAAATCTTCAGAATCTAACACAAGCAGTGTTGTGGAAGTTCATCTAGAAACTGACGTTGAGAGTGTTTGCACCGATACCAGTGATGTTTCATGTGAAGAAAATGCATTGCAAAATATAATTCCTGATTGTCTTTCTACTGGAACCTATGTAGTGGCCAAAGTTCATGCAAATGCAGATGTTAAATTTAAACATTTCATCGGCCGGCTAGCACATGGACCTGATCAAGATAATGACTATGAAATGGAGTTTTTAAAACTAAATTGAGAAAACATCGGACAAAATGAAGGACTGTTTTGTGTTCCCAGGAAATGAAAATGTGGCTTATGTGTCTCATTGTGATATTGTATGTCTTCTGCCAGACCCAACCTCTGTTGCCAAAACGAAACGCTTGTCTGGTGTTTTGAAATTTGCAATAAACTTGTCACAATATCACATTGCTGTCTGTGACGACCCCTCCCCAGCCAACTGTTACTGTTTAAACAATTTTGTATTGAATCAGCTTGTTCGTTCTTCCATCTGTCCATGTTCGTTCTAGAAACTTCTTGTTCTTTGCTTTTACACGAAATGCAATCTTTCTTCAGAAAAAGTACAGTTTTTGTGTAAGTAGTAAACCTGTCTCATTGGTCCCATTGGTGTGTTGCAAAGGTCCCACCCAGGTGGGACCAATGATACAAAAAAGTTACCTTTTAAAAAGTGAAATAATTTTTTAATCTGTGGTCCAATCCAAAGCCTTAGCTATGCATAAATACAGTAAGAAGATGTGCTTCCCTCAAACGCTTAAGTACCGGTAGCCCTGTACTGCGAAAATCACGCGCGACAACGGAAAAAATACCCATTTTGTTTCATTGGTCCCACATCTCCCCTACTGTATTTTTATTAAGTTATTATCTGTGACCATATTAGCCTGCAGCGAAAGGCTACATGTTTGGTCGATAACATAGCAGAGGTTTAAAAAAGGGAAGACAAAAAGACAGAATTTAGGCTACCCATACTTAGCCTTAGTGAAATAGCCTACTTACGTTTCATGATTTTGAGTCATGTTTTGACCCTATCCTTACGCCATGTTTTGAGTCCTTCAATCTAGACTACTGTAGATGAACGATTTACCGCTGAAATGGTTTTTGCTACGATTGTGATTGTGCCATACCGGTACATGGCCATTGGGAGGATATTTTGGACCCGGTGCCAATGAGATCTTCGGCCTCATATCAAGGCACTTCTAAGAAAAACGCACAATGTTCAAAAAATACACGGTGTTTTTTCAAATTCCCGGGCTCTTTGAAAAAGTTCCGGGCTCCTAAAATTATTCCGGGCCCGTATTCAAAAGTAGCCCCTGGACTTCCCTGTCAACGCTACTGGTGCCATAGAGAGAGAAAAGTAAAGATGGAAAGAGAGAAAAGTAACTTTATTTGCTAATTAGTCTTTTGTTAGCTAGGAGTAGCAAAAAGACCGTTTGGTTTGTTGGTCATTTAGTCAACTGCTCCCTTAGTGTTATACAATGGAAGGACCCGGCAGAGTGCCGATTTTTCCATTTTAGTAAATATTTTTCGAAATTTTTAAGTTACAAAAACATTTTTTTTTGGTTAATTGAAGGGTAACCTTAGTGACCACTCACCTTCACCATCAAGGGTAACCATTCACCTTCATATCCCAAAAAGATAATTAATTTAATATAGCATGCAGCCTATGTGTACTGTGTAGGCTACTATGCCGATAAAATAAAAAAGTCGATTGGTTCAACTCTCCCACTGACGGCCTTTGAGTCATTGCATAGTAGGCTAAAGCTATAAAAAAACTAAAGATCTAATACGAAATAAATCATTCAGTATTAGTTAGTAGGCCTACACAGTCTTACATTGTCACTTGTTAGATTCACTTTCTCACCATCAAACTCAAAATGATGGGCCCAATAGTTTTTCGACCTAAACAGTGGTTTAACGCTTTTTAAATAATTATAAACAGACATAACTAAGCAACAACACTACATTTAACATTATAAAAACAAAAAACAACAAGCGAACGTTTTCGGCTAGTCATATAGCCCTTTTCAAGCCTATAAGAAAAATACATTATCGAAAGAAATGCTTTTTTTCTTATAGGCTTGAAAAGGGCTATATGACTAGCCGAAAACGTTCGCTTGTTGTTTTTTGTTTTTATAATGTTAAATGTAGTGTTGTTGCTTAGTTATGTCTGTTTATGGTTTAAAAGAGTTACCTCTCTACCCAAATTGTATTTTAAATAATTACAATCAAAACGCTTTTTCTGCAGTTTGAGTTCACTTCAAGCAGTAGGCTAGTGTAGAAGAGGAAGTTGCCCTTTTAAACATTGTTTGACATCAAAATAATTGAATCAATATCATAAGTACTGTTATCATTACTAACCCATTATGATGGCGTCATACACGTTTCAGAAGTGAAGTTTTGTGTTCATAATTCCTCTCTGGCACCTCTGCAGTTGATGAACATTTGATGTTATTCTGGTCAATTGCAAGCGTTTTTGATTAATCTTGGCCTATAACAAAATATTGTTTTTCATATGTAAAACCATTAGCCTAGTATTGAGGAGAATTGAGCCATTGCCTGCCTAACTATTTAAAAGCCGTGCTTCTTTCCTAGGCACCAACGGATCAACTCTCCCTATAACCCCTTTGTTCGGTAAAACTAGAGATTCTCATTAAAACAGCGCTACAAAGTTGAAGATAGGCCTACTTACCGTGATAAAAAGGCATCACATGACAATATATTACACATTTTACAAGGAAACTAACTGCTACTACTTTGTGACTATTTTAAGACGTAATAGGCTACTTGTAGGTACATCAGAAATTAACTTTTAGCTATGATTTTCACATTGTTCTACTTTAACGAGCTATTGACTACAACATTAATCAAGTCAAAATGGCAGTAGGACATGACATGACTTTTACACCTTCTAACATGACATGAATGTTACATAGGAAAGGATCCCAAATATTAAATTTCAATACTTTAAAATACATTTTTTTGGATAGATTAACCTTCCTTGCGGCTCGCAACTCTTATGGGTCTCCCCTAATGTTTTGAAAATTTTATTCACTTTGTTGTTAGGCCTATGTGGAACTATCAAAACAACTAAACTTAACATGTCTTGACCGCAGACCACCTGTTTCATGGATCTCCTTATCAGAGACTCTCAATATTATTAGGCCTACAACTCTAAAATTTTCCGGTGGATTTTTTTGAGAAGAAAATGACAAAAAGGCTTTTTCATGTCTCAAGATATGTTTACCAAGGTTTTTCTGTGTTGACGCAGAGCCAAGGTGGACAATCAGTTGGGCTATATAGGGCGGCTTATCAATTTACAAGGCCAACAACGTGTAGGCTAAAAGATAGCCTATCAATAGCGTGATTTTTACAAAAGCCGAACAATTTTATAGAAAGAATTTAATGTTGGCTTTAGCTTGAAAAAAATTAAACAAACGTTGCACAATGGCCTTTTTTTTGGAAATTTAAAGATAATCCATTCTGCCTTCTCTCAGGCCTCAGCATGATACGAATTCAACTTTTATATAGCATCTGGTCCATCACTAGCTTAATTGGCACCGAAAATAGTAGTTTAGAACAATTTGGGCGTTTTTAAAAAATCTGACAAAAGTGTTTCAAGTTTTGCAATTTTTATTTGGCAGGAGGAGTTTGTTTGGAGACGACAACTGGAAACACGACATTTTACATTGTAAATAAAGTAAATGCATGGGCGCCGATCCCTATAGGACTGCGGGGACATTTCCCCACCATCTTTTTACATGTCCCGGCCATCTTTTTACATTATTTTTATAACGTAAAAGGGAAATTATTAACCGAATGTCACAATTTTATTAGTCAGACGTTTAGAGGAGACAGCATTTTTATTTTATGCGAGGAAACCCCGACCGTAATAGAAATGTTTTATTGTGCGGAGAAATTACTCATTTCACCAGCCAGCTCGTGTTCAGCTGAACGGTCATTTTCAGCTTTGCGACGTGTCAAAACTTGGTTATGATCTATCATAACACAGAAACGGCTAAACCATGCAATGGTCTGCCATGTGCACAACAAAGTTTTGAATTCGATCAATCTCCACGACCTCTCCAAGGATTGTTTTTTTATTCGCGGAGACTCGTTGCCGAGTGTTTGGACGTCTGTCACGTCTGTTGTCCAATGCTGACACTGACAATTAAAATATATATACATCGCATTAGAATTGTACCTACTGTATTTGTTTGTTTGTCATAACAGACCCCCGATCTTTCTAGTTCGCTTCGCTCGTCGCCCCTTTCTACCTTTCCCAGTAAATGTCCCCACCAATTTTAGAGAGCGATCGGCGCCCATGAGTAAATGATAAATTTCTGAGCTTTCTTTGGTTCAAAAATATATTTTATTTTGAAACATTGTCTATTTGAAGATTTATTTAGTTGCATTTGCTTTTATATGCGTTTTAATAGCCCAGCGCAGTTGGGAGTTATTTTCGATTTGACAATCTTTTTTGCACAATGTTTGAAGAAAGTTAGGGTTTTATCTGGCAACCTTGGTTTCATCTGTGATGAAGCATTTTCGAAAGTTTTCCAGAAACCCAGAAAGGAGACCAGTGGTCTCAACTTTCAACCTCTTTTAGTGTCAGGGCAAGCCACATTTAACGACAAAAAGTTGTCAAAAGCTGCTTGAAGGCAAAGCAGGGCTATGCACCAAAAGACAAGAAAGTTTTCAAGTTTATTTTGTACTCTTCTGATAAATAAATACCGTATAACATACGGTAAGATTCAATCAATCATATGACCTATTGCTGACAGGTAATAACACTGCCAATCTTGGTTCCAGTAATATGTTATTGTAAAATAGTTATAAACTAGACCAGGGTTTCACAAAGTTTGTATCGCGAGAAGGTTGCAAGTGTGGTGATTCAAATGTCGCAGCTGTAGCGCATAGTAGTTTGATTGCTTTTATGTTACCATAGGATCGAAAATTAATTATCGTACGTAAGATAATAATAATAATAATGTATTCTGGTCCAGTACACATGGTACTACAGAGAAAAACATTAACATACTCGCAGATAACAATTGATAAGAAAACATAAATAAATAAAAATAAGAAAATTTTGAAGAGAAAACAAAAATCACAAGGAACAAAAAAGATAAGACACAATCATAAATAGTTTTCGACACGTCGCTTAAATGTCGCAATAGACATACTATTGACTACAGCATATGGTAAATTGTTCCAAGTATCGACTACTCTATTGGCAAAGGAAAATTTACGGCAGTTCAGTTGAGCAAACTGTTTATGCAATTTAAAATTATGGCCTCTGGTTGAATTAGAGTTAAAAAGGAAATATTTGGAACATGGTGATACCGAAACATTGTGTACTAATTTAAAAACTTCTGTCAAATCAAAAATTAATCTCCGTTTTTCCAACGAGAGAAGGTCTAGTTCAAACAGTCTTTGTTCATTGGTTAGGTTTTTCAGTCCATGAATGCATTTTGTTGCTCGTTGTTGCACCCTCTCTAGCAAATCAATGTCCCGAACAGAATGGGGATTCCAAGCCGCCACTGCAAATTCCAAGTGGGGCCTGATCAACTGTTTATATAATCTTAAAAAGACATGCTTGTCCCTGCTGACCAGTGTTCGTTTTAAAACACCCAGGACCATCTCCGCCTTTTTAACTGCATACGAGACATGGGTGGATGTTTTAAGATCAGTCGTTATCATAACGCCCAAGTCTTTTTCACTCTTTTTAGGGGCAATTGGCATGTCACCTAGAACATACTGATGCTCTAAGTTGCCATGACCAAAGTGCAGAGTGGAGCACTTGTCAACATTAAACTGTAGTTGCCAGGATTCAGACCAGTCCATTAACAATTTCAAGTCCGTTTGTAGCAGGGATGAGGCAAGATCGGGATCATCCCTGCTCAATTCAAGATGCTTGATCATTAGACCAATGCCAACTAATGTCAAACCCCTAAAAAAGACTATTTATGCAAAAAACAGGTATTGTAGACTACACCTTTTATGTTGCAGTAAAAGTAAATAGGTACTTTTACTTGTGCATACTGTACTGGTATTGATTAAAATAAGAAGTGGCTATTTTCCCACACTTAATGCCATGGCTACAATCAGGTGTTGCCAGAGTTAGGATCAAAGTTAGGAAGGGTTAAGGTAAGGGTTAGAGTTACAAATAAGATTGAGGTTTTAATCTTTGCCCAGGAGTCAGGACTAAAAAAATTTCCAAAATACGAGTTTTTGTTTTCAACAGCTTTAAACTATTCTCAAATTAGGGCAGAATTCCTTATCTGGCAACACTATTGAGGCTATTATTACACTACATGGTGTAAATATAGCCACATCCTTTAAAATACGGTAAGGCAGTGGCTGGCTATTTGACCGGTTCCGGTCTTTGAATCTGAAACACTATTTGACCGGTCATGACGTCACTATACAGGCACTTTTTTTCTTTTTCATAGCGAAAGATGAGAAGCGCCTATATAAGTTCTAAATACTATAATTTTATTCAACTCGATGTGTGGCGCGTACGATACTTCTCCAACTCCTATTCTAGAGGGAATGAGTTCGATACGGGTGCAACCTAGTTCGTACCCTCAGTTTGTACCCTGAAAAGATCAAGAGAAAAAATTAAAAAAGCCAAAGTCGCTGATCGCAGTTTAATAGCACAAAGCCGAAGTCGTTGATCAGAGTTTCCTCAAACAACTCGAGGGTTAGGGTTAGCGGAAACTGCGGAAAAATATTTGCGGAAACTGCGATCAGCGAGGGTGAGGGTTGGAGAGCATAGATTGCTCGATGGTTAGAGTTAGGGTAAGCAGAAACTGCGGAAAAATGTTTGCGGAAGCTGCGATCAGCGAGGGTTAAGGTTAGAGCATAGATTAGGCTACTCTATGGTTAGGGTAAAGGTTGGTGGAAACTGCGGAAAAATGTTTGCATAAACTGCGATCAGCGAAGGTTAGAGCAGTGGTTCTCAACCTGGGGTTCGCGGACCCCTTGGGGTCCGTGAGAAAGCATTTGGGGGTCCGTGATTACCTTGATGAATTTTGGACTATATGCAATTATGCATGCATTTGATGAATTTTGTTCTATATGCACGGTTGGAGCACCAGCTATGCTCTGGAACAAATCCGGATTTGCTGCTTTAGTAAATAACGAAGCTCCTCGTGTGGTTTTTACCCATTGCTTCTTGCACAGGTACGCCTTAGCAGCAAACATTTTACCAGCAAGTCTCAAAGAAATTCTAACGAATTACGTGAAAGTCGTTAATTTCATCAAAAGCAGAGCTGTAAACCACTGTACTTTTAAAGCGCTCTGTCAAGAAGTGGGGTCAGATTACGAAGTACTTTTGTATAATTCTGATGTAGGCCTACGTTGGTTATCTAGAGGAGAAGTTTTGAAACGACTGCAGCAGCTAAAAATGAAGTATATATATCATATGTCAACTCTTTTGAATGCAAAAGGAAGTCCCCTCTCAAAATTGTTTGAGTGTAAAAGTTTTCTATACGGCATGGCCTACTTAGCCGATATTTTCTGTCATATTATGATATTAACAATGTTAATCGTGGAATTCAAGGACCAGGTGTGACAATAATTGATGCAGCTGAAACACTGAAAGCGTTTTTAGCCAAGTTGCCGGTTTGGAAACGCAGATTGGAAGCAGGTAATTACGCTAACTTTCCAATGTTAGAAGATCTTATCTTGATGGATGAAACTCAAAGAGAATGTACTCTTTTGATCTCTATGAGAGAAAAATTTTGCGCACACTTTGAAACCCTGCAAATCTCATTTCAACGTTATATTAATTTAGAACACCTGCCGAACGAAGTTGAAACATGGAGTCGAAATCCTTTTCTTTTTGACTTGAACAACATTAGCGATGACGATCTCAGTAAAGATGACCTAATTGATTTGAGATCAAAAGAGTTATTACGCATTGAATTTCATTCAAAAACCGTGGAAGAATTTTGGTGCTCACAACTGCAAACCTACCCATTCTTGGCAAAGAAAGCAATTATTGTTTTGTTACCATTCATAACCACTTACCTTTGCGAGGCAGGATTCTCAGCTCTTGTTGCAATAAAACATAAACATCGAAATCGCCTGGACGTTGAAGATGACATGCGTGTTGCATTGTCAAAAACTCAACCACAGTTCAGTCGTTAAGTTCAGGAAAACAAACAACAGCCCTCTCATTAAATTTGCTTACATTGAAAAAGTTTCGGCATGGCACTTTGGGTCACCTTAATATTAAAATACTGCTGCCATTTCTTGAACAATTCATTCATTTTCTTACTTGAGCAACTGTTTGACCTGATATTTGCCACAGGAGTTATAGCGGCAATGCAATATGACACAGTACAGTAGTTGAGTAGCATAATTATTACAATAGTCAATAGTATGTTAATTGAGTTTCAGGCAAAATTTAGGTAGGGGTTTGCAGAATTAATAATTTGTCTAAAGGGGTCCGTGGCAACAAAAAGGTTGGGAACCACTGGGTTAGAGCATGGATTATTCTAAGGTTAGGGTAAGCGGAAAAATGTTAGCGGAAACTGCAATCAGCGATTTTGTGCTATTTTTCTATTGTCGCTGATCGCAGTTTCCGCTAACCCTAACCCTCGCCGATCGCAGTTTCCGCAAACATTTTTCTGCACTTTCTGCTAACCCTAACTTTAACCATAGACTAATCTATGCTCTAACCCTCGCTGATCGCAGTTTTTGCAAACATTTTTCCATAGTTTCCGCTTACCCTAACCTTAGAATAATCTATGCTCTAACCCTAACCCTCGCTGATCGCAGTTTCCGCTTACCCTAACTCTAACCATCGAGTAATTGAGTTGTTTGCGGAAACTCCGATCAGCGACTTCGGCTTTGTGCTATTAAACTGTGATCAGCGACTTGGGCGTTTTTGAATTTTTTCTCTCAATCTTTTCAGGGTACGAACTGTTCAGGGTACAAACTAAGTTGCACCCGCCAATGTGTATGGTAATGATACCTACTTGATTTGTTATTTACTATTTTTTATTTATACAAGACATGAAATTTCCTATATCGTAGTTTTAGCATAATTTCTATTATTGTGTCTCGCATAGTCTAAGTAGTCCTACAGCATACAAGTTATGAAGGCTAACTATTATGCAATCAATTGTTTTAAAATTGCAATAGGAAGATTTATCTAAGCACTTACAGTAATAAAACTAGATCAACTTTTTTGATTTTGTATCAAAATACTTGAAGATGGCAACTGATAATACTTGCTTGGAAGTTCCAAAGGGCGGATTTTCATTTGATAATTGTGTGAGGAATGCACATCTTGCACAAAAAGGAATGGTAGCACAAAAATTTCGTAAAACTGGAACCACAATTGTCGGACTGGTGTTTGAAGATGGTGTGATTCTTGGTGCAGATACTCGTGCCACTGAAGACACCATTGTGGCTGACAAGAATTGCTCGAAGATTCACTATATTGCCCCTAATGTTTACTGTTGTGGTGCTGGAACTGCCGCAGATACTGAAATGACTACTCAGATGATTTCTTCTAATTTGAAATTGCATCGTTACAAAACTGGTCGTCCAACAAGGGTTGCTACGGCTAATCGCATGTTAAAGCAATATCTTTATCGTTATCAAGGCTATGTCAGTGCTGCTTTGGTTTTGGGAGGTGTTGACTGCAATGGACCTCACCTTTACAGCATCCATCCACATGGATCCACTGACAAGCTTCCATATGTTACAATGGGTTCTGGTTCTTTGGCTGCCATGGCCACATTTGAAGCAGGTTATAAATTGAAAATGAAAAAACAAGAAGCGATGCAATTGGTTCGAGATGCAATAGCTGCTGGTATTTTCAACGATCTTGGATCTGGTTCTAATATTGATCTTTGCATCATTGAAAAGGCTGGAAAAGTAGAATATTTAAGGCCTTTTGATATTGCCAATGTAAAAGGGGTAAGACAGGCAGATTATTCTTACCGACCGGGAACCACACCAGTGCTTTCTAAAGTTGTCAAACCTATCAAGTATGACATTATATCAGAGACAGTACAAGAAGAAATGGACACTTCCTAACTCCAGTAATAGTAAATGAATATTGATAAATTTATCTGCACATAGTTTCACAAAGCCAAGAAGCTCACAATTTTTTTGTTGAAACTGGAATTTTTAATAGCAAGTTTGGGCTAATGGAAAATCTATTTACGCAGTTTCCAGATGCCTGTTTTGCATGATGCATATATTTCATGCTTGTGTTACTTTGCATCTTACATTCAATGTTCAAATTACTTGAAATTGAGGTATGAATTTGTTGATTTCACAGAAAAAGTACAATGTATTTGCAAGAAAAAGTTTTATACATAAAAGTTAGCAGATAAAACAAGGGTTGCCAACCTTTTGTGACAATTTGAGGCAACCAGCAGTTTTTAACTAAACTGTTAAATACTAGTAGCTTTGTTTTGTGTTCGTACTTAACTTTGATCTCACTAGGGTCTGAGTATTTTCGTTTCACAATTTTCTGATCTCTAATGAAAATAAATGTTTGCTGAGTTGCATTCCATACCACTAAAACATTTGTTTGGGTTGTCAAGTAATCGTTGTGTGTTTTTCAGTTAATGTGCTAAATACGACATCGTTAATTTACTGTTGAACAGCTTGTTTGTTTCATTTCAGTACAAAACGTACCGATTTTGTCTTGTTTTAGTTGGATATTCTGAAAATCTAGTTAAAATTTCTTTTTAAGCAGATGAGGGAATGTAGTCTTAATCCGCACACCATTGGTGGACAATAATCATCATCTGATTTTCGATTGTATGGATCTTAGACTTAGTCAATAAACTGTATACACTACTGCTTCATGTCTTGTATTTCGATCAGAAAGTGTGCTATTTTAAATAATATCTGACTAGTTTTTTGATGGGTAGAGAAAATTTGCTGATTCATGGCGTTACATTGTTAAGAGTAGCGCCAATGTAGCGTTGAAGCGCTACATAGTACATATACTTTAGTCGTATTTCCGCTACTTTTCCATTTGAAGTGGAATTTTTGATGAAAATACTGGAGTACTAGAATATATAATTTCGCCAAGAACTTGTTTTCCATAACGACATTGAAATGTCAGTGTAAACTAATGTGGCACTAAAAGGATATGTCATGCGTTGTCGAGACCATTTTAACTAAGGTCACAAGGTACTTGAATAGAGTTTTCCAGTGTCAGTTTAAGACAAAAATAGCCTTGCACGTAGTGAATTGAAAGTTCGTGAAAGAAACCATTTATTGCTGTTTTCAGACTACAGTAGTTCAGCTACTACTGCACAGTGTAGAAACCTATGCAGTATGTTCGGTTTAGATGAAAGCTGGTGCAAATGCAACCCAAGGTCCATTATGAAGCATTTGTAATGCTAAGGGTGTTTGAATATCTAGCCTACGATTCAATTATAAAAATATTGACCACACTTTTTGTCTGCTTAACTTAAGCTTTCTTATTTCGGTGTGAAGCACGTCTAAACGTTAATAATTTCCATATTTTTCCACTTGCATGATTGGCACGTATTGTTTTTGTTATGAGAGTCAGTGATGAGTAAAATGCAACGTTTTATTTACCAATTTACGACATTTTTGGGCGCCTCTTCCCGATAACCTACCGTTGTATCTCGATGTCAACGAATATAATAATATGGACTATAGTCAAGCATCATCTAGCCACATTTAAAAACTAGCCTAAGCTACTGTATATAAAAACTCATGTAGCCTATGGACAATTTACAAAAACAGTTTTTGAAATTAAAAATAGGCTACCGTTTAGACTTCGACTTTTAGTAGATTTCGTGAAATTAGTGTAGGCCAGTGTTTCTCAACCTTTTTTGGCCCAACGCCCCCTTTATGAACGGGCAAAATGTTACCGCCCCCAACGAAAACGATTAATCACGAAAAGCGATTCACTGGTTAATGATGGTCTACAAATTTCAACTTTTTTTTCAGGTTTGGGTTTTGACAACTGATTTTGGCTAATTTTGGGGCGCTGAATCCGAAAATGAACTCAGATTTTCTCTATCACATCAAGTTTTCTTTCTATCATTGCCATTATTTTATGAAATTGACCAATTTTTACCCTTTTTAGTGCAGTAAAATGTCAAATATAATTATTTTCTGACAGCTATAAACTTTCAAACATAGAGATATTTTTACACTAAATTCATAAATTGGTTCAGATTTCCTCTAAAATAAAAAAAATTCCTGTTATGATAATCGTAATATGACATAGTGGAGATTGGTAGCGTTGAGTTTTTCCATGCTGGCTTGAACTCCCTGTCTTGGCTTCTCAGGCGTTATCTGTGGGTCAGCTGCTATCTCTGTGCAGTGTGCAGATGGAATATCGTAGGAAGACAGCTGGTGAGAGCAGGGCCGGATTTAGCTGATGGCGGACCCGAGGCACTTTTAGATCGGGGGGCCCCCGTGCAAAAAAATTTTTCGCGCCTGGGGCGCGAAAAACCATCTCTACGTCTACAGTAGCATCAGTCCAGTGCTGCACAGCATTTTGAAGAAACTTTAAAGGCCAAAAGGAAAAAAATAACACAAAATCACATTTTTTTCTACATAGGGTGGCCCTTCAAAAGTTGGGGGGCCCGGGGCAACTGCCCCCCCCCTAAATCCGGGCCTGGGTGAGAGTAGATTTGACTTAGTAATAAATTCTTGCTTAATAATGAAGATTTATTTAGAAGTTTCATAAAGCACATGTACATTGTACAGACCAACATCAGAGTTCAAGCTGAAAAGTGGTTTGTGGAAGGAAAAGGTATTTTCATACTTTATTAGTTTGAGTTCAAGTCAGTTAGAGTTTTTGGTATAGTGGTGTTTCTGTGGAAAAACTTGCTCTTAGAAAACTACTAACAAAGAAAGGTTATATTTAATCTCAAGCTATGTCTGCTTCCAGCAAAAGAGGAAAATGTAATGATTCGGATATATTTTGTTACATTAGTGGATGCTTCATGTTGAAGTCTCAACAATGCAATATTACCACGTTTGTAAAAAGGGCATATCTTGCTTACTTTAAAGTCAAGTTGGGGGATCAGGACAAAAGCTGGGCTCCTCAAAAAGTGTGCAAGACCTGCGTTGAATGTTTGAGAAGTTGGTCGCAAAGAAAAGGTTCACAAATGTAATTTGGAATACCCATGATTTGGCGAGAGCGACAAAATCATGTTGACGATTGTTATTTTTGTCTTGTTAGTGTGAAAGGGTATAACAAAAAGAGTAGGCTAAACATCGTTTGAAATATCCAAATCTAGATTCGGCATTGCGGCCAGTTCCTCACAGTGATGAAAGGCCACTGCCAGTATTTACATCACTTTCAAAACTACACGAAGAGGCTATTTCTTCTTCAGAAGCATCGTTTAGTGAAGGAGAAAGTGAAATTTTTCAACCAGCACCTGAGAATCTGTCAGACAAGCCGTCCCAGTTTAATCAGATGGAATTAAATGATTTAGTGAGAGATTTGCCTAAGCAATCTGCGGAGTTAGTGGCATCAAGGCTACCGTACAGGAAAGGAAACTTCTCAAAGCTAGTACAAGTGTGACATTTTATCGCAAACGAGAAGAAGAACTGCTTCCATATTTTGCTTCCCACAATGATTTCGTTTTTTGCAACAATATAGAAGGGCTTCTTCTAGAAATGGGATTACCACAGTATGATGCAGATGAATGGAGACTTTTCATTGATAGCTCCAAACGAAGTTTGAAGTGTGTTCTACTTCACAATGGTAACGTGTACAGTTCTATTCCGATAGGACATTCGGTGACAATGAAAGAAGAGTATCAGAACATTAAAACCGTTCTTGAAAAGTTAAAGTACCATGAGCATGGTTGGCTCATCTGTGTAGATTTAAAAATGGTGAACTTTTTGCTGGGGCAACAAAGTGGCTACACCAAATACCCAATACCCATGTTTCCTATGCTAGTGGGACAGTAGGGCCAAGGATCAGCACTGGAACAAAGAAGAGTGGCCTCCAAGGCTCACCTTGACACCTGGAGACAAAAATATCATACGTGATCAGTTAGTTGATATCAAAAAGATCCTCTTGCCTTCTCTTCACATCAAACTTGGTCTCATGAAATGAAACAATATGTAAAAGCTTTGAATCATGAAGGAGAGTGTTTTAAGTATATATGTTATGCTTTTCTTGGTCTCAGTGAAGAGAAAAAAATAGCTGGGAGTTTCAATGGACCACAAATCAGGCAATTGTTAAAGGATGAAAATTTTGTAAAATCAATGTTGCCATTCGAGGCTAGAGCTTGGAATGCTTTCGGTGCTGTTGTGAGAATTTTTTTGGGAAACAGAAAAGCAGAAAATTATAAAGATCTCTTAAGGGAGCTACTGCTTAGTTTTGTAGATTTGGGATGCAGGATGAGCATCAAAGTTCACTGTTTGAAGAGCCATGTGGATGAGTTTCCAGAAAACCTTGGGAAAGTTAGTGTAGAACAGGGTGAACGTTTCCACCAGGATATTAAAATTATGGAGGAACGTTATCAAGGTCGGTGGGATTGTCATATGATGGCCGACTATTGCTGGAGTTTTAAAAAAGAAATTCCAGATGCTGCTCATAAAAGAAAGTTCCTCAAAAGAGCATTTTTAAGCTTATAAGTGAAGAGTTCATATTTTATGAAAGCTCTTTTTTTGACTGTTTCTGAACTCGCCCTGCCCAAGTCCCTTTGAGTCAATCTTTATTTTGGCACTTAGCTATTTCTGTGTGTGTCTTCAGAATTTCTGCACTCCATTGGAATGTCTATGTGCATATTGTGTGAACTATAGGCTATATTTCAGATAATCCTTTGTCACTGTCCTATCGACATGTTCGTCAGCATAATGTAGCGTTTGATGTTATTATGGGTGCTCTTTTACATGCCTATTTTTTATTCCAAGGCATGAAATTTTAATGAAGACAACGCAAATTTGTGTGAATATAATATAGAATGCTTGTTTGCTAATTAAAGCTAGATTATTGCAGGTAAAACAGTGTTTATTGCATTAGAATTCCTTGTTTTGACAACAGAGGGGGGCAAAAATTGATTTTTTTCAAAAATTAGGGATATTTCATATCTCAAAAACGTGATGTGATAGAGAATTAGCTAAAATTAGCTAAATTAGCATCAAAATTAGCTAAAATGAGTTGTCAAAACCTAAACCTGAAATTTTGTGTAGACCAGTGTTAGCCTATAAAACAATAAATACTATTAATACTACAAAAAGTACTCAATGCCATGCAAAAAGCCAAGCAGAGCGAATTACATCAAATATAGGCTAAATACCAGTCTCTAAAGCCTTTACAACCAGTTTTACCCTAAAAAGGGGATCATCAGAAGGTCCAACATCAGATTCTACTAGAATAGGGACCTTTTGATGATCCCTCTTTTAGGGTTAAACAGGCTGTAAGGGTTTTAGAGACTAGTAACTATATTTGATGAAAAGCAAATATATATTTGTGAGCATGAAAACAGTATAGACCTACTGGTAGTCAGTGTGAACCTTGGGCTTGGTGAGAAAGTGCTAGTTTCTTCACATCCGGTGTAAAGCCAGCAGGGCCGGATTTAGCAGTAGGCAGTTGCCTAGGGTGGCAAATTATTGGAGGCGGCAAAATATACGAATATATTACATTGATAATACTGTACGTGAACATAATAATTCACAACAGATATATAGGAATTAATAAATATGTTATCACATCACACATATTTATAAACAGTGCGGCAAGTCATCGCCCCTAGAGTACTTCACGCTTGATTGGTTTTCAACAATATGTGCTGCTTCTTTTATTTTATTTATCTGTCTCGCCTAGGGTTTGTCTGTGCAATTTTTTATTAATCTTTGTTCGGTTTGTTTCACTGTTAGTAAATTTAAAGGAGCCTAGAAAAAATGTTTTAGTCAATGTTAGGTTGATGGAAAAGTTGCAGGCTATTTTGTGTACTTACCTTGATGCTTAAAGTATGTAAACAATGAATGCTCTCACATTTTTGAGGATTAACTCATCTTTACCGGTTTCTACAGACTTTGAAGAAATTATTGATTTGTTTGCAAGAGAAAAAGCCCGCCGGAAGGGATTTTAAACAATTAGTTCATTTTACAATGACATTCATTGATTTATTCAAATAAACAGTGCAAATAACCTTTTTGTAAGGAATTGAAAATATAAATCGTAGCGTACCATCGAAAAAAAATTTGGGGGGGCGACACTTTTTGTATCTGCCTAGGGCAGCGCTTAGGCTAAATCCGGCCCTGAAAGCCAGTGAGAAACATTCGAACATCACCTCTTGTCTTATGTCCAGTGGCTCCGAGAGGGGGGAGGAGAAGTCGGGCCAGTTTTCCCCCTGGCAAAACATTGTAAAGGAAAAACGAGTAGTTTTTTGTTTTTGCACTTTTGAGGGGGGCCCATTTTTAGTACTAAAGTAAAAATGTACCAACTAAATAATCAACAAATTCTTAAATGAAGTGCGTAGTTCCAAGTATTTCTCAATCATTGTAAATGTCACTCTCGATGCTTCTCATCAAGATCAAATTATTTTCGTGTTAAGGTAGGCGATTTTGAAAAGCTTTAAGACGTAGAATCTGAAGCTGAAATGATTTCTGTATCACTGAGCGGTTTCGATTGTATTGATAGTTTCAACTTGAAAACTGGTGCTGTTTTAGCTAAGCGGGAACTATTTTTGCTTGACACCTGAACCTTAACTTCAAAATCTGCGTTGACCAGGCATAGGATGTTGTATCCAACATAAGTTATCTGGGAAAGTTAAAGGTAGCCTATCAGTCCAAGCACGATTAAAGAAAGTAAATCCTGTATATTTTTGTTTATGGATCATCATCAGTCATCATCTCTGCCTGCAGCAGATTGCGCATCATCATGAGTTATTTGCTTCCAAGAGTGGTGATTTTGAGCCAGCTCTCCCATTGTCGCCAAGTTGAGTCCGGTCCACGATTGGATGTTGTCTTGCCATCGTTTTGGTTGTGTGCCACGTTTTCTTTTTTCTTCTACTTTTCCTTCTGTGCAAACTTTGCTGATTCCGAATTGTGATCGTTTTGTGTGGCCGAACAGTTTTAAAACTTTTGATTTTATTATTGCTGCGATTGGATGTAATTTTGTCATAGTTAAAAGATCTTCTGTTTTCGTTTGGTCAAGTAGCCTTTTGGTGGTCATGCTTTTTATGATGTGATTTTGGAAGGTAGCCTATAGTGAGTTTTTTTCTTTATTTGAGTTTTTTGTTTATGGATGTTATTGTTTGGCTAAATCTAGTTGGAATTCATAATGTTGCCTACAGACAGCGTTGTTCAAATGTCTTATCATTTTTGGATTAATTGATTATCTGTAAGATTGTGGCATCTTTAAAGTTATAGCCCAGTCAGAGAAAAAATTCTAAAAAATTTAAAGAAGCTGTCCTATCATCTTGCAAAGAAAATTGACTTCGAGAGGGTAATCAAGGCGTGGTGCAGTCAAACCCAATGCTTTGTCGGCAGCCGTGGTCGAGTGGTTAGCGCGTTGGGCTCGCAGTCAAGAGCCTGCATGTTCGACTCCAGCCACCCGCACTTACTGTTGTTTCTCTGGGCAAGAAACTTTACGATAACTGCCTCTACCTAGTGATCGATTTCGAGAAATGGGTAGTACCAAACTTAAGTCATAAGTAGAGTCGACAACCGGAAACAGACATTGCCGTCGGCTGCAGCGTGGGTCAGGTGTACGTCGGAAGGCGTACACCGATGCATAGCGCTCAAGTCCGCTTTCCCGCAATGCAGGATAAAGATAAACAAACAAACAAACTTTACATTACCCTTTTGCAATTGAAGCTCTAAAGACGTTTCTTAAATGCATCAAGTTGGAACCAACAAGAGCTTGATAGGAAGCTGAGTCAATGCTAAAGTAGCTTACAACTAGCAGTTTTAAATTTGTGACTGCTTTGCATTATGTGCATTACGGTCCTAAACAAGATTCACTGATGAATTTAATGACATTAAAAGAAGATGTAATCTATATAAGAGAAAGCTGAGAAGAGTAGGCTACTACCCGCAAGCTAAAGTTGTAGTGGCAATTATAAATTTAAAAGAAAATAATTTTCTTTTCCTGAGGACAGAACGCTTTTATAACTCCACTTAACTAGCTGAATCATTCGAAGGAAATGTATTTAACCGTAGGCTACATTGTAAAGGATTCGATAGTTGTTGGAATTAACAAATGTATCAACAAACTCAAACATATCGTCGATGAGTTTGAAGTTCCATGAAAATTTCATCGTATGTCTGTTGTGCAGTTGCGGGCATGTGGGACAAATTTAAACCATTTGTAGGCTACAACAATGACATTTTTCAAGATATTTTGGATGAGTTGGTCTTTTTGACAGAAAGCCACACAGCAAACTTCAGCTGCAAACCAGAACGAACCGGTAACCACTTTAACAAGTCGAAATTCTGCCACTGCGAATGACTATACAATGCAACCGCCAACCAATCAGAACATGTTATATGAGGCTACCGTCCAATTGTGATCCTTCTAGCACTCATCCAGAGAGTTAATGCTTGTTTTGAACTTTATTTGGTAATTACAGAAGAAAAAGAGCAATAGCATTAGTGGGAATCGAACCCGCGTTAATGAAATGACTACTTTCTAGCCCTAACCCCTAAGCCAACCACCTGACAAAAAATCCATCACTTAATTTGCTTTCTATGATCTTCTTTTCGCCATTTTTTACGTCACTTAAACCGTAGCTTATGATTGGTTGGCGGTTTCATTCTAGTCAATTTCAGTGGCAGAATTTCGACTTGTTAAAGTGGCTACCGAACGAACCACCCCATAATCTCTACACAAGGAATTATTGATTGCAAATTTAGAAAGGTTTTTCCAAATAGTTTTGTTATGATTTTTTTTGTGTTTCGGTAGCTACCTCCAACGGTTGCGTTTTGAGAACGTGGTTTTAGCAATTATTGAAGTTTGTAAAGAATTGTTTGCGCTCCAGTAGGCCTATGACTCGAAACGGATTGAACAGCCTAACTATACATGTTGTGCATCAATTCAGACGTCGCAAAATTTTATTATTTGATGCTGTGATCCGTAACTTTGCATTGCAAAAAGTCCAGAAAAGGTTGAATTAAATCAGGGATGTCCAAAGTCCAGCCCACGGGCCAACTCCGTGTGGGAAAAAGTTCGGACACTCCTGAATTAAAAGCTTGGTTGAACTATTTTCGTTGCCTGTATTGTGGTTTACAAAGCTTTCTAGACAAAATAGTTTGCCTCAATGGCATTTTTGGTGCAAGTGTAATCCAGTGATTATTGTTGATTTTTACATTGAAGGAAGTTCTTTTCATGCTGAGGAAAGTAGGCTAATTTCAGCTTAACACGAACATGCAACGCAAGATATAAATTAGTTGTATATTTGCTAAAAAATATTATGGGGCCCATTTTTCGTATTGTTTCCCGACCAGTGCTGATTTCTCTCGGAGGCCCTGCTTATGTCAAGTGGGTTTCGCTGTTTGGTAGCCTAGGTAGCAGAACAATACAGCTGAATCCTTTTTCCACCAGGTAGGCTATGAGGTAGGAAATGCTACCATGAAGATACGAGCTCTTTGACGAAATCGTTACGCTGGGCGGTAGATGGGTTCAACCAGAATACCGCCTAATAATCAAAACGCCCTCCTTAATTAGCCGAAGTAATCATACCGCCCCCCTACAAACTCAAAACGCCCCCGTTGAGAACCATTGGTGTGGGCCATTCCAGGGTTTGCAAAGGACACGTTGGAATTCACTGCTTTATGCCAGGAATTGTTGGAGATGCTTATACCTGGTATCTGCACTCATTCATCAAGCTATAGACTAGGACTGGACCACAGATTAGGCTACCGTATAGGAAAGAAATAGGAAGTTTAGTGGAATAATTGTGAGAATCTTTAGGCTGACAAAGTCTTGATACGTTCTTCCTGGTAGTTTCTCAAATAGGCTAGGCTACTTTTAAAGGCTTTTGACGCAAGGCTGGTTATCGCGATTGACAGAGTGAAGTTTTTGATTGTTGAAGTGTTGTTGCCGGAGAATTATTCCATCCATTAGATGCCACTGAATGGAGAGCAGCCCTTAAAATGCGTTGCTCAACCGCACACCCGAAAGTCGAACCAGCGCTGCTTAATCTTGAAGTAGGCTGTAGTATCTTTGTTCATGAAGTCACGCGCTGAGTTATTGAATGCTAACTTCAAAAATCTGTCAGATTTTCATCTTATTTAACAGGAAAATCTGGTAGGTTTTCAGAATTTTTAAGGTTTTAAAAAAAGTGTAGACAAAATTTGAAGTAGTTTGGCAATGTTTTCTGAACCTTTGGTTGGTTTATTGTTTTTTCGACGCTTCTGATTCCTGCAACGATGGAAAAATCTGCATAAAGTCAAGAATGTGTTTATTGAGAGAGAAAACAGATTTTTTAGAAATAGTTTTCTCTTGTCGGTAAACATGTTTGCAGTGTTGTACGCGTCATTGAAATAATTTGACGGCGTCAGCGTCAGCGCGAATTACCTAAAAAATTTACTGCGTAAAGGACTGCGTAAGCTCTTAAAGAAATTGACGGCGTCAGCGTCAGCGCTAATTTCTAGCGCTATTTTTTGCCAGCGTCTCATAAAACGGAAATATTTCAACCGAGTTCAGCCTAACAATAGCTATAAATAAAGAGCAGGTAGGCTATTATGTTTTGAGACTGTATTGTAATTAACTGCTCAGCCTATTAGTCATTTCCTTGCAGAAAAACAAGCATTTCAAAACGTTTGTCTGACAATCTGCTGCGTTTGGAACGCATATTCAGGGGCGCCGGAGCGATTTTTGACTGGAGGGGCAGGAGTATGAAAAAAGGGCACTTTTGTTGCTGAAAGGCCAATTTTTTTTGTAAGTTTAGCGATAATGCTCATCTATCAGCTCATTGTCGAGTAATGGTACAAGTGTCCGCTATACAAAGAACAATGGCACAGAAGGGCATACTATTTTATAATGATGTAATTGAATTTACTGTGATGGAGAATTTTGTGTCGTGAATATTATTTTGAGGCAAAAATAGAACATTATAATTAGGCTAATAGCGAATAGCATAAATTGTTATAATGCAAAGTGTGCAGTAGCTTACATGACCTTAAAAGGGCACCATTGCCCCCTCTTCCCTCCCCATCCACAGAAATTTGAGGGCAGGGGGGCATCCGCTCCCCCTGCTCCCCCCCGATTCCGGCGCCCCTGCGCATATTGCCCTTTCCAAGTGAAAACATGCGTTCCACCATAGACTTTACATACGTAGACGAGAAACTCCGAAAAAAGAAAAAAGCGATTTTAATGAAACAAACCAAAGCGGCGTTAAAATCATGCGTCTGCCTTGCCACGCATGACTGGTGCTTACTGGCTTTCCATTGGCAAAAAAGAAAATGACACTTTCTTACAATTTTAAACATCTGGGAGCGGAAGCTTCATGCTTATACAAGAATAGCAATGGCAGTTTCTGGTAAAAACCTATTTCTTGCTGATGAAGATTGGGAAATACACGTGGAGGTAATAATTTAGACCGTGCTTCAGACAGTAAAATATTTCAGCGGAACTTTTACTGGTAACACTCCAACTCTGTCGTTGATATAGTCTGTCTAAAATCTATGGTTTAACATGTTAATCTACTTTAACATGTTTGTTGTGGTTCTCTTTACAACTGCCTATTTTGGAGCTGCCTAAAGGTCTGTGACCCAGACTTTTGCCGCTCATACCGACTTCCGCCCGTAAACTTCATGTATTAAAAGTTATGAGATAGTTTGTATGACTTTGATTACATAGTTTTAAGTTTAAGTCTTAAAGTGCTCAATTTTGCCCGATCGGGCGTAAATTTCGGGGCAAAATCTAGTCACGATCGGGCAAAATTGAACACGCCTTATCGGGCTCACCACTATCAACCAGAGCGGGCATAATTTTTATTTCAGATCAGATGATCTGTCATCCGTTGACGAGACATTCAGACAAAAATTAAACATAACTGACAAAGCAAACAAACAATGCCATCGAATTCAATGATTTGTTTATTACAAAAAATATAACAAATCACAATAAAAATGAACATCCCATCATTTAGCAGTCACAACAACATGGTATAAACATAACATGAGGAGACATAAAGGAATACACACAGTTGAGTTGTGAAAAAGCAAATTCCTTTTTTCGAAATTGAGAAGATAGTCTGTAATGCACGACACTTTTTTATTTCGAGCCCATTGTGATTTGGAAGTAATTCACTTTTCCTAAAAGTAGGCCTACACAAACCAAACCTGAGCACGAGTTTGAGGTCTATTGAACGTGTAACAAACAGATATTTCAGAAAGTCAACACTTTACGTTTTTTTCACTTTCTGTTTGACTTTAAGAAATAAACGCAAGTCATTTCAAATCGATGAAATGCAGATTACGATTTCTTAACAACTTTATTGAATCGTCAGCTTGTCGCATTTTGCGACCACCATCCCTGTTCTTTGCTTCATGGAGCCAATGCACCACACCTGCACGAAAGTCCGTTTCCGTTGCCTCGGAATATACTTCTCTAATGGCAGCTGTAAAATGTAAACTTTTTACATTAGAAAAAGATTGATTGTTCCTTATAAAAGAGGGTACGTTAAAAGCTGTGCCACTGCAGCAAACAAAACGTTTAAATGCCATATTCAAAAAATTAATAATAAATGTTAAATTGAAAAACTTGATTCTCAGCTTATGCTACAATATTTAGTAGATAATTTTAGTAATAATTACTCAGAAACGTGATGACAAATAAGCTACCATTTTCAACTCACCAAAAATAACTTTATACAATCGCAGTTGCTGGAAACCTTTTTTTCCGTGACGCCCCTTGCCACTCAAGTTATAAAACTTAGCCAATTCATTGCCCATAGTTTCCTTGAGCATTCTCCTTGTGGTTTCAGGCAAACTTCTACCGCTGAAGTTCAACAAATCAGTAACCTGCAAAAAATTAGTCTCTGCTGTTACTCAAATCTTATGTTATATCGCTAACCTTACCTGCATGCACTTTTACAACGACATGTGGAAATAGACAATGACGAAAAGCTGGCAGTTTAGCAATCACGTGAAAAAGTATCTTGTGTTAAACATCATAGATCAAAATAGCAACCTGTAAAATCCAACCAGGAGAAACAACTTTGTTGATGATGAAAACTTTTATTATTAATGTACGTGAATGATCAATGAATAAATTTGGGACTCTGCAAACAATAAACTTGTCAAGTGAGTGTACTTAACTACTCATCATAGACGTTTGGAACTTTCCATCCAGTAACTTTCTTTTTATATCACAAAGTTGTTCTTGAGAATTAATTGGCAAAATTTGAAACATTGGAAATTTTTCACTCCTTTTTTCCTTTGTTTTTTCAGAAATCAGTCTTTTTAAGCACCGTTGTTGTGCTTGAATTTGTTCAAGAACTTTGAATATCCGAGCTGAAAAAGATAACATTAAGGTAAAGAAAACATTGCCATAAATAGGATTCACCTAAAACAACAATGAGTTTCACACTTAACTAAAATTTGTATAAATAACCACACTCGTTTAACTGATTCACTGTATGTGTGCATTGTGCAATCATGGCTAACACAAGGTAACAACAAAAAGTAAGAAGCATAGTCCAACATACATTGTATGCTCCATAAAAAATTCAAATCAATGAATCACTTTCATATACGTACTAAAAATAGGCTCAAATTCTGAACAAGAAATCATCCTGTTGCCACTTGGAGTAGTACTTTGCATTGGAGCACAGCTTGAACGTTTCTTCGGAGTATGCTCATATTCCAAGCTATAGTTCGCTTCAGCATTATACTCTTGGAAAGTATTTGGAGCTAGAAATATACATAAATACCACGACATTAATGATCTACAATACATGATACTGTGGTTTCTTGCAGTTCAGTTTAACAATATTGAAACTAAAATTGTCACCCAAAAGTGTATGTCAACAAGAAAGCTTTATGCAGTGCGTTGTACAAATGTATAAAAGTTTGAATATTGGCAGTAAACCCACAATAAAAGCTAACAGGTCCAGTAAGACTGATAATTAAGACAAAAATTTTCTATCGTTCTTTTATTCTATCATTCTTTTATTCATTCTAAGATATCATTCTTTTATAATGCACCTTGAAGGTCATTAAGACAATTAAGACATTTATAAGCATAACTGCAAACAGCGACACCGTTTTGGCCTCAAAGTCTTATCAGACCAGTCAAAGTACACTGGATAAAACACTTGCTATATAGAATATAGCAATGAAATCTGATAGAAAAGATATATAATTTCAATATAATTAATTATAATACCAAATGATTAAGCAATTCTTGATGTTGATATTCATTAGTGTCTTTCTTCAAAAACTTTAAACTTTTCACTTGCTTAATGTAAGCATAGTGTCCCTTTTTATATCTGGTAGAACATCCAGGAACAGAACAGAAACTTGGAGCCATGGAATAACAGAATGTTATACCACTAAGTAACTTGATCTAGGCCTACCTACCTTGCTTAAATGCTTATAATGCAAGTTGCAACTGTTAGCTAGGTCTATAATATGATAATAATAATATGAGATAAGGTCTCACTGGACATCTCAATTACCATACACAAGCATCATTCCATCAAACCAACCGCTAATTTGCTGCAATAGAGTTCTTTAAATTATGCTGCCTGCAATCTCGCAACCTTCTGCAAGTACCTGTGACACCATAGGCATAGTAGACCTTTCATTAGAAACAAATACCGTACCCTGCGTCGCTGTCGCCGAGCGAAGTCAGTAAGCACCACTGAAGCGTGACTGGAACGGAGATAAAGCGAAAAAAAAGCCAGTTTCTCGTCTACTAATGTAAAGTCTATGGTTCCACAGCAGCGCTGGTTGGTATTGGTGTGTTGTATTTCAAAAACAAGTTGAAAACGTTTAGTTGGAAAGGTAGGCTATCACTGTTTCAAGCGTGCTGTGATAGTTTAGCATGTATAAATCTTTTAACGAGGTCCACTGCACCAACATCGCTCTTTTCAGGGGCATAGAGCTCTTGAAATAAAATAGGCTATATTCAACGTCCGCGATGCCATTTATGGATTTTTCGCTTTCTATCTCTGATCTCTCGTTCTCAATACATGGGTGATCACTAGGGCAAGTTTTTGTTGCACTAAAAAAATGAGAAAGTTGCATTTATTTTTAACGAAAGTTGCAGTAAAAAGTTGCATTTATTTTATTTACCTTTTTACCATTTATTTACCTCAAAAGACTAGACACAACCTGTTTCCCTTTGTGCGGGCTTAGCCACAAGCCAAGTCATACTTCCACTTCTAATTTAATTCAGGCACTGTCGTGCTTGGCTGGGGTTGTTGAACTTCTAGCTTGCAAGTTGCGTTATAGATAACATTGAGATGCAGCTAATCCATCACATAGCTCTTTGTTATGCAAATCAAAGAGAATTGAACCATACTAGAAATAGTTTTATAGTATGTTTTTTAAATCATTCCTTTACATTTTGCGCAATACTTGATAAAAGTTGCAGTAAAAAGTTGCATGAAAAATAGAAAAAAGTTGCAAAAAGTTGCAATATAAAATTCCTACAAACAGCTTAAAACATCATACGGTACTACATAAATTCTGAGTATTTAGGAAGCTTCCGGAAGCTGTAAAAAAAAGTTGCAAAAACTTGCCCTAGTGATCACCATTCGGCGAACTTCTTCCGCATGTATTCCAGGAAGCCATTCCAATCAACGCAAAAGCCGGTAATTCGGATGAGTCGCGCTGGCCAGAATACATTGTGAAACGAGATTTTCCATGAAAACAAAAAATGACGCTTAGCGCTTGACGTTTAAAATCGGCAAAATAGTTGACGGCGCTATCACTTCCGTCAACTGAAAAATAAATTGACGGCGCTAGCCTCAGCGTCAACGTATTTTGAAGAGGCATTACGGCTACGTACCAACACAAGTAGAAATGCGATTAAAACCAAATAACTTTTATGATATTCAAGGAAAGAGATACAAAGACTCGCAGCGATTGCCTAATATTCTCATGACACTACAAGGACAGTAGTTGGTACCGCATTAAACATGTAGTTGTTTTTAAAGTTGCAGAAGTAACACTGCATGTTTGTAACAAAGGTTCAAGCAGTTTTGAATTTGACTTAGTGATTGATTGTTGGACACTGGAAAGCAGGGAGTCGAACCGAACCCGAACCGGATTTTTGTAAACCGGTTTTGGTGCGATTTTGTCTGAACCTTAACCGGAACTGAACCGAAAATTTGAGTTAGCTTAAACCCTAACCGAACCCGAACCGGTTGAAAAAAGCGGTTCACTCCAGCATTACGTCATTGTTCGCATTGTGGTAAGTGAAGCTGTACGTAGCATGTTGTTATCTTGGAGGCCACATTGTACTGATGAATTATAGCCTATTCCGTAACACACGATCCACTATCATCGATGCTTTGGAGAGGAATTTTTTGAAGTAAACAACTTCTGTTCTGTGACATCATAGACAATATAGTTTGATTGTAACTTGTGCAACAAACAACAAAGGCAAGTTATGGTAGCCACTTTAACAAGTCGAAATTCTGCCACTGAAATTGACTAGAATGAAACCGCCAACCAATCATAAGCTGCGGTTTAAGTGACGTAAAAAATGGCGAAAAGAAGATCATAGAAAGCAAATTAAGTGATGGATTTTTTGTCAGCTGGTTGGCTTAGGGGTTAGGGTTAGGGCTAGAAAGTAGTCATTTCATTGACGCGTGTTCGATTCTCACCTCTGCTATTGCTCTTTTTCTTCTGTAATTTCCAAATAAAGTTCAAAACAAGCATTAACTCTCTGAATGAGTGCTATAAGGGTCACAATTGGACGGTGGCCTCTTATAACACGTTCTGATTGGTTGGTGGTTGCATTGTAGTCAATTTCAGTGGCAGAATTTCGACTTGTTAAAGTGGCTACCGCAAGTTATTGAGCAAAGCAGTGTTGAGATCAGTGTTGCCAACCTTGCGGTTTTCACGCCCAATTTGGCTAGTTAGTAGTTGGGCAATAGTAGGCCTAGGCCTAATTTTATCGGACCCGAACCGGAACTTATAAAACCGGTTTTAAGTTTCTTCGAACCTGAACCGGAACTGAACCAAATTTTGAAACAATCTTTGAACCAGAACCGGACCCGAACCGGAAAAATCAAACGGTTTGACTCCCTGCTGGAAAGTTGATTTGTAGATAGTTTATTGGTCTGGCAACTCTGTGGAGCAGCAAGATCACAAAAAAGATTGCCAGTTACGCGATTTTCCCACGAAAAAGGGCTGGTTATGTTTTGCAGTCGAGTGAAAATTTTAGCAATCGCGTATTTTATTTGCTTGATTTTGTTCCACTTTCACAATTTTTGTTTCAATATTAGCTATATTTTGACCAAATTTGTTATATTTTGGGCTTGTTTTATTACTTGTACTGATTGGGCTGACGGTTTGTTAGTACTGTAACAATTGGGCTGGGTTGAAATTTTAGAAAACGTCTGGCAACTTTGGCTTGGCGTGCTGTGAAAAGATAAACATGTGTTTTATGGTCACCAGGTTTTGTTTTTAACTTTATTTTCATGTTTGTAATTTTTTGTTTGTTGCAAAGTTTGATTTGTCGGAAATTTTTGACTACTTTTGATTTACTGTGTTCAGTACTTCAGTGTAGTTCAGTAAAGATTATCTTTTGTTGTATTCAGGATTTTACTTCATGGTTAAAGGTGTACGGTATATAAAGTGGGTGATATGACAATGATTTTGTGTCGACTTTCAAGCACCTAGTGCACGGTAGTATATACTGAATGCTCATAATTACTTATTAATTGCACCCATAGGCTACTTGCTTTACACCTGGCCTACTGCAATGGCTTTGTGAAAAACAGCTTACTGGTAACTTCTCAACTTTCCAAACAAGTATATATGCTTTAAATATGCTCTGAGTCTAAATAGGCTAATATTTGCTAACTGTCTTCTGTAGCTGACTGTACGAGCTGCATTACAAAACTTCTGCAACTTTAAAAACAACTACATGTTTAATGCGGTACCAACTACTGTCCTTGTAGTGTCATGAGAATGTTAAGCAATCGCTGCGAGTCTTTGTATCTCTTTCCTTGAATATCATAAAAGTTATTTGGTTTTAATCGTATTTCTACTTGTGTTGGTACGTAGCCGTAATGCCTCTTCAAAATAAACTTTTTCATGAAAACCACGGCAGACATAGGTAGTGGTTTCCAGGTGCAACCTAGTTCGTACCCTGAACAGTTCGTACCCTCAGTTCGTACCCTGAAAAGATCGAAAGAAAAAATTAAAAAAGCCAAAGTCGCTGATCGCAGTTTAATAGCACAAAGCTGAAGTTGCTGATCGGAGTTTCCGCAAACAACTCGAGGGTTAGGGTTAGCGGAAACTGCTGTTAGCGGAAACTGCAGAAAAATATTTGCGGAAACTGCGATCAACGAGGGTTAGGGTTAGAGAGCATAGATTACTCGTTGGTTAGGGTAAGCTGAAACTGCGGAAAAATGTTTGGGGAAACTGCGCTCAGCGAGGGTTGGGGTTAGAACTAGGGATATGGTTAGAGCATAGATTACTCTATGGTTAGAGTTAGGGTAAAGGTTAGCGGAAACTGCGGAAAATGTTTGCAGAAACTGCGATCAGCGAGGGTTAGGGTTAGAGCAGGGGTCGGCAAACTTTCTGTCCTACTGGGCCAAATCTACAAACTTCCGGTAACGCGCGGGTCGCATAAATTTCAACCTATAAACAATCGCCACATTATCCTTAAAATCATGGCGCACTTGCAACTCCTATTCCTGTGTCTATTGCACAATGAGACGTGTTTGTTGCCGTTTCATATTTATTGTCAAACACGTATTAAAACGCAATGCATTGTTTTTATTTAGTTATCATTTATCAATGTGAAGGATGATGTTGTTTCTGTGTCATGGCCAAGGTGTTTAAATCAACTGGCAACTTTGTTGATGATATTTGCAATACGTAATTCAAATGACGATCTGACAGGCGAGTGCGAAGTTTATTCTTTGCGTAATTCATTTTTGAAAAAAGCTGCTCACAGCAATATGTGCTTCCAAACATGCACATTGCAGGTTTTGCATTGTCATACAGATGAGGATAGGTGGATTTGTGGACATATTCTTTAAAAAAGTTGGCAATTGGAACTGAATCGTATTTGGCCTTCAATATGTTGGACGATTGAAGTTCAACGTTCAACCAAAGACTGGCTGCTCTCTAGTAGCCTCCCACTGTAGTCCGGGAACATCGTGAATCTGGGGTGGTGAAAAGATAGACCCTCGGCCCCAGAGGCTCACACGACGACGAAGACGATTGAAGTTCAATTATTTCCATTTGCATCTCATGTGGCATAGTATTGACATCCATTGAAAATGGAAGGCAAATAAATCGAATTTGTTTTTTTGATTTTTCAAATCGCAAAATCGAGATTCAAAGTTAGTTTTAGTGGAAACGATAAGTGATATGTAGGCTACTTATCAGGGTTGGAAGCCTGGAAGGTTTACAAAGGCCAAAATTGGGAAAATAAGCAAAGTTGGAATTGATTAATTGAGTTTCCCAAAGACGTAGCTTGTTTACGAAGGCAGTAATATGATCATACATCTGATTAATAAATTGCTCCTTTCCTTGTAGCTGAAGTTTAGCTTGTTCATATGAGAAGTGAAATCAGTGAGAAAGGCTAAATCTGTTAACCAATCAGGATCACTCAGTTCATCAATGCCGAAACCTGCATTCCTTTGTTTCAAAAAGTCCCTATTTCATTTCGCAAATCATAAAACCGTTGTAACATAGCACTGCGACTTAGCCATCTAACCTCGCAAAATACACCAGATCTTGATGCTAGGGGTGTTCAATTTCGATTTCGATTAAGGTGATATTCGAAATTCGTTTTTCGTATCGATATATTCGAAATTATAGCCGCCCTTTCGGCTGAACGCGGTTGAAAGTAACGCAAGTGGTGCGAAATCTGTCTTGTCGCATTTTGCAAGCGAAAAAAGACTTCGACGCATGCGCATCGTCGATCACGTGACTATCACACGCTCTCGCGGGTCCAACGGCCAGTCCTGCACCAGGGATGCCAGGTTGGCATTTTTAATGCCAAATTTCTCTCAAGAATGAAGATAGCTAGGTTGTGCAATAGCAGAAAGTGTAGGCTGAGCTTTGTCGCAGTTTCATCCATTTTTTACCGAATCCATAGACGCCTAAACAGTGGGGGCAGGGCCGTAGCCAGACCACAGAGCAAGTGGTAGCCAGACCGCAGAGCAAAGGGGGCAACTTTTTAGGGGGGGGCCAAAAAAAATTTAAATGGGCAAAATCATTATCATTGTAGCTGTTGCCCGAGAATGTTGAGATTTTGCCAAGGGGGGGCGAAATTGTTTTCAGGGAAGGGGGAGGCCCCCCTTGACCCCTGGCTGGCTACGGGCCTGCGCATATTTCTGTGTGGGGGCAAATTTTTATGCTGTATTGATACATAAAACAATAGATGAACTAGCGATCGGCAGCAGGAAAACACTTTTTGAATGCAAACCGTAACAGCTTCGCGATAAATAATCACTAGAACGAGTTGAGATGCTACAATCCAACACCAGACAACAAAATCTGTCATTTTTACATTGATTTAATGTCTGCAGACGTTGAATCAATGTAAAAATGACTGATTTTGCTTCCTGGGACATAGCATAAATCTATCATTTTGTGTCGATTCAATGTCATCAGATGTTGAATGCACCCAAAAACAACATAATTTGCTTACGTAGACGGAGCGTGCGTTTAGCTTTATGCGCTTGCAAACATACTCGATGTCGCTTTCGAGTTGAAACCTCTGCAGTGAAATGTCGCGGGAGTGAATCGCTTGCTGTGAAAATGAACTAGAAGTGTTTGGGATCCCAGCGACCTCGGCTCCAGCGGAGCGATCGTTTTCAAAAGCTGGCCTGACCGTCACGAAGCTGAGATCCCGACTGACGGGTGACCATGTCGATCAGCTTGTGTTCATAAACTCCAACTTGGGCCTGGAGCTGTAGACGTTATTTTGTGTTCTTTTTTCACAAATTTTCATGGCTTTTTTTCGCGTTTTCTAGCGAATTTTCATGTCGTTTCTTTCAATAAAATCACATTTTGCAGTTTGGTGAATAGTTGTGATATTCGAAATCGAAAATAAATTGAATTTCGAATTTCAAATATTGAAATAATCGAAATTGAACACCCCTACTTGATGCACAGCATTCATCACTTCAAGTAAACTTTTGAATTGGCTGTGGTTAAGGCCTCTTGCCAAAACAAAGTTGATTATTTTAACAACAGTAGACATTGTTATGATATAAAATAAATTCATGCGTACATAATGATGAAACTTAAGTTTATGCACTAAAAGTAAGATTGTTCAAGGGCCGCAAAAAGTTTGTCCTCGGGCCGCAGTTTGCCGACCCCTGGGTTAGAGCATAGATTACTCTAAGGGTAAG
Source organism: Aplidium turbinatum (assembly GCF_918807975.1). Classification (NCBI taxonomy): domain Eukaryota; kingdom Metazoa; phylum Chordata; class Ascidiacea; order Aplousobranchia; family Polyclinidae; genus Aplidium; species Aplidium turbinatum. The sequence goes on from NC_137474.1 coordinate 3,329,190, forward strand.
CGGAAACTACAGTACGGAAAAATGTTTGCGGAAACTGCGATCACCGAGGGTTAGGGTTAGAGCATAGATTAGTCTATGGTTAGCAGTCTTCGAAATTAGCATATTTTTACTTCGGCAAAAACGTTGCCGAGGCCAAACGGCAAAAGTTGAAATTGCCTCGGCAATTGCTGTGAACGTTTATTACAAAAAAATTGTAGGCTACCACAACATGTAAAACGAGAAGCGAAAAATGTAATAGAGTAGTCTATCAAGACCCAATTGTTTGATTTGTTGTGATGTAATAATACCAAAAATAGCAATAAAGCGAGCAACGCGATACGCACGCTGTTACGATAATTCATGTTAAATAACTCACGGGGGGGGGGGGGGAAGTATGTTAATTTTGGGTTGATTCAACGTTCGAGTCAGCACAAATCGATTTAATTTTCCCAGCGGGTTATATTGCGTAACAACAATGCCAAATAAGAAATTTACATTTGTTTTACATTAATTCGACATCTAGCGACGTTGAAATGTTGAATTATCATGAAATAACGTTAATTGCTCAACCAGGTACCGGCAACAAAGTAATAGATCCCTGCGAGAAGATTGCCTCGATTGGAATACTGCGAGCAACACAAATACTGTTTGATAAAGAACTAGTCAGAATCGGAATAATCAGATGCTGCATCGAGGATGAGGTTGTCTCGTCATCACTGGAATCAGACACATCAAGAGGCTCAACGCTTGGCTGTAAATCTACACTGTCTTCGTCGTTCGCAATGAAGCGTCCACGTTTTGCGGCTTTCGTGCTTTGATACCCATCAACACGCCTCTTTCGCAAAACTCCATTAAGGTGTTGACTAAGGAACAAATCTATGGCTGTAGCATATCGACTGGGAGGAATGTCTTTTCCTGCACATCGCACTCGCATTAGTGCTCTTTGGCTACCATGGTTGAGACGCATTCTAGAGAAAAGAATAACACAGTTTTAACAACACAGCCTAACTATTTTTTATACATTTATCCTTGATTTAGTACAGTGTAAACCAAAAAGTACACAATAAATTACATTTCATTGGTAAATCTTTACATATAGATTATCAATTTATCATACATAATTTTATTACTCCATATACCTGTCTTTGCTGAGCATTCTTGCAAATGAAGAAAACACACGATCAACTTCCGCATTGGAAAGAGGCAAAACGACGCATATCTCAATTAATTGCAGAACGTTGTGGAGTCGCATATGGTGAAGAATGCTACTTTGGGTACTCGAAACAGCACACGCTGTAGTCTCCCCTGGAGTCAAACTTTCGCTGTTGGTGCTAGTTTCTTGAAGACGCAAAACTGCCCGTTCATGAACGCGCGATATCATATGATCGGAAGCATTACTTTTCTTTACTGCCGAAGTACCATTTATCCAATTTTGTACTACTTTTTTAACTGGGCCGGTAGATTTTCTAATTCCGATTTGTTTCCGTCATAAAATTCTTTACAAATTTGCAAAATACTACACTAACTTTTCCTTTTGTCCCCTCTGTTTCATAACCTATAGCAGGTAAATTCCACTTTTTAACTGTATCTTCCTTTACCATGATTTATATTGGCAATGACAATGGTAAAGAACAAGCATTCGATGAAAGAATAACTTTTGCGTAACAATTAAGCCAGTATTTATAAGGTTGCAAACTTTTTTTATGATTCACATGAGCATTATCAGCGCATAAAATTGCACCTGTTGTTGTTACGCAACCAGACATCTATCACAAACTGCAATAACAAAGCTCACGCTAAAGGTTAACGCGTTAACCTTATTACTTACTTGTATTCGACGCCTGTTGATGTTGTGTGGTTCGTTGTGAAAGCGGCGTGATCGTTTCTGATACAGCTGGACGAGATAACGGAAGGCGAAGCGCGATAAGGAGTAAATGCTTACAATAATTTGACGTCTACTGGCGTTGAATCAATGCAAATAGGGTGATATTTCTATAAAAGATTCAATTCTCCCAGCTGGGCACGTGTCTGAGCGCCGGCGAAGTAGAAAGTAACCCAAATAAAAACATCAAGCTATAGTAAGATTGAATCAACCTCCTAGCCTGGTGTGGTCTAAGAAAATTAGGATTATTTTTGTAATCTTGTGGTCCTTACAAGCGCTCGTGTGGCCTCGGCATTTTTATTGCCGAGGCTAATGTGCCATTCATGCATCTGCCTCGGCGATTGCCGAGGCTAATTTCGAAGACTGGGTTAGAGTTAGGGTTAGCAGAAAGTGCAGAAAAATGTTTGCGGAAACTGCGATCAGCAAGGGTTAGCGTGAGGGTTAGTGGGAAACTGCGTTCAGCGACATTGGCTTTGTGCTATCTTTCTCTCGATCTTTTTAAGGGGAAAATTTTAAAATGTTTGCGGAAACTGCGATCAGCGACTTCCGCTTTTTTTAATTTTTTCTCTCGATCTTTTTAGGGTACGAACTGTTCAGGGTACGAACTAGGTTGCATCCGTGGTTTCCCAGTATAATTTTCCTCTGACATTTTTTGACACTTCTGCTTTAGTTCCATAGAAACATTTCAGTAGTTACAGTGTAACGGTCCAGAAGTTACTGCGGTCCAGAAGTTACAGTAACTTTCATATTGCGTATTTGCAGCAGTACTGCCAGACCAGAAGTGAACAAACAATATTTGCCAGATTTGATGGTTGCAGCCGGGTCTGCTACTATTCGGTGAGTCCGATTCGGTGAGTCCGATTCGGTGAGTCTGATTCGGTGAGTTCCTAACCTCTAACCCCAACCCCCTAACCCTAAAACGGCAATGATAATTAGGCTGCGGTACCCAATAATTTAAAAAAAAAATTGAAAAAATCCCCCGTTAAGAGATCGGACTCACCTAATCGGACTCACCGAATCGGACTCACCGAAACGGGCCGTTCCCGTTGCAGCCAGGGACGCAACTAGGGGGGCTGTCTAGTCGGCATGACAGCCCCCTTTAAGATTTGCAACTTCAAGAAGAGGGACGACTAACTAGACTGAGACTTACGTACTACTTAACGTGTGTCTGTTCAAGCTACGTCCTATGCATACCAAACTTGTTTCACGCTCAAGTCGCATAAACCGCAATACAAAATATTAACAGACCGTCATTTATTCACGCAATATGATGTCATAAAAACAAAATGGCTTGGAAAACCGGCTCAGCTTTACTCTTACAACAGCATGAAAAAGAAGCTTTGCAAAGCCATCATTTTAACAAGTTCTCATTCTCAGGTTCAATCGTTTTCTTCTTCTTGCCTTTGTTCTCTCAAAACAACACACGCGCGCACACACGCGTAAGGGACCTCTGTTAATCACATGCAGAAACGGATTGGCATGCACGACGCAGTCGACGCACGTGACTTGCAGGCGTTTTGCGGACGGCGGAGCATTTTTTCAATTTTTATTTTTTTCCTTTCTCCGTATTATTTCCGAATCCAATTACCCGATAAAAAGCGGCTTTTTAGATTCGATTCTGGATGGATTCGAATCTTAAGGATTTGAAATTCTACTTTGGGCATCCCTACTTAGGATGCAACCTTTTTAACCCACAAAACGAAACTGCAGCTGGCTTTAGGCTAGTCTGATTTGTAATCTTCGTATGGTCGCAACTTCACACATTTTTAAACCAATTTTATAATTCGGTTATCAAAAAGACGGCAATTAAATTTTCTTTACAATCTTGACGTGTATCCAGGCCCTAAGCTTGCATGGACTACTTTTTAAAATGTGGGCTTGGAGAGCAAACGATTTGCTGCCTACTTTCGAAAGAGCGGGAAACTTTTTTGAGAGAGTAGCAAGCGCGGACAGAGCGAAAACGGTCGCTTCGCACGTCACAGAATTGGATCATTGCGCTGTCAAATTACACTAGGCTAATATTCTAACAATCTAACTGTGATATATCCACTTCTACAAATAATTGTTAGCAAGCGCGGATTTATTGGGGGGGCCCAGGGGGCCCGGCCCCCCCGAAATTTTGTGAAAAATTGTATGTTTCCGCATCAAATGGTTTGATATGCTTCTAAACAGCTGATATTAGTCCCTCGGCATCACAATTGATGAAAATGGTTGTTTTAATGTCTATTTTCTAGCATATCGTATATGTCGTAGTATCATTGTTCATATCTGTTTAGCTTTTTTTTTCTTTTTAATTGATTTTCAAATTTTCTGCCCCCCCCCCCCCCCCCCCCGAAAAAAACTCTTAGATTCGTGACTGATTGTTAGTTTTCTCTCTCGTTGCCGACCCCTTTGATTTTTTCTAGTTGCGCCGCTGGTTGCAGCAGCTTCAACAAAAATAAGATAAAAGCTAAAACAAAACCTTGTGACAAAAGCATTGTTGTCTTTGAATAATAAAATTAATTAGAATGAGGCATCGCTTAGAATGTTTGAATCATGGCAGCCTTCAATAATACATCGTCAAAATCAGAATATTAACATGGACTCAGGACATAAATAAAGGAAATGATAAGAGTTGCATCATCATGCAACCAAATTTGGTTTTAGGACATTTATCTCTGTCAGAGAGTTAAAAGAAAACGTAGATGTTTCAAAGTTGAGAAGCATTACACATTTACAAGACGCTTAAACTTTGCTAAGCTTATTTGTCTTCATCCTATAAGATTGGTAATTTTGTGAACTGATCAAATCAAATCCTTAATCTTTTTATTGTGATAGTGATGTTTTGATTGTGTTGTCATAGCAATTTGTTTAAACTTTGACATGGCATCTTTAAATGATTGGGACCCACAAAAAGAAGCATTTGAAAATAAGAACTTTAATCCTGATCTTGGTTGTCGACAAAAGAAAGGCACTTCAGATACAGAGTTTTCTTTGTTTGTGAAAGGTATACCACTTGAATTAACCCAAACTGGTTTCAAAAATCTATTTACTACATATGGAAACGTTTTGAGTGCTAAGATTCTTGTTCAAAAACAAAGTGTGTATGATTCAGCTGCAGGGTTCATAAATTATGGTTCCCTTAGTGAAGCTAAAAATGCAATTCGAAATTTAAATGGCTTTAAAATAGGAAAACATACCTTGAGAGTAAACCATGCTTATGGTAAAAAGAAACCTGAAGATAATTTTTCTGAGCTTTTACAAAAACTGGAGAAGGGCCCCTTGATTGATAGTCATCTGAAAGACTTAATGCACAAGGTTGAAGATGATTTTAGTTCACAAAACGAAAGCACTTATCGTAGCAACGAGCCCGTGGTAGAGTTTCAAAGACAAACTGGAACTTGTTTGAAATCCCCTCCTAAACCTCAGCGCTTAGTGATGGATGAAGCTTCTAAGCATCAACTCTTCGAAAAGAAATACAACCGATCACAAGAAAAATACCATGACAATAAATCGCAGAATCAAACTTTTCATGATGTCAAGCACAGACAATCCAGTGTAGTTGAAAAGCCAGTGAAAAATAGCATGTTGCATACTGGTGAAAAAAAACAAATGGATATTGACAAAGATGTTGATGTAACATCAAAAACAATTAATCCAATTGAAAGGAAAGATAATTCTTGCCAAGTGTGTCACAAGATAACTAAGATGTTGTGTGGTGCATGTTCAGTGACACGATACTGCTCTCAAGCTTGCCAGGCTGCTGATTGGAAAGATCATAAACAAATATGCAAACAATCTAAAGAAGTTTCCAATACTAAATCTGAAAATTATGCAAGTAACAGATCATGCAATAGTGAATTCTTGAACGAAAACGTTGCCCACCGTGAGCAGTCAATGGTGCAAACAGTTGTGGAAAGTGGGAGAAAATGCATCAAAGGTCAGTTGAAGAAAATTAAAAGCTCTATTGAATTGTTTTCTTCAGATATTGCAGCAGGAAATACTATGGATGTTGTTGTATTATCCATTCTTTCTGACTGTGCAATCATTGTTTGTCAAAATCATGACCATGCTTATCAAGTTAAGTTGAATAACCAGCAAATATCTCTAAATAAATATTTTAGATCCCAAACGCCTTCTGGTTTAGAATTTCCAGCTGTGGGAGATGTTTGTGCTACTGTATTTTCTGAAGATAAGCAATGGTATCGAGCTGTTATTAGAAAAATATTGCCCAAAAACTCAATGCTTGTTTACTACATTGATTATGGCAATACAGAAATTGTTAAGGGTGACATGTTAATGCATTTGGATGCATCTTTTTGTCAGCACCCTGCGTTTAGTATAAAGTGTAAGTTGGCTGGAAGCAAGAAAACAACAAGCTGGTCAGATGAACAACTAAAATTTCTTCATTCTGTTTTGCAAAAAAGTAATGCTGTGCTTAAAGCAACATTTGTTGAAATTGTGGAAGATGAAATTTTTGCTGAATTCAGTGTTGGTGATATGTCGATTAATGAAACAATCCATAAAAAAGTGTTTCTTAAGTCAGCTGAAAAAGTATCAAACAGTCAGTCAGATAAACCGAAGTCTCGAGGGCAGTCTGAAGTAGCATCATCAGGTCTATCCAATACAGTTTCTGAGTCTGATCTTTTATCTGGCAAAGCATCAACTTTAAATAAGAGAGAGAATTTGGTGACTTGTGACAGACATCTTGAGTCTGGGGACAGCAAGGCAACGGAGATTAGTAATGAGTCACCTGTTTTTATTCCAACTGTCCCAGAAGGACAATTCCCTGTATTACTTACCTTTGTAGTGGACCCCAGTTGCTTTTATTGTCAAGTTGTGAATGATGACTTGGTTTTGTTACTTCAGTTGCTTGAAAATCTTGCAGACTATGTTTTTTCTGAGAAAACTGATTTCATACCAGAGGTTGGAAAGTGTTGCTCTGCTGTTTATGCTGAAGATGGAAAATGGTGCCGAGGAAAGGTTTTAAAAGTCATAACACCAGAACTTTACTTAGTACAGTATGTTGATTTTGGAAACACAGCTGAGGTTTCTATAAAGAACATTAACCATTTGCCGAATGAGTTCGCTTTACCTGTTTTGACTTTACAAGCAAGCTTATCTGACTGCTTCCCAGCTTCTCATCAAAGTTGGTGCACTGAAGCTGTATCTATGATGAAAAGTCTTGAGAATACCAGTTGCATCGCAGAAGTCACACAAAGAGGAAAAGGAAAGGTTGAAGTTATTCTGTCTATAGGGGATGATGCATCATCAGTAAATGAGCACCTTATTTGCTCTGGTTTTGGCATTACTATACCAAAAAAATGTAGGTCTAGTGCTGATTTGAAGGGTTCTGAAAACAATTTGCTTGATGTAGATATGGTGAAAGAGTGCGAAAAACAATACCCTGTCATGGAACCAGCCATGCATGAGATTGTACCGGTACATGTAACTTCTGTTGGTCAGCAAGGACTGTTTAACTGTCAGCTTATTCACGAAGGGCTTCTCGACTTGGAAAATTTAAATGAAAAACTGGCTGTACATTGTAAAGCTCATCAATCAAAATCTTTGAAAAAACCTTTACCAGGTTTGTGCTGTGCTGCTTACTATACAAAAGCTGAAACTTGGAACCGTGCAGTTGTACTGCCTACAGATGACTGCAAAGAGATTGAACGTGGCAGTGTTTTGGTTAGGTTTGTGGACTTCGGTAATTCTGAAGTTGTAGGTATTGATCATATTAAACTATTGCCCGATGAATACATTGAATTTCCTGCACAAGCTCTATTGTGTTCATTAGGAGATGTAAAGCCCTTTCCTGGACCTGAATGGTCTGAAGCAATGGTAACAGAAATGAATCATTACGTGGAACTTTCCAACCCCATTATTGAAGCACAGTTTATTTCCAAAAATGAGCGCCAGTATGTCATCAAAGTCCCAACTATTGTCAACAATTTGATCAAAAAAGAAATGGCAGAATATACTTTTTGAATTATTCTTTTCTGTGAAGGTAGCAAACTCTAATATTTTGACAATGTTTATTGTCTAATTTCAATCACCCACAAAAGACAGCTATGTCATTGCCGTATTGCGGTTTTTGTTTGTCCTCGCAGCGTATGCTATATAAGCACCAGACTGTATGCAGTTGTCCAGTCAAACAAGGCATGATTTTTCATAAAATATAATTTATGTATATACTGCATGGCAGTTATTGCTCCTTTTTTGTTAATGTTGAAAATATCATCCTAAAATTTTATGATTTATTGCAATGATGTCAGCTATTGCAAAGTGTTAGTTGTTTAATTACAATTTTCAATTCAAAGACATTTGTATGTTTTTTGTTTTTATTTGAATGTTAATCTACTTTGTAATTAGCCTGTATTCCAATGTTTCGGTTAAAATTGCCAATTTGGGTGTTCTCTTGGCATTATATAGTCTTAATGTTACAAGACTTGTGAGGTGCCGGTACTTGTTTATCGCAAGTCAACCTTATAGGTGTTGAATCCAGAATCTTTGCATGTTTCAGTATATTTTCAAAACTGTGATACCTTAAGCCAGGCATTTGCAACCTTTTTCACTGGAGGGCCAAATACAAAATTTTGAATGATAACGCGGGCCACATCATTTTTCAGCATAAATTAGTATCATGTAGTTACGAAATAGATTTAATGCAGTCCACGACACACTTATGCGAAGTTTATTGAAAAACTGAATAATAATTGTCCATGGTAAATTCAGTCAAGCGTATTTAATCACAGATTAATGTGATTTTTGCTGTTGCAGATCTTTGCAAACTTTTGGAATATTTGCTTTCACAGAACTACAAGCAACTCGAAGTTGACTTTTCAAATGTTGGTCCGATAGTTGGCCTCTTTGCTTTGCAATATTTCATCTTAGAGAAAATTGGTCGCAGCAATATGTGCTTCCAAAAAGCGAAATATTTATTAAGACATGGTCGACAAGATTCTGGTGCTTCCCCCTAACATAGTTTTTATAAAAGTCCACCAAATTGTTTTCAACAGTATACTATCTATGTAGCACCATCAAGGATCAACTACTGTAATGTACAATGCCACACAGCTTTTTCTAAGAGGTAATCTCGCATTGCGAACTTATGCAACACAGCATTCTTGCATCACAAAGCGCAATATTTCTGTGCACAGCGTGTGAAAATTTCCATTGCTTTGATGTATTCTGCATCAAATAGTGATGGCTAGCATGAACTTTTAACATTTTGCTGAACACCGCGTGGGCCGCAGTGCGGCCCGCAGGCCACTTGCACATGCCTGCCTTTAGCCGTAAGGTATTATTCATCACCATACACCAATTATTAAAGTCTCTACTGGAGGCTGTTAAAATATACATGTGCTCAAAATCCAGTGTTTGAAATACATGTTTAGCAGGGTTGACAAAACCGTCATAACAAGCATACTAAGCCAAGCAACACAGCCGGATTCAGAATAAATTGAGAATTAAATCGAATGTTTTCCTTGCACCATTAACCCCATTATGTTCTTCTTCTTCGTTTGAACCTTCTTTGCCACTCCAGGGGTCTAGGGGTTCTACCTTTTACCACCCGTGGGCAGCGGTGGCGACTGAATCATTATGTTCTTATCAGGAATGCCAGATAATAATTTAGCTGCATCAACAGGATATCCTACATCATTAACTTTAAGAACACATTTGCAGGCGTTAAATGTTTATGATTAGTAAATAAAAAAGGCAGTTTAACTTCTAAAACATGTTGTAGAAAGAATAAGATAAAATATAAGTTACAATTTGTGTCATGTTTATTTGCACAAACACGATATAGATATCGAAATGACCACGGCGTTATCTGAGTAGATGTTTGTGCTTTCTCACATGCACTATTTAAAATCTCTTTACTTCCGAAGAACCTGTCCTGTACTGGATATGATAATTCAATTATATTATTTCCAATGATTACTCTGTAGAAGGATATGCTGTTTGTCGATTATCTGACTCAAACCAGAAAGTAGTGCAATATCTGTGACAGTTGGATGCTCTTCAATTCATTCCCTCTTACGTTTTCGTCGAAAAGTCTTGCGTAGATGCCAGGTTACGCTTGTTGCCAGGTCTTAAGATAGGCCTATCTTCTAAAGTAAAATCTCTACTGTTTTCAGTTTCAGTAAGATTGGGAAGTGTGGATGCAATACCCGGTGATCTTAGTGACTCTTCTTGCTTATTTTTGATACATGCCATTTCTGTTTTAACCGACGATTTTTTAACAAAGTATCTTCATCTTGTTTATGAAATATTAAACTACAAGAAGTAGTGCATTTGCTGCAATCACACTTTGCTTGTATCACTCTGAAAGTCCAGCTTGCTTAAGCTCAGTGCACGGTGTTTGTTATGACTTTTCTAATGTCAGAAACCTGTATTGGTAACATTTGCCACCCTTTTAGGAATCATGAAACTTCATCAATTAAAAGATAAACTTCTTAAAGACTTTGCTTCTTGAAGCAATTTTTAAAGAACAAGGCTATGAAGAGAACCTTGCTTTCCGCTCTAAAATAGCAATGATAAAAATTTACACTACAGAACGTAGATTGGTGATAACGAAGAAACTGCCTCTACTAGTTGTGTTTAGTTTCATTGACACATTTGTAGTTTTCACCTTTTTATAATTTTGATCTATTTGCGGTTTTGACTGTTGAGGTTTAGTCCTCATTTTAGGAAAAATCGTAGCATTGGTGACCGCTCGATAGCTTCTTTTAATGTGTTGCAAACAGCAGCGATGAAGCTTTAAAATGACACAATAAAGATATCACTTTACAAGAAATATCCGTCAAATGAAGGGCATTGCTTCATACAAGTAAATAACGGAAAGCTGCCAAGCTCCCATAACCATCTTGGAGGCTGGAGCCAAGCACAGTCATCACTAGGTTTAATAAAGATGAATTGAAAAGATGTTCATCAATTTTGCTTTTATTAAATGAAGCAGCTCAATGTCTTCCACTCCAGTTTGGACAAGTCCAAACATGGTGAAGCATGCATTTCTTTGTTACTGATATCAATCTTATATTTGAGAAAATGGAATGGATAGTGTGACTAAACGCGAATTCTTATGTGCTTAGGACTAAGGTACCCTTCCCTAATAAGGCCCGCCTTTTTGATTTTGTCGCAAATTGATCATAAAATGAAAAAGCGGGTACCAATGTGTGTTGTGTTTTAGCATCTTTAAAGCACATCTTTAGAATGATTTTAATAACATATTGACCACAGTTTTAAAATTATAGTTGATTTGCTAATTGCTTCTGAGTGGGCTTTAAAAGGGCACCATTGCCTTAATAAGGCCAGCCTGCTAAACTCAATTTTTTGAACCATAAATTACCAGAATTTACACAATATCAAAACTGTGAAAAATCCTAAAAACAATTTAGTTACCATAGTTTATTACAAAAAGAAATGTTAGACTTCACGTAGTGAGTTCAAGTAAGTTCTTTTCCAATCAATCGTAAGTTCGTGCAAACAAGGTTTTTTTCAATCACAAGTTCAAATAAACTTCTTCAAAGGAATTCTTTTTCAACAATAAAACATTTACATATCACAATCAGGGCATATATTGCAACCATATTTTGCAACTTTCACGTTGCTTCATGTCGGAGACTGAATTTTCGAAATAAACTGGGCAACACCAATCTCCTACACTTGGACGTCTTTGCATATTTACTGTTTTCCCCTTTCGTTTTGCCTTTTCTCTCCCTTTCTCATACGTGTCAAACAGAAACTTCGATACAGTTGTTGCTCGATAATTAATGCTCCTTTTTCTTTGTCCCCGCTTCATGCTTAGGGTATTTGCTGACGGTGTAGCCATAATGCTATGACATGGTGTTGATATGGGGGGCTGTGTTGAGATCCCATGACTCGTTGATGGTTGAGGAGAGATCCCATGGTTTGTTTATATTTGTGGAGACATCTCATGACTTGTTAACGATTGTTGAGACATCTTATAACTTGTTGATATTTGTGGAGACACCTCATGACTTGTTGACGGTTGTGGAGACATCCTACAACATGTTGGTGGCTGTGAAAACATGTCATGACTCGGTGATGGCATCTGAGATTGGTCACCGACTGTATGGTCAATGTTGGTGACATCACTTGCAGCAAAGACTTGGTCAGCAGTAGCCTTGTTATCAAATAAAAAAATTCCAAATCCTAATAAAAGCGAAACCCAATTTCCGCAAAACTGGAAGCAGGAAAGTTATTTTGTGCCCTAACCACATGGTGGTGGTGTTTTGATCTGAGGTTGTGCTTGTTAGCTGCCAGTAAGGGAGTATACCAACTGCACTGTCTTTCTCATAACAGCCCTTACAAGCCCACAATTGAATGCCAAGAGTACCTGCCCTATAATAAGGCCCATGGCTGATTTTGATGGGCCTTGTTAGGGCAACTCTTTACAATCAGTTTAATGTAAACTACCTAAATACACTATCCAAGAAAGGTCAATATGTCAATACATGTTGAAACTTTAGACCCTTTAGCATCTCCTGAAACTCTAACAAAGGTAGAAAACAAACACCACTTACGAAAACACGCCGATAGATTAAGTACTGAACAAAATTTTACTCCTGCAAGATAGCTTTCAGAAATTTACAACTAACTCTGCTGGAATGTGGTTTCTTCTAGGAAACCAAATTACTTTTCTGTTCATTCACATGATTATCGCAGCCAATTAGATTACAGCAGCTTTTCCTTGCTTGCTTTGGTTTTCCAGATATGAAAGGGTGGGGTCTGCTACTATTCGGTGAGTCCGATTCGGTGAGTCTGATTCGGTGAGTTCCTAACTTCTAACCCCTAACCTTAACTCCTAACCCCTAACCCTAAAACGGCAATGATAATTAGGCTACGGTACCCGATAATTTAAAAAAGAAATTGAAAAAATCCCCCGTTAAGGGATCGGACTCACCGAATCGGACTAACCGAATCGGACTCACCGAATCGGACTCACCGAAACGGGCCATTCCGGAAAGGGTGGGCCTTATTTAGGCACGGGCCTTATTTGGGCAGAGTACCTTAGTTTGATACATTAAATAAGTAAATGATGTGTCATTAGTTATTCTTAAATATATTTCATAAAGAGGTCGACGAAGTTCACTGACAGTGTTAACTATAAATACTATCTTGCGTTATTCTGGTGACCGTAAACTAAACTGCCACAAAATGTTGAGAATGGTTCCTGCTATACAGTATTTTCAACGTTTCCTCAGTTATCACTTTATCAAAGGCGCTGAAACAGGTACAAAACTACCCATTTAGCAGCAAAATGACACAGCACAGAAACACATTGACGAAATGAAGAAATTTGTAGCATGCAAAGTTTAAAAACGCACCAAATCGCCGCTCAATTTGATTGACAACGCACATAATGTATGTGAGTGTTTACTGTTATAGAATTCATTCTCTGTAAAAACTTTCTACTAACGTAGTTCCTTTTACTATAGTTTCAGTTCTTTAGCATTGCTTTCCATGAGAGATTGAATTCTTCATATAAAGGTTTAAGCAAGTTTTGTTGGATTTGTTATCTTTCGGTGCAGTAAAAAATCTAATAAATTATCAAGTTGAAGATGACAAAAACGAGGAAATATTATATTTAAACAGCACTCTAGCTAAGAGCTGTGCTTTTCACATCCTCAAATTGCAGCGTATTTTTAAATCTTTTCTAAAGCATCTCTTGCATGCTTTTTTAACTTTCAGAGTAAGATCTGATTTGACAATTGTAACGACTTACATAATGACGTGATTATAACCACCAGAAGGTATTAAGGTTAAACTGCTATCGTAAATTTATGATGAGTTTCGTATTTCAACTTCAGTACCAATTTAAGTTTATTTTTTCGCCATTAAATAATTCCTAAAACTAGCAGGTAGATACGTAATTACGTCCATGCGCATGTTAAGTTTATAACAGGATGTTAATGCCACATCGTGAAGGCAGGCTTGAGAATTTTGTCAAAGTAATTCTTAAGTGTTTTTCAAATTTTTTAATGCTTCAGCCATGTTGGATCTATTTGGTGCTTAGGTCATAATAATAATGGTCATGCTTATATTTAACATTACTTGATGCGCACCCGTATCTTGCCAATATTTCCAAATCAAACCTTGATGCTGAAGCTGTGCTATTACTGTATTAGTTTTATAGCCACAAAGATTCGTAATGTATGCTTGCGTCACTGCCATATTGCTCAGTGCTTTCTGAGGTCTACTGTGTTTTATGTATCGGGCTGTTGAATTTATAACATCTGCAGGCGTTTTTTGACTGGTTGCTTTGAAAACGTACATTGAGCTTACCTATTCATTTCATCATTTTACTATGTTGCATGCTTTTGAAAATGATAAAGCTTTGGTGGAGAGTTTGCTAACTTTTAGCTGAGATAAAAAAAAATTAGGAACTGTGTACTGTAAGTCATTTGCTTTCATGTACTAACGCTTGAAAATCGTTGGCAGTTTTCGTTGCAGATGAATGCAAGAAACGATAGCCTACATTTGTATTGTCACCGCAATCTTTCATAAAACGAACGATTTTGTATTGTTCCAAGCAACGTTTTTCATTTTGCTTTTCCGCTAATATGTTCTGCTGATGCATTGACTGTGCATAACCTCTCTTGCCGTTCCTAACATCTGTTGTTAAAAGAGAGGCCAAGAAAGTGCAAAATACAAAAAGTCTTCCATCTCCGACATGCTATATTTGCAAAGATAAAACTTGGGCTAATTTTTTCATGCAAAGCCAATGAACAGGAAAGATGGCAATACCTTCTGAGGCCATGAAACGCGCAGAAACTATGTTTGAGTGTGAGGGGCATGTTTGTACAATAACACTGAATTGTGAATAACGTTGTATTTTGTTATTTAGCTTAAAAAATCTTGCCTTTCGTGCTATTTTTAAGCCGCTTTTTTATTTTTTGACGCTTTGTTTTGATGTATTTTTTTTTCTTTGATTAGCATGCCTAATCACGAGACGTCTTTCTCGAACTCAGTTACTTCAGCTTCAAGTTTTGTTTGTGTAAATTTCCGTTGTGTTTTCGAAACCTATGGTTTAAGTATGTTTGTGCTATTTTCAAGGCGATGGCTTTTTTAAAGTTCATCGTTTGCGTGTGACGAAGGCGTCATACTTCCGTGTGTATCCAAGACAAAAGGACCCTGATCCCAAGTCATAATGTTGTTGTATTGTGTTTTTTCAACAAAATGTTTGTCGTAGCGCCAATTGCCTCAGGAAACAGCACACACCTGTACAGAAACAAGGTAAACGTGATAATACAATCACGTGACTTGTATAATGACAATGGAAGAAGAAAAATTGAGTGTTACTTTTATACCCGGTCTCCCTTACATCTCTTATGTTAAGTACATTTTGTCTGTACCAGTTGCTACTAAAGGTGAAATATCTCTTTTCTGTATAAATATGCTCTTCGGCACAAAATCCACTGTCCGAAATGTAAACTGCCAATTTGCTTTTGTAGTAGCAGAACATAGCTCCCTATTCCTGCCGAATTACAGTTTTGATCGTCTACGCTTTTTTATTTTTGTAATTTTTTGTTTTTCAAGCTGTGTATTTCTAGTTCTTTGTAGCAAGCTTTTTTCACATTTCTGCAATTACACCATTCTTCTCGAACTACAATGTGGCCTACTTGCTACGAGCCCTAGATTTTATTTTGAGTCATGCTGGTTTGGTTTTGAATCTTTATCCTCGGACTGACAAAGCCTTGATAGGTTATTCCTGGTAGTTTCGCATAGGCTACTTGTAGAGGCTCTTGACGCAGGGCCGGTTACAGAGATTGGCAGTGAAGTTTTCCGATTGTTGAAGTGTTGTTGCTGGGGAATTATTCCATTCACTAATAGCCGCTGAATGGAGAGCATTCCTGAAATGCGTTGCTCAAGCGCACACCCCGGTAGTCGAACCAGCGCCGCGTGATTTTGAGCCGGGAGCGTAACCACTGAGCTAATGGGGCGGGATGTGCATTGGTTTAACAGTTAACGCATGCAGCAACACTTCTTAACAATTAGTATAGTCCTGTAGAATTTCGTCTAAAAATGGGTCAACCTAGAAAAAATTCTTATAAAGACGAAT
Organism: Aplidium turbinatum; assembly: GCF_918807975.1. Lineage (NCBI taxonomy): Eukaryota > Metazoa > Chordata > Ascidiacea > Aplousobranchia > Polyclinidae > Aplidium > Aplidium turbinatum. The sequence goes on from NC_137474.1 coordinate 3,345,119, forward strand.
TATATATCGTTGGAAAGATAATTTTATCAGCTTTTCAATGATGGGTTTTGTCATTTTTTTTACTTTGGGGAAAAAAAGTTACGACCAAAAACGTGCCGGAGGGGTAAAAATTGAAATTAGGAAAAAAATTAACATAAGAATATTTATTTTCTTATTCCTGTAATGGGTGAACAAAAGGTTAGAAACTTATGAATTATCAACAGTAAAGCAGAATATAGATGCAAAAGGTATAAATGAAAATAGAAATATATATCTGTTTCAGGGGGTAAGAGTGAGCAAGACGGGGGAGGGGGCACCAGTAAAGCTGTCGTTGTTTATTATAACTTTATTATGTTATAGTTTACTTACTACGGTTAGTGTGACACATTGCAGATGGATTCAAGTCAAGAAGAAACAGCAATTTGTGTTAAGTGTCTATCGGACTGGTGATTCACTGTGTCATGCTGGAGCTTATTTCTGCGAGAGTGATAGTAGCCTACCACACACCCTTTGGACACGATATTTGGTCATGCTTTGAAAATGGATTGTGAAACGTTGGTTGCAATAGAGAAAAATAGAGAAAATGACCATATTACATACATCTATACATCATGCCGTAATTTCTTGAGAAACCATGCGAGATCCAAGAAACGTCCAGCCTCAAGCAATGAACAATCCAGTAGCAAGACAGTATCGACCAGGTCAGATCAACAGTCGTTCGACTTTAAAAAGCAGTGTTTTTACTGTGGATATACAGGAGTTGTATGTTTGATGAACGGCACCCTGATCGAAATAAATTTGAAGAGGTGCAGACAAAATCGTCAGGAATATATTACGTAACACTTGCTTTATGCCAAAGTAGAGACGATGAACTTGCTAAAACTGTTCAGAAACGACTGCTTAGTGCACACGACCTGGTGTTTGCTGAAGCCAGATACCATGTACCATGCAGAACAAGGTTTGAAAATGCTGCTCAGTATTCAACACCTGGTCGTCCAACATCCACTGAAAAAATGACATTGTTTAATACTGTATGTAAAAAAAAGGAACATGATAGGCTATGGACTTGTAGGCTACACCGTTGTCAGTATAGGATTGGAATCATGATATGATTACAGAATGCCACCCAAACCGTATTGTTTTTCATATTTACTTTCAGGAAGACCTTCACAATCGCTTTATTGATCTTCTCTGGAGCGCATCTTACATCTTCAAGAAGTCACCCCCCAGTTGGTCTGGATACATGAGTGCGAAAACAACATCGCAATCTAAGCCAAAGTCTGTTGTAACCATGTTACTGGTGATCGACTTACATGCCACAGATTTAACAACTTAACACTCGTTTCTATCGTTTGTGGTTGAACAGTGCCAAAAACTGAATGTCCGAATGGCATGTGTAACCTTCAACCAACAGCTTCATATAAATGCATACGACATAAAATCATCAAATAACATGAGCGTATTTGTTCGATTGGGCGGCTTTCACCAGCTTATGAGTTTTCTGGGATCAATTGGTTCTTTTATGGAAGGAAGTGGCTTGAGAAGAGCTCTTGAGACAGCATACGCTCCTGTAACTGTAGGTAGGGCACATGTTTAGTGGGCAGTTACCCGCGCTGTTCGAGGTCATCTGTTATGCGCAACAGCTATTCTGTCGCTTATGTTGGAAGAATTTTGGAGTGAGTTGACGCCGGAGAGCAGAGTGCTTTGGAGAAATTTTGTGACTCAGACAGTCCTTCTGATCATAATAATGATAACATTGGGCATAAGATGATGGCATTTTTCACCGATAACAAGGAGCAGTTCACACGAGAATCACGTACATCAGCTCTGTGTTTGATCTATGTTAATTACGTTTCAGTTGTGCTGGAGTTTATTCAAGCAGAGAGAACAAGCAACTGGTTACTACACATTTCTGCGTCAAAAAGCATGCTGAAGCTATTTGCTGCCACAGGTCACAACAATTGTGCAAAAACATGTCGCCTATATCTTTAAACAATTGGAAACAAGTCCCCCCAGATGCCTACCAGCAATTTATGTACGGAAATCACATCGTCAGGCGTTCTAACAAACAATTGTATGGGCAGAATTCTGAACTGATTCTCATGAACTCTTTAAAAGGAAAAGGCGGAGTCATTGACAAGGGCACCACCGATAATGTATTAAGGGTGTGGAATAAAAAACCATGCATAATGTATTAAGGGTGTGGAATAAAACGATGCACAGGTATGCAGAAGTGACAGATGCACTCAATACAGTCTCATCATTGTCAAATTCTGATGATAAACACAAAGAGGCATTTGCTGGAAGAATCAAACGTGATAATGATGATTTAAAAAAAGTACAAACCTGGTTTTGTTCACATAATCCGTTGGAGTTCAGCTTATGGCTCTAGACTCAGGGTTGATTGATAACAACAACAGTGTGACCTGTGACCGATCTGAGGAGATAGGGGCGTTTATCCAAATTGAACTTGATGATAAAACCTTTACTAATTGTTCCTTCAAGAGGAAGAAGCAAATAAATGCTATACAGACAGAGCCTTTATGCCAGTCTAAAAATTGGTCATGATACTATCGCCATTGATCCATTAACACACTTTTTGAGATTGGTTGTTGTCATAGTAGAGAGAAAGCCAGAAAACGAAACTGCAGACTACCGGTACTTCTTCTACTACTAAGTCATACATCTTGCACAAAGTTGAAATGACAAAAGAACCTGACTCCATTAAAATTATTGATGGCGGTGCCTTGTTGTGGTGTTGTGACAAAGAAGAATGAGAAGTTCCATGAGTTCTTCAAAGAGTACATCAGTTTTCTTCAGCACTTGCACGCCAACGTTATTGTTTTTGATGGCTACAGGGTTGGTTTTGAATCTTTATCCTCGGACTGACAAAACCTTGACAGGTTATTCCTGATAGTTTCGCATACTTGTAGAGGCTTTTGACGCAGGGCCGGTTACCGAGATTGACAGAGTGAAGTTTCCGATTGTTGAAGTGTTATTGCCGCGAAATTATTCCATCCATTAGGTCCCGCTGAATGGAAAGCAGTCCTTAGAATGCGTTGCCCAAGCGCACACACCGAGCTTCGAACCAGCGCAGCTTGAAGCTTCTTCGTTCACGAAGTCACGGGCTAACCAATTAAGCTATCGGGGTAGACTCACATGGGAAACGACCACAGAAGTACAAGGAAATGGTCATGTCTAATCGTTCACCTGTTGATCCGGCTCTTCTTCCACCATCACCACGAGCTGCATACTATCACGGCCTCAGAGTATATCACCAGCTGAAAGTTTGGAGAACTTTAAGCAACTCAGATTTGAAACCATTGTCATTGGGTTGGCAGAAGAAAGATACATGTTTTCTCCAGTCATGACGGATGTAGCTGCTGCACCAAAAAATGTCTTGAAAATCTTTCGATGTAGCTGCAAGGGATCATGTGACAGACGCTGCTCTTGTCGGAAAGCGGCTTAACAGGCACATCATCAAGCAAAGAATGACACGGTGTCAACCAAAGATTCCACCCATCAAAAACGCTCTGGTACGACGTCTCAAACTGTTGAATTGAATGATCAAAATTCTTGCCAAACTGAAAGGAACATCTTTTTCTCAAACTATACAAACAAAGATTTGTGGTGGCTTTAACGAAACAACTGGAGTTGAATGGTTTTAAAGTTCATTTGTGCCCTAGTGTTGCAGATACAACAATCGTTCAAGTTGCTTTGATTCGGTAGGTAGGACACCTGTAACTGTGTACTCTGACGATACTGAAGTCCTTTTCTTACTAGTGCATCCGTGACTATTCTAATATCTTCTTGCCAAACATTACAAGAGGGAAAAACTACCAGTAAAGACAGTGCTACAGAGTTAGAGATGTTATTGCGAAGGTAGATGTTCTTGTTTTGGAGTGGCTGTGATACAACTTCAGCAGTTCATAAATTCGGCAAGATGTCTATTTGAGAAGTTGTAATCAAGCAAGTTTGCGAAATGTTGCTGATGTTTTCTACGAAGACGACATGTCTCCACACCAAGTTGGCAGGGCTTGGATACGGTTCTTCGAACTTTTAAACTTGTCTACATATAGGCCTACTTTACCACAAATCACTAAACAGAAGTACGAGGAAATGGTCATGTCTAATCGTTCTCACATTGATCCGGCTCTCCTTCCACAATCACCACGAGCTGCATACCATCACGGTCTCAGAGTATAGCCTATCATCAGACATGCACAAATATTACAGTCGTGTTTGATGACGAATTGGGAGAAGAGAGAAATTTTATGGATGCGTTTGCATCACTTTGAGTGAAATGCGTTTACATTTTATTAGAACTTAAAACTGTAAATGTCGTTTTTACATATTCACAGCTGGTTTAACCCTAGCAAGACCGGGCTTTTTTGGCACTCCAGGACTTGGGGGACACAGTGTTTTTGTAACAAAACACCCTATGAAATAGCATTTTAACTTAAACCTTCTTCACTACGTCCTAGATAGCTTTTATGTGTTGCTTACAGTTACATACCCTTGCTTATAAAAGAAAAACCTTTTATTTCGGTGAAATCTATCCTGTTATCTCCGTCTCGGTCAACTTTTACTCCCTTACACGTGTGATATATACCTCCTAATTAGGTTATGTTTTATATTTTTGCTTTCCGATTGTTAGTTTGCTTTGTTGATAGTAATATTCCAATTTATGGTGTTGTATTCTGTTACAAAGGTAACGTATTTTAGCTTATAATTGTAATATAATATTGAGCAAATTAGTGTTTTACCCCCCCGGCACGTTTTTGACCGCAACTTTTTTTCCCCAAAGTAAAAAAAATGACAAAACCCATCATTGAAAAGCTGATAAAATTATCTTTCCAACGATATATAATTCGTCTTTATAAGAATTTTTTCTAGGTTAACCGAAAATTCTACAGGACTAGTAGGGGAAGGCGGAACAAAGTGGACTCCCATTTTTCTCAGAAACAAAAAATACTAGCACCACTATTCCTTACTAAATAGCGAGGAACGTTAAGAAAAATGTTTCTATGAAAACACGAGGCGGATTCCATTCTAAATAAAGGAAAGAGAATGTGTTTTAGAAGATGTTGACGTAAGAAAAGGCTAGTGAAAGTTGAAGATGAAGTTGCTTGTTTGAATAATAATAATCGTGCTTTAATTTGCGTCCATTGCGATAACACAGTGTTATCACAAATTAAAGCACGATCACAGATGCGATAGAACAGGAAGCAGCGAAGTGACATATGAGTCAGCAGCTCCCCTTAGTTTGGCTTGCCATCAAGATCTACGAGAGTGAGGGTACGGCGTACCCTTGAGGGCCCAGGACTATGATTGTTTGGGGCCCGAAATTTTAAAGTCTACGCGCAAAAACGTTTGGTTAAACCATCCTTAACGACTAAGTTCAAGCATAAAAGTTGTTATTTAGTCCCGGAGGGCCCGTAATGTAGAAAATGGGCCCGGAAAGGTAATTGAATACATTGCCGTGCCCAAAGTGGTAATTTAATGCTTTACGTGCAAAATTTTTTTGTTAAAAACACCCTAAATTTAATCATCAAAGTTAGTTATTCTCCTGTCCGGGGGGCAGGGGCGCCGGAACGATTTTTGACTGGGGGGGCAAGATTACGAAAACAGGGCACTTTTGTTTACTAAAAGGCCAATTTTTTTTCAAGTTTTAAGATAAGATATAGCGATAATGCTAATCTATCAGCTCACTATGTATTGAGTAATGATGGCCTACAAGTGTCCGGGATACAAAGAATAAAGGGCATCATGCCATGTTATAATGATGTAACCTACTGTCAAGCCTTAAAGCAGCCTGCGGCCATGGCCGCTAAGTAGTGCTTGAATGACCGCCGGTGCTACCTCTTCAATCGGCCAAGTTTGGCCGCCGGTCTCTTCCAGCCAAATATTTAATTTCGCAATAGAATGATCGTGGATTAACTGTCGAAAATATGTAGTATCAAAGAGTGACGCAAAATTGGTCAGCGCGTCATAATCGCCACTGTTGCATTGTGCGGAATATATGTTATTGATGGAATATATTCATCTGCGATCACCAGCGCTGTAAGTCTTGTTTCTAATTCCCGACGTTTAATTTAACAAAGTCTTAATCCAAAGTGCTAATTTACATCGGCTGGCAATATTGTCGTTTTTATATCGATTCGATGTTGTCGGACATTGAATCGTTGTTAAAAAGGAAAACTAGGTTAGTTGACATCCGAGGGGAAAACATTTTTTGATCATATTTTGCAAAAATTATGCTTCTTTTAGTAATGTCCTTCACATCATTGAAATACTTATTTTATTACCTTGCCGTCATCGTCAACACATGTCGAACGTTGTTTTTCGTTGCTAAAAAGAATTCTAGGGGAGTGGCGAACTTCTTTAAAATCAGCCACATTGGAGACACTCGTGCGAGTGTCGTTAGATGGTCCCGCAGTACTGGATTACAATCCCGATAAAGCAGTTATTGCGTGGTGCAACGATTCTATTGTAGGACGTCGCCCAGGCCCAGACTTCAACAACGCTAAGTGATCATTTTAGCATTGTTGCAAGTTTAATTTTATTTACTTGTGCTAGCATTATTTTTATTTTGTATTTTGGCCTCCAAGCACGCAAATTTGGCCGCCGAGAAGGAGCTCCCGGTAGGCCACGATGGCTGCCGAAACAAACGAGTTCTAAGGTCTGTACTGTGTTGCAAAATTTTGTGCCGTAAATATTATTTTGAGGCAAAAATGAAAGATTATAATTAGGCTAAAAGCGAATAGCTAAAAGCGAATAGCAGAAATTGTTATATTGCAAAATGTGCAGTCGCTTGCATGACTTTAAAAGGGCACCATTGCCCCCCTGCCTTTTCGAAAAATGTGGTTTCACGCTTTATTTCACTTCAAAATGAATTTCGGAGCAGGAGCGCAGCCGGAGTGAAAAAAAGTGACGTCGTTCACTTCTGCTAGGCATGTGGTGAATGCAAAAGTTAATGAAGAAAGGTTATATTGATCAGATGATTAATTTGATTATATTTTAACAAGATGTTTTGTTTGAGCCTTGGTAGAGAACTTGACTTGTACCACATACATAACACTCAGTAACGTTAACGGATTTAACATTTTTGTGAGACGATGTTTGTGGATCTGTAGAGACGACGCAGCATCACATCTGCAATCGTTGATAACAATACCACAACTTTTCAAGCTCTCATTCGTAAAAAATTATATCAGCTTGTAATCCGATGTAACTTGTCTTCCAATCAATGGATTTATGAACTAATGTGAACCGACTGTTACTATCAATCTTTGTATTTGGTACATTACGAGTTACGACTCAGCTCTTCGGAGTTGAGCATCCGCTTTGTTTCTACTTTTTATGTGTGATTGTGTAATATGGACCATTTTGAGTCTGATGCAAATAAATAAATAAAAAATTAAACACACAAAAAAGCAACAAAAAACTAATAAATCCAATGTTTACAACACCACATAGTGTCCTCATCAGGATATTATAGGCTACATCTAAGAGAGATAAATAAATGAACTTGAAAACTTTACATCATCTCTGTACAAGCGACACCTCTCAACAGCACCATGAACAACTGACACACGAATTCAATGCAGGATGCACAAATTGGCGAGGGACAAATCACAAGATATGCACAACACAAAACACTAAATGATAGTTTTTATTGCAGTCTGATACTATTATTGCGCACAGTTGTCCAATTCTGCAGTAAAATGTTGTATGGTGTGCAATATGTCTAAGCAAACATCATACGTTTTGCTGAAGATAAAGGGGTCCGAAGTGAGAGGGGGGCCCGCAATGACTCTTCGTACCCCTAGTGAAAATTTCTCTCAGAGGCCCTGCTTGCCATTAAGTGTCTTTGCAGAGACACAACCGCGTGCTCTGGAGTGGTGTTGAACCCACGTCCTTTCGAACGTCGCAAAGCTCCAGAAATTTCGGAGAAAGTGGAAATCTTCCAACCAGTTGTTGTAGGTTTCCTACAAAGGAGGATTGCTTGCTTGATGGAGATCTCTATGAAGATTAGACAAGATGATTGGATTCGGTAATACAGCCGCCCCGGTAGCTCAGTTAGTTAGCGCGTGACTTCGTAAACAAAAAAGTTTTAAAATCAAGCGGCGTAGTTCGACTCTCGGGGTGTGCGCTTGCGCAACGCGCATTCTAACGACTGCTCTCCATTCAGCAGCACTTCATGGATGGAATAATTTCCCAGCAACAACACTTAGCAATCGAAAACTTCACTCTCTCAATCTTGGTAACCGGCCCTGCGTCAAAAGTCTCTCCAAGTATGCGAAACTACCAAGAATAACTTATCAAGGCTTTGTCAGTCCGAGGATAAAGATTTAAAACCAACCAAACCAGCGCAGCAAACGAAAATAGGCTACTGGTTTCACTGGGAAAATGTTCGGACTGCGCTGGGCTTGGGAACTTTGCAAGCGACTTGTGTGTGGAAAACAAGTTTGAAAGATAGGCTACTCTGTAGTAATTAGCCTATTTATGATTTATTTTCGTAAGTGTTAGCCTTTAGAGAAAAGCAGGGCAAAAATCGGTAAACAATTAGCCTATCGTTTTTTCGGAAAAGGTGATACTTTCAACTGTAGACTACTTTTTAACACAATTACACAAGCATAACCTACCAGCAGGGTTAGAAGTCGTAGTCAAAAAGTAATGACTATTTCTCTATTCGATAGTGCCCAAAAAAGCAATGACTTTCCGCTATCGATACTTTAAAAAAGCAATGAATAGCAATTACTAAAAATTGACAGGCCAAAAAACAAGCAACCTCAAACTGAAAAAAAATAATATGAAAACTAGAAAAAAAACAAGCTCAAACTTGCAGGAAAACCGCAAGGTTGGCAACACTGTTAACGACTCTCACTGGCATGGTTTTTCTGCACTGTGTTGCGCAAAATTTTCCTTAACCCTTTGAAGTTCGAAAACCGGAAGAGAACTAGGTCGGATACTTATCCGAAAACTAAATCTCGTAAATTCGTTTTGACGACGAAGTAAGTAAACAACAAAAAATGATTCAGCAGTTCTCCTAAATATCGATTAGTGAAAAACGAATAGGCCTAATGATTTCGTTGCTTGCATAAAAAAGCAGTGAATAATGCGCATTCGATATTACTTTTAAAAGGAATGGGTATAAGCATTCGATATTCAGAAAGCAACGAATAACGCTATCGAATAGTGACAACTAGTCGTTACTTCCAACCCCGCCTATCAGCAGGCCTTTTAATTGCGAACTAGTCCGTTAAAAAATGTTTTGCAACAGTCAAGAAAAACGATTTCTGATCCCTTAGAGCAGGGACGGGCAACTTCTCCAGTAGGCGGGCCTGATATGGGAAAATGAAGTACTTGACGGACCGCATTCATGAATCTCTACATTAATCACGTAGCCTATTTATCTACCTATGAGTCCTAGACCAGGGGTTTCCAACCTTTTTACGATCTCTTACCACTTGGACGCTCTGTACTGCCAAGCGTACCATTTCTTGCAAAACAACTAATTTGATCGAATCCTGTTTTATTCAGAAGACTAATTTTGGCGTACAAAAATAACACTAAAGCACCACCACCAAATTTAATGAGATTTTTGTTTTTTGGTTACTGTCCACCAATTGGTCGATGCGCGGTGTAGGGGAAAGTGGGGCAAGATGGGACGTGGGGCAGGACGGGACACCGTGGATATTTTTAAAAGTATTAGCTTTAGCGTCCTCTACCCATTTAGATGTTAAAGGACACCATGATTCTCGATGACTTGTAAAAAAAAAAGATGTTCAGAGAAAAAACGTGGTCGTGGCAACAAGATAACTGATTAGAGGCTAGTTGCTATAAGAAATCTTATCAAAACTTTTCACATTTTAGCATGATTTCAGAAAAATTTGGAAGATGATACGTGGTCTGGAGATACAGTAATAAAAGTGCTTTTTGGGGCATCTGACTTTTTAGAAGTGAGTTGCATATATAACAAACAAACAGAAAATTTCAAAATGTCAGTCATTGGGGCAAAACGGGACAGAGCTGCTTGGGGCAGGATGGAACATCTGTTCTGCTTATAATGGGCGTGGCAATTTTGTATGTGATTTTTATGGGAAAAGTAGTCTGTCATTTTGCCCTGATGTAATTACGTGTGCTGTAAATGCAAGTCATTTTTGAAATTACAAGATATTATCAGTAGATTTGTGGTTTTACAGGTGATTCCTCATATGAACAATACGCGTCCCGTCCTGCCCCAGGTGTGGGGCAAGATGGGACAAATTAATTTTTTTTGTTTTTGTTAATTATAGGTCATGCGATACTAACTGAGTCTTTGTATCTTGCTGGTTGGTAGTGGTGTGCAATAGAAATAACATGATACCAAAGTTAACGATATTGATAAAAAGGAATTCTGCAAAACATCGATTAAAGTTAAGTGTCCCGTCCTGCCCCACCTTCCCCGGGGAAAGTGGGGCAAGATGGGACGTGGGGCAGGACGGGAGACCGTGGATATTTTTAAAAGTATTAGCTTTAGCGTCCTCTACCCATTTAGATGTTAAAGGACACCATGATTCTCGATGACTTGTAAAAAAAAAGATGTTCAGAGAAAAAACGTGGTCGTGGCAACAAGATAACTGATTAGAGGCTAGTTGCTATAAGAAATCTTATCAAAACTTTTCACATTTTAGCATGATTTCAGAAAAATTTGGAAGATGATACGTGGTCTGGAGATACAGTAATAAAAGTGCTTTTTGGGGCATCTGACTTTTTAGAAGTGAGTTGCATATATAACAAACAAACAGAAAATTTCAAAATGTCAGTCATTGGGGCAAAACGGGACAGAGCTGCTTGGGGCAGGATGGGACATCTGTTCTGCTTATAATGGGCGTGGCAATTTTGTATGTGATTTTTATGGGAAAAGTAGTCTGTCATTTTGCCCTGATGTAATTACGTGTGCTGTAAATGCAAGTCATTTTTGAAATTACAAGATATTATCAGTAGATTTGTGGTTTTACAGGTGATTCCTTATATGAACAATACGCGTCCCGTCCTGCCCCAGGTGTGGGGCAAGATGGGACAAATTAATTTTTTTTGTTTTTGTTAATTATAGGTCATGCGATACTAACTGAGTCTTTGTATCTTGCTGGTTGGTAGTGGTGTGCAATAGAAATAACATGATACCAAAGTTAACGATATTGATAAAAAGGAATTCTGCAAAACATCGATTAAAGTTAAGTGTCCCGTCCTGCCCCACCTTCCCCTAAATTCGCTAACAGCTCATCGAAAGTCATTTCCGGGCGCACCTAGTCGGTTTCGATTTTTTGACTTGATGATGTTCATCATGACTGAAAATCCCCGCTCGCATTACCACGTGGAAGGGAAAATCAGTAGCTGTGGAACTAACAGTCACTATTATTTGACGTAATAAGCAAGTAATGGGGGATTGCGGCAGAGTGTGGCCGCGGGCCACATTATGATGTAAAGACTGGAAACTGTCTGCGGCCGCTCAAAATCCCGTCGCGGGCCGTATGTTGCTCGCTCCTGCCTGAGAGAGTCCGTTTTGCCCGCCTTCCCATATGTTTCATTTAACGCCCATTACGACAACATAGCCTACTGCGAATTACTGTAGCCCGGCCTACATATGAAACCAAACAGACAACTGATAGCATTGCAGGAAAATATTAATGAGAACCTTATCGTCTCATTTCTCGATGCTTGGTATCAAGTTATGATCAACTTTACTTAGAATGTAGCCTACAGTATTGTTTTATAACCTTTATCTCGTCAGGGCGCACTTGCAGATTGTCGGCTTGCAATTTTGTCTTGTTTGCTGTCGCCACATAAGGATGTTGGAACTTGTAACAAGAGTTTTAGTGCTGTTTACGCGAGGTTGTTAAGGTTGTTATCTTATATTTGCATTTAAGGTTCCTATCATTTGCAATTTCCAGCAGTTGATCTTTTTGTTGCACAGACATGGTTGATTAGCAGGACCGTTGACAGGATTTCTCGGGCCCGGTACCCATTTGTTTTCGGGCCCCCTTCATCGACAATGTTATGAATATAATAATATCAGGTTGTGTAGAAACGTTTGTTGATGTACTGTTAAAATGAGGATGACACATGCCGTTCAAAGTAGAAAATTAAGAGGAATATCATTTATATATTCTCAAAGATTTGTTGTATCCACGAATTTCCCCAACTGTGCAATTACGCATTAGGAATTTCTCCATAAACCGCAAAATCCTTGCTCTCAATCACGATCTTTGTCAGTATGTTTAAAATTGTTGGAATTTTCGGCTAAAATTAATTCTTTGTAAAGTAGCCCTAGGAGAGTAAAATATTTGGGGGGGGGGACGAACATAATTTGCCCAAATTTTGTCTTTGCGTATATATTTTCAAAAATACTAAATTACTCACAATCTCTGAGAGTCATCAACTTGATTGATTGATTGATTGAATCTTTATCCTCGGACTGGGAAAGCTTCTTGCAGAGCTTAATCCTGGCAGTTTCGCATACTTGTAGAGGCTTTGAATCACTGACGCAGGCCCGGTCACCGAGATTGACAGAGTGAAGTTTCCGATTGTTGAAGTCTTGTTGCCGGGGAACTATTCCATCCATTAGATGCCACTGAATGGAGAGCAGTCCTTAACGTGCGTTGCTCAAGCGCACACCCCGAGAGTCGAACCAGCGCCGCTTGATCTTGAAGCTTCTTCGTTCCAGAAGTGACGCGCTAACCAATTGAGCTATCATTGCTTGTTGGCCGTGTACGAAACACAAGCAAAAAAATGTATATACAACAAGGCTGAACTTACTTTAATGGACTTTCATAGACCTGTCTGTGTCCCATTTAAATAAACCATCAAATTAAAAAATTCTTGTGTATCATAAAAAAATATTCAATATTAAGCCTAACTGGATTCAAAAAATTTTGAACTGAGACTTCACCAATAACTGGATAACAATAATTGCTGAATATTCATGTCGCCAGATTATATGAAAATCTCCAGCCCAACTTCAATAAAAGGCTTGACCAAAAGTAGCTCAATCTTTTCAATTCAAAGATTCAATATTTGTACATTTGCATTGAAAAAAACTAAAATGACAATCCGTTTACTTATCAAACCAGTAACATTATTTAATCCATGCTGCTTCAAATCCTACAGCCTGAAAAGAATTGGACAGTTTACCATGCTATGTGCATCAAACTTCCACCTTTGAACAAAACTAATTTTGATACCAAAAATATTGATATTATATTACAATGAAATAGTCATAGTCACTGTTTTTTCAGAAGATCATTACAAAGATAATCTTACTTCACAATGAAGCAGCTAGGCCTACTCAAATCACAAGCATTGAAGAAAAATCACTCCCAGATAATAACTTCAAACTCAATTGTTGCCACAAAATACAGACATTACCAAAACATGACACAAAAATAGCACTGTTTACATTGCCTGATATACACTGCATGAATTGGATGACAAAATAACACAACATGTGTCTTTATATTTGATTGTTGTTGCTCTAATACTGTGTCATAGATAGTAGGCTAAATAGCTGAGCATATCAACCTTGGGACTGGCAAAGACAAACAGCAGTTTATACAAAAAAATTCAATGCTGAAAACAGTTAAACCATAGCTCACAAAAACATGAAATTAAATACAGGAAAATTAACAAGTTGTTTTTATTTAATATACTTTTTCACTTTGTACATAACTATAGTTAGTGGCCGGGATCAATGCTCACAAAAGTGGTGTATATGTGGCCTCACAACTGTTGATTATTAAAGTTTATAACAAATGCTTATTTTGTTTGACCATCTCTAAAAATGATAAGCTATCTTCGTAGTATTTAAGTCAAGTTTTGCGAGCATAGCATAACTCATGGTAAAATTGACTTATCCAATAATTGGATATTTTTACCCAAATATTTTTACAAACAACTACATTAGTGGGATATAGAGAAAAAACAAAAACTTCATAAGCTGACCAGAACCCAGCAAGGTTTCAAAATTCTACCAATAAAGAAATGTAGGCTAGTGTGATGATATTCTAATGAACATCTGTAATAAACATATCTCAGCTTGTCGAAGCATTATTTTCTGCAAATACTGAATCGAAACTTAACATTCTGCCCAAATTTTAATACCAAATATAAAAGTTTTCAAAATTGTCGATACTCTGTTTTACATTCAAAGCAAAATGTTTTTTATACAAAATGCAACACTATAAAGTTACTAAACTGGTAGAATGTTGAAAACTTATGGTAAGAATTGATTTGTCCAAATAACTAGACATTTTTTTCCCAAATGATTTTTATAATCAACTACATTAGTAGGATATTGAGAAAAAACAAACAATCGCATGAAGTTACCAGTAACCAGTAGGCTTTTAATTTTTACCCATGAAGAAATGCAGCCTACATGTTAGTGAATATCAGTAATAAGCTTACCTCTGTTTCCCAACTGTGCTTTTTTATAGTTCTATTTTGCAGTTGTCGAATCGAAACTTATCATTCTACCCAGATTGCAATACCACATGCAACAGTTTTCAAAGTCGATGATAATACATTTACATTCATTGGAAAATATAAATGTATCTATAAATTACAACAAAGTTTCTAAACAGGTGAGGCGTCGAAACATTGTGGTAAGATTGATTTGCCCAAATAACTGGACATTTTTGCCCAAATTTGCAACATTTTTTTTCAGCGGGGGAGCGACTGCCTCCCCATCTCCCCCCATCTCCTACGGCTATGAATTGTAGATGCAAGTAGCTAGAAGTGATTACCACCAAAAAATATATATATTCAGAATTAAAGAGTGGGTGAAGAAAAATATTTCGTGTTTTTGAAAAAAAAATCGTGGTTAGGGAAATCACTAGGCTATACCCGGAAGGGGGCCCGGTACTTTACCATCTGACGGCTGAAGTGGCTGTTTTAACCTCTGGTCGCAATTCCTTTAGATCTGATTATAGTAAGATCTTGATAATGTTTGAAGTCGCGGGGAATCTTTTAAATCCGGGCCCCCTAAATATTCCGGGCCCGAGTCCAAAAGTACCACCTAGACCCCCCTGTCAACGCCCCTGTTGATTAGATATGTTGAGCCTTTGAGCATTGGAATACTGGCCCAAGCACGTCGTCAAAATATCGCTTTGCTTACTCGCCGTTTCCACAATTCGGGCCTTGGTTTTGCGCGGCCAGGTAACAAATTCCTCACAGGCCGTTGCCCGGTGGTTGCCAACCCCTGGTACAGTATTCTGTTGTAACAATGCAAATTTTCGAGTCAATGACGGTGCCTATAGAATATACCGTAGATGGCTGTCATTATGATTGGAATTCTTCCTTGACATAACACAGCTTGAAGCTTCGTCTTCTTAAATTTCAATTGTATCGCTTCAATGTCCGAATGATTTAGCCTTTCTAATCAAAAGTTGTAGGCTATACGTTGTCCGACATAAAAGCAACTATTTTATACCGTATCTTTTATTGTCTGTTGTAAATGCGCCTTGACTTAGCTTTTATTCAGACCTCTGTCACGGTGAATGAATTCTAAACGAAGCTTGGCTGGTAAAGTTATTGTTTCTTCATGACTACCCAACCAGCCAGTTGGGCGCAATGCTAGCGTTTTTGGAACACAGGTTTGCAATAAAATGTCTAGAAATTACAAAGTGTAAGCAAATGTTACGATAAGTAGGCTAGCGCAAACACAACTGGAATATCACAGTGCAAGAGAAACAGTAGCTTGTATTTAAGTACTTAAGTAGCTTACTTTGGAAAAAATGTAGTTACGATTAGCCTACATAGGCAGTGGCCTAGCTGCGCAAAATCGTTTTGAGAAAAGACTCTTTCTGGTTTACGGTAGATAAAGGAAAACGCTAATTTGCTAATTATAGCCAGCATCATCCTTAGCCTACATCAACTAGACGTAGCCTACAGTCTTAAATTTGAAGTATTTAGGCTCAAGTGGTGGTTACGCTGCTTTGTCCAGCGAACCAAGTGTATAGTCTCCTCCTTCGACAATACCGTTTTTTATCTCAGTTTTTTACCCAACAACCTAAAAAATCTTTCAATTGAAGAAATAATTCCTATCTGGCAACACTAATGCCAAATTATTTGCTTATTGCATTGCGTGACCAGTTCAGCAGGTCTGTCGCCTTTCGCCTAGCCTGTTGTTTGATTTCCAATAGAACGTGCAACAGTAGCGCTTACGTAAACATGTAATAAACAACCCACCCACGCCTATGCCACAGAAAACGCTATGGCAAATATGTAGCCTACGTAGCTTGTTCAGATCAGTTAAAATAGTGTAGGCTTACTCAGGCGCTTATAATTCTTCGCCGCGAACGATGTAGGCTAAATCAGATGTCTTTCGTCAGGGCGAATTATGCAAAGTCAGGTGAGTGTAGCTTCGTTCAGTTCTGCTTTGCCATGGATTCTGTTGGCACCTTAGGCTAAATGGGCCATTCAAGAACAGCATGATCAGGAGTTTATTTCTCCGCGCAGCATTGTTCACACGCGTGATTCATCAACACGCAAGTAGGCTCAATGGGCTGCATGTTGTGCTTTCATTATACATTTTGGTAGAATTGGTTAGTTCTTGAGTTTTCTTTCTTAGATCGGCTTATTGATGTTCAAGCTAGTTTTTCAACATGTAAGCAACGACGTAGCCAGATTAAAAACATTTTAAGAGGCTGGAAAAAGTTTGGGGGCAAAGGATTTTGAAGGCCGAAGCAACATGTATTTAAATTTGTATTAAAACATGTTGTTGTATGTACCCTACTGGTGCATCATTTAAGTTTTGCTGAGACAATGTAGATTTTATAGCCCACTATATAATGCAGCTTACAGCCTACAGGTCTACAAATACTGTGTAAGCCTGGATGTAAGCTAGCATTCGGCCATGCGAATAAAGTTATGCATTGATAATAGCCTAAACCTGTGGGCTTAGGCTACATAGTATAGTATCTAATAGCCTACAAGGCGGTGAGTTTAATAAAAAAGCAATAACGAAGCCCCGAGTATTCTACTAATTTATCGATCTCGACGTTTCTAATCATGGTTCTGTATTGAAGCTTCTTGGCTCAACTTCGAATGAACATCATATCAGCTCTACAACGTACGAAGGGGTTAGTCATCGGACCACTCGGCATGCGATAACTCAGCAAGTACATTTCAGCTAGGCTACAGTAAAATCAGCAAATGAGATTTACGTCATAGGCGTAGCCAGGGGGGGCGAAAGGGGCCATGGCCCCCCCCAAATTTCCAAGTTTGGATTCCGAAGTTGAGCCCTTTGTTGAAAATGTAATAAAATTTGCTGAAATTTATAACGTTTTCCAAGACATCTGGCTATTAACACCCCCCAGGACTTGTTTTAGACACACAGAAAGGCACCAATAAATTTTGCAAATCGTAAATCGCACAAACTTGACGCGATTTACGTTTCTTTGAACTAATTTGTGGAAGCAATTCCAGAATGGCTTACTCTCTTGGTTTTTGTGTAGTTTTTGAGTTTTTGTGTAGCTGAGTTTTTGGTGTTCTCTAATTTTAGCCGCAGTTTTTGCCCGTACGTGTGTAAGAGTTAATAGCATTTTATCTGCTTATATAAGTTTATATAGCATTTTACTGCATTATACTGCTTATATAGCATTTTATCTGCTTTAATAAGTTAATAGCTGTTTATCTGCTTATAAACTTCATACAAATATTACCCTAAAAGTGTTTCCAGAAAGCGCTTTAATCCATTATTTGAGTGCAATTTTTCAAAAAAATTTCCTGGGGAGCATGCCCCCGGACCCCCCTAGAATACGCGTGCCTTCGGCACGCTCTAACCCCCACCACTTTCATTGCTTCCCTTGCTCAACCCACCAGGATATGCCACTGCACATCAAGTGGCGATGGCTTAAATCAAATACTTGTTCTCTTCAGTTCATCAAATATTTGCCCCCCCCCCAAAATTTTTTTCTGGCTACGCTACTGATTTACGTGCTCACGTTGGGTTTGCTTGGTCATCGGTTGCTAAACTGAATGTACTGACTTGTGAATTGCCAGGTTTCGGCGTGCTCAGTTGTTGCTCAATTTCATCATTTGTCAACTTTCAGCCATTTTCTGAAATGTTGCTAGCTCAGTTGTCGCTTGCTCAATTCACAATTGCTAACTTGGAGGTCGTAGGAGACTCAATGGGTAGTGACGCTGAACAAGATTGCCAAACCTTTTTTACATTTCCAGCTCAATTGCCACTACAAAGTAGCCAAACATTATAACATTTGCATAAATTAAAGTCAAAAACGAAATTTCAGCTGGGAAGGGCATCTATTTTGTGAAATTAGATTTGAAATAAAACGAAATCAATTCGCAAAAACCGCGACAGCAAAAACTTTCCCTTGAGTCCGAAACAAAACTAACCCAATTTTTCTGAAAAACCGCTGAACTGATGCTGAGGGACAGAACACGGACCATATAATCAACCGTTACATCATCTTCCGTCTACCAAATAAAAACAGAAGATCTTCGCTTTTGTAAATGATGAGAGCAAAGATTATCTCATCTTCGCTAGCTCTCCCATTGGTATCGTCTGGGGGAAACAACGATAACCCGTTGAGATATAGGCCTAGTACGATAAATTAGTAAGATAGGACGATATATTCTTGTTCGAAAGGCTGTTTGTTTGTCGTATCCAGGCTTATACCCGGTGTACTTGCTAAGTTGAAGCACTTGCTGAGTTGTCCGAGTGGTCCGACGACCTTTGCTTACTTACGTGGTTAAAAGGCTTACGTTCTTATCATATGACAACTTTAATCTTATGTTTTTAGAAATGGGTGGTACTCTAAGAAAAGAAATAGAATTAGCTAAAGAATTACAAAGATTATGTGACGACGATGGGAAAGAACTCTATACAAAGTCTGCCGACATCTTACATCAGTTTGGACTTTTGTATAAAGCCAAGAGCCAAGACGAAGATGGTACAGTGGTGGATAAAGTATGTTTAATACAGAGTGCAGTTTTTCTCAACGCTGCCATAGTACGAAAAGATCTTATTGGAAAGCAGTCTTCTGAAAAAGTCAAAAAAGATCTGGAAGATCTTTGTTCTTTGGTTCTTCGGCTGGCCAATGCTGAAAAGCAAGAAGTTAATTTGATTGCTCTATCTAAAAAAGTGCGTTTGAAAGTGAAAGCAATGAGATATTTCGCCAATTTAACGCTCGCCAAACTGGATAAAATTTCTTCTGACATAGATGATGGTGAAAGAGCGCATTTAGAGAAAAAACATGTGCCACTTATAAAAGGTCTTCAAGAAAAAATTTCTGAGAAATATACTGAGGTCATGCACAGTGTATCTGAAGAAGTCATAAAAATTATGGGAAAACCCCCATGCAGTTATTGCGTAGCAGGAATGGGTTCTCTTTCTAGAAAAGAAATAACGCCTTACTCTGATTTTGAGCATTGCATATTACTTCAAGAAGGAATTCAAAAGGACAAAGAAAAGTATAAAAAATACTGGAATACTTTCGATGGTATTCTGTGATTTTTCAAATTATTGTTGTCAATCTGAAAGAAACTATTGTCAAAAGCGTCTCTATTCCATTACTCAACGACGAACTGCTGAGTGGTTTTAATTGGTTTTATGACGCTCACACTACCTGTGGAATAAAGTTTGATGGAATGCAACTTCACGCTTGCAAATTCCCACTCGGAAGAAAGCGAAAAACTGCTCGTAGGCCAGACACAACGGAACTAATTAAACCAGTTTCTGAAATGGCAACATACCTAGAAAAAGATACAGACTTAAAAAATGGTTATCATCTTGCTGATGTGTTGTCAAGCACTTGCTTTGTATCTGGATGTAGAGAAATCCTTGATCAGTTCCAGGCTAAAGTTCGTGAAACTTTGAACGTGCAGAAAAAGTTTATTCAGGAGCAAGTTACGCAACAGATCAAACAGAACTTAAAGCTATTTGATGCAGTCGATTACGTAACAAATTTAAAGTTTTCCCGCCATTGTGACATCAAACGCGTAATTTACCGTACAACTACCATTTTCATCCCGGCTTTAGGTAGGCTGCATGGTGTGGACAAAACATCGTGTTTTGATATAATTGACTGTTTAAGGAAAAGAAAGATCATCAACGAACACACCTCTGAAAGCCTTTTAAATGCAATTGCATTAGCCTGTGAGACGCGGTTGAAAGTTTATTTATCCTGTAAGGGACAAGACGACCTGGTCGGAGAAAGAAATTTCAGATTTGATGACATGCAAACCCCGCAACAACTGATGAAGCTGGTGGGACAGCAATCACTTGTTGATTATTTTGCAACAGTGACCAGTTTACAAACAGCTTTGGAAAAAGACGATCTAATGAATTTCCAATATGAGAAGTGCCCAATTTGGGATAGACTGGATATTATTTCGTACCTTGATTGCCGAAATGAAATGCTCCGCGAATGGAACAAATTTTTAAAAAGTGGAGAAGTTGCAACCAAAGAAGAGAAGTTAAAATTTGCAGCAGAAGTAGCGTTGATCTATAAGAGAAATGGTGAAGGAGAGAAAGGTTTAGAGTTACTTTCTGATGTTAATGAAGAGGCGATATCTGACGCGGAGTTGAAACTTCTTGTCGATCAAATCAAAACCGAGTGCTTCCTGACCACCCAACAATACGCAAAAGCGATGAAATTGTCAAGACAAGTCATTGCAAGTTTTGAATGGCTCAATATAGATCTTGATTTAAGATATGCTCATTTACATTGTACATTTTACTATATTGGGGAATGCGAACGTCATTATGGAATGCTAGTCAACGCTATAAAGTCGTATCAGAATGCATTGGTCTACAGAAAACTTTTGGATTTTGCTCCAATGGCTGCAGATTGTTACCGCGGCATTGGAAGCTCTCTCTTGTTACTTGAAAGATTACCAGAGGCGTTAGAGAATGCTTCAAAAGCGGTTGCTTTATGTCGTAATTCTGACGTTGCTGTGCTATTGGAATGTGGATGCTATAGCTTGCTTGGTGCATGTTACTTTGAAAGCAGAGAGCTCCACAAAGCGTTGTGGTGTGGCCTTGAAGAACTGAAGCTTCGATTAGCATTTGTTCCGAAGCAGCAGCATTACGATAACCAAGAGATTTGCGATCTCGTTAAAACCGTTTGCCACCTGGCTAGCACTATAATTCTTTTCTATTTGTACTTTACGATTGTTTTCTTTCCACGCATTCGTCGCATCACATCATTGCGACGTCTTCCAACAGGTTGCTGGGTGTGGTTCAGAGGTCAAAGGTCGAAACCTAAGCGCTATTTAACCAAGTATTACCCATGAGTGCTTGAATGGCTGATAAACATCGCATTTGCAAAAACGTTTTATTACGTTTTGTGATTGAAGAAGGACAGGGAACAATATTGTGACCTTGAACGAACAACAATGCTTTGATCAAAGTATGTGGTGATGATTTAACATATTGTGTAATAATTGTTATGAATGCCATTCACAGTGTATCTACTGCACTGATAAGGCCTTTAGATCGAAACAGTGCGTCACTGTCTGCAGTTATATGTAAGCTATGTAATAGTATGTATATCATTGTTCTTTCTGAATAAGAATACTGCACCATTTCGTTAAGAATATCATTTCCTGAATACCATGTTCTATTTGAATAAGTGTTTCGCCTGATGATTGGTAGCCTATCTAACATGAAACTGTAAATTTTTATGTAATTGTTTCAGCTCTGCTTGCTGAATTCAGCAGTTATTTGCAATTGCTACAGTTTTATCCTTGGAATAAACGATTATGTATACTACTATCAGGGATGTCCAACCTTTTATTATAGTGGGCCGCATTGTCATTTGAAATAAATCAATGGGCCACAGGACATATTAAATTTCAAGAAAAATAGGTACATAAACAAACAATTAAAAACCATTAATTTCACCTTTTAAAATAGGAACAAATAACACACACATAGAAAGAAACAAAAATTTATTTCTACAATACAAAGTCAATGAGATTTTTGACATTGTTTTCCAGCTAAGAGGTTATCAACATTTGCATTAAAGGACGTTGTCTTGATTCTTAGGATGTTTACTAAGTGTTTGTCGGTCAGTCTGTTTCTTTCTGCAGTTTTGATGTTTTTCATGGATAAAAATAACTGCCCGCAACAATATGTGCTGCCCCACATAAACAATAATTTTCTAAACAAATTAACTAACTTAATAAATTCATTACATGAATGTAATTCTTTATACATAACAGTATACTTTTCATAGTTTAGAGACCTGTCTTGAGCTCTTTCAGATAGACTACGAAAATGTACAATTTCGTCAGCTTTCAGTTGTGCTATGAAAAGTTTTAATTTCCTGGTAAAGCTACTTATTCACTCAAACATTGAACTACACAACTGACCTTTCTCTTGTAAATGCAAATTGAGCTCAGCTAGCACTTCTGTGAGGTCAACTAAGAAAGACAAATCATTCAACCATTCTTCATTTTCTATAAAGTTTAAATTTTGTTTCTTTTTCTCCATGAAGTTCAAAATACTACTTGGAGTGAAAATGACTAGAGGGCCGCACAAAAATCTCAGGTGGGCCGCAGGTTGGACATCCCTGCACTATACCATTAAAGGTAAAGGTGAGTCTCATACTTGAATCAAAGCATCGGGGGATGAGAAGATAAGGTTCTCATTATACTAAGCCGTCGGCACCAAGGAGAATAGGGTGGCCAGTTCCTTTCTCTCGGCCGCTGTGCGGTGCGACAAAATATAGAAAAAAAAGCACAGAGTATCACACTAAGTTGATAAAAGCAAGTTTGTCTGAGAGCTTTCGTCACACCTGTGTGGCTTCGTCAGTAGGCTACATGTCTTCACCATATAGTAAAGTTATGCAAGTACAAAAGGTCACACGAAAAGCTTGCGAGAATTGGTTCCAAGATTTCACAGAAGTCTTGTTAATTACGCATCATTTTGTCAAAAGAAAAACTCATCGGCTCACATTGAAGCAGGATTATTTTACATTAGGCTATATCAATTACAAAGCTTTGGTAGAGAGTTTGCTTTGTTGAACCATAGACAAACGAAACAAAGTAACTTTAGCCGGTTTAACATGTTTTATTACAAAGAGATATAACTTAAACCCAACTTAACCCCAAACCAACCAGTCGGCAGCAGTGGCCGAGTGGTTAGCGCGTTGGGCTCGCAGTCGAGAGCCTGCATGTTCGACTCCAGCCACCCGCACTTGCTGTTGTTTCTCTGGGCAAGAAACTTTACGATAATTGCCTCTATCCAGTGATCAATTTCGAGTAAAGGCTACCAAATTTAAGTCATAAGTAGAGTAGACAACCGGAAACAGACATTGCCGTGGGTCATAGCGCTAAAGTCCGCTTTCCCGCAATGCAGAATAAAGATAAGAAAAAGAAACTTTAATAACCAAAAGTGCAATTAAAGAGCACATCCCCTCTTGTGTAACGTGCACTGACAATGTCTCGATCGACCTATTTAAAATCATCTCTCGAGGCAGATCTGAATTTCAGCATGAGATCATGAAACTCTTAAGAATCAGACGTAATAAATCGTCTCTCAATTGCCTGTGGCTCATCGTTCTTTTGTGTTCTAATTGTTTGTCACATCCCTGTACTTCACACCTCATGTGATCTGCTTCCCGTCGTATAATTTACTCGTAGCCTAATCATTCTTGTATCACTTGTTAGGTTTGTGCTTTTCAGTCCGGAGTGTCGTTACACTTATAGTGCATAGTCAGATTTATCTTATAACTTTTATTTTATGTATATTATTGCAGATTTAAGTAATCCCTGATGAGGACACACGTACGTGTCAAAAACGTTTGAGTTGATTTTTTAATTATGTTATATCTGTTTGTAATAAAACATGTTAAACCCGCTAAAGTTGCATTGTTATGTTTGTCCATTATATCAATTGTTTCAATTATTTCCCATTCGAAGAACAATGATAATAGCCTACTTTATTAGCGGCAGATATTAGCGATGAGTCAATTGTTCTGCTGAGTCAACTAATCTGACTCTCCTCTTCCGGAGGAAATTTTCAAGTCAATCTTGCAAGTTGCAACTATTTCTTTGCAATCAGGTTTTTGTAGAAAAGTCCCATGCATTACTCAGCCGATAAAAATCAGTTATTTTTACTTTGATTTAACGTCAGTAGGCGTGGAACTACTGTATAAAATGGCTTTTCTGCAAGGCAACACTTCTTCCGTTGTGTAGGAAGTTTGCAAACAGTAAATTAAGTTATTGTAGCGTTGCACCGGTCTCTTCAGTGTAGCCTACTGTCATGAAACAGTTAATGATAATGTCAAACGGTAGTTTTATTTATTGTCGCTCTACAACAGCTAACTTAAGTCTTTTAGCGATAGGGCTCATTTTTATATCAGGTTTACGATGTCATCACATTATTACCCGATTACCTTCTGGCAGCCTCTGGCGGAAGCCCTAGCAAACAGTGGTGCCACGCGGCGTGGTGTGAACAATGGTCAAGCAGCACGTCCCCACTTCGCCAAGTATTCAGATCCCCGTCCGAAAACCAGCTGGGACATGGCCTCTCTAGACTTGCCTCATCAAGGCGTAACCGTTTGCTCACTGGTGTTGGACGCTATGGTGCAGACATGTTGCGCTGGGGCTTGGCAGAGAGTGCTGCTTGTGAGTGTGGCGAAATGCAGACGGCAGCCCACATTATCAAGGATTGCCGGCTATACAGACCACCCCATGGTATGGAAGGCCTAATTTCCATCGATGACGACACCAGGCAGTGGCTAATCAACGGATGCCCTGACATATAGCGACAACACGAGAGAAGATTACCCGACTTAACTTATTCTCACTGCGTTATGCAAGAAAGAACACAATCAGTGCCGTTTTAAAGTCGTTTGGTATCACCCAACCTGGAATCGATCTCAGATCTACAGAACTGGAGCTGAAGGCGAAACCACTCGACCAGACTTGGACAACTAGGGTTTTTCCGCTTTTTGAAATTAGATTAGAATTTAGAGCCATACAAGTTTTTACAAATTAGACTAGAATTAGAGCTACCCAAGTTTTCACAAATTAGAGTAGAATTTAAACTAGATTAGAATTAGTTTGACGCAGTTGTCCCATATCTTTTTTATTTGAATAATAACGCCCAATATGGCAACTTTGGATTCCAATGTTATTTCACCATCACAGCACCTAAACCGGTTGAGGCACTAAAGTTAGGTCTACTCTAAAAAAATCTAAAAAAAACAGTTTTTTTAAAACTTTTTTGGAAACTTTGAGATAGCTAGTTTAAGATTTGCGAAATTTTGAACTGGTAGGTTTAAGATTTGAGGCTAAAATAGGGTCTTGAAAGTGGGAACTCCTAGGCATCTTCCCCAGCAACGCCCATAGCAACAACTAGTGGCTGGCTTTGTCCATAACTTAGGAAGTTAGGATCATCATTTTGAAGCAAACTTTTGCTGTTACAGTCATCCAAGACTATTGAGTATTGACCACAGCTTTAGTTTTCATATTTAATTGATTATTACATCACTTTTGGGCAAGTTTCAGTCATCAAAAATAGGAAAAAAAAAACAAGTTCAATTTCGTGGTATTGCTGAACATGTAAAGTTGAATAAGTGGGTTGTAAGTCTGACAATGGTGGTATAGTGATGAAGTGTTCTGTAACACAAGCCCAGCCAGCAAGCCTATATGGGCCCCACATGGGGACCCATATGGGCTGATGTACGGGCCCCATGTGAGATGCCCATATGGGGCCCATACACATTGTGTCCGCGGGCATCACATTGCCCCCATATAGGCTGCCCATATTCATTTATGGGTTTCATGTGGGTTGCTCACACTCAACCCACAAATCTAATATGGGCTGCCCATATGTATATCAGGTATATAACTGCAGACAGATGCCAAAGTGCCAAACTGCAAGCAGTAAACTTTGCGCAATGCATAGCAAGGTGCCCCCAGCAGTGTTGCCAGATGCTGGAAGCTGCTTGGCACCAAAAAGTAACGAAAATTTCACCAGATTGCATACAATTTCACCAGATATTTAAAACACCCTAAATAAAGCAATTTCGCCTAAAAATACAAGTAGTTTTTGAGACATAAGACTAAAATGAAACGAATAATTATGCAAAACACATGTTTTGTCACATATTGCATACACGGATTATAACTGTAGCAGTCATAATTGTCAGTATAAACATCAAAAGTTCTTAACCAAAAAAGTTGTTATTTTTACTTTAAAAGCGGAAACTTTTACTGCCAGGGTTAAAATACACTCCAAGATGCAATAACATCTTGATGAAAAATTTGAAAGATTTTGGCATAGCCTATCCTGCTCAGGATATCCATGAAAATTAAATAAGTGGCCACTGTATGCATGTAGCCTATGTATAAGGTCACTGATGTTGATAAACTTTTAGTTTATGGGCAAAAAACAACCTCTTTCACTAATTTTAAATACAAAACTTGCCATTTTGGCCAGTTTTGGTAAAAAGAACTCTCCAAAAACCAGTGTCTCGCCACTGCCTGCAACCATGCCAGTGGCAAAAGCTACACGATTGCTGGTACAGTGCTGCTCTCAGATTCAAAAAATTGATTGAAGAGCGCAAATTGGTCACTCTGAACTTGCAACACACGCCATCACGCATGCGCAAACCTCTTGCAAAACGTTTTTTGTACGAGCAGAGATATTTTTGCTAAATATTTAAAAAAAATTTGGAAAAACTCGAGTGGGGAAAATTTCACCAGATTTCACCAAAACGTTGTTTGGTTCCAAGGTCAAAAAGGTTGGTACCAAAGACCTCTAAATTTCACCAGAATTTTTTTATTTGGTATCCTATTTCCCCATCTGGCAACGCTGGCCCCCAGTAAAGTGCTCAATCGGCGTAAGCCAAGAGCGTCAACTGCAGACAGTGCAAACGATGATGAACTGTTTTATTTTGATCAACAACGCACGAGTAGGTATATAGCTCCATGTGACATTTTCCTATTTGTGGTACGTAAGCACAAAAAATAGTACTACTGCTAACCTTGCCAAAGTGCTCCAACTGCAAGCAGTGAGCTTTGCGCAATGCATAGCAAGGTGCCTCCAGTAAGTTTGCTTGTTCAATTTCATTTTGTGTTTGTTTAAAAGATCAACAAAAGTCGTTTGAGACAACTAAAAAATCTCAAAGTCTAGACCAGTGGTCTTCAACCTTTTTTACAAAATCGCCCCTTTGTTGAAAGTGCGGGTCCAAATCGCCCCCTCAAACGAGGCCTCGAAATTAACGGCGGCCGTGGCCGCCGAAGGGTTCAGAAATGGCCACCGAAAGTAAGCTCTGCTCGGCCGCAGGTAACTCGAGAAGGATACAAGTAACTATCGAGGGCTTTGTATGCGTATTGCGAAAGCAAAACTCGTTTTCTTCTTATTTCCATCGGAGATTGGGCTCGTTAACGCGAAGCGCTGAAGCAGAAAACTTACGTTAATCATAGACGTTTTTGTTGCTGGCCGCCGGAATCGCTTGCCGTTCGGCCATACTGGTTGCCGGGTGGAAAAGTTAAGTTCGAGGACTGCGAAACGATTGCCGTTGTACAAAAGTTCATGTCGCTAAAAATTTACATACAAAACTTCAAATATCCCAACAATATAAATAAGCAAAAGCAAGCACATTTTATTGAAATACAACAGCTCGTGGAAGCTAATTAATGCAACCCTTGCGCCTGGTGCTTATTTGCAAGACTAGCAATAGCTGGGTGCAAGCCAGTCAGCTTAAGTCGAATTGCATTTCCTCCAGTCTTGTTCGTGTCAAGTTGGTTTCGGTATTTATTTCTCATGTGCAATACTTCACTAAAACCTTGTTCAACAATGTATGTCGAAGGAAAAGCCAATAAATACAACTTCACTTTTGCCCATAGTTCCGGAAATCGATCATTGCACTTGATCCAGAAATCTGCCCATCCATGTGCGAAAAAAATTGCTCTAGCTTCTTCGTCACTTTGCAAGTCGATAAGTAGTTCCTGCATGGCAGAATCACATTCGTTGACTGAGATGTTTGCAGTAAATGATTCTACCAGCCATGGAAAAACTTCAAGATCAAGCTGTTCCCGACAATTTTCACCAAATCAAACGTCATATAAAAACCGTTCAAGTCTACTGAATATTACGTCATGGAAATTCCTAAAACATGAGCCAAAATTGCACCAGCGTTCATAAGAATTGTGTCAAACCTGTTTGGGCCTGTTTAAACAGGAAATATTACATCAGCTTTAAACACCTGTTGGAATGACTTCATAATTGTCTTTCATTATTGCGTCACAGTACTGCATACGTGAATTTGAGATATTGCTATCTATTCTGGTCATTCGTAAAATGATTGTTTGAAAGTTGGCCGCACTTTTAACTGTTGGCTTAGTGCTTGCTAGCTGGACAAAGGTTCCGTCTTTTATCCAAGTAATCTGTTCTGTAGTGACAGTTTTTCAGTGGTGTAAGGCGTTGCACCCCCTCGTTTTCGATAGCCGTGGGCTAATTTTACAGAAATACACTGTTTGAAAAGAAGTTCAAGTGTGTGTTTCTTCGGTCATTATATACAGACGAACGGATTCGGGAACTTTATGTTAAAATTTTCCCAAGAAGAGATTATGGTTTACCGCTGTGACCACAAGCAGATCTTTAAATCGAGCGTACATGTCTTTTTGAACAGCTTTCAGGTGTTCAATGTAAATGAGCAAATGATTGTCTGTGACATCAACCAATACTTTTGGCAGTCGAGGAAAGTGATGGAATTCTCTTCTGTTCAGGGTTTGTTGGTAAAGCTCCAGCTTGCTCATTAGGCCACGTATTATTGTTTTGCATTGAACCAACGTCGCATTTCTACCTTGGAGTTTGTTGATTGCGCTGTTAATTTTCTCATAAAAATCTGCTAAATAACTGAACAAACCAAAAAGTAGTTTAAGGATCCAGAACGATCTTGATCGATAATTGCACTCGGCCTTACCAATCGCCCCCCTAAAAAGTAAAATCGCCCCCCAACTTCAAAAATTGTACAAATTGCCCCCGCAATGGCCAAAATCGCCCCCAGGGGGGCGATATCGCCCCCGTTGAAGAACACTGGTCTAGACAAATGCTGATCGAGGTGTATATCATATTAGTATGGGTTGCCCACAAACCTGTAAATCACTGTGTGGGTAGCCCATGGTCTGCCCATAAAAAATGTGGGCAGTCCATGGTCTGCGCATAAAAAATGTGGGCAGCCCATGGCCTGCCCATGAAAAATGTGGGTAGCCCATGGTCTGCCCATAAAAAATGTGGGCAGCCCATGGCCTGCCCATGAAAAATGTGGGTAGCCCATGATCTGCCCATAAAAAATGTGGGCTGCCCATGTTCTGCCCATAAAAAATGTGGGCAGCCCATGGTCTGCCCATAAACAAAGTGGGCAGCCCATGGTCTGCCCATAAACAAAGTGGGAAGCCCATCAATATTTCATGCTTAGCCCATGATCAATAATTTTATGTGGCTAAATTTCTTAAAATGCATTTATATGATCACGCATTTGAAGATTGGAAGTTTTATATTCCACCTTGTCATTTAGCAACACATTCTGCAAGAAAGCCCATATTGGGCGCATATGGCAAAAACAAAAAAACCCACATGCCCACAAGCCCATTAAAATAGTATATGGGGCCCATATGGGCTTGCTGGCTGGGAAGTGTAACCTTTCCTGTAACACCAGAAAGCAATCCAACAACAGAAGATCAAAGCCCTTTTTGCCATCCTTTTACTTCAGCAAAAAAATTGAGAAAGTGGCAAAATATCTGAATATTCAGAAATCTGCCAAACACTCGACAAGCTTTGACCTGACAAATCAAGAAAAAGAAGCTCTGACACATCCAAGGCCAGGAGAAAAGCATTAAAAGCACATAAAAAACATTAAAAGCAAAGAAAGAATTCCAAACCCAAGCAGAGGCAAAAGAAGGGTCTACTTATGATAAAAGAGGCTATTAATGTGTTGAAAATGTTTATTGTTGTTTTTCGTAAAATGTGATTTTGACCAAATACAAAATTTCCATCCCAGATATCTCTCTTATTTCTTTGCCAATCGCTTTCAAATTTTTAACACTATCAGACAGAGTAAACATGCAAAGCTTCTGGTCAAAGAATTTTGGAAATTTTATCCATGGTGTTGTCGGCACCAGTGCCGGTCTTTGGGGTGTGCAAACCGTGCGGTCGCACAGGGCCCGCAATTCACTCAAAAAATGCATTAATTTTTGTCATTTCCAATGGAAAAATTCAACAAAGGAATTAGCAACAAGAAAGCATAGAAACTCAACGGGTGCAACCTATTTCGTCCCTGAACATTTCGTACCTTGAAAAGATCAAGAAAAAAACAACAGAGCCGAAGTCGCTGATCGGAGTTGTCGCAAACATTTCAAAATTTCTCTCGATCTTTTCAGGGGACGAAATAGGTGGAAATCTGATTTTGTTACTCCAATTTCAGGGTACGAAATAGGTTGCATGCAGAATCAACATACAGACATAGCTTTATTTCGTAAAAATGCCTAAGAAAGCATGATCTTATCGTTTTGCTACGCCACCGGACAGCACCATTTTACAGTAATATTCATGCCCAAATTTTTGTTGAACATGCTCTCAGAATGCCCCAAATTCAAATTAATGTTTCAAAATTATCTGGGGAGCCCCCCCAGACGGGCCCCTCCCGCTGGGTGTTGATTTAGGCCAGAGGCGTGCAACATACGGCCCGCGGGCCAGAGCACGGCCCGCGGTACCCATTTACGTGGCCCGCACATTCTGCATCAAGTAGCCCATTATTTTTAAATACTTTTCACTGTTAGATCGGCGGATGTTGTTATTTGTTAACATATTGCCTCATTTCAAGCAAGACTACAACTCTTTCGATCTCAGTTGAGCAAAGCATCCCTGACTCACTTTTCTTGTCTGGAAAGTAGAAGCGTTCAAATTCAAGACTGTGAAAAATATGTTGGAATGGTTGAAAAGTTAACTTCGGCATTTGAAACTCGCTTTGAAGATTTTCGAAAACACAATGCCGACTTTCAACTTTTTGCTCATCCATTTGACCTGGATGTGGAAAATATTCCATCTAGCTTTCAAATAGAAATAATAGAATTGCAAGCAAACGTCGATCTCAAACAAGCCTACAATGAAAATGATTTGGTTACTTTTTACAGAAGCTACGTGTATGGAAATTACACAAATCTAGAAAATCACGCGAGAAAAATGATCTCTCTTTTCGGAAGCACATACTGCTGTGAACAGTTCTTTTCAAAAATGAAGCTGTTCAAGACAAAATGCAGGAATCAGCTTAGAGATGAGCACTTGTCAAGTCAACTTCGAGTTGCCACTTCTTCCGTCAAAGCTGACATATGCAAGATCTCTGGACAGAGAAGATACCAGACATCTCATTAATCACTCACTCAATGTGTAACTTGATTGTGTGTACTTTTCCATTAAATAAATTGTTCATATAAATTCATGTATTATTCGATAGACTGGCCCTCAGCATCATTATAATTCTACGTTGTGGCCCATTGCGATAAACAGTTGCACGCCCCTGATTTAGGCGAACACGCAGTCTGGCTTCGCCCGCCGACCGTCAAACCAGCCCCCTCCCCTTTCAAAATGCTTAGCTACGCTACTGAATTGGATCATTGTCGTTGGGGCCCGCAAAGCATATTCCGCACAGGGCCCGAAATACCCTAAGACCGGCACTGGTCGGCACCCATTTGTTTCATGGCCGAGAATCGAAAATTTAAAAAAATGCAACAATTTGAATAACTTTTTATTTTCTCAAAATATCTTCATTTCCGTACATAGAGCTCGAGTCTTGATACCTACAAACATTCTGTTAAAATTTGATTAAAATTCATTAAGTGGTAGCCTATTAGAAATATTTGTGTTTAAAATTTGTCTATTTTTCTTCACTTGGTGGCGGTTTGGGGAAAAACGGCTACATTTTCCTTTTTTTTTTTTTTTTTTTTTTTTTTTTAAATTATTTGATCTTCATGCATCATTTTAAAAATAAGAAATGGGTTGTATGTTGAGAAATCCACATACATAGCAAGTTTTGTAAATCCAATGAAACATCGAACCAATCAAAAGTTACCGGAACAGCGTGTCAACATCAGAAGTTGTAGGAAAAACACCCAAGCATTTCTTATATAAAGTAAATTAAGTCAACTTCTCGCCACCCAGTCCAGACTGACTTGGACAACTAGAATTTCTGTAGTCTTTCGAAATTAGATTAGAATTATAATTAGAGTAATTTAAGCTTTTACAAACTAGACTAGGATTAGATTTAGAGCTACCCAAGTTTTTACAAATTAGAGTAGAATTTAAGCTAGATCAGGCCCGTAATTGCGGGGGGGGCTTGAGGGGGCAATGCCCCCCCAAACTCAAAGTAAGAGATACATATTGTAGACTGAGCTAAAACGTTTACTTCAATTCTTCCCTTTATAAAATCACTCAACAACAATTATTTTGAGTAGCCTTCCCCTTCTAAAGTAGAATGCAGCGAGCGTTCATTTTCAGCAATGAAGCGTTTAAAAACTTGTTTAAAAACATCTATGTCTCATGACAGATTGTACAATTTATTGCTGTTGCATGTACACAAAGAGGAAGTCTCTAGCTTGAATGTAAACGATATACTGTATCAAGGGACTTCATCAATGCAAACTCTGCCAGGCAAGCTACATTTGGTTTTCCAAATGAGTAATCCCAGACCCAAGACTTTCTATATTTAATTTGTTTTGATTCTCATGTGTCACTTTGTACAATTATCTTGCTTGTAATTTTGTAGTTGTTATGTACTGGTAGGGTAATAGTTATAGGGTTATTCCAGACAGATTGCACGATAATGATTTTTAAATTTGGGTGAGTTTTTTTGGCAAGGCATCTCAGGTGAAAGCAATTACAATGGAGTAAGATGCTGGTTTTGGAAATATTGTCCATGAATATCTCTTAAAAACAAATCCATCAACATTGGTATTGGTATCAGCTTGGATAGCTTTTAGTGTTTTTTGACGTTTACTGCCGAATATGACACCCCAAAGGGGGTAAATTGGTTTGGTGGAGACCTGTACCAGACAAAGCCACGAGGGTCATTCCTGACAAAGTTGTGTGTTAAAAATATTGCATCTATTCTATTCGGCAATCATTTTGTCTGGAATTACCCATGTTTTGGCTGGAATTATCCCAATTATTCGAAATTACTGTTATCTAGCACCTTGTGACTTTATAACATATGCTGTGCCTTTGCCCAAAAAACCGCAAATTAGACTCATTGCAACTACGAATGTTATGTGCATAGCCTTTTACTTCGCAACAGCTTTTGAGCCCCCCCAAGCTAAAATGTATAATTACTGGCCTGAGCTAGATTAGAATTAGTCGGATGCAGTTGTCACATATCTTTTTTTAGTTGAATAAAAACGCCAATGTGGCAACTCGGGATCAAAGTGTCATTCCAACATCACAGCGCCAAAACCGCTTAGGCTAGGCTACGTCATAATATACATTGTAATGTCAGTGAATTAGTGAATTAATTGAATTTTTCATGACTTTGCTGCTCAAGGGATGGAATGACAATTTGATCTTGATCTTTTATTGCATTTTCTTTGTACGATATAACGTTGATAAGAGCGCAGCGCATATCCTTCATTTGTCAAAAAATACTATTGGACAAACTAAAATTTGTAGTAAAATTGGAGATTGGATAGGAACTACAATTAGAGCAAACAAGTTTTTATCGAATTGGATTAGAATTAGAATTATCGACATTTCGCTCTAATTTATCGAATTGGACAATTAGAATCATCTAGTCCAAGATTGCCATCCACAGCTTGGCGTAGAGAGTTAAGGCAGTGGTAGTTACTTCGATGAAGTGTGTTCGATTCCCACCCGAACCATGACTCTTTTTTCTTCTGTAGCTAATTACCAAACAAAGTTCAAAGCAGGATCAATTCTCTGGCTGAATGCTAGAAGGGTCACAATTGGACGGTAGTCACATTAAACATGTTTTCATTGGTTGAAGGTGTCATCGAGTCATGCAGGAAATTGTCCTGGCTAAGTGGTTACCACCAAAACCACTTAAGTCATAATAGACATTGTGATGTAAATTAATTGATCGAGTTTTTAATGACTTCGCTGCTATAATTAGCTCTGTCTTCAGCACGCATGCAGATGTATGCTTGCATTTCTTAACTAGTGAAATCGAGAAGAGAACGGCTCGGCAGAGATTAAATGAAGATTGTTGATCTGCGGTCACATTTTACAGAACATAACATCACAAACATATTTTTTGTAGCTATCAAGAACGACTTCAAAACGAGACGATGGTTAGATTTTTGTTTGGTACGACCTTGGGGCTCTTGTGCGTTTTAGTTTGTTGCGTCACAGCTGATGAGCGACCAGTTGTTCTTTCTTGCGGAGCAGATGGAAGAGGAGACAATGTAGCTCCGGTTGCTCGTCCTGGAAAACGTGGAGCGGATGGGATGAAAGGAGACATTGGTCCTCCCGGACCTAAAGGAGATTCTGCTTATGTGAGTTCATTGGAGGAATCCGTGAATAACTTAAGACAGAAAGTTGAAGAATTGCAAGCAAGTGTTCATTTGGCTGGAAATCGTAAGTTATACATGCACTTGCAAGTAGGCTACTTCTGTATTTAATAAATAATGTGTTAGAGACAAATCCGTTTTTACAAATAAAATCAAACGGAAATTTTTTACAAGACGTAACTCCAAATTTAATAAATCCAAGAAATTTTTCTCAAAACAGGGACTCTATTCGAAAAAACGATTCGATTATTTGGATGTAGGCTGCAAAGTTTATAGTCTGAACCGTAGGTAGCCTAAGCTTGCAATTCCTCTGAAGAGAATGGTTGAATAATACCTCCGTTAGATCCAACACTACCTATGTAAATTTTGCTTAACTCAACATTGAATGCTACCTGCCATCCCGTAGTTAAGGCTGTCGTTCTGCAACCTGAGATATCATTTTAGCAGAAAAGAAATACTAGGAATCTTTTAAACAATTCTGATATGGAATTCCAAAACTTGCTTCTTAGGTCTGACAGGTGTCATAATTTTGTGCTTTTTTGAACGTTTTTAAACCAATAAAGGTATTTGGTTTTATTACAAGTACAAAAATGATAATCCAACTGTTAAATATTATTCAAAAGTTGTTGATTCGTCATTTGTTTAACGCTCAGATAGCTATTATGTGTATGCTGCGTTTGATAAATTGTTTGTGTCTGAAAATTCTAATTTGCAGCTTTTCGGCACTATCAACTTCCACCGACTGAAATTACCTGGCCCCTTGCCAAAGCATATTGCGAGATCAAGGGTTTAAAACTTTGCTCTCGAGTGCAAATCTTCCGAAATGGTGATGTTCCTGCCATCATTGGAATCCAAAATGGCGACTCGTGGTCTCCAGTCAGGTTTGTTTTTTTCCTGTTTATTGTATGCTATGCTCTAAACTCTGTCGCTGATCAACTTATTCTAGAAATAACTTAACTAGTGAACTTAACTATTTCCTGCATGACTACTACCAATGAAATCTTTTCTTCTTTTCTTAACCCTGGTCGTGTGGTCGGTAGGCAGTAGGTAGTGCGGTCGTGAATAAAATTAACCATTGTCACAACAATATCTTATCAATATAAAAGCATATGGGCGTTTAAAACAAAAACTCTTCAAACATATTTCCAAATTCATTTTTAGTTTGGCTCAAATTTTTTGCTTCGATTTTGTAGTGAGTTGAGTTTCTCAGAGAATAATTTTTCTTTTTAGTTTTTAACTTTTAACATTTCTATATTCTGTCTTTATAAATGGCCAAAATGTCTACGCAGTGTACAAATAAACGTCATCCTCTTATGTGGTGCCGTGGCACATCGGAGAGGATGCCGCACCGGGACTACAGAGAAGGGGACTTCCGACTCAAAAACGGCATGGGCCTTAAGAGGGTTACTACCGCTCAAACGAAAATCGACAAAAGATAACATCTAAACGTCTTTCTGTTTCATGTAACAACTTTTAAGGGTACTCAGCACAAAATTGAGTAAGCTGTGGCTATATTTACACTATATAGTGTAATAATTACCTCAATAGTGTTGCCAGATAAAGGAATTCTGCCCTAGTTTGAGAAAAGTTTAAAGCTGTTGAAAACAAAAACTTGAATTTTGTAAGTTTTTTAGTCCTGGGCAAAGATGAAAATGCTAATCTTATTCCTAACTCTAACCCTTACCTTAACCCTTCCTAACTTTAATCCCAACTCTGGCAACACCTGATTGTAACCACGGCATTTAGTGTGGAAAAATAGCCACTTCCAATTGAGTATATGGTGAGGAAAAATATGCAAACACTGATAAAACGTAACTTTAGTATTATATATTTCACTATAACATTTAAAATCATAAGGCTACATAGAATCGCCAATACTATGAGACCGTATAGCCTATATTCATTTTTTTGAAAAATTAAACAAAGATGATTATAATACTGCCGCAACGCCAACATTGTTAGGCCTATGTGTTTCCGGAGGCTCCAGGTCCCCTGCTGCCACGGGCAAGCATATTAACCCTTGAAAGGGGGGTGTCACGACTGCCAAGTCGCTCATTGTTGCCTGGTTTCGGAGGATGTTTGAAGTACCTTGATTGGGGTAGGATCTCTACACAAACAGATAGAAAATAATGTAGTGCAGTCGAGCATCTGTAGGAGCACACAAACCTCCACGATCAGCTAACTCAAACAACTGGGAATATTCCTCTGGTACACAGTCTTGGATTTTATGTACATTTATAATCTTGCACAAGCAATTCTTTGCAAGCAGAGCACTTTCTTCGGTGAGATACACTAAGTCCAATGTATCCACTAACAAAGCACATAACATTAGCATCAACAATTCAACATCAGATAAATCATCTATGCTAACTACAACAAAGAAATCATCAAGCCATTTGAAAGAGGAAGCGTCTGAAATTTCCTGGGGAGATTGGTCAGAGGATACCAGGCAAGATGCTGATACCAAAGCTTGCTGTTGTAACAAACTTAAACAACAAACTTTTTTTCTGACTCGAGCAGCTGCTTAACTGACCTGAAGAAGTTACCTCCATTGGTTTGACAATACCAACCAAAGCGCGATTCAATAGGATCAGACATAAATTTTCTACTCAGGACATAATCAAATCCATGCTTCTCCTGGAGGTATTCAGCAAGTTTCGGAACTGCACACATGCTCTGAATACAAGCCGTAAACGTTTCAGTGGTAAGTCCATTATTGCTGGACTTTTTCCACTTCATAAATATATCCATTGCTTTCCAAAATGCAAGTTTTTGTTTTCAAGAGCTTTAAACTTTTCTCAAATTAGGGCAGAGTTCCTTGTCTGGCAACACTATTGAGGCTATTATTACACTATATAGTGTAAATATAGCCCCACCCTATTTATAAAGTCATTTCACTGTAATGGTTCTTAGTTGGATGAGTAAGAAAGCCTACCTGTTGCATACATGGTTGTCAAATTCACATGCAGTAGCCTATTTTGAATGTAATGAAAGTGAACACTTTCATCTTCAACAACTTTTATGTATCCCTCAGGCAAGATTGCGTCTTGCAGCTAAAGCAAAAAAGAATTAAAATCACATAGAGCATCACGTTGAAACAATGCAAGTTTTTGCTTTTCTATTCGTTCGTTTTCTTTGTCACGTCAAGAAGCAGTACCGGTACCAGATGTTGTTGGTCGAGACATAGAGTGTTTTTTGACAAATGCCTTGGCAGGTGAGGAAAAATAGATCTGGAACAGCATTTTCCTTTAGTCGCAACGTTGATACCCTTGGCGCCCAAGTGCTTCACACCGGATGCTACCTAATTCACACCATGAAAAGATCAAGAGAAAAAATAGCACAAAGCCGAAGTCGCTAATCGGAGTTTCCACAAACATTTTAAAGTTAGGGTTAGAGTTAGTGTTAACAAAAATTAGGGTCCAGGTTAGGGTTAACAAAAATTAAAAAAGCCAAAATAACACACGGATCGGAGTTTCCGCTTAACCCTAAGTTTAAAATGTTTGCGGAAACTCCATTTTGCGACTTCGGCTTTGTAGCGATCAAGGCTTTGTGCTATTTTTTCTCTCAATCTTTTCATGGTACGAATTGTTCATGGTACGAATTAGGTTGCACCCCTTCATGCCGACTCTATGTATTCTTCCCGAAAATGCTCTATGCACACTCTGTGCGAGTTAGTTAATGTCCAATCTTTATGCAGAATTGTTATAAACCATTTTATTTTCAACTCTTCATTCTTTGAAAAGACAAGCATTGAAATTTTGGCATCTGTCGGTTAGATTTGTGACCTGACTGGCATTGAGGTACCGTAGGCTACACAAAATGTATTACGGTAACCAACTAAATTGCTGATAATTGTGACAAAAAATGTACAAATATACAATAAAAACTGAAAAATATATATGTTTGCAGCAGGGCCTGATTAAGGCTCATGGGGGCCCGAGGCACAGCTAAGTTTAGGGGCCCCTGTTGGCAATCGCTTTCAAAGCAATGCCATGTAGTCTCTGCGAATGATGAAATATGGGCTAAAAAATAGTTCAAGCAAAACTATAACTTCCTAAATATTAATTTAGCCAATTTACCTACAACTTTCTAACAGTATGAACACTTTTATACTTATTA
This sequence comes from Aplidium turbinatum, assembly GCF_918807975.1. Lineage (NCBI taxonomy): Eukaryota > Metazoa > Chordata > Ascidiacea > Aplousobranchia > Polyclinidae > Aplidium > Aplidium turbinatum. Next base: position 3,383,756 of record NC_137474.1, read on the forward strand.
CAAAAATTATTGGATGAAAAATCTCTCTAACAGATTGGCAATTGAGCTCATTTCAATTTCATACAGGAAACACTAGCAAAATGTAGGCTACATTTGAATTTGAACTAGCAGAATTTATTAATGGTTCCTTGAAACCAGTGCTGTGTTAAACCTTTTGTGGGCCCCGGGGCCAGAATAATTTTGGGCCCTCTATCGTCAAGCAGACCTATAATATTGTGTACGGTACGGTATATTTTCACTGCATCGATATGGAAATGTGGGTCATTTCAATAGACTTTCTCACCAGTTTAGAAAACAACACAAGTGTAAGTAACCGCAAACACAGGTCTATCATTTCTTAGCTACATCTTTGCTCGGAATGAAAGCCAAAAGTGTTAACAATTTCTAATAAAAAAAAATACTGGGGAGCTGGTACACGTCCCCCCACCCTTGGCAACTCATGATAAAGAGGAATTGACCAAAACATGTGGATGGAAGTGTGTGAACAGTAAAGCAAAGGTAAAGTAGTTTCACCCTATATGTTTGGTTGAGTCCTGTCTTTGTCATGAGTTGCCAAGGGGGGTGGGGGGGGACTTTTATATCAGCTCCAATACTGGCAATGGAACATTATCGGTCACGACGCGGTCATACCATCATACCACATAAAATTTTGACTGTCTTAACTTTGCCCTGCTTTGCCACCCGGTACCGCGCAGATAAAATCTGGGGATAAAACCAAAGCTGTAGAAATTATTAATTTCCATTCAGATTTGATCATCTGATAACATTATTGTTTTTCACTATTTTTATGTTTTATCTGGCAACATTACTTGTTCTGTCAACCAAGGTGAAAACATTGTGATTGTACGGTAACTTGTAAACAAAAGCAGTGTAAAGCGTTTTGAGGATCAGGTGTTCAATTATTTTTATTCAACATTATTTCATTCCAAGGCAAAGCTTTCATAATTTTATGTAGGTATTCAAGTTAATTAAAGTTTTTAGGGTATGGTAGCCTAAGTTAGTGGTAAGAATAAACAGGTCCCTTGTGTTAAAAATGATTTTTGTTTTGTACCATACAACATGTGATATGCCAGGCTTATAAGGTATTTGAAAATAAGAGCAATTTCATGTGCATATATTCAGAATTTGCCGATGCTTGACATTTGTCACATTAAGAACTGGGAAGCAGCTGACTCGATGACTGATATAGTCTTTCGCTGCTTCCTGTCTGTTGTGGTATTTAGATAGCTATGGTACTGTTTTATTCGTATTGTGTATAATTGTACCGTACTATTGTCGCAACAGACAAAATAAAAGGTTTCTCTCTCTCTCTCTAAAAGTACAGGACAGGTTTTTCCTGCTCGCAACATCACTAGTCAAGGATATTTATAATTATGGTATTGTAAATGTTAAAATTGAAATGATAAAATTAAACTATCTGAAATGCTATTTTGCTTACAGCTTACAATTTTTTAAAACAAAGCAGTTTTATTGATGAAAAGAATCTGAATATGTGAATTCAAAAGGGCCCTCCAGTTGTTTTTTTTGTTTCACTATTTGTGCTTTCCAATTTCTTTCAATGTCTTCTAAATGATACTTAAAAAAAAACAGCCAGATTTTTCAAACATATTGGTAAACACATAAAAAATACTCTATCAATTTTTCCATTGATTTTGAAATGGGCCCAACTACAGCAATTGCACTTCAACTTCTCTATAGTTTCTCCACAGAATCCTCAATGAGTGAACTTTTTAGGTATGATGCTTCTTACCAGTATGTTTAAGCATGTAATCATTATCGAAGTTTCACCACAAAATTAAATGACCAAAATAATTAAAACAGTTGTGCCAAAAACACTTTGTGGCAATTGGGCCCTTTTTGAATTCATATATTCAATTGCATCCAATACATTTCTGCAGAACATGTTACTAACTTTATCGCATTTTAACTTTGTTTTTAGATAGCAATGGTGTTTTTAGAGATGTTTCAGTGTAGTTAGGGCCCAAATTTTTAAAATAAGCCCCAAATTTGAGATGTTTTAGTATAATAAGGGCCTAAATCATCTTCTTAATGGATAAGTACATGCAGTGAACTTTAGCAACTCAAAAAACACTTTTCTGAAATGCAAAAATCTATTATTTGTGGTCCCCTTGAGATGGTGGGCCTGGGATCCGGGCCCCCCTTGACAAGGCACTGCTTGAAACCTATAAAAGTATTGACGCCTACGGTATTAATGTAAAAAAAATTGGGGGCCCCCAAAACCAGGGGGCCTGAGGCCTGTGCCTCGTGTGCCTCATGGTTAATCGGGCCCTGGTTTGCAGGTAATTTATAGAATACATCAGCCAAAATTGTTAAAAACATGTTCTGTCAATAGCCTCACAGCAATTGCAGTTGAACTGTCTAAAAAAATCAAAAAGCTTAGCCTAGCCTAAATCACCATTTTATAACGTTGCTTGCTGTATTGCTTTTTGTTAAAGTCTTTCTCACCATTACTCTGCACACTTGTCTTAACTTTAAAGCAAAGCAAACTTAGACTACTACATCACTTCATATGTTAACCTCCAGTCTTCAACTGACAAACCAGTACTGAACAAGCAAACATGCCACTAAGAGGTTCGCGCATGCGCACAACGACCCTCTTAAAGCCCAATGACAAAAGCAAAAATTTTTCAGTCGGAAGTCCCCTTCTCTGTAGTCCCGGATGCCGCATTACAAACAGTGGATCCTGGTTTAATTCCCGACTTCAGTTGGTTGTTGAAAAATACTTCTACCCAGAAGAGAGTAAATTGGAAAGTGATGTTGAAAGAAAGTGGTCACTCTGCTCTCGTTAGTGTCAAAATCTTAGTATCATGAGAGCGTTATCTTTTCATCATCCAACACCAGAATTCAAGTATGGGAACCCCCTTTACTTTAAAAAAACTAACAAACCTTTGTTTGTAGCGATTCTCACAACGAATGGGTTCAAGTTGGAAATCATCATAGAACTGGAAAAATGCATTCCTCTTTTGGAGGTGGCCCTGAATGGGGGCTACAAAAGGGAGCAGAAGCATTCAAACGCCACGTGTTTTGTTGTACCTAAATTGAGCACGTATGATTCATCTTTCATTAAATGAATGCAAAAAATATATACGCTACCTTGCACAGTATTGTATTTACTCTTTTACAGACAACGAATAGCAAAGACTAAAAAAATTGTAATTAAAAATTGTAAATTTGGAAAATTGTTATAACATTCATTCTGTTTGTTGTGTTGAATTAACCTGTTTTCGTAAGTAAACCCTAAAACAGCTAGTAAATGCTGATTAAACGTTTTACTCGGTTGAAATCACAAATCTAAATGACACTAAATTTACTTTGATTTGATTCCTTTCATTTGAGAAAAACTTTTCACTTTTATTTTATGTTGAAAGATTTTTATCCATTCTCCTAAAACTGGTGTGGATTGTGAGATTAATGAAGAATTATAGCCTAATCGTGAGATTAATAACGATTCATGTGATGGAGAAAATGCAAATAAGTTATGGCCGTGAGATTAATGATAATAATTAACCTTTTTCTCGTCTATTGATATTCTAACTAAGGCTGTGGAGTCGGCCGAAAAATATACGACTCCGACTTCTCGGTTTATAACTGGCCGACTCCGGCTTAAGCATTGTCAGATTTTAGAGGGTTGCCAGATTTTTCTGAAATTTTGTCTTTTTTCATTTGTTTAAAAATTAATTTAACTACATTTGTACTCAAAATTAAAACGGCGACTTTCACAAAACTGACAAGAACCAACACTTTTATTTTTTGGTAAAGGTTTGGAGCGCAATAGAGAAAACAAGAAACAATATTTTGAAAAATGCATTGCAAACAAAACTTTTATTGTTCATCGTTTTTTATCACGTCTGAGTCGAAGTCAGCGTTTTTTTAAACTCCAGACAAGCCAAAATCTTACTTACTCTAACAGTACTAACTCCACAGCCCTGACTGTAACTCAGTAGTTTTAACCTTTTTAAGCATTCAAATCCCAACAATATTTCCCAAGTTTTCGTCGAATCACAATAAAACTGTAATGAACAATTTGCATTTATTTAAGATATGCAAAATTATTACTACGGTAGGCTTACATGATGACAAAAATTAAGCTTGGTTTATTTAATCGACGCCTAGGTTTTAATTTGTACCTTAAGCCTACTCTGATTTACCTGTCGATTCTTCGTCGGGACTTGGCTAAAATAAATTGAATCTGTAGCTTCGTATGGTCCATTCGTTAGTTGCACAGTAGGCTATTTAGCTGCAAGCAAGCTATCAGACTAACTTCAAAAGGCTTGTGTCGAACCCGAAATTGGCACAGTAGAATCCAGGTTAAGAACCTCGTTTTAACGTTCGCGTTTTGTCGCTTCTACCTTTTTCTTGACCTTTGCTATGTTGACGTGTATTGTTTTGATATGATGGTCAGAAATAAAAAAACAACTGAACTGAACTGAACCATTGTATCTAACTGAAGATATCAGACGTTGCTTTTATTCATTTCATTGTTTAAGTGTATTCATTCGTTACAAATTCAACAAGATTTACTGCAGTATTGTTTTTGTAGCAATTGTTTTTAGTGGCGCCGTCTCACCAATGTTAACCAACCCTAATCCAATCCTTGAACACCTGTGTCTAGTTGGTTGGCCCATAAATATTCTGGAAGTAGGCTAAACAAAATGCAGTCTTCCAAAAATATTGACAAAACAAGGCAACAAAGGAATAAATATCATTGCAGTTAATAAGTAGCCTACCTTAGGTCAAGGCCTTGCTGTTTTAGAAATGTCTTAAAACGAATCCAATTTTTGGCAGATTAGTTTCACTTTGCTGTGTAAAAGGCTGTTTTGAAATAAAAATATATAACTTCTTTTAATTCAAAGAGTTTTTTCAAGAAAATGTGTCGGTTGTTAAGCACTTCGTTTCTTGCCCAAGTGGTATTCCCAAAACCTTTCTTGTTACCTTACGCGCAAACTAGTCATTATCTTTTTTCTAGTATCAAGTGGAAGAAAGTACAATCAGAACTGAAGTAAGACTTTGTATTCCTTTAAAGCTTCAACCGTCAGAGCAGAATCAAAAATATCATTAAATTGTAGATTTTAATAACATTGTATTTGTGTTGCTTTACGTTAAATATTGGTAAGCTATTTTTTTTTAAAGGTGGAAGTTCATTTTTACAATCAAGTAAATTGACTTTCACAACAAATTAAGATAGTAGAACAAGAAGAAAGTCTCAAATCAACTCTTTAGCAAATAATAATACTTTCGAAGACAAAATACAGTTTGTGTAAGCATGACCAACACTTTAGTTTATTAAACGTTTAGTTTAGAAAGACTGGTATGAAAAAACTGTCCACGAAATATGAATGCAATAATGTCCGAAGAACAAAGCTGAAATAGAAGTCTCTTTTAGCATAGATGGTACTGCTATTTTGCATTCATCAAATTGCGCAACAATCTAACCTCTTAGTGTAATTTAGTAAGACTCGATTTTCTTTTAGCATAGAAATTTATTTTCTTCCACATTAAAATCCGTCTAACTCGACACCAGCTGGTTTGATATTTGCGTAACTCGACACTTATTCCTTGGTCCCGACAGAAGGCTAATAGTTTTCCCGTCCGTCTTCAATTTTCAGGTTTCCTCCACTGTATCCTACCCCAGGCATCTATAACTTCTACCATCCCCTAAAAACCGAAGGCTAATAGTTTTCCCGTCCGTCTTCAAGAGTCGAGTTTCACGTTGTTGCCTAAAACTATCAATCGTACCAGTTTAGAAAGATAGGCTTTGTACAATCATCTTTATTTACATTTGGAAGCTGTATCGATGTGCAATATATGGCGTGAAAACGTTCAAGGTTTGTTGCACGAAAGAAAGTAATAGCTTAGTGACAGTAGCGCACCCAGAAAAAAAAGTTTTGGGGGGAGGGCTTTTCAGAAATGTCGGCCGAGTGATTTGCGACAATAGTGACAGTGACAATAGGCCAATGCCCATCCCTTTGACTAATACTTAAAGGCACTCACATCTAGTGGCGTAGCCAAGAATTTTGAAAGAGTGGTTTTTTGACAGCCGGCGGGCGAAGGCCCACGGCGCAGTAGCGCACCCAGAAAAAAAGTTTGGGAGGGCTAATTCAAAAATGTCGGCCGAGTGATTTGCGACAATAGTGACAGTGACAATAGGCCAATGCCCATCCCTTTGATTAATAATAAAAGGCACTCACAGTTAGTGGCGTAGCCAGGAATTTTGAAAGGGGAGGGGTTTTAACGGCCAGCGCTCAAAGCCCGACGACGTGTTCGTCTAAGGACACCCAGCAGCGGGGGGTCGGGGTACCTCCCCCAGAAAAATTTGAAAATTACTTTATATTTTGTGTATTCTGAGAGCATTTTCAACAAAAATGCGGGTATGAGTATTCCTGTAAAATGGTGCTGTCTGGTGGCATAGCAAAAGGATAAGATCATGTTTTCTTCGGTATTTTTCCGACATAAAGCTAAGTCTCTATGTTTTCTTGTTGCTAATTCCTGGCTGAGATATTTGAATGCTTGATATTGGCAAAACTCGCTCTTTTAATGCAGTTTCGCTTAAAATTAGGAAAAATTTGTTTTAAAGACACAAAGAAACTGAAAGCATCATTCTCAATATCGTGACGTAACACGCGTGCCAAAGGGGGGTGTTGAAACCCCCAACTCTCCCACCCCCCATTGGCTACGCCACTGCTCAATGCTCATTGCTCATAGCCCATAACCCATCGGTTGCCGATACATCAGGATTCGCTCTCTCAATCAGATTAGAAGTTGGCCTAGTGAACCTTATGCTAATAGCACCATCAGCTTCCTCATCTCTACGTCCACTCTTGCAATCTTCTATAGATCTCGAAGTTTTCGTCATGTATGGGCTTTCCGTTTGCCAACACAAATAAGCGCGAAAACAACAATTAGCACGAAAATAGTTTGAAACAAAACACTAATTTTGTAAACAATAAATTTGATGTGGACGTTTTTCTACTTACAAAACATTCAAATTTAGTTCGTATTCTCAACTAAAGTCCAAGACGCCTTCGTCTCTCTGCTCAAACGTCGTATACAGTTTTACATGTCCGTGTGGTTCAACATTGATGTACGGTACATCGGTACGTATGTCCACCAGACATTTGACCACGACAGTACGGGAGCATCTGAACTTTAGGAAGTTATAGAAAAGTGCCATTCAAGATATCATGAAGTGTTCTTTTTGCTCTGATCGAAAAGTCTCTGCTGACTCATTCAAAATTTTAGGCAAAGACAAATCCCAATTTGACAACAAAATTTAGGAAGCACTGTTAATCAAACGCTATAACTCAAATTTAAACAAACAATTATTTGTTGGAGGCAAGTCCATTCTCTTCAACATTTACTTGATGTATCACCTTCTCTGTGGAGCAAATTTTTTCGTAGTTATTTATGTAGTTGCCATTTCCTAATGTAATTTTACCTTCAAGAAGTTGAAATTTATTGCATTTTGATAAATATTTTCAGATTCCTGATGAGGGATTAAGTTAAACCGAAAACGTTCAACTGTTAAAACTATTTGTAAGTTAAATATGTAAAATATATTGTTATAATGCTCAGCCCTGTACCCTGTTGTATTGTTGTGTCTTATTCATACCTAACCTGTAAACAAATTGTATAAATGAGGAGCATACAAAAACTTCATTTTTAGTGGCGGGTTTGGGGGGGGGGGCTTAAGCCCCTTTAGCCCCATGCTGGGTGCGCTAAAGCTTGGTGAGTTGGCAAAATAAACAACAAAACCAAAAATCGACCTGTCATTTTAACAACATACAAAACGTAATCACATGGCAAACAAACGTCACCAAATTATTTATTACGCAAACAATCTACCAAGGAAATCACAATAAGAGTTGTGAAGCAAATATTTACGATGTTGTGGTGAAGCAAAGTTTAACCACTTATTGTTAACATGCATTCTCAATCAAACAATATCAAGTAATACAATGTTTCAACATAACACCTATACACCTGTCAATGTCACACTACAATAAAAAGCGTTTAATATGACTTAACCCTTTGAGGACCGCTGGGACGTATGTGTCCCACGCACTTAACCGATTATCCGCAGTTAACTTTAAAAAATTTGCCACTGTTGATACCCTAACTTAGTATTGGATGTTTATCCTTCAAAATAAATCTAAAATTGGAAACTCTGAATCATTTTTCTTGGTGTTATTTTAGTTTGAAAACAGTGAAAAGTTGAAGTTACAAGTACCTCTTTTTAGTGACGTTATTGAGAAATTTTCATGTCATTTAAAAACAATTTTTTGGTTGCAATGTGGTCTTTAAGATTTCTTTGTTGTTGTATGCCAGTTAGAATTAGGATAGGAGCGAATATTATGGCATGAAAGGAGATTTTGTTTGCATGGGACATATGTGTCCCATCGGTCCTCAAGGGTAATTTTTTATGTTTCTTCAGAGACTGTGTATTTGCTATATTCCAGGATAAAAACACAACTGTTAGGCTAACTGAAAGTTTTGTAGACTGTTGAAGATGATAATTTTTTGATTAAAAAACATTAACAGCTAAATTAGGCCTATTCACTATTTTTAGCTGTTAAACTGCAAATAACTAGCAAGCATTATCAATGCAAAAAAAGTATCTCATACATGCACAACTTCAATTCTCTGCACACCTTTAATCAGTGCATTTTCCCAAATAGCCCACTAAAGTTTATACAGTTACATGCTAAAAGTCCTGCCCTTGCACACACTATATTTTGTCAAGAATAGGCTATCTGTAGCCTATATTATAGGGTAGTCTGTTATTATCCAGTTTACAAAGCTGTTCTTATGCTGTTGGCCAATAATGTCCTTATCTTTCATATGATTTAGCCTACTTCAAGTATATTTCAGCTTCATTCATACCATATGTATGTTTTGCAATTTATTTCAGAAATTTATTATACATAATTGCATACACAACAGCAAATTGCTAAAATGCCATCTATTGCTCGTACAAAAATGTTTCATTTGGATGAAGAATCGATTAGTCAACTTCAGTATTGCGATGGCCGATGATGAAGATGTTTTGGTGTTTGATGAAGAAGATATATTGGCTTCTTGGAAGATGATTTTAAAAATGTTGTTAACAATGGTGGTAATTTTCCAATTGAGATTGTTATTGAACTTCTAAAACAAAGTTCAGCTGGTCACACATCTCAAGCTGAACCACATGTGGTAGATCATTCTTCAATGATGTCAACTATTTGTGACGTCACGTGATTCTCTGGATTCGGTCGGCAAAGATGATGCTTGTGCCAGAGTTCCTGTGTGTAATGTTAAGATTGGAAATGTTAAAGCAGCCTTTAGCCGCATTACTGCTGCTCGTGTTTTGAATCCAATGACGGGTAAATCGAAGTTGGTGTATTGTCAGCATGATCCTGGTTCGCAGTTGACTTTTGTTTCGAATGATTTGGTCTGCGAACTTGGCCTTAAACCGTATGACAAAGCGTCGTTTAAAATGGATACTCTGGCTGGACAGAAAGCTACTTGTGCTGACCTTGTTAAACTTAACATCAAGTCGTTAGAGACGGATGAACTGGTTTGTGATATAACCTCGGTGGTTAACCCAGCTTGGGCTGACGATGTTAAAACTTTACCGCATAAGCAGGATTTAAGTGGTTTCCGTCATTTTCATGACGTGAATATGTTTCATTTGGGTGAGTGTAGTACTGTAGGTGTACTGATTGGTAACGACAACGCTTATTTGATATGTACTAAAGAAGAGCGTCTTGGTGAAAATCGTAGTGAACCACATGCTTTAGTCACCCCTCTCGGTTGGTTGGCTTGTGGTGGTAAGTCAGGCTTAGATGAAAACGTTGCTAACGTGTGCAGAGTGCAGACGTCTTCAGATCTTAAATCTAATGGTTATATTAAGCGTACTGGTGAAGCAGGAAATGTAAAGGGATTTGAGTGGTATTTACCATACTTTGTGACGTCAAAATTAAAAAAGCGCATTGTTTACGATGGCAAGTCTGAATTCCGAGTAACTTGTGTAAATGATGTAATGTTTTCGGGTCCTGACTTGTTAATCCCTCTGGTAGATGTCTTGGCTAGATTTCGGCTTGGTAGATTTGGTCTCATGGCTGACGTGACTAAATGCTTCTTTCAAATAAAGTTACCTGAGTCGCAAAGGGATTTGTTTCGTATATTGTGGTTTGAAGATGATGACCTTGAAAGTGGTAGGATGGTACCCTTTCGTTTTTGTGTACACCCTTGAGGAATATAGAATAGCCCATATATCGCTTGCTTGGCTATAAAGAAAATGATCGAGCAAAATCCCAGCGGTGCTGGTGAACTGACTCTCTGCAATATTGCAGATAATATATACATGGATGATTTTATATTTTCGGCTGATAGCTTGGAGGAAGCTCAGCAAGTCACCCATGAGTTAATTGCTTTGTTTGATAGCCGTGGGTTTAAGCTTGTTAAGTGGAGTGCTAACAAGGAGGCTATGATTGTCCTATCAAACTTAGATAATGAGATGCTCTCACCTTTGATTCGTTACGTTGACTTTCAGACTGAAGATATGACTTTGCGATCAGCGAAGACATTGGGTTGTGTGTGGCAAACCGAGTCTGACGAGATGCGTATCGCATGTTCCTTAAAGCCCTTAGCTATACACACCAGCAGAAGTATGCTCAGTCAGCTTGGTCAAAATTTTGATCCGCTAGGCTTTGGAGCGCCATTTTTTCTGAAAGCGCGCCTGATACTTGAGCAATTGGCGATAGATAAGTTTGATTGGAACACCAAGCCCCCTGATAGATAGATAGTAAAAGCGTGGGAGTCGTGGCTTCGTTCTTTGGACCTGCTTAAAGATTTTTCGTTACCGAGATGGTATTTTGCAAACTCTGGTGTGTGTAGTCCGATGATGTTGTTTCATATCAATTGCATGGGTTTAGTGATGCTTTGAATCAAGCTTTCTCTTCTGTTGTTTACTTACGTAGACTGGTTAACGAAGTTCCTAGTGCATCTTTCGTTTTGGGTAAATCTACCATTGTTGTAAAGAATCAGGTTTCTTGGCCGATAGCTAGGAAAGAGCTTGTTGCCGCTTTGAATACAGCAAGACTCGTGAAGCAGGCCTACGAGGCATTGAAGATGCCCAACTGCATTAAATATTTTTGGTGTGATTCTCGGACTGTCTTGCAGTGGGTTAAAAACCCTGATTTACGTTTGAATAAGTTTATCACGCGTCGAGTGGAGCATATTTTATTGTTGTCTGGATCTCAGGATTGGCATTTTTGCCCTACCGATATGAACCCAGCTGATGTTGGCACACGGCCAAATCTTATTACAAAAAAGTCTCGAGAGTTGTGGTTAAATGGTTCTAGTATTCTCTACCAGTGTGAAGAAATTCCATTTGTAGAAAATGCCACTTCAGTACCTGTCCAATGTCCATAGCCTATATCTTCGTGACGAAGAGGAGTCGCTTGACATTGGACAGGGTGGCCTTCACAGATTGATCAAGGCCGCACCTTCTTTGTATGTTATGAAAAAGAGGATCGCTTATTTGGTTGCTTTTGTTGAATTTTTGTACTGTAAAACGAGAAAGCGTAACTTTTTGAAACCAAAACTGGATGCGTCTTATCTTAATAATGCTTTAAAGTTGACTGTGAAGTTTGTTCAGAAGAGAGTGTGTGGCGACGTGGTACATTTAATGACCAAACGATCGCCGGATGCCCTTGAAGAAGTGATAAAGCGGGGTAGTGTTCACGCTTCGCAACGTGAAAAGGAACGCTTGAAAGAATTGTGTTCACTTAAAAAGTACAGACCTTGTGCAGTGATGTACGGGCATACAAAAAATATTGACGCCGTCAGCGTTAACGCAAACGTTCGAAAAAACATACGCCGTAGGCTATGCGTCAACGAAACTTGTAAAAAAAGTTGGCGGCGTCAGCATCAGCACATACACTAGCGTAAACTAATTTTGTTTGCTAGGTGCCAAACATTCACACGGTATAAACCACTCGAAACAAACAAGTTTTATTTTGAATTTCCACGAAGATACACAAGCATCTGGAAGTATTCATCTGACATTTTGCTGCGTTTTGGTTCCAATACGTCTTTGCCCATTGAAAACATTCTTTCAACTGCAGCGCTGGAAGGTATTGGCGTGTTGTAGCGAAAAAAATACATTAAAAAGTATGCGTTGACGCTATGCGCTAAACAAACGCGAAAACTTTACGGCGTGGCCTCAAGCGCAAACTATCCAAAAAAATGCGGCCGCAAGCGTTAGCGTAAACAAAAAGTATACGCCGCAAGTATGCGGCGTAGAATTTGCGGCGTATACGTACATCTCTGACCTTGTGTGGATGACGCTGGTGTAATTCGCATTGAAGGGCGCTTAAGTAATTCTACCGAGATCTCTCTAGAAGCAAAGCATCCGATCGTTTTGTCTTCGAAACACCCCTTCATTAGGCTTGTTGTACTTTCATATCATAATCGAAATGCGCACTGTGGAGTACAGCACACTTTGTTGTCTACGCGACAGAAGTTTTGGATCGCTAATGGTAATGCCTCCGTGATGAGGTATCTTAATGACTGTGGTGTATGCGCGATTGAGAGAGCGCGGCCTATAAGACAGCTCATGTCTGATTTACCTTTGTCTCGCACAACTGCGCATAGGAAACCCTTTTTTGATTGCGGCTTAGACTATCTTGGACCTTTAACTTTTGTTGAAGGTAAGAGTCACAAAAAAGCTTGGGGACTCCTGTTCACATGTATGGCATCTCGCGCTATTCATGTTGAGCTGGTTACGTCATTGTCGCTGAGCGATTTTTTATTTGCTTTTACTAAGTTTACAGATTTACGTGGGCAGGTTAATTCTATCTATTCCGATAATGGAAGCACCTTTCAGGCAGCATCTAAGAAGTTACCCGAGTTGATAAAATCAGCTGAATTTCAAAACGTCCTGAGACAGGACGAGATAAACTGGGAATTTATACCTCCGTATGCTCCAGCGCAAAGTGGCGCTTGGGAAGCAATGGTAAAACAATTTAAAATTGCATTTTTTCACATTTTGGACACTTCAATACGCAAGCCCAATTTTATTGAACTGCTTACGTACACGAGCAGTGCCGTTCGGATCGTGAACGAACGCCCTTTGGTACCTTTGACTGACGACCTTAGGGATTTTACTGTCATCACCCCTGCCTCTCTGCCTCACTGTTGACCCCATACTTTAACCCATACTGTGCAGTTGGGCAACCACATGACCGTGACCAATTAAGGAGGGATTATCGGTTCAATTTGTCACTTTCTCAGCAGTTTTGGAGCAAATGGATAGATTTTTACTTGCCAGGGCTTCAGGGCGGGAAAAATAGTTAAAAATGGCCGAGAATTTGGAGCCTGGTCAACTTGTAGTGGTGGGTTCCCTCCAAGACATTGGTAAACGTGGGAAGTATCAACTTGGAAGGGTGCATGAGGTGGTCCCACAAAATTGGAAAGGGAAGCCTGTGGTTGGGAGAGCTAAAGTTGCCGTTTGCAACTATGATGATAGTAGGACGGGGGAAGTGAAAGTAAACTACGTGTTGAGGGATATTTCGTGCCTCGCCCCGGTAGAAAACATTTAAGTGTTAGGGTTTGAGCCTAGTTCTGTCTGCGGTGTTCGACCCTTGTCTGAGCCCAGAACAGTCGGTTATTATCGCAACCATTGAATATAGCGTGTAGTGTGTACCTATGGTACTAATTTCATGTATCGTCGTGTATTATTCTTATTGTTGTTCATTCTTTGCATGCCCTTTGTATTTGCGTATTAACTTAAACGTGAGTGATTCAAACAATTTGTGTATCGTGTGTTTTTATTCATTGGCTCACGATTGTCCTTAAATTCTTTTTTAGTTATGCCATGTTAGACTGCCATAACTAGGGGCCGCTATGTTATGGACAATCTCTGTACAAATCAAACGTCACATAAAACCGTTGTCTACTGAACCTGTCGTCATACGTCATGGAATATTTTCTAAGGCATGAGCAGAGATTGCATCACCTTTGTAACACCTGTGAACCATCGTTAAATTTTGAATTACGAGACGTTGCGTAAGACATTTACCAAGTGCTTTAATAGCTTCATAATGCTTATCATTATGACGTCACAGTATGAAAGTTATGTGGTTTGAAAATTGAAATATCCCAGCCAGTCTCGTCATTTTTAGAATCGTTGCTGAAAGGTTGGTAGCATATTTAAACTGTTTGCTTGTGCTTACCAACAAGACGAAATTTCTGTCTTTATCTCAGTAATTTGTATTGTAATGACAAGTTTTAGTGGATACGGTGTTTCTCCATTCTTCGACAGCCTTGAGGCTATGTTTACAGAAATACAATTCTTGAGTAGACGTTTTCAGAAGAGTGCTTCTTTCGGTCATTGCATACAGACGAACGGATACGGGAATTTTATGTTACATTTTCCCACGAAGAGATTATGGTTTACCGCTGTGACCAAATACCACAATGCAAGAGAAACAGTAGCTTGTATTTAAGTAGCCTACTTTGAAAAAAATGTAGTTACGATTACCGTACATAGGCATTGGCCTAGCTGCGCAAAATCTTTTTGAGAAAAGGCTCTTTCTAGTTTATTGTAGATAAAGGAAAACGCTGATTTGTTTGTTTGTTTTTCATATGTCAGATGTACGCCTTCCGACGTACACCTGACGCACGCTGCAGCCGACGGCAATGTCTGTTTCCGGTTGTCTACTCTACTTATGACTTATATTTGGAACTACCCATTACTCGAAATCGATCACTGGGTAGAAGCAATTATCGTAAAGTTTCTTGCTCAGAGAAACAACAGCAAGTGCGGGTGGTTGGAGTTGAACATGCAGGCTGTCGACTGCGAATTATACCCAGCATAGAATTATCATTCTCAACCTACATTAGCTAAACGTAGCCTACGATCTTAAATTTGAAGCATTTAGGCTCAAGTAGTGGTTACGCTACTTTGTCCAGCAAACCCAGTCTCCTCCTTCGACAATACCGTTTTTTACCCAACAACCTAAAAAATATTTCAATTGAAGAAATAATTCCTATCTGGCAACACTAATGCCAAATTATTTGCTTATTGTATTGCGTGACTTTAGTTCAGCACTAATCAGCAGGTCTGTAGCCTACGTGCAACAGTAGGTAAACAGCTTACTTACAAACAGGTAAACAACAGCTTACGTAAACATGTAATAAACCACTCACGCACACCTATGCCACAGAAAACGCTATGGCAAAAGTGTAGCCTGCGTAGCTTGTTTAGATCAGTTAAAATAGTGTAGGCCTACTCAGGCGCTTCTAATTCTTCGCCGCGAACGATGCAGGCTAAATCAGATGTCTTCTTTCGTCAGGGCGAATTATAGAAAGCCAGGTGAATGTAGCTTCGTCCAGTTCTGCTATGCCATGGATTCTGCTGGCACCTTGTAAATGGGCCATTCAAGAACAGCATGATCAGGAGTTTATTTCTCTGCGGCCCATTGTTCACACGTGTCATTCATCAACACGCAAGTAGGCTCAATAGGCTGCATGTTGTGCTTTCATCATACATTTTGGTAGAATTGGTTAGATGTTAAGTTTTCTTTCTTGGATAAGCTTGTTGATTTTCAAGCAAGTTTTTTAACATGTAAGCAACGACGTAGCCAGATTAAAAACTTTTTAGGAGGCGGGGAAATTTTTGGGGGCAAAGGGTTTTGATAGCCGAAGCAACATGTATTGAAATTTGTATAAAAACATGTTGTTCGGGTGCATCACGGTGATTGGTCACGTCGCAAAAGTTTCTGCTTACCACAACTCTTACTCTGGAAAAGTTATGTTACCAGAGATGAGTACGCTAGGATATGTTTGCTCAGCAAACGCAATATATCTGTGGCAAGGAATATTAAGCAAACCATAATTGGACACCTGGAACAGTTTGCCAAAAAGTTTGTGCACTATTATGGAGAATCTCTAACACCTATAATAGCCAAAATGATTGGATAATTGGTCCATTTGTTGGAAAATATCTGCCTCAACTTCCCACCCATGTTGTAGACCAGTTTATGGACACAAAAACAGAAGCAGCAAATCGTATTTCTTTTACGTCCTTCAAAGACAAATACCCCAAAGATTCTGCAAACATCCACTTTTGGGCTTCCATGTACAAAGTGTATCCCACAACTTCAAAATTAGTGATTCATTAACTGATTCCATTTACAACAACTTGGCTAATTGTGAGTCTGGATTTAGCGCTATGTGTGCATTGAAAACTAAACAGTGAAACCGGCTGAAAGTTGAAGCCCACATGCGGCTATGCCTAATTGCCTAAGCAAAATAACGCCTCGATTTCAAAAACTCACTGACAGCTAGCGAGCACAGCTATCTCATTAGTGATTTAATAAACATATTATTTTCGGAAAAAGTTACTGCTTTTGTAGTGCTGTTTGTTTGCAAAGCAATCTTGTATGACTTTTAAAATATTACGACAATTTGCTTTGGTCGCAAGATTTTATCGAACTGAATTTTTTTTTTAAATGGGTTGCCTTAAAAACGTGTTGGGAACCACTGTCGTCGTCGTGTGAGCCTCTGGGGCCGAGGGTCTATTCTTTTACCACCCCAGATTCACGATGCTCCCGGACTACACTGGAAGGATACTGGAGAGCAGCCAGTCTTTGGTTTTATCATCCATGACACGCAGACCTTCCACTCCGTTAGGTGGTTTGAAGATGGAGCAGTCATTGATGATGTGGTCTGCGGTCTGTTCCTCGGCACCACATTCACAGGAGGAGGAAGAGGCCATTCTCCATTGGTGCATGGTTGAGCGGAAAAGCACGACGCCCGTACGGAGACGGTTGAGGCGCACCCATGTCTGTCTTGGTAGTGTCAGGCCGATGGGGCGTTTGTCGGCGTCGGGGATGAACAAATAGAGTCTGGTGGCGCTTGACTTCCATTCAGAACTCCATTTATGGTCCGCCTAAGTAGCCGCAGAGATGTCTTGTACATCAGCTTTGTTAATCAGAAGTTGAGCGGCTGGCACGAATGGGTGTCTTGATTTCAGTCGACGGGGGTGCTCGTTTGGGAGAGCAGAGATTTTGTGGTGAAGAAGGTGGTTGGGCTCCAGTGCCCGTCGACCGAGGGACAGAGTGGCTTCTTCGCGACGAAGCTCAGCAGGTTGGATGCCAGCGAGAATGGGTAGATTGTCCAATGGTGTGGGACGCAGGCATCCGGTCACTGTGCGCAGGGCGCTTTTATGGCAGTGTCGATGTTATGACAGTGAGCACTGCGGCACCAAACAGGTGCACAGTACTCTGCTGAAGAGTACACAAGGGCTAAGGCTGCTATACGCAAACTGTCACCCCTTGCCTCCCCAGCTAGAGTCTGCTTGGCGCTTGAGTAGCGCAGCGCGGTATGTCAGTTTCTTGCGCAGTGACACCAAATGGTGGTGGTATGTGAGCGATCTGTCCAGTGACATCCCAAGACATCTTGGTTCGGGGCAGAAGGACAGAGATTTTCCGTTGCTCTGGACGTGTAGCTCACGATCAGCTTCCCGATTGTGGAGGTGGAAAGCTGCTGCCACAGTTTTAGTTTCGCTGAGTTTCAGTCGCCAGTTCTGGAGATAAGCTGAGAGAGTGTTCATATCCTGGCTCAAGGTGTCTTCTAGATTTTCCCACAACTTTGTGGAGTGGAGAATTGCCAGGTCATCCGCGTAGGCGTATTTTGCGGAGACCGTAGTTGGCAGGTCGTGGGTGTAGATGTTGAACAGAAGTGGAGCCAGGACCGATCCCTGTGCGACGCCATTTTTCAGGCGTCTCAGTTTGCTTCGTCGTGAGCTACCTGTGGTGAGGGTGAAGCTTAGATTCCTGACAAGTTCCATAATCATATGAACCATATGTCGGTCAGGAAACAGGCGAAGCAGCTTGCAAGTAAGGCCGCGATGCCATACGGTGTCATAGGAAGCTGTGAGATCTAGAAAGACAGCGCCGGCTTTCTTTTTTGCCTCAAAGCAAACATCGATATCTTGGGTTAAGTGTGTGACCTGATCTACGATGGATTTTCCGCGCCGAAACCCAGCTTGCTCTTTTGGAAGGAGCGGGTCGATGATTGGGTTGACGCGGGCATAGATCAGTCTTTCGAGGATCTTGAAAGGAACACAGAGGAGGGATATCGGACGATAACTCCTTGGGTCCTCTGGTGGCTTGTGAAGCTTAGGGATCGCAACTACTAAAGCTCTTCTCCAGATTTTTGGGATTGTGAGGTGGTGCAGGCAGGAAAAGAGGAATCTATGTAACCAGGACTTTAGGGCATGGCCAGCATGGAGCACAAGCTCAGGGCAGATCTTATCCGGCCCTGGAGACTTGTGTGGTTTCACTAGGCGGAGGGCGGTGGCGAATTCCTCTGGAGTAAAGTCTCCAGAGATTGTTTCTTCTTGTGGTGTTTCCACTCGCCACAGGGCAGATACTTCCTTGGCAACAAGGCTGAATCCCTTGCGGTCTTTTGTCTTGTAGACCCTGTTCTGCACTAGCTGTGAAGCGATGGCATTAGCAGAAACGGGGCACTGACGAGGGGAGTTTGCTGAGCGCCCAGTGAGGTTGTTGATGATGCTCCATGCTTTGCGGCTTGAGTGTGAGAAGTCGATGGTTTGGACAGCTTCATTCCATCGCTCAAGCTTCTTTGTGTCCAGCCGCTCAAGTAATCTGATGGCGGCGGTATTAGAAGCAGCACCACTTGTGGCGCCTAGGTATGAGCGATAGAGAGCTTCATACTCAGAGTCCCAGCATGGTGTATAACTGGTTCGATGTCCACGTGGTATAGTGGCCTTTGCCGCAGTTATTATGGCATTGCAGAAGTCCTGGTATGCCTTGTCTGCGTTGCATGTTTCAGTCGATGGTAACTTTGCAGCAGACTCATTGGTCAGGAGGCTGTATTGATTCCAATCGGCTTTTTTGAAGTTCCATCGCTTCACCGGTGAACTCGGGACAGGAACCACAAGTTTTGGGGCGATGATGATGGACGGCCGGTGTTGGGACCGCGGGAACTTCTCAAGCACACGTCTGTCTGGAAGAGAGCTGTCGACACTCGCGAAGGCCAAGTCAGGGTTTGTCCCTGTTCCCCAGCGGCCGGAGTGGAAACTGGCTGGTTCCTTGAATAGGAGGGCAAGATGTTTTGTAGAGGCCCAGTCAGCCTGCAATTCTCCGTCGCTGCTTGTGTTGCTGTAGCCCCAGTCGATGTGCTGGCAGTTGAAGTCGCCAGCGTAGAGACTGGGGAAGGGGAACGTTGGAAGGGATGGTGGCAACATTCGCGATGGTGGGGGCTTGTAGATGTTGACAATGTTATAGTCTGAGATACAAATGCACATCCACTCAATTTCGGCGTCAGTTGGAGATTGGTCGACAAAGGTCCACTTCAGGCTCTCATGCACAAACGTGGCAATGCCGTGCTTCCTGCTTAAGGTAGACCCGGCTAGCGTGTAGTTGGGAATAGCTAGCCTAACTGCAGAGGTGCAGTGGGTCTCTTGGAGGAGGATGACGAGTGCCCAGTTGGTATGGGCAAGCTGCTCCACAACTTTGATCTTGCTTGTTGTGTAGCCTTCTATGTTGAGCTGCAGAATGGTGGGGCGTCTGAACTTGTCCATTGCCCCTTGCAGCTGTGCCGTCCGAGTGGAGGCTCTTGGTTGACAAGTTTCGTTTGGCATCTGCTTGGGTGCAGATGGTACTCACGGGATGGGGCACGAGGAGCCACTTGTTTTCCATCCCAAATACTGTAATAGCCTACAATGCGATGAGTTTAATAAAAAAAAAGAGCAATAACGAAGCCCCAAGTATTCCACTAATTTGCCAATCTCGACATTTCTAATCATGGTAGGCTACTGTTGGACTACGTTACCCATTAAGTTGCATGAAAGCTTCTTGGCTAAACTTCGCATAAACATCATATCAGCTTAACCACGTATGAAGGGGTTAGTCGTCTGATCACTCGGCATGCGACAACTCAGCAAGTACATTTCAGCTAGGCTACTGTAAAGTCAGCAAATGAGATTTAGCCGACGATGCTCACGTTGGATTTGCTTGATCATCGGTTGCTAAACTGGATGTACTGACTTGTGACATGCCAGGTTTCGGCGTGCTCAGTTATTACTTGCTCAATTTCATCATTTGCCAACTTTCAGCCATTTTCTGAAATGTTGCTGGCTCAGTTGTCGCTTGCTCACTTCACAACTGCTAACTTGCAGGTCGTAGGAGACTCAATGAGTAGTGGCGCTGAACAAGGTTGCCCAACATTTTTTACATTTCCAGCTCAATTGCCGCTAAAAAGTAGCCATAAATTATAACGTTTGCATAAATTAAAGTCAAAAACGAAATTTTCAACTAGGAAGGGTATCGATTTTGTGAAATTTGATTTGAAATAAAACGAAACCAAACGAAATCAATCCGTAAAAACCGCGACAGCAAAATTTTTCCCTCGAGTCTGAAACAAAACTAGCCCAATTTTGCAGAAAAGCCGCTAAACTGGCTACTGTAAAGTTTACTGTAAACACGGACCATATAATCAACCGTTATATCATCTTCCGTGTACCAAATAAAAAAAGAAGATCTTCGCTCTTGTAGATAATGAAAGCAAAAATTATCTTATCTTCGCTGGCTCTCCCATCGGTATCGTCTGGGGGATACAACGATAACAAAAACAACAACGAATAAGTGCGGCACACTGGACGAATTACACAATACACATGGAACATGGAGGGGAAAAACACCACCTCCCGACTCCATGATTTCCTACCCGACATCGATCCCCACCCTCCGGGAATGTCCCTCGCAAGACTTGCGTTGGTCCGGCTTAGCCGCCTACGAACCGGCATCGGTCGCCTTCGTTCAGATATGTGCAGATGGGGCCTGGCTCCCTCACAGGGATGCGAGTGTGGCGCCACAGACCAGACAGTAGACCATGTCGTCTAAGGCTGCCCAATCCATCAACCACCACATGGAACGCTTGGACTGAAGGCCCTGGACGACGAGACTGTCGACTGGCTGATGACATCATGCCCAAACATATAGTCCGGAAGAAGACAGATCATACGACGAAGAAGCAGATGAACGATCACCTGTTGAGCTAGTAAGATAGATTAATAAGGTAGGGCGATAGATTCTTGTTCCAAAGGCTGTTTGTTTGTCGTATCCAGGCTATATACCCGGTGATTGAAGATTTAGATTAATTGGACGGGAAGGCAAGGAAGCCAATCTTCGTGTCCACCTTCAGGCATGCCTTTAAGTGTCTTCCAAAGACACAGCCGCATGCTCTTGAGCGGTGCCGAACCAGGGATGGAGGAACCACGTGGGCCTCGTGGGCCTGGGCCCACCTACTTTATTTTCTGGGTGGGCCTGGCCCACCCACTTTTGAAAGCTAAATTTCTTTGAAAAGGTAGCGAAAACGGCAAATTAGAGAAGGAGTTCCAAAAAAAGCTATTCACTCATTTGATAAACACTAGTTTGATTACACAGGCCAACAAAAAAAATTTTGGCACAAAAGGTGAGAGTCATTTTAGAGTATTTCAGGGCCCCTGATTCCAAAAAGGCACTTGGTTTTTTCGAATTTTCGAAACTAATAATTTGAAGAACATAACTTTGTATTCTGTAATTATATAAATGGCCTTCGTATACCTTGATGGGTGTTGTTCAGTATAGTAAGCCTACCATAAGAATTGCGTTTGTTCATCGATGGCTTTGTTTTGCTTATTCGTCTAGTTTGTTAAGCAAAACAATGTAGGCCTATGCATTTTGTTTGTACTTAATAGCTTAGTTAGTAAGTCTGATACTGTTGAAGTCAACAAATTAACGCAAAGCACAAGTTATATATTCTACATCTTGTATCCTAATGCTTGCTTCACGTCGTATTTTGATTGTTACTAGGCCAGTAAACGTTAAATAGCCGTTTGTTTGGGTTGTAATCAACGTGATTGGTTCCAAATAGCGTTTATACCACTTAGAAATGTGCCTGGGATTACTTTCAGTTTTGTCTATGCAATAAACGACACGACGTTAAATCTATAGGGGCTCAAAATTGCAAAAAGATTTTTTGCTGTAGGTTATGTCAAAAACTAGAACATTTTCGAAATATGAGGCCTCGAAGTACCCTAAAATAACTCTCACATGCCGTGCATTTTAAAGATTTTTTTTTATTGGCCTGTGTTATCTTTGATAGCTCAGTGATGAAATCTAATCTTCAAACTTTTCTGTTGAGGCATTGTTGATGGGCAGCACGTGACGTAGGTGTGGTTGCGTGTGATTGGTGGAGTAATCTATACATCAATCTCATTGTTGTCTAATGTTAAAACAATGATATCATTACATATTATGCAGTGCATGCACGTAGGCCTACTGTATAATGCTGCAGATCATTTCTCCCAGGTTGGTATTATAACTGTGTGTGTATTTTGCCTTTTTATTTGTGTGTACATCGCCATATTTTGTACAACGTTATAGAGCAATTTAACAATTTTGTAATTTGTTTGGCCAAATCGTGCTCAAAATCGGAAATTTTTTGCTGGTTGGCACAAAAGACAATCATGAAAACACAATGTATAAGCGATTTCAAGTATTAGAAATGCAGCAATATTATAGGGGGGGTCTGGGGAGCTTCGCCCCCCAGAAGTTTGATTAACTTTGACTGCTATGCCTTTGGGCCCACCTACTTTTAAAATGGTTCCTCCATCCCTGTGCTGAACCGGCACCTTTTCGAACGTCGTTCCAAGGCTCTCACTACTCGGCAATGCAGCAGACGAATTCAGCATTCGAAAGGCTCAAACGACGACAATGGAAAACGTACACTGAGCTGTAAATCTGATTTATGAAAAATTGACTAAGATAGGAAAAGGTTTCTCAAACCTCTTAGAGAAATTTCATGCTCCAAAAATTATCTGAATCTGGTAAATCTCATTTGCTGACTTGACAGCAGCTGAAATATACTTGCTAAGTTAAAGCACTTGCTCAGTTGTCTCATGCCGAGTGGTCCCACGACCTTTGCTTACTTATAGACTACGTGGTTAAAAGGCTTACGTTCTTATCATATGACAACTTTAGTCTTATGTTTTTAGAAATGGGTGGTACTCTAAGAAAAGAAATAGAATTAGCTAAAGAATTACAAAGATTATGTGACGACGATGGGAAAGAGCTCTATACAAAGTCTGCCGACGTCTTACATCAGTTTGGACTTTTGTATAAAGCCAAGAGCCAAGACGAAGATAGTACACTGGTGGATAAAGTATGTTTAATACAGAGTGCAGTTTTTCTCAACGCTGCCATAGTAAGAAAAAATCTTATTGGAAAGCAGTCTTCTGACAAAGTGAAAACAGATCTAGAAGATCTTTGTTCTTTGGTTCTTCGGCTGGCCAATGCTGAAAAGCAAGAAGTTAATTTGATTGCTCTATCTAAAAAAGTGCATTTGAAAGTGCAAGCAATGAGATATTTCGCAAATTTAACGCTCGCCAAACTGGATAAAATTTCTTCTGACATAGATGATGGTGAAAGAGCGTATTTAGAGAAAAAACGTGTGCCACTTATAAAAGCTCTTCAAGAAAAAATTTCTGAAAAATATACTGATGTCATGCACAGTGTATCTGAAGAAGCCATTAAAATTATGGGAAACCCCCCATGCAGTTATTGCGTAGCAGGAATGGGTTCTCTTTCTAGAAAAGAAATAACGCCTTACTCTGATTTTGAGCATTGCATATTACTTCAAGAAGGAATTCAAAAGGACAAAGAAAAGTATAAAAAAATACTGGAATACTTTCGATGGTATTCTGTGATTTTTCAAATTATTGTTGTCAATCTGAAAGAAACTATTGTCAAAAGCGTCTCTATTCCATTACTCAACGACGAACTGCTGAGTGGTTTTAATTGGTTTTACGACGCTCACACTACCTGTGGAATAAAGTTTGATGGAATGCAACTTCACGCTTGCAAATTCCCACTTGGAAGAAGGCGAAAAACTGCTCGTAGGCCAGACACAACGGAACTAATTAAACCAGTCTCTGAAATGGCAACATACCTAGAAAAAGATACAGACTTAAAAAATGGTTATCATCTTGCTGATGTGTTATCAAGCACTTGCTTTGTATCCGGATGCAGAGAAATCCTTGATCAGTTCCAGGCTAAAGTCCGTGAAACTTTGAACGTGCAGAAAAAGTTTATCCAGGAGCAAGTTACGCAACAGATCAAACGGAACTTAAAGCTATTTGATGCAGTCAATTACGTAACAAACTTAAAGTTTTCCCGCCATTGTGACATCAAACGCGTAATTTACCGCACAACTACCATTTTCATCCCGGCTTTAGGTAGGCTGCATGGTGTGGACAAAACATCGTGTTTTGATATAATTGACTGTTTAAGGGAAAGAAGGATCATCAACGAACACACCTCTGAAAGCCTTTTAAATGCAATTGCATTAGCCTGTGAGACGCGGTTGAAACTTTATTTATCATGCAAGGGGCAAGACGATCTGGTCGGAGAAAGAAATTTCAAATTTGATGACATGCAAACCCCGCAACAACTGATGAAGCTGGTGGGACAGCGATCACTTGTTGATTATTTTGCAACAGTAACCAGTTTACAAACAGCTTTGGAAAAAGACGATCTGATGAATTTCCGATATGAGAAGTGTTCAATTTGGGATAGACTGAATATTATTTCGTACCTTGATTGCCGAAATGAAATGCTTCGCGAATGGAACAAATTTTTAAAACTTGGAGAAGTTGCAACCAAAGAAGAGAAGTTAAAGTTTGCAACAGAAGTAGGGTTGATCTATAAGAGAAATGGTGAAGGGGAGAAAGCTTTAGAGTTACTTTCTGATGTTAATGAAGAGGCGGTATGTGACGTTGAGTTGAAACTTCATGTCGATCAACTCAAAACCGAGTGCTTCCTGACCACTCAACAATACGCAAAAGCGATGAAATTGTCAAGACAAGTCATTGCAAGGTTTAAATGGCTCAATATAGATCTTCCTTGGCGATATGTTCATTTACATTGTACATTTTACTATATTGGAGAATGTGAGCGCCATTATGGAATGCTGGTGAATGCTATAAAGTCGTATCAGAATGCCTTGCTTTTCAGAAACCTTGTGGATTTTGCTCCAATGGTTGCAGACTGTTATCGCGGCATTGGAAGCTCTCTCTTGTTACTTGAAAGATTACCAGAGGCGCAAGAGAATGCTTCAAAAGCGGTTGCTTTATGTCGTAATTCTGACGTGGCTGTGCTATTGGAATGTGGGTGCTATAGTTTGCTTGGTGCATGCTTCGTTTATGGCAGAGAATTCCACAAAGCGTTGTGGTGTGGTCTTGAAGAGCTGAAGCTTCGATTAGCATTTGTTCCGAAGCAGCAGCATTACGATAACCAAGAGATTCGGATTCTCGTTAAAACCGTTTGTCACCTGGCCAGCGCTATGATTCTTTTCTATGTGTACTTTACGATTGTTTTCTTTCCACGCATTCGTCGCATCACATCATTGCGACGTGCTCCAGCAGGTTTGTGGGTGTTATTCAGAGGTCAAAGGTCGAAACCTAAGCGCTATTTAACCAAGTATTACCCATGAGTGCTGGAGTAGCTGATAAACATCGCTTTTGCAAAAACGTTTTATTACGTTTTGTGATCGAAGAAGGACAGGGAACAATATTGTGACCTTGACAGAACAGCAATGTTTTGATCAAAGTGTGTGGTGATGATTTAACATATTGTGTAATAATTGTTATGAATGCCATTCACAGTGTATCTACTGCACTGATAAGGCCTTTAGATCGAAACAGTGTGTCACTGTCTGCAGTTATATGTAAGCTATGTATATCATTGTTCTTTCTGAATAAGAATACTGCACCATTTCGTTAAGAATATCATTTCCTGAATACCATGTTCTATTTGAATAAGTGTTTCACCTGATAATTGGTAGCCTATCTAACATGAAACTGTTAATTTTTATGTAATTGTTTCAGCTCTGCTTGCTGCATTCAGCAGTTATTTGCAATTGCTACAGTTTATCCTTAGAATAAAGATTATGTATACCACTATACCAGGGATGTCTAACCTTTTATTATAGTGGGGCGCATTGTCATTTGAAATAAATCAATGGGCCGCAGGACCTATTAAATTTCAAGAAAAATAGGTACATAAACAAACAATTAAAACCATTAATTTCATCTTTGAAAATAGGAACAAATAACACACACATAGAAAGAAACAAAAATTTATTTCTATAAAACAAAGTCAATGAGATTTTTGACATTGTTTTCCAGCTAAGATGTTATCAACATTTGCATTAAAGGACGTTGTCTTGATTCTTAGGATGTTTACTAAGTGTTTGTCGGTCAGTCTGTTTCTTTCTGCAGTTTTGATGTTTTTCATGGATAAAAATAACTGCCCGCAACTATATGTGCTGCCCCACATAAACAATAATTTTCTGGACAAATTAACTAACTTAATAAATTCATTACATGAATGTAATTCTTTATACATAAGTAACATAACAGTATACTTTTCATAGTTTAGAGACCTGTCTTGAGCTCTTTCAGATAGACCACAAAAATGTACAATTTCGTCAGCTTTCAGTTGTGCTATGAAAAGTTTTAATTTCCTGGTAAAGCTACTTATTCACTCGAACATTGAACTACACAACTGACCTTTCTCTTGTAAATGCAAATTGAGCTCAGCTAGCACTTCAGTGAGGATAACTAAGAAAGACAAATCATTCAACCATTCTTCATTTTCTATAAAGTTTAAATTTTGTTTCTTTTTCTCCATGAAGTTCAAAATACTACTTGGAGTGAAAATGACTAGAGGGCCGCACAAAAATCTCAGGTGGGCCGCAGGTTGGACATCCTGCACTATACCATTAAAGGTAAAGGTGAGTCTCATACTTGAATCAAAGCATCGGGAGATGAGAAGATAAAGTTCTCATTATACTAAGCCTTCGGAACCAAGGAGAATAGGGTGGCCAGTTCCTTTCTCTCGGCCGCTGTGCGGTGCGACAAAATATAGAAAAAAAAGCACAGAGTATCACACTAAATTGATAAAAGCAAGTTTGTCTGAGAGCTTTCGTCACCCCTGTGTGGCTTCGTCAGTAGGCTACATGTCTTCACCATATAGTAAAGTTATGCAAGTACGAAAGGTCACACGAAAAGCTTGCGAGAATTGGTTCCAAGATTTCACAGAAGTCTTGTTAATTACGCATCATTTTGTCAAAAGAAAAACTCATCGGCTCACATTGAAGCAGCATTATTTTACATTAGGCTATATCAATTACAAAGCTTTGGTGGAGAGTTTGCTTTGTTGAACCATAGACAAACGAAACAAAGTAACTTTAGCCGGTTTAACATGTTTTATTACAAAGAGATATAACTTAACCCCAACCCACTTCAAA
Source organism: Aplidium turbinatum (assembly GCF_918807975.1). Lineage (NCBI taxonomy): Eukaryota > Metazoa > Chordata > Ascidiacea > Aplousobranchia > Polyclinidae > Aplidium > Aplidium turbinatum. The sequence goes on from NC_137474.1 coordinate 3,411,143, forward strand.
CCAACCAGTCGGCAGCAGTGGCCGAGTGGTTAGCGCGTTGGGCTCGCAGTCGAGAGCCTGCATGTTCGACTCCAGCCACCCGCACTTGCTGTTGTTTCTCTGGGCAAGAAACTTTACGATAATTGCCTCTATCCAGTGATCAATTTCGAGTAATGGGTAGTACCAAATTTAAGTCATAAGTAGAGTAGACAACCGAAAACAGACATTGCCGTCGGCTGCAGCGTGGGTCATAGCGTTAAAGTCCTCTTTCCCGCAATGCAGGATAAAGATAAGACAAACAAACTTTAATAACTAAAAGTGCAATTAAAGAGCACATCCCTTCTTGTGTAACGTGCACTGACAATGTCTCGATCGACCTATTTAAAATCATCTCTCGAGGCAGATCTGAATTTCAGCATGAGATCATGGAACTCTTAAGAATCAGACGTAATAAGTCGTCTCTCAATTGCCTGTGGCTCATCGTCCCTTTTGTGTGTGTTCTAATTGTTTGTCATATCCCTGTACTTCAAACCTCATGTGATCTGTTTCCCGTCGTATAATTTACTCGTAGCCTAATCATTCTTGGATCACTTGTTAGGTTTGTGCTTTTCAGTCCGGAGTGTCGTTACAGTTATAGTGCATAGTCAGATTTATCTTATAACTTTTATTTTATGTATATTATTGCAGATTTAAGTAATCCCTGATGAGGACACACGTACGTGTCAAAAACGTTTGAGTTGATTTTTTAATTATGTTATATCTGTTTGTAATAAAACATGTTAAACCCGCTGAAGTTGCTTTGTTTTGTTTGTCCATTATATCAATTGTTTCAATTATTTCCCATTCGAAGAACAATGATAATAGCCTACTTTATTAGCGGCAGATATTAGCGATGAGTCAATTGTTCTGCTGAGTCAACTAATCTGACTTTCCTCTTCCGGAGGAAATTGTCAAGTCAATCTTGCAAGTTGCAACTATTTCTTTGCAATCAGGTTTTTGTAGAAAAGTTCCATGCATTACTCAGCCGATAAAAATCAGTTATTTTTACTTTGATTTAACGTCAGTAGGCGTGGAACTACTGTATAAAATGGCTTTTCTGCAAGGCAAAACTTCTTCCGTTGTGTGGGAAGTTTGCAAACAGTAAATTAAGCTATTGTAGTGTTGCACCGGTCTCTTCAGTGTATAGCCTACTGTCATGAAACAGTTAGTGATAAACTGATAATGTCAAAGGGTAGTTTTATTTATTGTCGCTCTACAACAGCTAACTTAAGTCTTTTAGCGATAGGGCTCATTTTTATTCCAGGTTTAGGCTACAATGTCATCACATTATTACCCAACTTATTCTCACTGTGTTATGCAAGAAAGAACACAATCCGTGGCGTTTTAAAGTCTTTTGGTATCATTCAACTTGGAATCGATCTTAGCTCTACCAGAATTGGAGCGGAAGGCGAAACCACGCGGCCAGACTTGCACAACTAACTTAGAATTTTTTAGCTTTTTAAAATTAGATTAGAATTGTAATGAGAGCTATAAAAGTTTTTACAAACTAAACTAGAATTAGAGCTACCCAAGTTTTCACAAATTAGAGTAGAATTTAAACTAGATGAGAATTAGTTTGACGCAGTTGTCCCATATCTTTTTTATTTGGATAAAAACGCCAATATGGCAACTTTGGATTCCAATGTCACTTCACCATCATAGCACCTAAACCGGTAGAGGCTCTTAAACCATAGCAAGTTTTGTAAAACCAATGAAACAAGGAACCAATCAGAAGTTACCGGGACAGCGTTTCAACTAATTAGAAGTTGTAGAAAAAAACAGAAAAAGGGCAAGCATTGTTTATATAAAGTAAATTAAATCAACTTCTAGCCATCCACAGCTTGGCGTAGAGAGTTAACGCATTGGTAGTCATTTCGATGACGTGCGTTCGATTCCCACCTAAACCATAAGTCACTATTTTTTCTTGTGTAATTATCAAACAAAGTTTAAAACAGGATCAATTCTCTGGCTGAATGCTAGAAGGGTCACAATTGGACGATAGTCACATTGAACATGTTCTGATTGGTTGGCGGTGACATCGGGTTAGGCCTATACAGGAAATTGTCCTGGCTAAGTGGTTATCACCAAAACCTCTACGTCATAATAGGCATTGTGATGTAAATGAATTAATCGAGTTTTTAATGACTTCGCTGCTAAAATTAGCTCCGTCTTCAGCACGCATGCATGCTTGCATTTCTTAACTCGTGAAGTCGAGAAGAGGATGGCTCAGCAGAGATTAAATGAAGATTGCTGAGCTGCGGTCACATTTGGTAGAACATAACATCACAAACATATTTTTCGTAGCTAGCAAGAACGAGTTGAAAACGAGACGATGGTTAGATTTTTGTTTGGTACAACCTTGGGGCTGTTGTGCGTTTTAGTTTGTTGCGTCACAGCTGATGAGCGACCAGTTGTTCTTTCTTGCGGAGCAGATGGAAGAGGAGACAATACAGCTCCGGTTGCTCGTCCTGGAAAACGTGGAGCGGATGGGATGAAAGGAGACATTGGTCCTCCTGGACCTAGAGGAGATTCTGCTTATGTGAGTGCATTGGAGGAATCCGTGAATAACTTAAGACAGAAAGTTGAAGAATTGCAAGCAAGAGTTCATTTGGCTGGAAATCGTAAGTTCTACGTGCATTTGCAAGTACTTCACTTCTGTATTTGCTACATAATGTGTTAGAGACAAATTAGTTTTTACAAATAAAATCAAAAGGAAATTCTTTACAAGAAGTAACTTCAAATTTAATAAAATCCAAGATATTTTTCTCAAAGCAAGTTTTTTTTTTTCGAAAAACGTTTTAATATTTTGGATGTAGTCTGCAAAGTTTATAGTCTGAACCGTAGGTAGCCTAAGCTTGTAATTCCTCTGAAGAGAATGGTTAAATAATATCTACGTTAGATCCAACACTACCTATGTAGAATTTGCTTAACTCCTGCCATCCCGTAGTTAAAGCTGTCGTTCTGCAACCTGAGATATCATTTTTTGGCAGAAAAGAAATACTAGGAATCGTTTTAACAATTCTGATATTGAATTCAAAAACTTGCTTCTTAGGTTTGATAGGTGTCATAATTTTGTGCTTTTTTGAACGTTTTTAAACCAATAGGCTAAAGGTATTTGGTTTTATTACAAGTACAAAAATAATAATCCAACTGTTAAATATTATTCAAAAGTTGTTGATTTGTCATTTGTTTAACGCTCAGATAGCTATTATGTGTATGCTGCAATGCTGCATTTGATAATAATTTGTTTGTGTCTGAAAATTCTAATTCGCAGCTTTTCGGCACTATCAACTTCCACCGACTGAAATTACCTGGCCCCTTGCCAAAGCATATTGCGAAATCAAGGGTTTAAAACTTTGCTCTCGAGCGCAAATCTTCCGAAATGGTGATGTTCCTGCCATCATTGGAGTCCAAAATGGCGATTTTTGGACTCCAGTCAGGTTTGCTTTTTTCCTGTTTATTGTATACTCTAAACTCTGTCGCTGATCAACTTATTGTTCTAGAAATTAATACTGCCAATGAAACCGTTTCTAGTAGCAAAGTACGGTCGTAAATAAAATTAATCATTGTCACAACAATATCTTTTCAATATAAAAGCATAGGCATATGGGCGTTTAAAACAAAACAACTTCGAACATATTTCCAAATTCATTTTTAGTTTGGCCCAATTTTTTTGCTTCGATTTTGTAGTGCGTTGAGTTTCTCGGAGAATAATTTTTCTTTTCAGTTTTTAACTTTTAACATTTCTATGTTCTGTTTTGATAAATGGCCAAAATGTCTACGCAGTGTACAAATAAACGTCATCCTCTTACGCGGTGCCATGGCGCAGCGGATAAGATGCCCACTTTCCAAACACTGGATCCTAGTTTGATTCCCGGCTTCAGTTAGTTGTTGAAAAACACCTCTATACCCAAAAGAAAGTAAATCGGAAAGTGACAATTGTTGAAAGAAAGTGGCCACTCTGCTCTTGTAAGTGTCCAAAGCGTAGTATTATGAAAGCCTTATCTTTTCACCATCCAACACCAGAATTCAAGTATGGGGACCCCCCTTACTTTAAAAAAACTAACAAACCTTTGTTTATAGCGATTCTCACAACGAATGGGTTCAAGTTGGAAATCATCATAGAACTGGAAAAATGCATACCTCTTTTGGATTTCGCCCTGTATGGGGGCCACGACAGGGAGCGGAAGCTTTTAAACGACACGTGTTTTGTTGCACCTAAATTGAGCACGCAATAATTCATCTTTCATTAAATGAATAGAAGAAAAAACATATACGCTACCTTGCACAGAAATTGTATTTACTCTTTAACAGACAACGAATAGCAAAGAATAAAAAACTTGTAATTAAAAATTGTAAATCTGGAAAATTGTGATAACATTCATTCTGTTTGTTGTGTTAAATTAACCTGTTTTCGTAAGTGAACCCTCAAACATTTAAATTTGAGCTAATAAATGCTGATTAAACATTTTAATCAGTTGAAATCTCAGATCTAAATGACACTAAATTTACTTTGATTTGATTACTTTCATTCGAGAAAAGCTTTTCACTTTGACTTTATGTTAGAAAGATTTTTATTCATTCTCCTAAACTGGTGTGTATTGTGGGATTAATAACGATTCATGTGATGGAGAGAATGCAAATAAGTTATGGTCGTGAGATGAATGATAATAATTAACCTTTTCCTCGTCTATTGATATTCTAACCAAGGCTGTGGAGCCGGGCGAAAAATATACGACTCTTTCTTCTCGGTTTATAACTGGCCGACTCCGGCTTCAGCATTGTCAGATTTTAGAGGGTTGCCAGATTTTTCTGAAATTTTGTCTTTTTTCATTTGTTTAAAAATTAATTTAACTACATTTGTAATCAAACTCAAAAAGGCGACTTTCACAAAACTGACAAGAACTAATACTTCTATTTTTTGGTAAAGGCTTGGAGTGTAATGCAGAAAACAAGAAACAATATTTTGATAAATGTATTGCAAACAAACATTTTATTGTTCATCGTTTTTTATCACGTCTGAGTCGAAGTCAGCGTTTTTTTAAACTCCAGACAACACAAAATCTTACTTACTCTAACTCCACAGCTCTGACTCTAACTCAGTAGTTTTTAACCTTTTTAAGCATTCAAAAAGCATTCATTGTTGAATCACAATAAAACTGTAATGAACAATTTGCATATTTAAGATATGCAAAATTATTACTACGGTAGGCTTGCATGATGACAAAAATTAAGCTTGGTTTATTTAATCGACGCCTAGGTTTTAATTTGTACCTTAAGCCTACTCTGATTTACCTGTCGATTCTTCATCTGGACTTGGCTAAAATAAATTGAATCTGTAGCTTTGTATGGTCCATTCGTTAGTTGCACAGTAGGCTATTTTAGCTGCGAAATTGGCACAGTAGAATCCAGGTTAAGAACCGCGTTTTAACGTTCGCGTTTTGTCGCTTCTACCTTTTTCTTGACCTTTGCTATGTTGACGTGTATTGTTTTGATATGATGGTCAGAAATAAAAAAAACAACTGAACTGAACTGAACTGAACCATTGTATCTAACTGAAGATATCAGACGTTGCTTTTATTCATTTCATTGTTTAAGTGTATTCATTCTTTACAAATTCAACAAGATTACTGCAGTATTGTTTTTGTAGCAATTGTTTTTAGTGGCTCCGTCTCACCAATGTTAACCAACCCTAATCCTAACCTTGAACACTTGTGTCTAGTTGGTTGGCCCACAAATATTCTGGAAGTAGGCTAAACAAAATGCAGTCTTCCAAAAGTATTGGCAAAACAAGGCAACAAAGGAATAAATATCATTGCACTTAATAAGTACCTTAGGTCAAGGCCTTGCTGTTTTAGAAATGTCTTAAAACGAATCCAATTTTTGGCAGATTAGTGTCACTTTGCTGTGTAAAAGGCTGTTTTGAAATAAAAATATATAACTTCTTTTAATTCAAAGAGTTTTTTCAAGGAAATGTGTCGGTTGTTAAGCACTTCGTTTCTTGCCCAAGTGGTATTCCCAAAACCTTTCTTGTTACCTTACGCGCAAACTAGTCATTATCTTTTTTCTAGTATCTAGTGGAAGAAAGTACAATCAGAACTGAAGTAAGACTTTGTATTCCTTTAAAGCTTCAACCGTCAGAGCAGAATCAAAAATATCATTAAATTGTAGATTTTAATAACATTGTATTTGTGTTGCTTTACGTTAAATATTGGTAAGCTATTTTCTTTTTTTAAAGGTGGAAGTTCATTTTTACAATCAAGTAAATTGACTTTCACAACAAATTAAGATAGTAGAATAAGAAGAAAGTCTCAAATCAACTCTTTAGCAAATAATAATACTTTCGAAGACAAAATACAGTTTGTGTAAGCATGACCAACACTTTAGTTTATTAAACGTTTAGTTTAGAAAGACTGGTATGAAAAAACTGTCCACGAAATATGAATGCAATAATGTCCGAAGAACAAAGCTGAAATAGAAGTCTCTTTTAGCATAGATGGTACTGCTATTTTGCATTCATCAAATTGCGCAACAATCTAACCTCTTAGTGTAATTTAGTAAGACTCGATTTTCTTTTAGCATAGAAATTTATTTTTTTCCACATTAAAATCCGTCTAACTCGACACCAGCTGGTTTGATATTTGCGTAACTCGACACTTATTCCTTGGTCCCGACAGAAGGCTAATAGTTTTCCCGTCCGTCTTCAATTTTCAGGTTTCCTCCACTGTATCCTACCCCAGGCATCTATAACTTCTACCATCCCCTGAAAACCGAAGGCTAATAGTTTTCCCGTCTGTCTTCAAGAGTCGAGTTTCACGTTGTTGCCTAAAACTATCAATCGTACCAGTTTAGAAAGATAGGCTTTGTACAATCATCTTTATTTACATTTGGAAGCTGTATCGATGTGCAATATATGGCGTGAAAACGTTCAAGGTTTGTTGCACGAAAGAAAGTAATAGCTTGGTGACAGTAGCGCACCCAGAAAAAAAGTTTTGGAGGGGGGGGCTTTTGAAAAATGTCGGCCGAGTGATTTGCGACAATAGTGACAGTGACAATAGGCCAATGCCCATCCCTTTGATTAATAATAAAAGGCACTCACAGTTAGTGGCGTAGCCAGAAATTTTGAAAGGGGAGGGGTTTTAACGGCCAGCGGGCGAAGCCCGACGACGTGTTCGTCTAAGGACACCCAGCAGCGGGGGGTCGGGGTACCTCCCCCAGAAAAATTTGAAAATTACTTTATATTTTGTGTATTCTGAAAGCATTTTCAACAAAAATGCGGGTATGAGTATTCCTGTAAAATGGTGCTGTCTGGTGGCATAGCAAAAGGATAAGATCATGTTTTCTTCGGTATTTTTCCGACATAAAGCTAAGTCTCTATGTTTTCTTGTTGCTAATTCCTGGCTGAGATATTTGAATGCTTGGTATTGGCAAAATCGCTCTTTTAATGCAGTTTCGCTTAAAATTAGGAAAACTTTGTTTTAAAGACACAAAGAAACTGAAAGCATCATTCTCAATATCGTGACGTAACACGCGTGCCAAAGAGGGGTGTTGAAACCCCCAACTCTCCCACCCCCCATTGGCTACGCCACTGCTCAATGCTCATTGCTCATAGCCCATAACCCATCGGTTGCCGATACATCAGGATTTGTTCTCTCAATCAGATTAGAAGTTGGCCTAGTGAACCTTATGCTAATAGCACCATCAGCTTCCTCATCTCTACGTCCACTCTTGCAATCTTCTATAGATCTCGAAGTTTTCGTCATGTATGGGCTTTCCGTTTGCCAACACAAATAAGCGCGAAAACAACAATTAGCACGAAAATAGTTTGAAACAAAACACTAATTTTGTAAACAATAAATTTGATGTGGACGTTTTTCTACTTACAAAACATTCAAATTTAGTTCGTATTTTCAACTAAAGTCCAAGACGCCTTCGTCTCTCTGCTCAAACGTCGTATACAGTTTTACATGTCCGTGTGATTCGACATTGATGTACGGTACATCGGTACGTATGTCCACCAGACATTTGACCACGACAGTACGGGAGCATCTGAACTTTAGGAAGTTATAGAAAGGTGCCATTCAAGATATCATGAAGTGTTCTTTTTGCTCTGATCGAAAAGTCTCTGCTGACTCATTCAAAATTTTAGGCGAAGACAAATCCCAATTTGACAACAAAATTTAGGAAGCACTGTTAATCAAACGCTATAACTCAAATTTAAACAAACAATTATTTGTTGGAGGCAAGTCCATTCTCTTCAACATTTACTTGATGTATCACCTTCTCTGTGGAGCAAATTTTTTCGTAGTTATTTATGTAGTTGCCATTTCCTAATGTAATTTTACCTTCAAGAAGTTGAAATTTATTGCATTTTGATAAATATTTTCAGATTCCTGATGAGGGATTAAGTTAAACCGAAAACGTTCAACTGTTAAAACTATTTGTAAGTTAAATGTGTAAAATATATTGTTATAATGCTCAGCCCTGTACCTTGTTGTATTGTTGTGTCTTATTCATACCTAACCTGTAAACAAATTGTATAAATGAGGAGCGTACAAAAACTTCATTTTTAGTGGCGGGTTTGGGGGGGGGGGCTTAAGCCCCTTTAGCCTCATGCTGGGTGCGCTACAGCTTGGTGAGTTGGCAAAATAAACAACAAAACCAAAAATCGACCTGTCATTTTAACAACATACAAAACGTAATCACATGGCAAACAAACGTCACCAAATTAATTATTCCGCAAACAATCTACCAAGGAAATCACAATAAGAGTTGTGAAGCAAATATTTACGATGTTGTGGTGAAGCAAAGTTTAACCACTTATTGTTAACATGCATTCTCAATCAAACAATATCAAGTAATAAAATTTTTCAACATAACACCTATACACCTGTCAATGTCACACTACAATAAAAAGCGTTTAATATGACTTAAACCTTTGAGGACCGCTGGGACGTATGTGTCCCACGCACTTAACCGATTATCCGCAGTTAACTTTAAAAAATTTGCCACTGTTGATACCCTAACTTAGTATTGGATGTTTATCCTTCAAAATAAATCTAAAATTGGAAACTCTGAATCATTTTTCTTGGTGTTTTTTTAGTTTGAAAACAGTGAAAAGTTGAAGTTACAAGTACCTCTTTTTAGTGACGTTATTGAGAAATTTTCATGTCATTTAAAAACAATTTTTTGGTTGCAATGTGGTCTTTAAGATTTCTTTGTTGTTGTATGCCAGTTAGAATTAGGATAGGAGCGAATATTATGGCATGAAAGGAGATTTTGTTTGCATGGGACATATGTGTCCCATCGGTCCTCAAGGGTAATTTTTTATGTTTCTTCAGAGACTGTGTATTCGCTATATTCCAGGATAAAAACACAATTGTTAGGCTAACTGAAAGTTTTGTAGACTGTTGAAGATGATAATTTTTTGATTAAAAAACATTAACAGCTAAATTAGGCCTATTCACTATTTTTAGCTGTTAAACTGCAAATAACTAGCAAGCATTATCAATGCAAAAAAAGTATCTCATACATGCACAACTTCAATTCTCTGCACACCTTTAATCAGTGCATTTTCCCAAATAGCCCACTAAAGTTTATACAGTTACATGCTAAAAGTCCTGCCCTTGCACACACTATATTTTGTCAAGAATAGGCTATCTGTAGCCTATATTATAGGGTAGTCTATTATTATGCAGTTTACAAAGCTGTTCTTATGCTGTTGGCCAATAATGTCCTTATCTTTCAAATGATTTAGCCTATTTCAAGTATATTTCAGCTTCATTCATACCATATGTATGTTTTGCAATTTATTTCAGAAATTTATTATACATAATTGCATACACAACAGCAAATTGCTAAAATGCCATCTATTGCTCGTACAAAAATGTTTCATTTGGATGAAGAATCGATTAGTCAACTTCAGTATTGCGATGGCCGATGATGAAGATGTTTTGGTGTTTGATGAAGAAGATATATTGGCTTCTTGGAAGATGATTTTAAAAATGTTGTTAACAATGGTGGTAATTTTCCAATTGAGATTGTTATTGAACTTTTAAAACAAAGTTCAGCTGGTCACACATCTCAAGCTGAACCACATGTGGTAGATCATTCTTCAATGATGTCAACAATTTGTGACGTCACGTGATTCTCTGGATTCGGTCGGCAAAGATCATGCTTGTGCCAGAGTTCCTGTGTGTAATGTTAAGATTGGAAATGTTAAAGCAGCCTTTAACCGCATTACTGCTGCTCGTGTTTTGAATCCAATGACGGGTAAATCAAAGTTGGTGTATTGTCAGCATGATCCTGGTTCGCAGTTGACTTTTGTTTCGAGTGATTTGGTCTGCGAACTTGGCCTTAAACCGTATGACAAAGTGTCGTTTAAAATGGATACTCTGGCTGGACAGAAAGCTACTTGTGCTGACCTTGTTAAACTTAACATCAAGTCGTTAGAGACGGATGACCTGGTTTGTGATATAACCTCGGTGGTTAACCCAGCTTGGGCTGACGATGTTAAAACTTTACCGCATAAGCAGGATTTAAGTGGTTTCCGTCATTTTCATGACGTGAATATGTTTCATTTGGGTGAGTGTAGTACTGTAGATGTACTGATTGGTAACGACAACGCTTATTTGATATGTACTAAAGAAGAGCGTGTTGGTGAAAATCGTAGTGAACCACATGCTTTAGTCACCCCTCTCGGTTGGTTGGCTTGTGGTGGTAAGTCAGGCTTAGATGAAAACGTTGCTAACGTGTGCAGAGTGCAGACGTCTTCAGATCTTAAATCTAATGGTTATATTAAGCGTACTGGTGAAGCAGGAAATGTAAAGGGATTTGAGTGGTATTTACCATATTTTGTGACGTCAAAATTAAAAAAGCGCATTGTTTACGATGGCAAGTCTGAATTCCGAGTAACTTGTGTAAATGATGTAATGTTTTCGGGTCCTGACTTGTTAATCCCTCTGGTAGATGTCTTGGCTAGATTTCGGCTTGGTAGATTAGGTCTCATGGCTGACGTGACTAAATGCTTCTTTCAAATAAAGTTACCTGAGTCGCAAAGGGATTTGTTTCGTATATTGTGGTTTGAAGATGATGACCTTGAAAGTGGTAGGATGGTACCCTTTCGTTTTTGTGTACACCCTTGAGGAATATAGAATAGCCCATATATCGCTTGCTTGGCTATAAAGAAAATGATCGAGCAAAATCCCAGCGGTGCTGGTGAACTGACTCTCTGCAATATTGCAGATAATATATACATGGATGATTTTATATTTTCGGCTGATAGCTTGGAGGAAGCTCAACAAGTCACCCATGAGTTAATTGCTTTGTTTGATAGCCGTGGGTTTAAGCTTGTTAAGTGGAGTGCTAACAAGGAGGCTATGATTGTCCTATCAAACTTAGATAATGAGATGCTCTCACCTTTGATTCATTACGTTGACTTTCAGACTGAAGATATGACTTTGCGATCAGCGAAGACATTGGGTTGTGTGTGGCAAACCGAGTCTGACGAGATGCGTATCGCATGTTCCTTAAAGCCCTTAGCTATACACACCAGCAGAAGTATGCTCAGTCAGCTTGGTCAAAATTTTGATCCGCTAGGCTTTGGAGCGCCATTTTTTCTGAAAGCGCGCCTGATACTTGAGCAATTGGCGATAGATAAGTTTGATTGGAACACCAAGCTCCCTGATAGATAGATAGTAAAAGCGTGGGAGTCGTGGCTTCGTTCTTTGGACCTGCTTAAAGATTTTTCGTTACCGAGATGGTATTTTGCAAACTCTGGTGTGTGTAGTCCGGGTGATGTTGTTTCATATCAATTGCATGGGTTTAGTGATGCTTCGAATCAAGCTTTCTCTTCTGTTGTTTACTTATGTAGACTGGTTAACGAAGTTCCTAGTGCATCTTTCGTTTTGGGTAAATCTACCATTGTTGTAAAGAATCAGGTTTCTTGGCCAATAGCTAGGAAAGAGCTTGTTGCCGCTTTGAATACAGCAAGACTCGTGAAGCAGGCCTACGAGGCATTGAAGATGCCCAACTGCATTAAATATTTTTGGTGTGATTCTCGGACTGTGTTGCAGTGGGTTAAAAACCCTGATTTACGTTTGAATAAGTTTATCACGCGTCGAGTGGAGCATATTTTATTGTTGTCTGGATCCCAGGATTGGCATTTTTGTCCTACCGATATGAACCCAGTTGATGTTGGCACACGGCCAAATCTTATTACAAAAAAGTCTCGAGAGTTGTGGTTAAATGGTTCTAGTATTCTCTACCAGTGTGAAGAAATTCCATTTGTAGAAAATGCCACTTCAGTACCTGTCCAATGTCCATAGCCTATATCTTCGTGACAAAGAGGAGTCGCTTGACATTGGACAGGGTGGCCTTCACAGATTGATCGAGGCCGCACCTTCTTTGTATGTTATGAAAAAGAGGATCGCTTATTTGGTTGCTTTTGTTGAATTTTTGTACTGTAAAACGAGAAAGCGTAACTTTTTGAAACCAAAACTGGACGCGTCTTATCTTAATAATGCTTTAGAGTTGACTGTGAAGTTTGTTCAGAAGAGAGTGTGTGGCGACGTGGTACATTTAATGACCAAACGATCGCCGGATGCCCTTGAAGAAGTGATAAAGCGGGGTAGTGTTCACGCTTCGCAACGTGAAAAGGAACGCTTGAAAGAATTGTGTTCACTTAAAAAGTACAGACCTTGTGCAGTGATGTACGGGCATACAAAAAATATTGACGCCGTCAGCGTTAACGCAAACGTTCGAAAAAACATACGCCGTAGGCTATGCGTCAACGAAACTTGTAAAAAAAGTTGGCGGCGTCAGCATCAGCACATACACTAGCGTAAACTAATTTTGTTTGCTAGGTGCCAAACATTCACACGGTATAAATCACTCGAAACAAACAAGTTTTATTTTGAATTTCCACGAAGATACACAAGCATCTGGAAGTATTCATCTGACATTTTTGCTGCGTTTTGGTTCCAATACGTTTTTGCCCATTGAAAACATTCTTTCAACTGCAGCGCTGGAAGGTATTGGCGTGTTGTAGCGAAAAAAAGACATTAAAAAGTATGAGTTGACGCTATGCGCTAAAAAACCGCGAAAACTTTACGGCGTGGCCTCAAGCGCAAACTATCCAAAAAAATGTGGCCGCAAGCGTTAGCGTAAACAAAAAGTATACGCCGCAAGTATGCGGCGTAGAATTTGCGGCGTATACGTACATCTCTGACCTTGTGTGGATGACGCTGGTGTAATTCGCATTGAAGGGCGCTTAAGTAATTCTACCGAGATCTCTCTAGAAGCAAAGCATCCGATCGTTTTGTCTTCGAAACACCCCTTCATTAGGCTTGTTGTACTTTCATATCATAATCGAAATGCGCACTGTGGAGTACAGCACACTTTGTTGTCTACGCGACAGAAGTTTTGGATCGCTAATGGTAATGCCTCCGTGATGAGGTATCTTAATGACTGTGGTGTATGCGCGATTGAGAGAGCGCGGCCTATAAGACAGCTCATGTCTGATTTACCTTTGTCTCGCACAACTGCGCATAGGAAACCCTTTTTTGATTGCGGCTTAGACTATCTTGGACCTTTAACTTTTGTTGAAGGTAGGAGTCACAAAAAAGCTTGGGGACTCCTGTTCACATGTATGGCATCTCGCACTATTCATGTTGAGCTGGTTACGTCATTGTCGCTGAGCGATTTTTTATTTGCTTTTACTAAGTTTACAGATTTACGTGGGCAGGTTAATGCTATCTATTCCGATAATGGAAGCACCTTTCAGGCGGCATCTAAGAAGTTACCCGAGTTGATAAAATCAGCTGAATTTCAAAACGTTCTGAGACAGGAGGAGATAAACTGGGAATTTATACCTCCGTATGCTCCAGCGCAAAGTGGCGCTTGGGAAGCAATGGTAAAACAATTTAAAATTGCATTTTTTCACATTTTGGATACTTCAATACGCAAGCCCAATTTTATTGAACTGCTTACGTACACGAGCAGTGCCGTTCGGATCGTGAACGAACGCCCTTTGGTACCTTTGACTGACGACCCTAGGGATTTTACTGTCATCACCCCTGCCTCTCTGCCTCACTGTTGACCCCATACTTTAACCCATACTGTGCAGTTGGGCAACCACATGACCGTGACCAATTAAGAAGGGATTATCGGTTCAATTTGTCACTTTCTCAGCAGTTTTGGAGCAAATGGATAGATTTTTACTTGTAAGGGCTTCAGGGCGGGAAAAATAGTTAAAAATTGCCGAGAATTTGGAGCCTGGTCAACTTGTAGTGGTGGGTTCCCTCCAAGACATTGGTAAACGTGGGAAGTATCAACTTGGAAGGGTGCATGAGGTGGTCCCACAAATTTGGAAAGGTAAGCCTGTGGTTGGGAGAGCTAAAGTTGACGTTTGCAACTATGATGATAGTACGGGGGAAGTGAAAGTAGACTACGTGTTGAGGGATATTTCGTGCCTCGCCCCGGTAGAAAACACTTAAGTGTTAGGATTTGAGCCTAGTTCTGTCTGCGGTGTTCGACCCTTGTCTGAGCCCAGAACAGTCGGTTATTATCGCAACCATTGAGTATAGCGTGTAGTGTGTACCTATGGTACTAATTTCATGTATCGTCGTGTATTATTCTTATTGTTGTTCATTCTTTGCATGCCCTTTGTATTTGCGTATTAACTTAAACGTGAGTGATTCAAACAATTTGTGTATCGTGTGTTTTTATTCATTGGCTTACGATTGTCCTTAAATTCTTTTTTAGTTATGCCATGTTAGACTGTCATAACTAGAGGCCGCTATGTTATGGACAATCTCTGTACAAATCAAACGTCACATAAAACCGTTGTCTACTGAACCTGTCGTCATACGTCATGGAATATTTTCTAAAGCATGAGCAGAGATTGCATCACCTTTGTAACACCTGTGAATCATCGTTAAATTTTGAATTACGAGACGTTGCGTAAGACATTTACCAAGTGCTTTAATAGCTTCATAATGCTTATCATTGTGACGTCACAGTATGAAAGTTATGTGGTTTGAAAATTGAAATATCCCAGCCAGTCTCGTCATTTTTAGAATCGTTGCTGAAAGGTTGGTAGCATATTTAAACTGTTTACTTGTGCTTACCAACTAGACGAAATTTCTGTCTTTATCTCAGTAATTTGTATTGTAGTGACAAGTTTTAGTGGATACGGTGTTTCTCCATTCTTCGACAGCCTTGAGGCTATGTTTACAGAAATACAATTCTTGAATAGACGTTTTCAGAAGAGTGCTTCTTTCGGTCATTGCATACAGACGAACGGATACGGGAATTTTATGTTACATTTTCCCACGAAGAGATTATGGTTTACCGCTGTGACCAAATACCACAATGCAAGAGAAACAGTAGCTTGTGTTTAAGTAGCCTACTTTGAAAAAAATGTAGTTACGATTACCGTACATAGGCATTGGCCTAGCTGCGCAAAATCTTTTTGAGAAAAGGCTCTTTCTAGTTTATTGTAGATAAAGGAAAACGCTGATTTGTTTGTTTGTTTTTCATATGTCAGATGTACGCCTTCCGACGTACACCTGACGCACGCTGCAGCCGACGGCAATGTCTGTTTCCGGTTGTCTACTCTACTTATGACTTATATTTGGAACTACCCATTACTCGAAATCGATCACTGGGTAGAGGCAATTATCGTAAAGTTTCTTGCCCAGAGAAACAACAGCAAGTGCGGGTGGCTGGAGTTGAACATGCAGGCTGTCGACTGCGAATTATACCCAGCATAAAATTATCATTCTCAACCTACATTAGCTAGACGTAGCCTACGATCTTAAATTTGAAGCATTTAGGCTCAAGTAGTGGTTACGCTACTTTGTCCAGCAAACCCAGTCTCCTCCTTCGACAATACCGTTTTTTACCCAACAACCTAAAAAATATTTCAATTGAAGAAATAATTCCTATCTGGCAACACTAATGCCAAATTATTTGCTTATTGTATTGCGTGACTTCAGTTCAGCACTAATCAGCAGGTCTGTAGCCTACGTGCAACAGTAGCGCTTACGTAAACATGTAATAAACCACTCACCCACGCCTATGCCACAGAAAACGCTATGGCAAAAGTGTAGCCTGCGTAGCTTGTTTAGATCACTTAAAATAGTGTAGGCCTACTCAGGCGCTTCTAATTCTTCGACGCGAACGATGCAGGCTAAATCAGATGTCTTCTTTCGTCAGGGCGAATTATAGAAAGCCAGGTGAATGTAGCTTCGTCCAGTTCTGCTATGCCATGGATTCTGCTGGCACCTTGTAAATGGGCCATTCAAGAACAGCATGATCATGAGTTTATTTCTCCGCGGCCCATTGTTCACACGTGTCATTCATCAACACGCAAGTAGGCTCAATAGGCTGCATGTTGTGCTTTCATCATACATTTTGGTAGAATTGGTTAGTTGTTAAGTTTTCTTTCTTGGATAAGCTTGTTGATTTTCAAGCAAGTTTTTTAACATGTAAGCAACGACGTAGCCAGATTAAAAACTTTTTAGGAGGCGGGGAAATTTTGGGGGGCAAAGGGTTTTGATAGCCGAAGCAACATGTATTGAAATTTGTATAAAAACATGTTGTTCGGGTGCATCACGGTGATTGGTCACGTCGCAAAAGTTTCTGCTTACCACAACTCTTACTCTGGAAAAGTTATGTTACCAGAGATGAGTACGCTAGGATATGTTTGCTCAGCAAACGCAATATATCTGTGGCAAGGAATATTAAGCAAACCATAATTGGACACCTGGAACAGTTTGCCAAAAAGTTTGTGCACTATTATGGAGAATCTCTAACACCTATAATAGCCAAAATGATTGGATAATTGGTCCATTTGTTGGAAAATATCTGCCTCAACTTCCCATCCATGTTGTAGACCAGTTTATGGACACAAAAACAGAAGCAGCAAATCGTATTTCTTTTACGTCCTTCAAAGACAAATACCCCAAAGATTCTGCAAACATCCACTTTTGGGCTTCCATGTACAAAGTGTATCCCACAGCTTCAAAATTAGTGATTCATTAACTGATTCCATTTACAACAACTTGGCTAATTGTGAGTCTGGATTTAGCGCTATGTGTGCATTGAAAACTAAACAGTGAAACCGGCTGAAAGTTGAAGCCGACATGCGGCTATGCCTAATTGCCTAAGCAAAATAACGCCTCGATTTGAAAAACTCACTGACAGCTAGCGAGCACAGCTATCTCATTAGTGATTTAATAAACATATTATTTTCGGATAAAGTTACTGCTTTTGTAGTGCTGTTTGTTTGCAAAGCAATCTTGTATGACTTTTAAAATATTACGACAATTTGCTTTGGTCGCAAGATTTTATCGAACTGAATTTTTTTTTAAATGGGTTGCCTTAAAAACGTGTTGGGAACCACTGTCGTCGTCGTGTGAGCCTCTGGGGCCGAGGGTCTATCCTTTTACCACCCCAGATTCACGATGTTCCCGGACTACACTGGAAGGATACTGGAGAGTAGCCAGTCTTTGGTTTTATCATCCATGACACGCAGACCTTCCACTCCGTTAGGTGGTTTGAAGATGGAGCAGTCATTGATGATGTGGTCTGCGGTCTGTTCCTCGGCACCACATTCACAGGAAGAGGAAGAGGCCATTCTCCATTGGTGCATGGTTGAGCGGAAAAGCACGACGCCCGTACGGAGACGGTTGAGGCGCACCCATGTCTGTCTTGGTAGTGTCAGGCCGATGGGGCGTTTGTCGGCGTCGGGGACGAACAAATAGAGTCTGGTGTCGCTTGACTTCCATTCAGAACTCCATTTATGGTCCGCCTAAGTAGCCGCAGAGATGTCTTGTACATCAGCTACGTTGATCAGAAGTTGAGCGGCTGGCACGAATGGGTGTCTTGATTTCAGTCGACGGGGGTGGTCGTTTGGGAGAGCAGAGATTTTGTGGTGGAGAAGGTGGTTGGGCTCCAGTGCCCGTCGACCGAGGGACAGAGTGGCTTCTTCGCGACGAAGCTCAGCAGGTTGGATGCCAGCGAGAATGGGGAGATTGTCCAATGGTGTGGGACGCAGGCATCCGGTCACTGTGCGCAGGGCGCTTTTATGGCAGTGTCGATGTTATGACAGTGAGCACTGCGGCACCAAACAGGTGCACAGTACTCTGCTGAAGAGTACACAAGGGCTAAGGCTGCTATACGCAAACTGTCACCCCTTGCCTCCCCAGCTAGAGCGTGCTTGGCGCTTGAGTAGTGCAGCGCGGGATGTCAGTTTCTTGCGCAGTGACACCAAATGGTGGTGGTATGTGAGCGATCTGTCCAGTGACATCCCAAGACATCTTGGTTCGGGGCAGAAGGACAGAGATTTTCCGTTGCTCTGGACGTGTAGCTCACGATCAGCTTCCCGATTGTGGAGGTGGAAAGCTGCTGCCACAGTTTTGGTTTCGCTGAGTTTCAGTCGCCAGTTCTGGAGATAAGCTGAGAAAGTGTTCATATCCTGGCTCAAGGTGTCTTCTAGATTTTCCCACAACTTTGTGGAGTGGAGAATTGCCAGGTCATCCGCGTAGGCGTATTTTGCGGAGACCGTAGTTGGCAGGTCGTGGGTGTAGATGTTGAACAGAAGTGGAGCCAGGACCGATCCCTGTGGGACGCCGTTTTTCAGGCGTCTCAGTTTGCTTCGCCGTGAGCTACCTGTGGTGAGGGTGAAGCTTAGATTCCTGACAAGTTCCATAATCATATGAACCATATGTCGGTCAGGAAGCAGGCGAAGCAGCTTGCAAGTAAGGCCGCGATGCCATACGGTGTCATAGGAAGCTGTGAGATCTAGAAAGACAGCGCCGGCTTTCTTTTTTGCCTCAAAGCAAACATCGATATCTTGGGTTAAGTGCTTGACCTGATCTACGATGGATTTTCCGCGCCGAAACCCAGCTTGCTCTTTTGGAAGGAGCGGGTCGATGATTGGGTGGACGCGGGCATAGATCAGTCTTTCGAGGATCTTAAAAGGAACACAGAGGAGGGATATCGGACGATAACTCCTTGGGTCCTCTGGTGGCTTGTGAAGCTTAGGGATCGCAACTACTAAAGCTCTTCTCCAGATTTTTGAGATTGTGAGGTGGTGCAGGCAGGAAAAGAGGAATCTACGTAACCAGGACTTTAGGGCATGGCCAGCATGGAGCACAAGCTCAGGGCAGATCTTATCCGGCCCTGGAGACTTGTGTGGTTTCACTAGGCGGAGGGCGGTGGCGAATTCCTCTGGAGTAAAGTCTCCAGAGATTGTTTCTTCTTGTGGTGTTTCCACTCGCCACAGGGCAGATACTTCCTTGGCAACAAGGCTGGATGCCTTGCGGTCTTTTGTCTTGTAGACCCTGTTCTGCACTAGCTGTGAAGCGATGGCATTAGCAGAAACGGGGCACTGACGAGGGGAGTTTGCTGAGCGCCCAGTGAGGTTGTTGATGATGCTCCATGCTTTGCGGCTTGAGTGTGAGAAGTCGATGGTTTGGACAGCTTCGTTCCATCGCTCAAGCTTCTTTGTGTCCAGCCGCTCAAGTAGTCTGATGGCGGCGGTATTAGAAGCAGCACCACTTGTGGCGCCTAGGTATGAGCGATAGAGAGCTTCACACTCAGAGTCCCAGCATGGTGTATAACTGGTTCGATGTCCACGTGGTATTGTGACCTTTGCCGCAGTTATTATGGCATTGCAGAAGTCCTGGTATGCCTCGTCTGCGTTGCATGTTTCAGTCGATGGTAACTTTGCAGCAGACTCATTGGTCAGGAGGCTGTATTGATTCCAATCGGCTTTTTTGAAGTTCCATCGCTTCACCGGTGAACTCGGGACAGGAACCACAAGTTTTGGGGCGATGATGATGGACGGCCGGTGTTGGGACCGCGGGAACTTCTCAAGCACACGTCTGTCTGGAAGAGAGCTGTCGACACTCGCGAAGGCCAAGTCAGGGTTTGTCCCTGTTCCCCAGCGGCCGGAGTGGAAACTGGCTGGTTCCTTGAATAGGAGGGCAAGATGTTTTGTAGAGGCCCAGTCAGCCTGCAATTCTCCGTCGCTGCTTGTGTTGCTGTAGCCCCAGTCGATGTGCTGGCAGTTGAAGTCGCCAGCGTAGAGACTGGGGAAGGGGAACGTTGGAAGGGATGGTGGCAACATTCGCGATGGTGGGGGCTTGTAGATGTTGACAATGTTATAGTCTGAGATACAAATGCACATCCACTCAATTTCGGCATCAGTTGGAGATTGGTCGACAAAGGTCCACTTCAGGCTCTCATGCACAAACGTGGCAATGCCGTGCTTCCTGCTTAAGGTAGACCCGGCTAGCGTGTAGTTGAGAATAGCTAGCCTAACTGCAGAGGTGCAGTGGGTCTCTTGGAGGAGGATGACGAGTGCCCAGTTGGTATGGGCAAGCTGCTCCACAACTTTGATCTTGCTTGTTGTCTAGCCTTCTATGTTAAGCTGCAGAATGGTGGGGCGTCTGAACTTGTCCATTGCCCCTTGCAGCTGTGCCGTCCGAGTGGAGGCTCTTGGTTGACAAGTTTCGTTTGGCATCTGCTTGGGTGCAGATGGTACTCACGGGATGGGGCACGAGGAGCCACTTGTTTTCCATCCCAAATACTGTAATAGCCTACAATGCGATGAGTTTAATAAAAAAAAAGAGCAATAACGAAGCCCCAAGTATTCCACTAATTTGCCAATCTCGACATTTCTAATCATGGTAGGCTACTGTTGGGCTACGTTACCCATTAAGTTGCATGAAAGCTTCTTGGCTAAACTTCGCATAAACATCATATCAGCTTAACCACGTACGAAGGGGTTAGTCGTCGGATCACTCGGCATGCGACAACTCAGCAAGTACATTTCAGCTAGGCTACTGTAAAGTCAGCAAATGAGATTCAGCCGACGTGCTCACGTTGGATTTGCTTGATCATCGGTTGCTAAACTGAATGTACTGACTTGTGACATGCCAGGTTTCGGCGTGCTCAGTTATTACTTGCTCAATTTCATCATTTGCCAATTTTCAGCCATTTTCTGAAATGTTGCTGGCTCAGTTGTCGCTTGCTCACTTCACAACTGCTAACTTGCAGGTCGTAGGAGACTCAATGAGTAGTGGCGCTGAACAAGGTTGCCCAACATTTTTTACATTTCCAGCTCAATTGCCGCTAAAAAGTAGCCATAAATTATAACGTTTGCATAAATTAAAGTCAAAAACGAAATTTTCAACTAGGAAGGGCGTCGATTTTGTGAAATTTGATTTGAAATAAAACGAAACCAAACGAAATCAATCCGTAAAAACCGCGACAGCAAAATTTTTTCCTCGAGTCTGAAACAAAACTAGCCCAATTTTGCAGAAAAGCCGCTAAACTGGCTACTGAAAAGTTTACTGTAAACACGGACCATATAATCAACCGTTATATCATCTTCCGTGTACCAAATAAAAAAAGAAGATCTTCGCTCTTGTAGATAATGAAAGCAAAGATTATCTTATCTTTGCTGGCTCTCCCATTGGTATCGTCTGGGGGATACAACGATAACAAAAACAACAACGAATAAGTGCGGCACACTGGACGAACTACACAATACACATGGAACATCGAGGGGAAAAACACCACCTCCCGACTCCGTGATTTCCTACCCGACATCGATCCCCACCCTCCGGGAATGTCCCTCGCAAGATTTGCGTTGGTCCGGCTTAGCCGCCTACGAACCGGCATCGGTCGCCTTCGTTCAGATATGTGCAGATGGGGCCTGGCTCCCTCACAGGGATGCGAGTGTGGCGCCACAGACCAGACAGTAGACCATGTCGTCTATTGCTGCCCAATCCATCAACCACCACATGGAACGCTTGGACTGAAGGCCCTGGACGACGAGACTGTCGACTGGCTGATGACATCATGCCCAAACATATAGTCCGGAAGAAGACAGATCATACGACGAAGAAGCAGTTGAACGATAACCTGTTGAGCTAGTAAGATAGATTAATAAGGTAGGGCGATAGATTCTTGTTCCAAAGGCTGTTTGTTTGTCGTATCCAGGCTATATACCCGGTGATTGAAGATTTAGATTAATTGGACGGGAAGGCAAGGAAGCCAATCTTTGTGTCCACCTTCAGGCATGCCTTTAAGTGTCTTCCAAAGACACAGCCGCATGCTCTTGAGCGGTGCCGAACCAGGGACGGAGGAACCACGTGGGCCTCGTGGGCCTGGGCCCACCTACTTTTTTTTCTAGGTGGGCCTGGCCCACCCACTTTTGAAAGCTAAATTTCTTTGAAAAGGTAGCGAAAACGGCAAATTAGAGAAGGAGTTCCAAAAAAAGCTATTCACTCATTTAATAAACACTAGTTTGATTACACAGGCCAACAAAAAAAATTTTGGCACAAAAGGTGAGAGTCATTTTAGAGTATTTCAGGGCCCCTGATTCCAAAAATGCACTTGGTTTTTTCGAATTTTCGAAACTAATAATTTGAAGAACATAACTTTGTATTCTGTAATTATATAAATGGCCTTCGTATACCTTGATGGGTGTTGTTCAGTATAGTAAGCCTACCATAAGAATTGCGTTTGTTTATCGATGGTTTTGTTTTGCTTATTCGTCTAGTTTGTTAAGCAAAACAATGTAGGCCTATGCATTTTGTTTGTACTTAGTAGCTTAGTTAGTAAGTCTGATACTGTTGAAGTCAACAAATTAACGCAAAGCACAAGTTATATATTCTACATCTTGTATCCTAATGCTTGCTTCACGTCGTATTTTGATTGTTACTAGGCCAGTAAACGTTAAATAGCCGTTTGTTTGGGTTGTAATCAACGTGATTGGTTCCAAATAGCGTTTATACCACTTAGAAATGTGCCTGGGATTACTTTCAGTTTTGTCTATGCAATAAACGACACGACGTTAAATCTATAGGGGCTCAAAATTGCAAAACGATGTTTTTGCTGTAGGCTATCTCAAAAACTAGAACATTTTCGAAATATGAGGCCTCGAAGTACCCTAAAATGACTCTCACATGCAGTGCATTTTAAAGAAATTTTTTTTATTGGCCTGTGTTATCTTTGATAGCTCAGTGATGAAATCTAATCTTCAAACTTTTCTGTTGAGGCATTGTTGATGGGCAGCACGTGACGTAGGTGTGGTTGCGTGTGATTGGTGGAGTAATCTATACATCAATCTCATTGTTCTCTAATGTTAAAACAATGATATCATTACATATTATGCAGTGCATGCACGTAGGCCTACTGTATAATGCTGCAGATCATTTCTCCCAGGTTGGTATTGTAACTGTGTGTGTATTTTGCCTTTTTATTTGTGTGTACATCGCCATATTTTGTACAGCGCTATAGAGCAATTTAACAATTTTGTAATTTGTTTGGCCAAATCGTGCTCAAAATCGGAAATTTTTCGCTGGTTGGCACAAAAGACAATCATGAAAACACAATGTATAAGCGATTTCAAGTATTAGGAATGCAGCAATACTATAGGGGGGGGGTCTGGGGGGCTTCGCCCCCCAGAAGTTTGATTAACTTTGACTGCTACGCCTTTGGGCCCACCTACTTTTAAAATGGTTCCTCCATCCCTGTGCCGAACCGGCACCTTTTCGAACGTCGTTCCAAGGCTCTCACTACTCGGCAATGCAGCAGACGAATTCAGCATTCGAAAGGCTCAAACGACGACAATGGAAAACGTACACTGAGCTGTAAATCTGATTTTTGAAAAATTGACTAAGATAGGAAAAGGTTTCCCAAACCTCTTAGAGAAATTTCATGCTCCAAAAATTATCTGAATCTGGTAAATCTCATTTGCTGACTTGACAGCAGCTGAAATATACTTGCTAAGTTGAAGCACTTGCTCAGTTGTCTCATGCCGAGTGGTCCGACGACCTTTGCTTACTTATAGACTACGTGGTTAAAAGGCTTACGTTCTTGTCATGTGACAACTTTAGTCTTATGTTTTTAGAAATGGGTGGTACTCTAAGAAAAGAAATAGAATTAGCTAAAGAATTACAAATATTATGTGACGACGATGGGAAAGAGCTCTATACAAAGTCTGCCGACGTCTTACATCAGTTTGGACTTTTGTATAAAGCCAAGAGCCAAGACGAGGATGGTACAGTGGTGGATAAAGTATGATAAAGTATGTTAATACAGAGTGCAGTTTTTCTCAACGCTGCCATAGTAAGAAAAAATCTTATTGGAAAGCAGTCTTCTGACAAAGTGAAAAAAGATCTGGAAGATCTTTGTTCTTTGGTTCTTCGGCTGGCCAATGCTGAAAAGCAAGAAGTTAATTTGATTGCTCTATCTAAAAAAGTGCATTTGAAAGTGCAAGCAATGAGATATTTCGCAAATTTAACGCTCGCCAAACTGGATAAAATTTCTTCTGACATAGATGATGGTGAAAGAGCGCATTTAGAGAAAAAACGTGTGCCACTTATAAAAGCTCTTCAAGAAAAAATTTCGAAAAAATATACTGATGTCATGCACAGTGCATCTGAAGAAGCCATTAAAATTATGGGAAACCCCCCATGCAGTTATTGCGTAGCAGGAATGGGTTCTCTTTCTAGAAAAGAAATAACGCCTTACTCTGATTTTGAGCATTGCATTTTACTTCAAGAAGGAATTCAAAAGGACAAAGAAAAGTACAAAAAAATACTGGAATACTTTCGATGGTATTCTGTGATTTTTCAAATTATTGTCGTCAATCTGAAAGAAACTATTGTCAAAAGCGTCTCCATTCCATTACTCAACGACGAACTGCTGAGTGGTTTTAATTGGTTTTACGACGCTCACACTACCTGTGGAATAAAGTTTGATGGAATGCAACTTCACGCTTGCAAATTCCCACTCGGAAGAAGGCGAAAAACTGCTCGTAGGCCAGACACAACGGAACTAATTAAACCAGTCTCTGAAATGGCAACATACCTAGAAAAAGATACAGACTTAAAAAATGGTTATCATCTTGCTGATGTGTTATCAAGCACTTGCTTTGTATCCGGATGCAGAGAAATCCTTGATCAGTTCCAGGCTAAAGTCCGTGAAACTTTGAACGTGCAGAAAAAGTTTATCCAGGAGCAAGTTACGCAACAGATCAAACGGAATTTAAAGCTATTTGATGCAGTCAATAACCTAACAAACTTAAAGTTTTCCCGCCATTGTGACATCAAACGCGTAATTTACCGCACAACTACCATTTTCATCCCGGCTTTAGGTAGGCTGCATGGTGTGGACAAAACATCGTGTTTTGATATAATTGACTGTTTAAGGGAAAGAAGGATCATCAACGAACACACCTCTGAAAGCCTTTTAAATGCAATTGCATTAGCCTGTGAGACGCGGTTGAAAGTTTATTTATCATGCAAGGGGCAAGACGATCTGGTCGGAGAAAGAAATTTCAGATTTGATGACATGCAAACCCCGCAACAACTGATGAAGTTGGTGGGACAGCAATCACTTGTTGATTATTTTGCAACAGTAACCAGTTTACAAACAGCTTTGGAAAAAGACGATCTGATGAATTTCCGATATGAGAAGTGTTCAATTTGGGATAGACTGAATATTATTTCGTACCTTGATTGCCGAAATGAAATGCTTCGCGAATGGAACAAATTTTTAAAACTTGGAGAAGTTGCAACCAAAGAAGAGAAGTTAAAGTTTGCAGCAGAAGTAGCGTTGATCTATAAGAGAAATGGTGAAGGAGAGAAAGCTTTAGAGTTACTTTCTGATGTTAATGAAGAGGCGGTATGTGACGTTGAGTTGAAACTTCATGTCGATCAAATCAAAACCGAGTGCTTCCTGACCACTCAACAATACGCAAAAGCGATGAAATTGTCAAGACAAGTCATTGCAAGGTTTAAATGGCTCAATATAGATCTTCCTTGGCGATATGTTCATTTACATTGTACATTTTACTATATTGGAGAATGTGAGCGCCATTATGGAATGCTGGTGAATGCTATAAAGTCGTATCAGAATGCCTTGCTTTTCAGAAACCTTGTGGATTTTGCTCCAATGGTTGCAGACTGTTATCGCGGCATTGGAAGCTCTCTCTTGTTACTTGAAAGATTACCAGAGGCGCAAGAGAATGCTTCAAAAGCGGTTGCTTTGTGTCGTAATTCTGACGTTGCTGTGCTATTGGAATGTGGGTGCTATAGTTTGCTTGGTGCATGCTTCGTTTATGGCAGAGAATTCCACAAAGCGTTGTGGTGTGGTCTTGAAGAGCTGAAGCTTCGATTAGCATTTGTTCCGAAGCAGCAGCATTACGATAACCAAGAGATTCGGATTCTCGTTAAAACCGTTTGTCACCTGGCCAGCGCTATGATTCTTTTCTATGTGTACTTTACGATTGTTTTCTTTCCACGCATTCGTCGCATCACATCATTGCGACGTGCTCCAGCAGGTTTGTGGGTGTTATTCAGAGGTCAAAGGTCGAAACCTAAGCGCTATTTAACCAAGTATTACCCATGAGTGCTGGAGTAGCTGATAAACATCGCTTTTGCAAAAACGTTTTATTACGTTTTGTGATCGAAGAAGGACAGGGAACAATATTGTGACCTTGACAGAACAGCAATGTTTTGATCAAAGTGTGTGGTGATGATTTAACATATTGTGTAATAATTGTTATGAATGCCATTCACAGTGTATCTACTGCACTGATAAGGCCTTTAGATCGAAACAGTGTGTCACTGTCTGCAGTTATATGTAAGCTATGTATATCATTGTTCTTTCTGAATAAGAATACTGCACCATTTCGTTAAGAATATCATTTCCTGAATACCATGTTCTATTTGAATAAGTGTTTCACCTGATAATTGGTAGCCTATCTAACATGAAACTGTTAATTTTTATGTAATTGTTTCAGCTCTGCTTGCTGCATTCAGCAGTTATTTGCAATTGCTACAGTTTATCCTTAGAATAAAGATTATGTATACCACTATACCAGGGATGTCTAACCTTTTATTATAGTGGGGCGCATTGTCATTTGAAATAAATCAATGGGCCGCAGGACCTATTAAATTTCAAGAAAAATAGGTACATAAACAAACAATTAAAACCATTAATTTCATCTTTGAAAATAGGAACAAATAACACACACATAGAAAGAAACAAAAATTTATTTCTGCAATACAAAGTCAATGAGATTTTTGACATTGTTTTCCAGCTAAAAGGTTATCAACATTTGCATTAAAGGACGTTGTTTTGATTCTTAGGATATTTACTAAGTGTTTGTCGGTCAGTCTGTTTCTTTTTGCAGTTTTGATGTTTTTCATGGATAAAAATAACTGCCCGCAACAATATGAGTTGCCCCACATAAACAATAATTTTCTGGACAAATTAACTAATTTAATAAATTCATTACATGAATGTAATTCTTTGTAAAGAAAGGAAGAGTGTGTTCTCTGTAGAAAGTTTTCAAACTTTCTCGACTTCGCAGTTCAATCAGTTCGAGTTGGAATTCTAGTGGCGCTTTATCACACTGGAATGAAAATGGGTCTGCGGGTGGCGCTTTATAACACTGAATAATTTTAATTCAATTTCAATCTTTTTGAAGTCAGACAATCTGACTGTAAATTTTTCAAGCAAATCTTCACATAACTTAGCATACTTTTCATAGTTTACAGATCTGTCTTGAGCTCTTTCAGATAGACTACGAAAATGTACAATTTCGTCAGCTTTCAGTTGTGCTATGAAAAGTTTTAATTTCCTGGTGAAGCTACTTATTCACTCGAGCATTCAACTACACAACTGACCTTTCTCTTGTAAATGCAAATTGAGCTCAGCTAGCACTTCTGTGAGGTCAACTAAGAAAGACAAATCATTCAACCATTCTTCATTTTCTATAAAGTTTAAATTTTGTTTCTTTTTCTCCATGAAGTTCAAAATAGGCTACAACTTGGAGTGAAAATGACTAGAGGGCGCACAAAAATCTCAGGTGGGCCGCAGTGCGGCTCGCGGGCGGCAGGTTGGACATCCCTGCACTATACCATTAAAGGTAAAGGTGAGTCCCATACTTGAATCAAAGCATCGGGGGATGAGAAGATAAGGTTCTCATTATACTAAGCCTTCGGCACTAACGAGAATAGTGTGGCCAGTTCCTTTCTCTCGGCTGCTGTGCGGTGCGACAAAATATAGAAAAAAAGCACAGAGTATCACACTAAATCGATAAAAGCAAGTTTGTCTGAAAGCTTTCGTCACACCTGTGTGGCTTCGTCAGTAGGCTACATGTCTTCACCAAATAGTAAAGTTATGTAAGTACAAAAGGTCACACGAAAAGCTTGCGAGGGTTGGTTCCAAGATTTCACAGAAGTCTTGTTAATTACGCATCATTTTGTCAAAATAAAAACTCATCAGCTCACATTGAAGCAGCATTATTTTACATTAGGCTATATCAATTACAAAGCTTTGGTAGAGAGTTTGCTTTGTTGAACCATAGACAAACGAAACAAAGCAACCTTTGCGGGTTTAACATGTTTTATTATAAAGAGATATAACTTAAACCCAACTTAACCCCAACCACTTAAACCCAACCTTTAATAACCAAATGTGCAATTAAAGAGCACATCGCCTCTTGTGTAACGTGCACTGACAATGTCTCGATCGACCAATTTAAAATCATCTCTCGAGGCAGATCTGAATTTCAGCATGAGATCATGGAACTCTAAAGAATCAAACGTAATAAATCGTCTCTCAATTGCCTGTGGCTCATCGTTCCTTTTGTGTGTGTTCTAATTGTTTGTCACATCCCTGTACTTCACACCTCATGTGATCTGTTTCCGCCGTATAATATACTCGTAGCCTAATCATTCTTGTATCACTTGTTAGGTTTGTGCTTATCAGTCCGGAGTGTCGTTACAGTTATAGTGCATAGTCAGATTTATCTTATAATTTTTATTTTATGTATATTATTGCAGATTTGAGTAATCCCTGATGAGGACACACGTACGTGTCAAAAACGTTTGAGTTGATTTTTTAATTGTGTTATATCTGTTTGTAATAAAACATGATAAACCCGCTGAAGTTGCATTGTTATGTTTGTCCATTATATCAATTGTTTCAAATATTTTCCATTCGAAGGACAATGATAATAGCCTATTTTATTAGCTGCAGATATTAGCGATGAGTCAACTGTTCTGCTGAGTCAACTAATCTGACACTCCTCTTCCGGAGGAAATTTTCAAGCCAATCTTGCAAGTTGCAACTATTTCTTTGCAATCAGGTTTTTGTAGAAAAGTTCCATGCATTACTCAGCCGATAAAAATCAGTTATTTTTACTTTGATTTAACGTCAGTGGGCATTGAACCACTTTATAAAATGGCTTTGGTGCAAGGCAACACTTCTTCCGTTGTGTAGGAAGTTGGCAAACAGTAAACTAAGCTCTTGTAGTGTTGCACAGGTCTCTTCAGCATACTGCTTCTTGAAACAGTTAATGATAATGTCAAACGGTAGTTTTATTTATTGTCGCTCTACAACAGCTAACTAAGTCTTTTAGCGATAGGGCTCATTTTTATGTCAGGTTTAGGCTACAATGTGATCGCATTATTACCCAACTTATTCTCACTGCGTTATGCAAGAAAGAACACAATCGGTGTCGTTTTAAAGTCTTTTGGTATCATCCATCTTGGAATCGATCTCAGATCTACCAGAATTGGAGCGGAAGGCGAAACCACGCAGCCAGACTTGGACAACTAGAATTTTTTAGCTTTTTAAAATTAGATTAGAATTGTAATTAGAGCTATAAAATTTTTTACAAACTAAACTAGAATTAGAGCTACCGGTACCCAAGTTTTCACAAATTAGAGTAGAATTTAAACTAGGTTAGAATTAGTTTGACGCAGTTGTCCCATATCTTTTTTATTTGGATAAAAACGCCAATATGGCAACTTTGGATTCCAATGTCGTTTCACCATCATAGCACCTAAACCGGTAGAGGCACTTAAACATAGCAAGTTTTGTAAAACCAACGAAACAAGAAACCAATCAGAAGTTACCGGGACAGCGTTTCAACCAATCAGAAGTTGTAGAAAAAAAACAAAAAAAGGGCAAGCAATGTTTATATAAAGTAAATTAAATCAACTTCTAGCCATCCACAGCTTGGCGTAGAGAGTTAAGGCAGTGGTAGTCATTTCGATGACGTGCGTTCGATTCCCACCTAAACCATAAGTCACTATTTTTTCTTGTGTAATTATCAAACAAAGTTTAAAACAGGATCAATTCTCTGGCTGAATCCTAGAAGGGTCACAATTGGACGGTAGTCACATTGAACATGTTCTGATTGGTTGGCGGTGACATCGGGTTAGGCCTATACAGGAAATTGTCCTGGCTAAGTGGTTATCACCAAAACCACTTACGTCATAATAGGCATTGTGATGTAAATGAATTAATTGAGTTTTTAATGACTTCGCTGCTAAAATTAGCTCCGTCTTCAGCACGCATGCATGTTTGCATTTCTTAACTAGTGAAGTCGAGAAGAGGATGGCTCAGCAGAGATTAAATGAAGATTGCTGAGCTGCGGTCACATTTGGTAGAACATAACATCACAAACATATTTTTCGTAGCTATCAAGAACGAGTTGAAAACGAGACGATGGTTAGATTTTTGTTTGGTACGACCTTGGGGCTCTTGTGCGTTTTAGTTTGTTGCGTCACAGCTGATGAGCGACCAGTTGTTCTTTCTTGCGGAGCAGATGGAAGAGGAGACAATACAGCTCCGGTTGCTCGTCCTGGAAAACGTGGAGCGGATGGGATGAAAGGAGACATTGGTCCTCCTGGACCTAGAGGAGATTCTGCTTATGTGAGTGCATTGGAGGAATCCGTGAATAACTTAAGACAGAAAGTTGAAGAATTGCAAGCAAGAGTTTATTTGGCTGGAAATCGTAAGTTCTACGTGCACTTGCAAGTACTTCGCTTGTGTATTTGCTACATAATGTGTTAGAGACAAATTAGTTTTTACAAATAAAATCAAAAGGAAATTCTTTACAAGAAGTAACTTCAAATTTAATAAAATCCAAGATATTTTTCTCAAAACAAGTTTTTTTTTTTCGAAAAACGTTTTAATATTTTGGATGTAGTCTGCAAAGTTTATAGTCTGAACTGTAGGTAGCCTAAGCTTGTAATTCCTCTGAAGAGAATGGTTAAATAATATCTACGTTAGATCCAACACTACCTATGTAGAATTTGCTTAACTCCTGCCATCCCGTAGTTAAAGCTGTCGTTCTGCAACCTGAGATATCATTTTTTGGCAGAAAAGAAATACTAGGAATCGTTTTAACAATTCTGATATTGAATTCAAAAACTTGCTTCTTAGGTTTGATAGGTGTCGTAATTTTGTGCTTTTTTGAACGTTTTTAAACCAATAGGCTAAAGGTATTTGGTTTTATTACAAGTACAAAAATAATAATCCAACTGTTAAATATTATTCAAAAGTTGTTGATTTGTCATTTGTTTAACGCTCAGATAGCTATTATGTGTATGCTGCATTTGATAATAATTTGTTTGTGTCTGAAAATTCTAATTCGCAGCTTTTCGGCACTATCAACTTCCACCGACTGAAATTACCTGGCCCCTTGCCAAAGCATATTGCGAAATCAAGGGTTTAAAACTTTGCTCTCGAGCGCAAATCTTCCGAAATGGTGATGTTCCTGCCATCATTGGAGTCCAAAATGGCGATTTTTGGACTCCAGTCAGGTTTGCTTTTTTCCTGTTTATTGTATACTCTAAACCAGTGTTTCCCAAACTTTTTTTTAATAGCGCCCCCCTGGACAACGAACAGAGTATCAAACGCCCCCTTTGACAAAAAAAGTAAAATCAAAGTTATTTTCCATTCATCACAACTTAAAGTCCAACTCTAATGATCCGGATGAGGTTGGTGCAATGTCATCAGCCTCTTGATATCGCATTCCAGTTTGGATAGGAACAATCTTAAGTCTCCCAGTCTAACTATGTCAAGACGGTTTCTTTTGTTATCCAGACGCGTTGTTAGTGAAAGCACGCTTCACCAAGTATGAGCTGGGAAAGGCAATGATAAAGACTTTGACCCGATTCCACACGTGAGCTCTAGGGTATTTCTCTTTGATTTGGTTCTGTAGCCAGAACGATTGATACGAGATATTGAACTTCGGTTTAAGTGCAAAATCGCTTTGCAATGTTATCAGTTCCTCCTCAAGAATTCCATGTTCGGAAATATGACAGAATGGGTCGATTATCCAGTCATGGATTTCTAACAGGCATACATTCTGGAATCGAACTCCCATGCCTTTGTGTACTTCTTGAGGATGATTGCTGTACGTCTCTACATTAACATCAGAAATGCCTTTGTCACTCGTATCAAGTTGATGCAAGCTTGAGAATTGGAAAACTTCTCGTCTAGCTAAATCTCGTTGATACAACACGAGCTTATTTCGTTACCCTGAAGGGATAATTTTAATTCATTAAATTTGGAAAATATGCCTGACAAGTAGGCAATATCATTTCTCACAACCAGGACGTCATTTGCAAGGCCAGGGTCACAACTATTTAGAAATTCTACGATGGTTTCAAACAGGGAATAAAATCGTGCAAGGCAATTTTTCTTGGAAAGCCATCGTACTTCGGTGTGGAGTAGCCTATATACGCTCAAAAGCTTTATCATTTTCATTGCACAATCGTTTGAATAAGCGTGTATTCAGAGCGTGCGCTTTGCTTTGATGACAGTCTTCAAAGATAAATTAAGACGAACGCTAGATCAAAATATTCTCGGATTGTAAGATCGGATTTGCGTAATCGCATTGCTTCAAATTGTCATGCGTTACGTTATGACCTCAACTAACTTGTATGGCACTGCGAAGCGACATTGCCAACATAATTGCCACAATATCTGCCACAAAGCTCTTATAGTCACCGTCTTCTTTTGTATGTCTTTGAAGCGAAACATGACAAAAAATGCTTTGCAATCCTCTTCTTGTAACTGCCCTGATTTACTCTCAGCGCCCCCCAATCGCCCACTTTATAGCCAGCGCCCCCTTCATGGTCGCAAACGCCCCCAGGGGGGCGCTGGCGCCCACTTTGGGAACCACTGCTCTAAACTCTGTCGCTAATCAACTTATTGTTCTAGAAATTAATACTGCCAATGAAACCGTTTCTAGTAGCATAGTGCGGTCGTAAATAAAATTAATCATTGTCACAACAATATCTTATCAATATAAAAGCATATGGGCGTTTAAAACAAAAACACTTCAAATATAACATTTCCAAATTGATTTTTAGTTTGGCTCAATTTTTTTGCTTCGATTTTGTAGTGAGTTGAGTTTCTCAGAGAATATTTTTTTTTCAGTTTTTAACTTTTAACATTTCTATGTTCTGTTTTGATAAATGGCCAAAATGTCTACGCAGTGTACAAATAAACGTCATCCTCTTACGCGGTGCCATGGCGCAGCGGATAAGATGCCCACTTTCCCAACACTGGATCCTAGTTTGATTCCCAGCTTCAGTTAGTTGTTGAAAAACACCTCTATACCCAAAAGAAAGTAAATCGGAAAGTGACAATTGTTGAAAGAAAGTGGCCATACTCTGCTCTTGTAAGTGTCCAAAGCGTAGTATTATGAAAGCCTTATCTTTTCACCATCCAACACCAGAATTCAAGTATGGGGACCCCCCTTACTTTAAAAAAACTAACAAACCTTTGTTTATAGCGATTCTCACAACGAATGGGTTCAAGTTGGAAATCATCATAGAACTGGAAAAATGCATACCTCTTTTGGATCTCACCCTGGATGGGGGCTACAACAGGGAGCGGAAGCTTTTAAACGACACGTGTTTTGTTGCACCTAAATTGAGCACGCAATAAATCATCTTTCATTAAATATATAGAAGAAAAAACAAATGTAGTTATTACTATCTGAAGCCTTTACAAATTGTTTCACCTAACGGATCATGATCCGTTAGGTGAAACAATTTGTAAAGGCTTCAGATAGTAATAACTACATTTGATTTAATTCGCTCTGCTTTGCCTTTTTGCTTGGCATTGAGCACTTTTTGTAGTATTAATAGTTTTCATTGTTTTAGAAGAAAAAACATATACGCTACCTTGCACAGAAAATGTGTTTACTCTTTAACAGACAACGAATAGCAAAGAATAAAAAACTTGTAATTAAAAATTGTAAATCTGGAAAATTGTGATAACATTCATTCTGTTTGTTGTGTTAAATTAACCTGTTTTCGTAAGTGAATCCTCAAACATTTAAATTTGAGCTAGTAAATGCTAATTAAACATTTTACTCAGTTGAAATCTCAGATCTAAATGACACTAAATTTACTTTGATTTGATTAATTTCATTCGAGAAAAGCTTTTCACTTTGACTTTATGTTAGAAAGATTTTTATTCATTCTCCTAAACTGGTGTGTATTGTGGGATTAATAACGATTCATGTGATGGAGGGAATGCAAATAAGTTATGGTCGTGAGATGAATGATAATAATTAACCTTTTCCTTTTTTGAACGTTTTTAAACCAATAGGCTAAAGGTATTTGGTTTTATTACAAGTACAAAAATAATAATCCAACTGTTAAATATTATTCAAAAGTTGTTGATTTGTCATTTGTTTAACGCTCATATAGCTATTATGTGTATGCTGCATTTGATAATAATTTGTTTGTGTCTGAAAATTCTAATTCGCAGCTTTTCAGCACTATCAACTTCCACCGACTGAAATTACCTGGCCCCTTGCCAAAGCATATTGCGAAATCAAGGGTTTAAAACTTTGCTCTCGAGCGCAAATCTTCCGAAATGGTGATGTTCCTGCCGTCATTGGAATCCAAAATGGCGATTCGTGGTCTCCAGTCAGGTTTCCTTTTTTTTCTTTTTATTGTATGCTATGCTCAGTCTAAACTCTGTCGCTGATCAACTTATTGTTCTAGAAATTAATACTGCCAATGAAACCGTTTCTAGTAGCAAAGTACGGTCGTAAATAAAATTAAGCATTGTCACAACAATATCTTATCAATATAAAAGCATATGGGCGTTTAAAACAAAAACACTTCAAATATAACATTTCCAAATTGATTTTTAGTTTGGCTCAATTTTTTTGCTTCGATTTTGTAGTGAGTTGAGTTTCTCGGAGAATAATTTTTCTTTTCAGTTTTTAACTTTTAACATTTCTATGTTCTGTTTTTATAAATGGCTAAAATGTCTACGCAGTGTACAAATAAACGTCATCCTCTTATGTGGTGCCGTGGCACATCGGAGAGGATGCCGCATTACAAACAGTGGATCCTGGTTTAATTCCCGACTTCAGCTGGATGCTGAAAAATACTTCTACCCAGAAGAGAGTAAATTGGAAAGTGATGTTGAAAGAAAGTGGTCACTCTGCTCTCGTTAGTGTCAAAATCATAGTATTATGAGAGCGTTATCTTTTCATCATCCAACACCAGAATTCAAGTATGGGAACCCCCCTTACTTTAAAAAAACTTACAAACTTTTGTTTATAGCGATTCTCACAACGAATGGGTTCAAGTTGGGAATCACCATAGAACTGGAAAAATGCATTCCTCTTTTGGAGGTGGCCCTGAATGGGGGCTACAAAAGGGAGCAGAAGCATTCAAACGCCACGTGTTTTGTTGTACCTAAATTGAGCACGTATGATTCATCTTTTATTGAATGAATGCAAAAAATATATACGCTACCTTGCACAGTATTGTATTTACTCTTTTACAGACAACGAATAGCAAAGACTAAAAAAAATTTTAATTAAAAATTGTAAATTTGGAAAATTGTTATAACATTCATTCTGTTTGTTGTGTTGAATTAACCTGTTTTCGTAAGTGAACCCTAAAACAGCTAGTAAATGCTGATTAAACGTTTTACTCGGTTGAAATCACAAATCTAAATGACACTAAATTTACTTCGATTTGATTCCTTTCATTTGAGAAAAACTTTTCACTTTTATTTTATGTTGAAAGATTTTGATTCATTCTCCTAAAGCTGGTGTGGATTGTGAGATTAATGAAGAATTATAATCGTGAGATTAATAACGATTTATGTGATGGAGAGAATGCAAATAAGTTATGGCCGTGAGATTAATGATAATAATTAACCTTTTTCTCGTCTATTGATATTCTAACTAAGGCTGTGGAGTCGGCCGAAAAATATACGACTCCGACTTCTCGGTTTATAACTGGCCGACTCCGGCTTAAGCATTGTCAGATTTTAGAGGGTTGCCAGATTTTTCTGAAATTTTGTCTTTTTTCATTTGTTTAAAAATTAATTTAACTACATTCGTAACCAAAATTAAAACATCGACTTTCACAAAACTGACAAGAACCAACACTTTTATTTTTTGGTAAAGGTTTGGAGCGCAATAGAGAAAACAAGAAACAATATTTTGAAAAATGCATTGCAAACAAAACTTTTATTGTTCATCGTTTTTTATCACGTCTGAGTCGAAGTCAGCGTTTTTTTAAACTCCAGACAAGCCAAAATCTTACTTACTCTAGCAGTACTAACTCCACAGCCCTGACTGTAACTCAGTAGTTTTTAACCTTTTTAAGCATTCAAATCCCAACAATATTTCTCAAGTTTTCGTCGAATGACAATAAAACTGTAATGAACAATTTGCATTTATTTAAGATATGCAAAATTATTACTACGGTAGGCCTACATGATGACAAAAATTAAGCTTGGTTTATTTAATCGACGCCTAGGTTTTAATTTGTACCCTAAGCCTACTCTGATTTACCTGTCGATTCTTCATCTGGACTTGGCTAAAATAAATTAAATCTGTAGCCTTGTATGGTCCATTCGTTAGTTGCACAGTATTTAGTTGCAAGCAAGCTGTCAGACTAACTTCAAAACGCTTTTGTCGAACCCTTAAATTGGCACAGTCGAATCCAGGTTAAGACCATTGTATCTAACTGAAGATACTAGAAGTTGCTTTTATTGATTTCATTGTTTAAGTGTATTCATTCTTTACAAATTCAACAAGATTTACTGCAGTATTGTTTTTGTAGCAATTGTTTTTAGTGGCTCCGTCTCACCAATGTTAACCAACCCTAACCAATCCTTGAACACCTGTGTCTAGTTGGTTGGCCCATAAATATTCTGGAAGTAGGCTAAACAAAATGCAGTCTTCCAAAAATATTGACAAAACAAGGCAACAAAGCAATAAATATCATTGCAGTTAATAAGTAGGCTACCTTAGGTCAAGGCCTTGCTGTTTTAGAAACGTCTTAAAACGAAGTCCACTTTTTGGCAGATTAGTTTCACTTTGTGTAAAGGCTGTTTTGAAATAAAAGTAAGTATAACTTCTTTTACTTCAAAGAGTTTTTTTATGGAAATGTGTCGGTTGTTGAGAACTTCGTTTTTTGCCGAAGTGGTACTCTCAAAATCTTTCTTGTTACCTTACGCGCAAGCTAGTCATTATCTTTTTTCTAGTATCTAGTGAAAGAAAGTAAAATCGGAACTGAAGTAAGACTTTGCATTCCTTGCTTCAACCGTCAGAGCAGAATCAAAAATTTCATTAAATTGTAGATTTTAATAACATTGTATTTGTGTTGCTTTACGTTAAATATTGGTAAGCTATTTTCTTTTTTTTAAGGTGCAAGTTCATTTTTACGATCAAGTAAATTGACTTTCACAACAAATTGAGATAGTGGAAAAAGAAGAATGAGTGCATGCTGATCGTAACCTATACAGTACAGTTGTATTGCAACGTGTCCGAAGAGAAAAGCTAAAACAGAAATGTCTTTTAGCATAGAAATTTACTTAATTTATTTATCTTCTTCATTAAAATCCGTCCAACTCGACATCAGCTAGCTTGACGTTTGCGTAACTCGACACTTCTTCCCTGGTCCCGACAGAAGGCTAATAATTTTCCCGTCCGTCTTCAAGTGTCGAGTTAGGAAAGGTTTCACTCTATTTCATTATTGCCTGAAACTATCAATCGTACCAGTTTAGAAAGATAGGCTTTGTACAATCATCTTTATTTACATTTGGAAGCTGTATCGATGTGTAATATATGGCGTGAAAACGTTCAACGTTTGTTGTATGAAACAAAGTAATAGCTTGGTGAGTTGGCAAAATAAACAGCAAAACCAAAAAATCGACCTGTCATTTTAACAACATGCAAAACGTAAGCATATGGCAAACAAACGTCACCAAATTAATTATTACGCAAACAATCTACCGTACCAAGGAAATCACAAGAGTTGTGAAGCAAATATTTACCTTGTTGTGGTGAAGCAAAGTTTAACCACTCATTGTTAACATGTTTCTAAATCAAACAATATCAAGTCATAAATTTTTTTTACATCACATCTATACACCAGTCTAATTGTAAACGAAATGTAAATTTGGCTAATCACAATCATATAAAATAAACGAAGAAGTTAAGGCATAGACCAATTCTTTTTGGCGCCATAAAATTGGATCAAGAGTCTTTATCGAGCAACATTCTACTCGCAAATTTTCAAGTTTTGTACCACTAATTAACTCTTCATTGTATAAAGAGACGGAAACTGCTCATAATATCCGAAATTTGGTAATAATGAATGGCCGGTGTTTATGGCAAAATCCGGGTCTGTGCCAAAACAGTAATAAAACGTGACCGGGCATCCTCAGTCAGGGGCTTGTATTGTAGGCTACTGTAGTTTATTACCATTTTAAACTCTTCAATGTAAACTGATAAAGTTTAGGTCGAAATAGTGACGTTTTGTTTGCAGTTACTACAAACTTTCAATGTCTTTTGACAGTTTTGCTAAAAAATAAAACTCAACACAAATTGTTCTGTCAACATCACACAATATCAATATCATGTTATCGCTTATTATATGTATTGAACCCATTAAGTTACAAGTGGTGGTAGTCTACTTTTTGGAGCTGTATTTTCCATGAGTCCTGCTTTTGCAATAAGCTTTTTATTTGAAATATCGACGGTGAGCTTAGCTAATCTGTTTCAATTCCTTTTGCAAATATACTGACTAAGCCTCTGTGAACCCAAATTGTAAATTCGCTTTCTTCTGTAACATCTCCATCATTGACCAAGAAGGCTTGATGTGTTTCATCTTGTTTCCTATCGTCGGTACCAGACGCTGATGAGCTTGAACTTACGTTTAAACCAGATTCTGACAGTGGTTTTATTCGACATCCTTTCACTCGGTGAGCTTCAATGAACGAAAAACGAAAACTGTCTTCGTCGTTTCTTAAGGTAAGCAAATACTTAAGGAAGTTCAACCTTTTTGTTGACTTTACCAAGAGAAGATCGGCTGTTCCGTCGGCGAGATGCGTAGATGGTGTGACACCACACGGAGAGTCGTCATATCTGAGAGCATTTCTGTGCACATTTGCAATCAAAAATTTTCCTCTGAGCACCTGCAAAGTACAACGGCCAGTAGAAGTGAATAAATTAAAGTGTAAATTTGAATTTAATTGTCGGCTGTGTATAAAATGGTAAAAAGGTTTGTACAATGTTCGAAAAGTCGTCAGTTCGAATCCGCTTTCGAGCAGGCAGCTGTATCTCGGCAAGTCCGCCCGTTAGTTCAGTAGTTATGCGCCCGGCTCAAGATCACGCGGCGCAAGTTTGACTCTCGGGGTGTGCACTTAAGCAACGCACTTTCAGGACTGCTCTCCATTCAGCGGCACTTAGTGAATGGAATAATTTCCCGGCAACAAGACTTCAACAATCGAAAACTTCACTCTGTCAATCTCGGTAACCGGCCCAGCGTCAAGAGCCTCTACAAGCATGCGAAACTACCAGGAATAACCAATCAAGGGCTTTGTCAGTCCGAGGATAAAGATTCAAAAACCAACCAAGCCAACCAACCAAACCAAGGTAGGCTACTTGATGATATGCCAAGATAATGGGAGCTTTTGACGCAGTGACTATATTTGTCTTCCTTGCTGCCAATCGTCTGTTGCGTTGCATATGTAACCGCAGTGTATTGTATGTTGTTATAATAGGCACAAAATAAAACATGATTATTATCATTATCAAAAGCTCTGATTTGTATTGTAACTTTACACAAAGTTAAAGTAGCTTATAATTTACTGCAAATATAAGTAGATATAATTAGTGGTTGGTTTGCTGAATATCCTCAGACTAAGAAATCTTCTTTTAAAAATTATTCCTGGCAGTTTCGCAAACTTGTAGATGCTTTGAACCACCGACGCAGGCCCGATTATCACGATTGGCTGGGGTAAAGTTTCCGCTTGTTGTTGAAGTGTTGTTGTCTGTGAATTATTCTATTCACTAGGTGCCGCTGAATAGAAAGTAATCTGAAATGCGATGCTCGAGCGCACACCCCGAGAGTCAAACCATCGTCGCTTGATCTTGACGTTCCATCGTGTAGAAAGTCAAGCGCTTAACCAACTGAGATAACGGGGCAGATTGTTACAACTGCAATGCAATTTGTTGGCATTAGGAAAATTGCCCGCCGGAAAATTGCCCGTGTGGGAATATTGCCCGCCATAAAATTGCCCGAGTGGGAACATTGCCGGCGAGAAAATTGCCAACCGGAAAATTGCCCGTCTTTGAGTAAGAAATAGCTGTGAAAAAAGTCCAGCTGTGAGTCTGTATTGAACCATTGTTCCTCTAATAGTTTAAACTTAGCACCCAGCGGTGATAAAAGGCGTGATAAATTTCTGCAAATGCCAAACTAAATGAAAAAATGCTTCTGGGGAATATAAATATCAACTCTCTATCTCATACCGACAAAAGTATACAGCTTTACACCGAGTTCTGAGGACAGTCTTCTTTCAGATTCCGTGAGCAACAATAGTAGCCTTATCGTGTAAATTTCTGATATCAATTAAACCTTCTCCATACTTGTCATTCCCGCATGAAAGTTGTTGCTACTTTCAATGTCTAAATGATAAATTGATGATGTGATGTGCCTTTATTACTGCGAATTACCTAATGTACATTTTCAAGTTTGCTACAGATTAAAGTAGGCTACTTCATGAATTTCGCTTAATACATGACAAAGATCAGTGTCAAAACGTGATAATTAAATCTCGTCGCACCAATCTGGTTGCAAGGGTGCTAAGTTTAGACTATTTGAGGAACAATGGTTCAATACAGACTCACAGCTGGATTTTTTTCGCAGCTAGTTCTTACTCAAAGACGGACAATTTTTCGGGTGGCAATTTTCTCGACGGCAATTTTCCCGCGGGCAATTATCCGACGGGCAATCTTCCTGTCACGCAATTTGTGGGTGGAAGACTTGGTGACTTCTATTTGGGGCTAAGGTAGATTAGCAATTTGTCCTGCCCAGTCAAAATCCTATTTGGTTTATTTTTTTCCTGACAAATTTGAATCCTATTTGGTTTATGTTATTTTGCATTATTAAAATGTTTTCTTCTTTTTCTATGTTTGTCTGTAATAATAGATAATTCTTCAATATTGCAACAAATACTTTTTTGATGCATTGACACTGAATGTAAATAAACCACACTTCCGGTATTGGCAACATGTGATTTCCTTTCAACCTTGAATTCATTAATTTATTAGTAAAACTTAGTAGGCTATCAAGCTTGAATTAGAACTTGGACTAATTGAATCAGCATTCTATTATAATTTTTGCAAACTTACAGCTTGTTACAACTTGCTGGATTAAAAAAAATGCAACTGGAGGACCTACCTTCCAAGAGTTATCGTTTGTTGACGAGTCGTCGACTTGCGTTGCACATTTTTCAATTGAGTCTGTGGTGTTTGTTGACCCCGTTGTGGTGACCGTATTTATTTCTTTTGAAACCAACGGTTCGTTTTTGCTTTGCAAGTGAGCACCCAAACAAATCTCGCAGGGATATGTACACCTGGATTGACTAGCTGCCACATCTATCGGGTTGGCTGGTGAGCTTAGGATGTATGATACTTCGAGAGGAAATTGAGGGTGTTTCATGAGTCCGTATGTCTGTGCAAAGGGATACCGCATTGAGCCAAGGAATCGACATCTTTCGCTAAACTTTAAAAAAAAAGTTGCAAAACCCGAACTTGCCGAGCCGAAGCTAAATCCGATAAATTTTCCATCTTTTCCAAACGTTGATAAGACGTCCATGGGGTGATTTTCACCGCAAATAATCTGCAAAACAGATGTTTCAGGATCACTTGTGCCTTGTGTGGTGCAGCTTATGCTGTGTCCTGAGCCAGCAGGTATTATTCCCACCTTAATTGGGGCTTTAACAAACTGAACCGGGACATCAAGAGCTCCTTTTTCATCCATTTCAATTCCTTGTTTCCGCTGTTCTGCAATCAAAACTCCGTTTGCAATCTCGTTAAATGTCCCATCTCCTCCGACTGCTACAACTCCATCGAATTCTGATAAGTCATTTGACTCTATGTATTCTTTTGCGTGATTTCTATATTCTGTTACAATCATAGTGTTACATACAATCTTCAATTCCAGCTAATTTGAACAGAGGTAATACTATTTTCTTGTAAACAAATTTGGCTTTCTTTTTTCCTGAGCAAGGATTCACGAACACGAGTAATCTGTGTGGCCTGACATAGCCGTAATGTTTCAAGGCCTCATTGAGTTCATATGAAATCAATTGTTGCCAACCTGAACTGCCTTCTTCATTTTGCGTTTGAAGTGTAAGAACCTTATGCCTCCGACAATGTTTTTCTGTTTTTTGCCAATAATTTATTGTCAGACAGAAGCACATTGATTCTGTTTTCTGCTCGCGAGATCTAAAAACCTTCTTCTGCAAACTGGAATCATTATGTAGCCTTTCACCTGATCGACAACTTGTTGAAATCACATTTATAAGCTCGATCCGCTTTTCAAACTTGGGAAACTGTTGACCACTTGCTAACTTTTCGTTGATGGACAAGATTCTATCTTTTATTTGAAGCCTGCAGACAATATTGTTCCAAGAAAATTCGACCTGGGAAAGATTGTCTTTGTTTTTCCATCCATCTCTTTGATTGTCCATGATTTAGCAAAAACAATAATTTGAAAAAAATCTTAAAAACAAGATGGACCACTCTTACTATAATTTAGAATATAGTTAATAGCATTATTTAAGAAAGAACGTCAGCTATAAAGTAGCCTAACTAAATTGTTTAAGTTTTGCCTACACCG
Organism: Aplidium turbinatum; assembly: GCF_918807975.1. Classification (NCBI taxonomy): domain Eukaryota; kingdom Metazoa; phylum Chordata; class Ascidiacea; order Aplousobranchia; family Polyclinidae; genus Aplidium; species Aplidium turbinatum. The sequence goes on from NC_137474.1 coordinate 3,454,177, forward strand.
GAAGTGTCCAAGTTTCCGATGCAAAGATTCCAAGAAAAAATTTTCTCTGAAATTGTTTCGCAAATATTTTTCGTCTGTCTGTTTACCACATTGCTGGTTTTTTAATCGCTCTGCTTTTCTCGTTGTTTAGCCAGTTAACTAACAATGTTGAAGGAGTCGAAATTTATTGTATTTCTTATAAATATTTTCGTATTCCTATATATTGTTACAGTATAGGTTAATGCTCAACCCTGTTGTAGTATTGCGCCTTGCATGTCTGTGGTACAAAAACCGAATTCTCTCGAAACTACTGTGTATCATACAATTGATTTCAACGTTTTTTTTAAACATAATTTATCAGTTTTTGCAATAAAAGGAAAAGCGCCTTTTTCACAAAACCTTTGAAAATATCTAAGCCTCTTCATTTCACTACAGTAGCCTACAATACGTTTTCTTCATTTTATCAAACTTTGTCCGGTTTGTAAGAAAACTGTTTGAAGCGGTTTAAAATAGCTAGTGAAGAATAATGACCAGTAGAATACTGAAAGACTTTAAGTAGAACTTTTAATGGTCTCTAATATCTTTGCCACAGTCACTTCCTTCCGATGATGTAATTCAGTGGTCACCAACCTTTTTTGCATGCGGGCCACTTTGGCATTAAGGAGAGCTGTGGCGGGCCGCACTAATAAAATGTTAAGTAGGTTGACTCTTATGCTAGAAAAGAACGCATTTCGTACCCAGTATCCAGCGTTACATGTTGTTCATATTTATATTAGAATAGCCTACTGCAGCAACAAAATTAATCGAACAACGCTACTGCCAGGCAAAGCTCCTTTTACAACACTTTTGACTTTTTTAACAATGCCTAATAAACGAGGCCACTTGTTTTGTGCACTTATAGCGAGGCGAGCGGTTTCATCAGAATATTCATCGCCAAGCAAGAGTGGTGTTGTTACTTCGCTTCGCAAAAGATATCTTGCAATTAACAGTTTCAGTAAACAAGGAAATGTTTGACACATCGCAATACAGGCAACAATAGTGACCTGTAAACATATCAGCGAAAAATAGGCTCCAATAACAAGGAAAAAGAAACCAGGTACCATGAAACAAACGCTTGGGGAAATCACCGAAAAATCGTAATTCTATCGTAATTCATGAACAGTCTTCCCTCTAAAAAAGCAATGAGTTGGTTTTTCATCCTTTTTGTGAGAGTCTATAAAACCGTCTTTCTTATATTATAGACAACTGTCACTTGCGGTGCTTATCAGCGTGGCAAGAATTTGTTGATTAACAACGTTTTGCAGTACTTGCTTCGGCAGTACATGTACTACTGTATATATTGGAACGATACGGAGAAGATTAGCATGGCTCCTGCGCAAGGATGACACGCAAAATCGTGAAGCGTTCCATTTTTCTTAAAAAAAAAACACACATTTTGCAGTACTAAGCTAAATTTTTTCATAATACAATCAGAAAAAGTCTCTAAATTTATATATATTATTTTGCCAATTTATTATTAATTGAGTTGGCACACCGACCTATTTTGCCCACAAAAACTTGCATAAAGAGAACACTGCTCGTTAAACACAATAACGGTGAAACTCGCACTAGTGTTTGCATGACATTTGCAAACTTAAAATAAGCAACCCTATGCTCACAGACAATTTCGAAATTCGAAAACAGACGTTTTAATCAACCACTGGGACAGTGTGGCTGTACATCGCATTGGAATAACTTTAAGCAACCCCCACCTAGAACAACAATCTGATTGGTCGGTCGGTGGAATCGTATGCAATGCGAAAATATGCTTTCCGGAAGGTATTTTTTGCCTTCGTGCTCTTTAACTCCTCAAGAAAAATATTTTTGGTTATACTTGTACGCTGATACCTTCCGCGGGCCGCAGCGATACAGCGTGGCGGGCCGCCATTTGGTGACCCCTGATGTAATTTATTGACATTATAGGCCGCAGTTGCTCCAGACGTGACAAAAGTCAGTTTGTTTGTTGACGAAATTAGAAGTTTACTGCCGTAAGTTATTCTTGTTCACTTGAAAAGCATTTATTATCTGTGCGAACGCTGCCGTACGCTTGGGGAGAAACATTGAGCCATTGATTTAGTATTTGCTTAATACAAACTTAATGTTCAAAGCAAAAAAGCCATCACAATGAACATCTACCGAAGTATACTAATTTATAGTACTTAGATAAGCACTGAAAATTAATAGACGGTATTGTTATTAATATACTCTTAGTATATTAATAACAATACCTTATTGTTATTAATATGTTATTAGTCAACTCTGATTGATCATATACGCTTTGGAGAGTAGCTAGTTGAGAAAATTCAGATAATATGAATTTATCTGAATCATATTATCTGATCATATTATATTGAATTTTCTCAACTAGCTACTCTCCAAGGCGTATATGATCAATCAGAGTTGACTCTGTCAAGGAAACAAGCAAAGATGGTCCTGTAACCGGTGGTGAAATCTTTCTAAAATGACTGAGACTTTTGATAAATTCTTATTTCTGTTCGAATTAACGTGTACTTTAAAAGGTCGTCGCTAATTAATTGGATACGCTACTGTATTACATTGTATTATAATCACTGAAATCATATTGAATTGATATTAATAACAATACCGTCTATTAATTTTCAGTGCTTATCTAAGTACTGTAAATTAGTATACTTCGGTAGATGTTCATTGTGATGGCTTTTTTGCTTTGAACATTAAGTTTGTTTTAACAAAAAAAACCTTTGGCGAGTAATGTCGGTCTGGAATTGCATGCGGAAGTGATTTTCTGATGTCTCTGGATTTATTAATATTCAATTGAACACTGAGAATATGTCCTTATAATGTTTGTAATGTATTGTATTGAGTTTAAATTTAACCGTTGTTATTGCGTTCATAAACGTAGTTGCACTGATGAGAATTTAATATTCGAAAACGCGTTCTGCAACACTGTTTTTTGCACTCTGCAATGCTTGATGCAGATTTATCTGTAGATTTCCATCACGCATTGAAGCGGTGATCTGATAATGAAATTTTCTACGGTTTGAGAAAAAGTTTTCTCTGCTTATAAAACGTTGAATGGTAGTTTAATTAATTATTTCTGAAAGTTCCTTGGTTTCATATTATCTGAATTTTCTCAACTAGCTACTCTCCAAAGCGTATATGATCAATCAGAGTTGACTCTGTCAAGGAAACAAGCAAAGATGGTCCTGTAACCGGTGGTGAAATCTTTCTAAAATGACTGAGATTTCTTATAAATTCCTATTTCTGTTCGAATTAACGTGTACTTTAAAAGGTCGTCGCTAATTAATTGGATACGCTACTGTATTACATTGTATTATAATCACTGAAATCATATTGAATTGATATTAATAACAATACCGTCTATTAATTTTCAGTGCTTATCTAAGTACTGTAAATTAGTATACTTCGGTAGATGTTCATTGTGATGGCTTATTTGCTTAATCTATAGCAATGGTTTTGTTTGTTTTTGTTTTTGTTTTTCATATCTTTACCCTGCATTGCGGGAAAGCGGACTTGAGCGCTATGCATCGGTGTACGCCTTCCGACGTACATCTGACCCACGCTGCAGCCGACTGTAATGTCTGTTTCCTGTTGTCTACTCTACTTATGACTTAAATTTGATACTACCCATTACTCGAAATCGATCACTGGGTAGAGGCAATTATCGTAAAGTTTCTTGCCCAGAAAAACAACAGCAAGTGCGGGTGGCTGGAGTCGAACATGCAGGCTCTCGACTGCGAGCCCAACGCGCTAACCACTCGGCCACAGCTTCGCAGTGCAAAAAAGTTTGAAAACCCCTGGTCTATAGCAACATTGCTAATTGCTTTGACTGTGGTATCCGAAACATATTAAATGCCGAACTCTATACTTCATTACCCAGACATCCACTTTATCTGGTCCAAACCTGGTAAACAGCTGGTCAGATCCGTACCCGATCTGGTAAAGATCTGAACTAGATAAAGTGGTTGTCTAAGTAAATTGCTGAAATATTTCTTTAAACCCGGAGGCATAGCCTAATGCTTCCCTCCCGGCGTTTCCTACTTGCTTACATATGGCCTGCTTCAGGCAATAGTAGCTGTTCGTGGGCTTGTAGTTCAAATGCTTGTTGCAAAAAATTACATGTAAACTACTTACGCATGTGTAACTTGGGGTAAATTAAACTTATTTAAATTTTATGCAACATGGGACCTAGACTATTCCTGGAACAAGATTGAATGAAAGTTCAATGTTTCTTGAGACATCAGAACAATAGTAAAATTTTAATGTAGGCCACTGTGACCAAGATGTAACTAGTCAAGGAGATGTGTAAACACCACTGATATGGAAAATGCAATGTTTGGTACTTTTTTGGCTGGTTTATGTGCACAAACAAAAACAACAACATCCGCACCAAAACTGGGCGGTAGCCCAGTTTTGTTACTTTAAAATTAAAATTAGTTTTAAATTTAACATTAAATTTAAATTAAATTTAAATTTAAATTTTAAAATTTAAAAATAATTAAAAATAATAATTAATTAATAATGATTAAAATAATAATAAATAAATATTAATAAATAAATAATAATAATAATAATAATAATAATAATAATAATATATAATAATAATAATATATATATATATATATATATATATATATATAAATATATATATAATAATATAATAATAATAATAATAATAATAATAATAATAATAATAATAATAATAATAATAAATAATAATAATTAAAATAATAATTTAAAAATAATTAAAAATAAATTAAATTTAAAATTAGTTTTGTTAGTTTAAAATTGTTACTGGGCGGTAGCCCAGTAACGTACCAAGAAATAAAATGTTAAGGGAGCAAAAGTAACCGTTGGGTAGGCAAACGTCATTCAATATGAATAATGGTATTAAAACGTTATACTGCAATAGGACTAAAACATTTTTGTGGATAGCCATCAAGCCCTTTCCTCTCATATGTCCCTGCGGCAACCCCATCTAACTGTTAACTGTTTAGGTCTATGCTTCACCTGTCCCGCCACTTGCGACTTGAAAAAAAATTGCTAACCCACTCACCTTCACAATTATTTGCTTATTGATGTTATCATTAGAAAAGCAAATATGGGTGTAGCGGGGAGGGAAGGCGTGGGAAAAGTGGTTTTGTATGGGAATAACTTGGCAAGAGTTAACGCTTTGGTTTAAATCACAATCTTCATATTCCATGCTGTGCACTAGCTAGCTGATCCTACTGATACATCATTTAGCCTAAGTGGGTGTTTCAAAACCGCTGTTCTTGGAGCTTTCAGCTACTTAGTGGTTATGTAACAACCTGCGTTATCAGCTCTGTACCATAAACTTCACTATAGGCTACTACACCCCAGAAAACAAACATACATGACATTTCAACCTTTATGATTTGCTTTATTACCTAGATAGGCTATCCGCAACTCAGTCTTCTTCTGTGCTCTATTAGACGTGGATCCGTATAATGTTAAATTTTTCCGGCTAAGACCCAAGCTGCTGCTTCTTGGAACTGACTAAAAAGTTGTTTCTTTTGCTGCAGCGTTCAAGATTGCAGAATTTTACGTTTCACTGACCATGCAGAAACTTGCTGGAAACTGCATCACTTGAACCTGGCAGTTTGTCAAAAATGTCACAGTATCATTGTCGCTGAGGTCACGTCATGTGGTGGATGTACCAGTGGCGTAGCTAGGGGGAGGGGCGGACCGCCCCGGGCGGCACGTCTGGGGGGTGGCACTTTCAGACAGGACGTTTTTTTTTATAATGCAAAAGTACACAAAAAATAAAAGCAAACAGAATAGCAACGTTCAAAACACAGGGCCGGATTTAGCCTAAGCGCTGCCCTAGGCAGATACGAAAAGTGCCGCCCCCTAAAAAAAATTTTCGATGGTGCGCTACGATTTATATTTTCAATTCCTTACAAAAAAGTTATTTGCACAGTTTATTTGAATACATCAATGAATGTCATTGCATAATGAACTAATTGTTCAAAATCGCTTGCGGCGGGCTTTCTCTCTTGCAAACAAATCAATAATTTCTTCAAAATCTGTAGAAACAAGTAAAGATGAGTTAATCCTCAAAAATGTGAGATCATTCAAGCGATCATTCATGGTTTACATACTTTAAGCATCAAGGTAAGTACACAAAATAGCCTGCAACTTTTCCATCAACCTAACATTGGCTAAAAACATTTTTTCTAGGCTCCTTTAAATTTACTAACAGTGAAACAAACCGAACAAAGATTAATAAAAATTGCACAGACAAACCCTAGTCCTCCATACTAAGCGAGACAGAAAAATAAAACAAGCGCTAAGCAGCACATATTGTTGAAAACCAATCAAACGTGAAGTAGCCTACTCTAGGTGCGATAACTTGCCATAGCCTACATGACTTGTCGCACTGTTTATAAATGTGTGGGATGTGATAAAATATTTATTAACTCCTATATATCTGTTGTTAATTATTATATTCACGTACAGTATTATCATTTATCAATGTAATATATTCGTATATTTTGCCGCCCCCAATAGTTTGCCGCCCTAAGCAATTGCCTACTATGCCTACTGCTAAATCTTAAATATCAAAACATCTTGAATATCTAAAAACGTTTCAAATTTTCATGAATTTTTCTGCCGTTATGTTTTTAATACGTTACAAAATTCCTATACTAGCCTTTATTAAGCAGAGGCGGAAACATGCTCATCAAATTTGGGTAGCCTTGTAAAAGGTTACAAATTGATTATTTTAATTCTGCAGCAGTTTTTGTGCTTTTGCATTCAGTATATTACTAAATTATAGCGGTCAGTGGCGTAGCCAAAGGGGGGGAGGGTTGGGGGTTTCAACCCCCCCTTTTGAGAAAAACTAAATGGAGAAAACTGAATCACTTTTTGAATTTTACGAAGCAGATCTGCCGTGTATAAACGCCCTTGCTATTATAAGCTTATCTGAACTGCGTATATGTGGTATCGATGTCTTTTCAATTCTTCCCAAACCAGTTTGCCAAAAAGTGCTGTAAGTGCATTGCCATTTTGCCCGCAGTCAACGTTTCCAAACATTAATATTTTATATTTAATATTAATTTAATATTAATTACATTAACATTAATATTAATATTTTACTCCGCATTCTGGCTACTCTTCCAGTTAGCCTACCACTTGCACCAATGAAAGATCTTTTTCTGCTCTTCGAAGACTTAAACTTATTTAAGAAATTCAACCTCTGAAAACCGATTAAACGGTTTGGCTTTGGTTAATCTGTATAGAAAATTGGTCCCAACTGTTGAGGATGTCATTAACAAGATGTGTGAAAAGGTTCGTCGACTTCCTTTTTCCCTTTAGTTTCATCAGTATCAATGATTTTTTGCATTCTCATTGCTTGTGTTGATGATTTTTTCATAGCTGTTAGCTGTAAGCATGATTCTACTAATTCGACATGTTAAAGCAATTCTGGTGCTTTATCTTTTAAAATGAGTAAGAACTTGTGTGTCATATTATGCTTTATAATTCGAATGACCTTTCATAATTCATATAGCAGGGTGTGACCGCTCTACAACGGTTCAGTATCCATGGTATCCAGCTAACTCGTGCAGTCGATGGAAACACCGCAATATCTACAGCTGTGAAAAATTGCACTAACCTTTTATAGCCTATACCCGATTCCAGTGAATCGTTATACAAAATTTGAATATATCAGAAATAAAGTAACTTCTTTGTCTCAAAGCTTTTTGTCTGACACTCATTAAGATGTATGACGTCTATGACGTTACATTTTTTAAACTTCGGGTCAACTTTAAAACATAAAAGTTAGTGACTTACCGGAATAAGATCGTTTTTTGGATCAACCAAGGAGAAAATTGATAAATAATAAAACTGTAATAATCTCGCAAAAAAAAGCAATCAACCTATGTCTCTAAAAAAAGGTTTGCCTAATTTTAAACGAAACTGCATTAAAAGAGCTAGTTTTGCCAATACCAAACATTCAAATATCTCAGTCAGGAATTAGCAACAAGAAAACATAAAAACTTCAGCTTTATTTTCGAAATATGCCGAAGAAAACATGACCATTTTACAGGAATATTCATACCCACATTTTTGTTGAAAATGCTCTCAGAATGCACCAAATTCAAAGTAGTTTTTCAAAATTTTCTGGGGGAGGCCCCCCAGACCCCCCGCCGATAAGTGTCGTCTTCGGCGAGTACGCCGTCGGGCTTCGCCCGCCGGCCGTCAAAACCCCTCTCTTTCACAATTCCTGGCCACGCTACTGATAATGGTACGTTTGTCTGACTGTACACCGCAAATTGAAAATAGCACGTTGCGTATTGCAGTGCTGATAAAAAAACGCATTTCATTTTCACATACTTTTTCTTGAAGGGGCGGCAAAATCTGAATCCGCCCCGGGCGGCACATTCCCTAGCTACGCCACTGGGATGTACGCTGCACGTGCGGTTTCTACGACGCAGCAAAGAGTCTACTGAAGTCAAGTTTTAATAAAGCTAGAAATCAAACATCTCAATGACCAGCAACTTAGACTTTTTTTGTAGTTGGTTTGAACTCGGAAGCATTACTAAACATAAATAAAACAATAAATACTGTCAATACTACAAAATAAAATACAAAATAGTTACAAAATAAATATAATAAATATTATATACAAAATAGTTATTACTCTCTAAGTTTAAACCCTTGACAGCCTGTTTCACCCTAAAAGGAGGATCATCAGAAGGTTCTTATTAAAATAGAATCTTTTCAGGATTGGCTGTCAAGTGTTTAGTGAAACAGGCTGTCAAGCGTGTAAAGTAAAAAGGTGAGTCCCATACTTAAGGAACGAGAAGATAAGGTTCTCATTAGACTAAGCCTTCGGCACTAACATATTTGATCAATTGATTTAATAAAAATAAATAAAGATTTTTAAATGGCTGCTAAGCTGTTAGCAAGAGCTCACAACTCCAACAATCCTGAAGTTGCTGTTTGCGCCACACATGTCACAATACGTGTTCATAGATGCAACGATGTTCATCACATAAATGACATAATTGCGTCACAATGTTTTCGATGGAAGAAGCGGATCCGCAAACCATGCAGAGCTACAGCGTTGAGGTTACACTTTCATTGAGCATACATTGTGAGTTTTGTAATTGTATTTTTTCATTTTGGATTGTATTCATCATAGCAATAATTATTACAGCATACATGCACGCAATGAACAATATATTGTCAAAGGAGGGCAGTAGCGTGCTACTTTTTTGTTAGCAACAGCGGTAGTGGCGCTACATTTTTGTTTTTGTAGCGGGTGCAGTAGCAGCGCTACTTTTTCCCTAATGTAGCGGTAGAGGACACGTGCTGCGAAAAAGAAAATTAGAACATCTCTTTCTCACAGGCAAAATGGAAGGGAAGCGTGCCCAAGGCAGACAAAGATTAATTTACTTGAAGTGCCTCTGACAGGTGAATAAATTCGCTAAATTTACCTAAGATACTAAAAAGATGACACTAACAAACTTCCTTGACCAGCAAATCGTAAAAAATATCAACAGGCTACTAAGTTACACGCTTGCAAACTTTCGTTGACATCGGCGAATCTGGCACTCATTTAATTGCAAAAATAATAACGGCAACACCGCTGTAACGTCACCGTAAGCGGGAAAGATACATTCCTTCTCTGTGGTGACTTGGTAAGGTATAGTGCGGCTAGTGCAAAACGTGAATGTGTGGGGCTCTGTTGGTCTAAAGCATGTGCAGATTAAGAATTACCAAAATGAAAAAATGAATTTATTATTACTATCAAGTTTCGATCAAATAGGTTGAGTTTATTTTTATCAAACAGCATCTCAATTCAATTGAAATTGCAGTTTCATAGGGCTACAATTTTGATACTTTTTTATTTGTCCTAATCTGGCTATAGCCATTTGCAGTGTAACAACAGTAGCTCACAAACAGTAGCCTACCTTTAATTTGTGGTTGAGACAATGCCTACAAATCGCTGTTATGTGTCAGTGACAAAGACCGTGTTCTTTCTTTTCACGCTTTCCCACAAAACAAGGTGCTGAGAAGAAAATGGTCAAAGTTTTCTTCAAGTGTTCGAAAGTGGGATGGGCCATACAAAACTAGTCGTATATGTTCTCTTTACTTCACTGAAGATGATTTTGTTATGGTGGTGCGTTTGCCACAACTAACACTCTAGGTGGTGCGTTTGCCACAAATGCGAGTCTATGTCTCAGCCCAATGAATGAATATGTTGCCATGAAGTGCCACAGACGAATAAACTTTTAAAGAAGTACGCCTCTAGTTGTGTTACAAATTTGACCGATTTTGAGGCACACTTACATCCTGCAGTTCTGAGGACTTTTTTATGAGGAGCAGGAAGAACTGGAGAAAAAACAATAAACCGAAAGGAGAAAACGGAGACCTATCAAAAGAGTAAGGATGCTACATTAGGCTAAAAATACCCTAAACGCTAAAGAATGCACACTAAAAGAAGTGATTTTATTTCCATGCAGGCAGTATCGGATAGTTGCCTACAGGCATGTGTTGTTGGAAACAGCGGTCGCACATTGTATCTTTCTTTGTGTATTTACCGCCACCTAGTGTGTTGATCCTGTATTTGGCAACTCTGTTTCTCGTACATTTTATCTGCCATGAGTTGTAATTGTCTTTTCGATCGTCGGTGTTGGATCGCTCGGATGTGTGGTCTGGTCAATATTTTTTTGTAAATTGTTTGGTGCAGAGTCACTTAAAGTAAATCCCTGATCTCAATGGTACGGTTGTAGATTCTCGGCTGGTACAGTGTTAGGAATTCGGTAGTACTAATTGCTGTGCCCCTGTGGATTCTCTAGTAGTCAGGTAGCTTTATTTTGGGTTTCTCTCGCATCGAACGATCAGCAAGACCCACCACACTAAGAAGAAATATTTGGTAGGTACAGAATATTTTTTACATTCATTTACAAAAAAATAAGATAAGTGCTTGTTTATTATTTGTCACTATTTATCGGTTAGTGAACTTTATTTGTGTAGTCTAGCTCTGTGTGAGTTAACTATATTTTCGGGGACAGGATCGGCAACCTGTCAAACTTATTGTGTTGAAGCTCAAGGTAAATGCTTGGGCACTGAATTCACTATTTATCGGTTAGTGACGTTGATTCTTTATTTGTTGTGGGCTAACTTTGTAGTTAGCTACTGTATAGTCTTGAGGACAGTTGAAGCCTGTCTAGAGTACGTACCGTACTTGGTTAAGTTGTTACTGTTACTTTACCAACTAATTAAAGCGTAGCCTATTTAAGTTTGGTTATGGCTGATGAAGAGGTTAGTGGTTCTACACCTGAGGTTCAATTGGGTGCTAGCAATGCTCCACATAATACTCAAGAGGGTAGTGATTCGTCATCTGCTGTTGAATCACAAAGTGAGTCTGCTGAATCGAGTCATGGCAGTGATTCAACAGTGGTAATTAAATCCTTAAAACGAAAGTTATATCAAGTGCAGGTGAAGGTCGCTGCACTTAAAAGAAAATTTAATGCCTTGCAGTCTGAGCCCAACTCTCTGCACTTGATAGCCACATTAGAAAAGGAAGTTGATGATTACTGGGAAGAGATTTCAGTGCTTCATGTTGAAATCTTGGACCAGGAGTCGGCGTCAACAGAAAATTTAGAACTAAAAGCTGATCAGATTGAAGACTTAATTTGTAAATTGAAAGAGAGTTGTTTACTTGCTGTAAAAACTCCCAGTGGTGAAGATAGGTCTTCAGGTTCTTCGCTTCAATCTGCGGATAACCATGATGAACCTCGTCCAATACTAACTGGGGAGTTTGTTTCGGAGCGTCCCTTTGTGCCACCATCAGAAAAGGTTAGAGAGACCAGTGAGCCTTCAACATCTAGAGACATGCCGAATCACCTAGAGCATGCACCTACTGTTCCCAAGGTTGAGCAAATAAAGTCTGAATTTCCGCAGGCTAGGTACAGTGGTCAGGCTTTAAATCCTGATGCTTACCCTTATGCTGCAAGGCCTACGGTGGTAGAAGAGGTGGTCCAAGGGAATGCCAGTGTGTGTCATCCCCTGGCATATCGTGGACCTATCTCGGCTCCACCTGCTCCTAGGTTGGTATTGGATAAATTTGATGGAGATGTCATAAAGTTCTGGAATTTCAAGAAGAGATTCAGGCGCCATGTCGAGGAAGTGTACCCGTATTTTGAGGACCGCATGGCATTTTTAGAAAGCATGTGCATAGGGAAGGCCCATGAAGTTATAGCTGGCCTGAGTTGTCTCATCAGCAGCGAGGAGGCCTACATCAAAGCCTGGTCGCGTCTGGAGCAACGATTTGGAGATTCAAGAAAATTGATGCTTCGGTTGCGACAGGAACTTCTTGAGGGCCCGCCTATAAAGGAAGGTGATGCTGAAGCATTGCTTCAGTTAAGTGACCGCATGTACCGATGTGAGGTGAGCTTTCAAGGTTGGGATAAGGCCTGGATGCTAGATAGCCAGGACCTTATGCATGGCCTCTTTGAAAGATTGCCTTTCAAAGTGCGGTCACAGTTTGTTGCTGTAAGCAATGAGAGAGGTGGAGGGACCTTTGTGGATTTGAGGCTTCTCACTGAAAGGGCGGCGTCAGAAGCTGAAAGCGAGTACGGCCTGTTGCTGAGTAAAAAGAAGGACAGGGGGGTTGGTCAGCAGCGAACGAATGCAGAACATGGAGGTGGTAGAAGGTTTTGTGCTTCCCAGCAAGTGGTGAACCCTTCGGCTTCAGGCGCGAGGAGATCCTGTGTCTGCTGCCAAAAGGAACACCCGCTGTGGAAGTGCGATACTTTCCAAGCTAAGACTGTTGAAGGCAGAAGGGCCTTTGTAAAAGAAAAAAGACTGTGTTATGTTTGTTTACTGCCAGGCCATCAGGTTGCCCAGTGCAAAAGTAAGCTATTTTATAGAGAGTGCAGCCATAAGCACAACTCACTTTTGCACTACAGTAGGGACAGACAAAGTGAAGAAAGCTCTTTGGCAAATGAGGTGAACCCTAAAATAGCCTGTTCCACCAATGTAAAACAAAGTGAGTGCACCATATTCAAAGTGGTCCCGGTGAAGTTTTGGGCGAACAACAGTTTCAATTTTGTTCATACCTATGCCTTCATCGACGAGGGATCTAATGTTAACCTTTGCTCTTCAAGTTTAGCGGAGCGTCTGGGTGTGTCTCTTACTGCCACCAACATTGAGTTAGTCACAACAAATGCGACGTCAGCACTGAGCAAACGGGTAGATGGCATGGGTGTCCAAGGTGTGGATGAGGAGTCTGCCTTCATGTTAAATGATGTGTTTGTTGTAGATGAAGTTGTCGATGTTAGCAGCAGCATACCCGGTGCTGAATTAGTAGATGCGTTTCCACATTTAAAAGGTTGAACTTCCCTGTTCTAGAGGAGAAAAAAGTAGAATTGTTACTGGGGAGTGAGCTTCATCAGGCATTCCTGCTAAAAGATGTGGTTCAAGGAAAGCCTGGTGAGCCATGTGGGTTGCGTACGGCTTTGGGTTGGACTGTATATGGTGCCAATAGTGGAGACAAAGAGCTGCAAGTTGTGCCACGCTTCATGGTGAACTTTGTTGAAGGTTGAGAGAAAAACGAAGAGTCATGTGAGCAGATCCTTAAGATCTTAGCTCAGGATTTCAATGACTGTAACAATGTGGCGACCCAGCGTGCTCTTTCTCAGGAGGATAAACAGGCACTTGGGACTTTGGAAAGGACGGTAAAGAAGGTAGATGGTCATTATTCTGTTGGCTTGTTGTGGAAGGGAGATTACCCCCATTTGTCAGACAGCAGGAAATTGGCTGAAAGGAGGCTATATAGTCTGCAAAGAAAATTCTTTTCAAATCCTGAATTATTGCAAAAGTACTCACACAAAATGTCTGAATATGTCACTAAGTTCGCTGAGCCTGTTCCTAATGAGCAGCCAGCCAATGGTAAAACCTTTTTTATTCCACATCACTGCACCTCTGAATCGGTAAAATTTAGAGTGGTGTTTGACTGCAGTGCTCGCAGCAACGGCAGGTCTTTAAATGATGAATTGCTACATGGTCCTGACCTCACCAATGATGTCATTGGGGTGTTATTGCGGTTTCGACAACACCCTACAGCAATTATTGGTGATATTAAAGGCATGTTTTCTCAGGTTTTAGTGGAAGAGGATGATAGAGATGCACTGCGGTTCTTGTGGTTTGAGAAGGGTGATGTGAGTCGGGATCCTGTGGAATATCGTATGAAGACCCACGTGTTCGGCGCCAAATCGTCACCTTGCTGTGCGGCATTTGCTCTGAGGAGGACAGCGATGGACAATCTTTCTGGGGCTGATGTGGCAACTACGGACACGGTAGAAAATAATATTCATGTTGATGATTGGTGCATGTCTTGCACAACAGAAAGTGAAGCACTTAAATTAGTCACCCAGCTTCGCCACTTACTGGCAACTGGTGGTTTTCATATAACCAAATTTGTGTCTAACAGTTGGAAGGTCCTGTCAACTATCCCTGAAGATGACCTGGCAGACGGTGTCGATTTAAGTGCAGGCAAGCTTCCGATAACAAAAGCACTGGGTGTTGACTGGGATGTTGCCACAGACAAAATTCATGCTCGGGTGGGGATTGCTCAAAAGTCTATTACTCGGCGGGGCATCCTCTCTATGATAAATCAAACGTATGATCCATTGGGGATGATACAACCCTTTTTGCTCACAGCTAAAATAATCCTTCAAAAAGCCTGCTTTGCCAAATTGGGGTGGGATGAAGAGATAAATCTTCCTGATTTAAAGTTAAGTTGGGAAAAATGGTTAAATTTATTGCCTGAGACTGTGAACTTACAGCTTGATCGTTGTATTTTGTGTGCTGGCAAGCAATTGGTTAGGATCGAGTTGCACAATTTTTCTGATGCCAGCTCAGTTGGTTATGGTGTTTGCTCGTATGCTAGATGCATGTATGCAGATGGCACAGTACAGTGTCGTTTTGTGATGGGCAAGTCACGTGTTGCACCTCTTAAAAGGGTAACAATTACCAGACTGGAATTGGCAGCTGCAGTTCTTGCAGCCAAGCTAAGTGTTGTTATTTGTAAAGAGCTTAATTTTACATTCAATGGTGTATTTTTTTGGACGGATGCCTCAGTAGTGTTGCGATACTTGCACAATACGTCCACACGTTTTGAATTGTTTGTAGCCAATCGTATTGAAATGTTGCATACTCTTTCTTCAGTCGATCAATGGCGATTTGTACCTGGGGATCTCAACCCAGCTGATATTGGCTCTCGTAGTGTATTACCTGGTAAAATTGATCGTTTATTTTTGTGGTTGAATGGACCGTCATTTTTGTTAAATAGTGAGGACAAATGGCCTCGGCAGCCTGATTTTTTGACTGATTCAGCCGAGGATGGCTCGGAAGTTTGTAAGAGACAATGCTCCGCCCAAGTTGCTTGTTCTGATTCTGAAGTCGTCCTGACCCCGCTGTTTGCACGGTACTCGGATCTCGACAGGTTACAGCAAGCCGTTGCGTGGCTTATGCGTTTCAAGGTCTATTTGCGCTGGAAGTGTTCTGCAGTTTCCTGTCCTCCTCCTGTCGGGTGTCTATCAGCTGAAGAAAGAAGAGAGGCACTAACAGCTATTCTTAAAGTCTCCCAAGCACAAGCCTTTCCAGGTGTGGTGGAGAAGCTCTCAAGTTCGAGTGCATCGGAAAGTTCTGTTGTCTCCATCACCGAAGCGCAGTTAACGGAGTGTGCTGAGCTACGAAAGCTACAATCGTTAAGTCCATTTGTGTCTTCAGGAGTGCTGCGTGTGGAAGGTCGGCTGCAAAATTCTTCTCTGGCCTTCGAAAACAAGCATCCTGTGTTATTACCTCACAACCACCTGATAACTGATCTGTTAATCAAGTTTCACCACGAGCGAGAGGGACACATGGGTGTTGGTCATGTGCTTGCCGACATGAACAGATCCTACTGGATTGTTAAAGGAAGGTCGGCTGTCAAGAAAGTTTTAATCAATTGTCCTACATGTCGCTTTTGGAAGGCCAGTACTGGCCGACAGCAGATGGCTAGTTTGCCCCAACAAAGAGTGACAGAATCAACACCCTTCATTGCAATTGGTACAGATTTAATGGGCCCGATTATGGTGACTATTGGACGTAGTCGAGTGAAGAGATACATCTGCATCTTCAACTGCATGACCACCAGGGCTGTGCATTTGGAAGTGGTCCCATCACTAAACACTGACGCTTTCATCCAAGCTTACAAGCGTTTTTGCAATCGCAGGAATGTGAGACCAACTGACATTTACAGTGACAATGGTGGTAATTTTGTAGCTGCAGAAACCAAGTTAAAGGAGGTAACTTGACATTTTAACCCGCCTCGTGCCTCACATCAAGGGGGCTTTTACGAAGTGTTTTTCAGAATCTTCAGGAAGATTTTTCGCTCTATTGTAGCTGAAGCCACCCTCGGGGAATTTGAATTGCTAACATACACGTCTGAGATCGAACGAATAATCAACAATCGTCCGATAACTGGTTGTCTCTCCCGTCGTCTCCTGATGATATGGCTACTTTAAGCCCAAATGCTATCCTTACTGGTACTGTTGTCAAAGAAAGTGAATCAGAAGACCTTTCCAAAGCTGATGTCTATCGCCGTTCGTGGAAGAAAACGCAATATTTGGCAAACAAGTTTTGGGAGCAGTGGGCAAAGCAATATCTGCCATTACTTCAGCCCAAGCAGAAATGGTTTGGTGCTTCACCGAACTTGCAACCTGGTGACTTGGTGTTGGTCAAAGACGATCTGACAGAGAGAGGCCGGTGGCCTAAAGCAATCGTAATTGAAACTTTACCTGACAATGCTGGACTAGTGAGACGGGTACGTGTGCGCACAGCGGATGGGTCGATTTTCATGAGAGACATTCGAAAGATTTGTTTGCTGGAAGGCGCTATCAATCAATGAACAGACATTTGTGTTGGCTGCCATGTGAGGCTTATGTTATATTGCATCGTTTGTTATATTGTAGGAGTAGTGTAAGTGTAACATTTTTATTAGTTTTCTGTTTGCAGCGCGCGAGCGCTAGAGCCATAAGTACAGACTGTTTGTGATTTCGTGTTTTAAATAAGTCAGTAAGTCTGTGTAGTACACGCAATGCTGTCATTGCTTCGGCTGCTCTCGTTTGTTAGTTTTTGTTTGTTAAATTAAAATCTTGCAGCTCTTGTACCTTTGATGCTACGATGCGGTGCTGCTTACCATTTTGTGTTTATTTTATTTAGGTCTTTGGCAGTGCAGGATTAAGGTGGATGCTATTGATGCTGCAGCATTAGGCCCATTCCTGAAATAGGCCCAGACGAAAACAGACGTGAATTTTCCGGACGCTGAACAGTTTTCCTTTGCTTAATTAACCCACAAATAATTCTTATTATGAAATTTGTAGTCCGACTTTCGCACGCCTAGGCACAGTGTTACGCCTAGGCACGTAAGATAAAGCAAGATTTTGGCATAGACTACTTATTTAAGATGAAAAATTATAACACTTTTCGAGCTGTTTCAGGGCCCTTCATTACTTCAGCCGCAGATAAGATGCACGGCTTTATTAACTCTTCCCCAATCGTGTACGCTTTTTTTGGTTTTAACTATTCGTAGAGAAACTAGATAGGATTCATGAAGAAAGGATTTTTCGGTAGTCGTCATTTTTTCATTTGCTTTTTTTAATCGTTCATATCAGAGAATATTCGTCCAAAATATTCAAGTGGCTTGCCTTCAAGATTGTTGTGCTTTGAATGAAAGTGACGAACAACTTCAGAAGGTTTCATAACGTCATTTGGCAGAATTTGGGAGCACACCAAACATTAGGGCCGTGACGATTGTTCACTACCCGGATTTTCACTACCCGCCATTTTCCTATTCTGAAGGAAAATGGCTTGGATGTTACTAACTGCAGAGGCCAGTCGTATGACAATGCGTCAAACATGTCAGGACGGTACAACGGTGTCCAGGCAATTGTGAAGCGAGAATGTAAATATGCTGCTTTTATTCCATGCTGCAACCACAGTTCCTGGTAGGAGACCAGGCTGTTAATAGCTGCGCTGGCTGTACCAGGTTTTTTCATTTTGTCAATGGACTATACGTTTTCTTGTCTGAATCGACATATCGCTGGCAGAAACTGAAGAATCGCTGCACATTAACGCTCAAAGGTTTGTCTGGAACCCGATGGTGTGAACGTGCAGATGCTGTCAAAGCGCTAGTAGAAGGGTGGAAGAGCATTCAAGAAGTCCTGGTTGAGCTTGCGGCAGATAAGGAGCAGAAGGCCGATACGAGAAACCAGGCCGACGGATTTTCGCGCAGGATGGACGAACTTGAGACAGCAGTTATGGCGACTGCCTGGAACGATATCCTATGCCGTCTCAACAGTACGAGCATTAGCCTCCAAGACCCTACAGTCAGTCTGAATACGGCAACTAGTTTATTGGCATCACTGGTCGACACGATTCAATTTGCACGGGACAGACTTGACGTGTATGAGCAGATGGCGATCGAAAAGGTTCCTCACGGCGAATACAAGGCTGAAGAACGTCGAGGCCGTAAGCGAAAGCGAATGCCTGATGAAGGAGCTGCAAACGAAGAAAACCTCACCCCTAGGGAAACATTCAAAACCCATATATATCTGGTCATGATCGACAGACTGTTAGCTGAACTGGAAAAGCGAATGAAGGCGTATGAGGATATATCTACAACATTCGGATTTCTTTCGGAGCTAACGTCATTGAGCATAAAGCAGATCGAGAATAAAGCTCAAAATCTCGTTTCCTCGTATCCAGATGACTTGGAAGACACGCTGGTGGCTGAGCTCATACAGTTTGCTGCATTTATGCGCACCCAGAAATCGGTGAGTGTGAACGAGTCAGCAGAGCTTACCATGTACAAGCTTTTGTCGTCGTTGAACCTTTCTCAAACATTTCCAAACGTCGAGATTGCTTTGCGCATCTATCTGTGCTTGATGGTGTCTAATGCCTCCGGCGAGCGGAGCTTCTCAAAACTGGGAATAGTCAAAGGAGAGCTGCGGTCCTCGATGAGGGAGGAAAGGCTAAACATGCTGGCGCTTATGAGCATTGAACATGAGGTGCTGAGCAGCCTTGACTGCACTGACATGATCGAAGATTTCGCGCTTGCTAAGGCTCGAAAAACAGTAGTATAAGTAAGCAGCACTAGCGCAGCATTGACAATATGCCAACGTTAAGTTGATCTGGATTAGCCTTTTCTTCATTAACTCCGCTTTTCAGGCAATATTGGTATTGAATTGTGTTGGTGTTACATAGCCTGGTGTTACTCTCGAGTTTTTACGATAACACGTCGTTATTATTGTTCATGTTCATTAAAATTTGGCTGACTGCGTCGAAAGCAATAAAGGCTCTTTGGTCGGTCTGATTACGCGTGTAGCCTACGATGGAGTCAGAGTGTCGAATGCATAGGCCTACGTACCAATGCCTAGAAAAAATAGGCCTGTTTTTGCGCTGCAGCATCAGGCCCAGTTTCGTCTTAATCCGGCCCTGGTCTTTGGTACGCCATTGAATTTGTGACTGCTTCTCTAAAGGCGTCATTGATGCTTTAATTTAAATTAACGTCTTGCAGCTTTGTGTCATTAATTGCAAAGATAGTAGTATCGTACTGCATTGCCATTTTGTGTCATCGTGTATGTTTATTTTGTGTTTTGTGACATCATATTGATGTAGCTGTTTTTTAGTTTAAAGGTGCCATCATTTTCAATTATTATCTACCCTTTCAATTAACATCTTGCAGTAGTGACGCAAGATAGTAGACTTTGGCTGCTTTACCAATTTGTGCTACTGTTTATGTTCATTTTGTAAGTATCTTAGTTTATGTTAATATACTGTAGTGTATACTGTATATGTTAAGGAATTATGTTGTGCCTTGTCACACATTGCATTCTTGGTTTTGGTGCTATTTCTCTAGTTTTAAAAGCGCCATTATTAACTGCCGCTTTTAGGGGTGAGAATGTTGGAAACAGCGGTCGCACATTGTATCTTTCTTTGTGTATTTACCGCCACCTAGTGTGTTGATCCTGTATTTGGCAACTCTGTTTCTCGTACATTTTATCTGCCATGAGTTGTAATTGTCTTTTCGATCGTCGGTGTTGGATCGCTCGGATGTGTGGTCTGGTCAATATTTTTTTGTAAATTGTTTGGTGCAGAGTCACTTAAAGTAAATCCCTGATCTCAATGGTACGGTTGTAGATTCTCGGCTGGTACAGTGTTAGGAATTCGGTAGTACTAATTGCTGTGCCCCTGTGGATTCTCTAGTAGTCAGGTAGCTTTATTTTGGGTTTCTCTCGCATCGAACGATCAGCAAGACCCACCACACTAAGAAGAAATATTTGGTAGATATACAGAATATTTCTTACATGTGTTGGAGTGGATACCATACTACAAGGACTATCAACACCTAGTATTCAAAAAAACGTAATGGGTCATTCCAACAAGATTCTACCCTTTCACATGGAGCTAAGAGAACGCAAAACTGGCTTTCAGCCAATGTGGCATTTTTCATTTCCAAGGAAAAATGGCCTCCTTTATCCTCAAACCTGAATCCGCTAGACTTTGGCATCTGGTCTTACCTGGAGAGCAAGGTTTCGACGAAACACCACCAAAGTTTGGAAGCGCTGAAGGCTAATCTGAAAAAAGAATCAGCCAAAATACCTCAAAGAGTTATTCGTGTCTCTTGCAGGTCCTTTTCGAAGCGTCTCCGACTTGTTATCGACGCAAATGGCGGACACATTGAATAAAACTTGTTTTTCCTAAATATTTATTTATTTGACTATAATATCATATGTTTATTACTCAAAAATTGTCTACCATTTGTTAAATACAGTTGTTTGAAGTTATACTGTTAATTATTGATGACCCTGTATGCTTCTCCTGTCCGGCCACGGATTGCAACTTGAAAAAAATTGCTAGCCCACTCACCTTCACAATTATTTGCTTATTGATGTTAACATTAGAAAAGCAAATATGGGTGTAGCGGGGAGGGAGGCGTGGGAAATGTGGTTTTGTGTGGGAATAACTTGGCAATAGTTAACGCTTTGGTTTATATCATAATCTTCATATACCATGCCGTGCACTAGCTTGCTGACCCTATACTGATACATCATTTAGTGCAGGGCTTCTCAAACTTTTTTGCTCGCGACCCTTTTTTTATGCCTAAAATTTTCCGCGACCCTTCATGGTAGAAATGATGAACAATGCGAAATATACATTTGTGATATTTATGGAAAGGTTTAATTCGCATGAATACTAAAAACAACTTAACGATACTCGAAGCCTATCACTTTACATTTTACAATTTACACGTAGCCAACTGAAAAAAAAAACAAAAAAACTAAAGACCAAACACATTTATTCAGTGTGATGGATGCGACCGCTTTTTGCTACAAAGCAAGTCCAGCCGTGGATCAATGTGCTAGTCCCAAGGCTGTTTCAATGATTCTTAGGCTGTTCGATTTTGATGGTGTTGGTTTTGTTTTGATTGCCATCAACGTTGGAAACGCTGAATCTTACAAATTGTTGTCGGCTCCAGCTCGTGTCCGAACATTTGTTTTATCATCAAATCGAGTTTCGCTTTGGATGGAGATATCGGATGTGGCTTTGGAATCCCATAGTCTATGGTGGAAAAGACGTGGGCATAAATCACATTGCATGGAGGGTGGGGAACGTCGTCTTTTTAGCCGTTAGCCTTTTGTATGCTTCTTTTTTTTTTTTAAATTCCGTGCTTTCACTAGTTTTATTCCTTCAGGTTGACATGTCACTAGCAAGTTGTTTCCACGATTCTACATCAATGTTTGCTTGATTGAGGAAGCCTTTAGCTGATCATTGTAATTAAATCGTAGGTGAGACGATCCTCCCAACTAGTGCTTAGCATTTGCGTCTGTTTTTGCGGCTAAAAATTTTCAACACAAATACGTCGATACAAACGGCAGTAGTGCGGTTATCCCTACTGCTGACTCAGAGAATAGTAGGTATTCCGCTTTAACGCAAAGCCAAAAAGTGTAAAGCTTTTTTGCACAAAATTCATAAATTTCCAGAAAATTTAAACTTCCAATCAGAGATAGATCAGTAAATTCTTCCTGAGAAAGGTGCTCGGTACTTTGTTTTTGCGTTGTAAATAGATTAGGTTTTGGATCCAATGTAATTTGGTAGAAAATACTTCTGAAACTGTTTCAACAGATTTGGCAAATGGTTAATAACCAGAGGTCTAATAACATTTGATTTTACATCATTGTCAGTCAAAAACTCTTCAGTAAATGAGAACATTTCAAATGGACCATTTTCAACCTGGTGTTCATTTTCAAGCAGATGTTTAAATTTTTTGTTCTTATTTTTGATGAACTTTTCAAATTTAGAATTCAATGTAAAAACATTGATGTTTTTGTTTGGAAGAGACAAGTTAAGTTCGTTCAGTTTTTCAAGCAAATTTGATAAATAGCTTAATTTTAAAAACCAGATGTCATTACTGTAATATTGGAAACGTGCCTTTAAACTTTTAATTTATTTGACAACTTGCAGCTAATGAAAATGTTGCTGCTGATGAAAACGTTGCTGCTGATGAAAACGTTATCTGTTTGTTTATGACAGTTCGTCCGAGATAGTTAGACGTCAAGGATTCCTCGAAACATCACATGGTGTCAGAAGTGGGATTCGAACCCACACCTCCATCTGGAGTCAATCGTTTTTCAATAATAGGCTAGGTCAATCGTTTCAGTGCCGCAGCTATGTGGGCGTTTACGTTGCTAGTTTATGTTGAAGTCTGAGTAGCCTACATGTTGAGATTCAAACAAAGTTATCTGTTTGTTCAAAAAATAGAAATAAAAAGGAGTCCGCGAAACATTACAATTACGAAAATAGTGGATTCAGTTTGCCTTTTTTTTCGTTAGAAAAATCACGTCTCCAATTTTTAACACTAATAGCCCTTTGAAGCTTTAACTTTTCAAAGCTATCTTACTTCACATTGCAACAAAAAGGCTTTAAATTCTGATTTCATTTTACCACATCAATTTCTAAAAATAGAAGTATTGAGCGTGCGACTTTCATAGTTAACAACTTGCGTGGAAGTGTTAATATATAGACAGTACTTTGTGAAAAATCGGTACACTCTCTGCGACTCCCATAAAGTTCGTTACGCAACCCCTTGCGGGTCGCGACTCCCAGTTTGGGAAGCCCTGATTTAGTGTAAGTAGCAGTGTTTCAAAACCGCTGTTCTTGGAGCTTCCAGCTAGTTAATGGTTATGTAACAATTAACCTGCGTCATCAGATCTGTACCATAAACCTCAGTAGGCTACTACACCCCAGAAAACAAACATACATGACTTTTCAACATTTTTCAACATTTTTGAAGATGGTTAAGAAGATTGGCTTCCTTGCATTCTCGTCCACTTAATCTAAATCTTCAACCACCAGATGTAAGCCTGGATACGACAAACAAAAACAAACCTTTATGATTTGCTTTACTGCACAGATAGGCTATCCGCAACTTTCAGTCTTCTGTACTCTCTTAGACGTGGGTCTATATAATGTTCAATCTATCCAGCAAGACCCAAGCTGATGTTTCTTGGAAATGACTAAAAAGTTGTTTCTTTTGCTGCAGCGCTCGAGATTGCAGAATTATACGTTTCACTGACCATGCAGAAACTTGCTGGAAACTGCAACAGTTGAACCTGGCAGTTTGTCAAAAATGTCACAGTACCATTGTCGCTGAGGTCACGTCATGTGGTGGATGTACGCTGCACGTGCGGTTTCTACGACGCAGCAAAGAGTCTACTGAAGTCAAGTTTTAATAAAGCTAGAAATCAAACATCTCAATGACCAGCAACTTAGACTTTTTTTGTAGTTGG
This sequence comes from Aplidium turbinatum, assembly GCF_918807975.1. Classification (NCBI taxonomy): domain Eukaryota; kingdom Metazoa; phylum Chordata; class Ascidiacea; order Aplousobranchia; family Polyclinidae; genus Aplidium; species Aplidium turbinatum. Next base: position 3,478,065 of record NC_137474.1, read on the forward strand.
TTTGAACTCGGAAGCATTACTAAACATAAATAAAACAATAAATACTATCAATACTACAAAAGATGTAGACCAGGTCACCCTGATGACCCAAGACATCGAGGACAGCTTCTCGGCAAAAAAGAAGGCTGGCGCCGTGTTTGTCGATCTCACGGCTGCCTACGACACTGTATGGCACAGCGGCCTTACCTGCAAACTACTTCGTCTCCTTCCTGACAGGCACATGGTCCATATGATTATGGAACTTGTGCAAAACCGCAGCTTTACTCTTTCCACCGGTAGCGGCCGACGAAGTAGACTACGTCGACTCAGGAACGGCGTCCCACAGGGCTCTGTCCTGGCTCCCCTCCTCTTTAACACTTACATCTATGACCTGCCTGACACCATCTCCAGGAAGTATGCTTACGCAGACGATCTGGCTCTCCTGCATCCAGCCGGAGACTGGCAGTCAATGGAGAGGAACCTAAGCCAGGACATGTCAACTATATCAACATATCTCCAGAAATGGAAGCTACAGCTCAGCAAGGCAAAGACAGTGTCGGCGGCCTTCCATCTAAACAACAAGGAAGCAAAACGTGAGATCAACATTACCACCGATGACGAACACCTCCCCTACTGCGCCGAACCCACCTACCTCGGCGTAACCCTGGACAGGTCACTCACGTACCGACGACACCTGGAGTCACTGCGCAAAAAACTATCGGCGCGCGTTGCACTTTTGAGGCGGCTGGCGGGTTCCGGCTGGGGAGCTGATGCGAAAACCCTTCGCACAGCTACCTTGGCCCTTGTCCATTCTGCCGCTGAGTACTGCGCACCAGTGTGGTGCCGCAGCTCTCACACCCGCCACATTGACACCGCCATCAATGACGCACTACGCACTGTGACTGGATGCCTGCGTCCCACTCCAACGGACTGCCTTCCCATCCTTGCAGGCATCCAACCTGCTGAGCTTCGCCGTAAAGGAGCCATGATTTCCCTTGCTCGTCGCGCACTGGACCCCGACCACCTCCTCCACAGTGCACTCCAGCGCCTACCTGGAGGACAGCAGCGACTGAAATCAAGACGCCCATTTGTGCCCGCCGCACAACAGCTTCTGAACAACGTTGAAGATCTTGGAATAAGTGCGGCACACTGGACGAACTACACATGGAACATGGAGTGGCAAAACAACACCTCCCGACTCCATGATTTCCTACCCGACGTCGATCCCCACCCTCCGGGAATGTCCCTCGCAAGACTTGCGTGGGTCCGGCTTAACCGCCTACGAACCGGCGTCGGTCGCTTTCGTTCAGACATGTGCAGATGGGGCCTGGCTCCCTCACCGGGATGCGAGTGTGGCGCCACAGACCAGACAGTAGATCATGTCGTCCATGACTGCCCAATCCATCAACCACCACATGGAACGCTTGGACTGAAGACCCTGGATGACGAGACTGTAGAGTGGCTGATGACATCATGCCCAAACATATAGTCCCGAAGAACAGCTCATACGACGAAGAAGAATACTACAAAATAAAATACAAAATAGTTACAAAATAAATTTAATAAATATTATATACAAAATAGTTATTACTCTCTAAGTTTAAACCCTTGACAGCATGTTTCACCCTAAAAGGAGGATCATCAGAAGGTTCTTATTAAAATAGAATCTTTTCAGGATTGGCTGTCAAGTGCTCAGTGAAACAGGCTGTCAAGCGTGTAGAGAGTAATAACTACAGTATATTTGATCAATTGATTTAATAAAAATAAATAAAGATTTTTAAATGGCTGCTAAGCTGTTAGCAAGAGCTCACAACTCCAACAATCCTGAAGTTGCTGTTTGCGCCACACATGTCACAATACGTGTTCATAGATGCAACGATGTTTATCACATAAATGACATAATTGCGTCACAATGTTTTCGATGGAAGAAGCGGATCCGCAAACGTTGCAGAGCTACAGCGTTGAGGTTACACTTTCATTGAGCATACATTGTGAGTTTTGTAATTGTATTTTTTCATTTTGGATTGTATTCATCATAGCAATAATTATTACAGCATACATGCACGCAATGAACAATATATTGTCAAAGGAGGGCAGTAGCGTGCTACTTTTTTGTTAGCAACAGCGGTAGTGGCGCTACATTTTTGTTTCTGTAGCGGGTGCAGTAGCAGCGCTACTTTTTCTCTAACGTAGCGGTAGAGGACACGTGCTGCAAAAAAGAAAATTAGAACATCTCTTTCTCACAGGCAAAATGGAAGGGAAGCGTGCCCAAGGCAGACAAAGATTAATTTACTTGAAGTGTCTCTGACAGGTAATTCGCTAAATTTACCTAAGATACTAAAAAGATGACACTAACAAACTTCCTTGACCAGCAAATCGTAAAAAATATCAACAGGCTACTAAGTTACACGCTTGCAAACTTTCGTTGACATCGGCGAATCTGGCACTCATTTAATTGCGAAAATAATAACGGCAACACCGCTGTGACGTCACCGTAAGTGGGAAAGATACATTCCTTCTCTGTGGTGACTTGGTAAGGTATAGTGCAGCTACTGCAAAATGTGAATGTGTGGGGCTCTGTTGGTCTAAAGCATGTGCAGATTAAGAATTACCAAAATGAAAAAGTGAATTTATTATTACTATCAAGTTTAGATCAAATAGGTTGAGTTTATTTTTATCAATCAGCATCTCAATTCAATTGAAATTGCAGTTTCATAGGGCTACAATTTTGATACTTTTTTATTTGTCCTAATCTGGCTATAGCCATTTGTAGTGTAACAACAGTAGCTCACAAACAGTAGCCTACCTTTAATTTGTGGTTGAGACAATGCCTACAAATCGCTGTTATGTGTCAGTGACAAAGACCGTGTTCTTTCTTTTCACGCTTTCCCACAAAACAAGGCGCTGAGAAGAAAATGGTCAAAGTTTTCTTCAAGTGTTCGAAAGAGGGATGGGCCATACAAAACTAGTCGTATATGTTCTCTTCACTTCACTGAAGATGATTTTGTTATGGTGGTGCGTTTGCGACAACTAACACTCTAGGTGGTGCGTTTGCCACAAATGCGAGTCTATGCCCCAGCCCAATGAATGTGTATGTTGCCATGAAGTGAAACAGACGAATAAACGTTTAAAGAAGTACGCCTCTAGTTGTGTTACAAATTTGACCGATTTTGAGGCACACTTACATCCTGCAGTTCTGAGGACTTTTTTATGAGGAGCAGGAAGAACTGGAGAAAAAACAATAAACCGAAAGGAGAAAACGGAGACCTATCAAAAGAGTAAGGATGCTACATTAGGCTAAAAATACCCTAAACGCTAAAGAATGCACACTAAAAGAAGTGATTTTATTTCCATGCAGGCAGTATCGGTTAGTTGCCTACAGGCATGTGTTGGAGTGGATACCATACTACAAGGACTATCAACACCTAATATTGGAACTTGTAATTTTGACATATCATGGATGCAAGTTTGTTTCTGTCTTGACTCTTTGTTGCTAGTGTAGATATTTTAGTGTAATGTTTACTCAGGGATATCTAGAGAAGGGGATATGAAGGCTCGCAGCGATTGCCTTATTCTCATGACACTACCAGGGCGGTAGTTTGTAGTGCTTTAAACATGTGATTCTTTTTAAAATCGTAGAAAGTTTTGTAGTGCAGCTGGTACAGTGAGCTACAGGAGACAGTTAACAAATGTTACGCAGAGAATATTTAAAGAATGCTTGTTCACAAAGACAGTTGAAAAGTTACCAGTAAGCTGTTTTTTTAACAAAACCTTTGCAGTAGGCTAGATGTAAAGCAAGTATACGGGTAGTTGAATTAACAAGCAACCATGAGCATGCTGTGAATATCCAGGCCTGATGCTAATAGCGCAAAGCAAGTTATTATAACAAGATTTATTAAACTACTATCGGCAGGGCCTTCAAGAGCCCTACCGGGCCCCGGTGCAGATGTTGCTGCCGGGCCCCCCAGCGCAAGCAAAATTTGCGGTGCGCGTTCTTACAAAGGATAAATTAGGTTAAAGTGTTAACACCCCAATTATTTCACAAACAATGCACTATTGTAAATATAACTTTAAATTCACAGATACACACTAGTTATACACAAAGATAAAATGCTGTAAAAGGCTAAAACACTACATAGTGTAAATATAGCCTCAATAGCGTTGTCAGATATGGAATTCTGCCCTAATTTGAGGAAAAGTTTATAGCTGTTGAAAACAAAAACTTGTATTTTGGATATTTTTTTAGTCCTGGTCAAAGATCAAAACCCTAACCTTTCCTAACTCTAACCCTTCCTAACTCTGGCAACACCTGATTGTAACCATGGCAACAAGTGGGTAAAATCAGCCATTTCGAAGATAAAAATTGCAATACTATCCGACATGGCTGACATAGCATTGCATATGTGTGCTTACAGCTTTACATTAACATACAATACCATTTCTGACCTTGAAATCTGCAGAGACTAGGGCAGTAAACTTAGGATGAATGCATTGCTATTGTTCATGACATTAAGAAATGCCAACTTCAGTATAAGAAATACCAACTTCATATAAGAAATACCAACTTCATATAAGAAATACCAACTTCAAAATATTAAAAAATTTTTATGCAAAATTGACCTTAACATGCAAATTTAAACATTTTATTGGCCCCCTGAACGCAAAAAAATGAAAATATTGTTGTTCTAAAAAAGGGCATACCCATGAGGGGGCCTATTCAAAATACACAACTAATTCATATAAAAAACAATATTTTATGCAAAATCGACCTGAGCACGCAAATTTAAACATTTTGTCGGGTCCCCCTAAACTCAAAAAATTGAAAATTCTGTAATTTTAAAAAAGGGCATAGCCTAGGCTACCCATAAGGGGGCCCCATTCGACATACAGAACTAATATAAAAACAATATTTTATGCAAAATCGTTGAAATCAATCTTTTTATCGCGCGAATTTAGACGTTTTGTCGGGCCTCCTTGAATTCACCGGGCCCCGGTGCAATGCACCGGTTGTCCCCCCCCCCTCTTGTGGGCCCTGACTATCGGTGCCAATTGTCATTTTACGATAAACATAGATTATTTACGATAAACAAAAGCCCTTCTATTGTCAGACGTAATAAAAGCTTTCGTATCCCCTTCTTTAGATATCTCTGTGTTTACTAAATGTTTATCATCGACTTGGCCGAGGGTGGCTGCTTGACTCGAAGACCGTCATGGTCACTTCGCAGCTTCCGGTTGTGATTCACTTACTTCAACGATGCAGTGTACATTTGTTATTTTTCTTTGTTTCAATTGTGTTCGTTAAGCGTGCTGCATCATTTAATGATTTTGCTGTTATAATATTGCACAACAAAATAAACCAATCAATCAATCTTGGAAGCAACAATCGGATTGTGCTGCCGTCATGCATTGTTTGGGGAATCCGAAACAATTTTCCAGATCCAGATTGCCGTTACACCGGATTTCAATGGCCAACTGAAGGCACATTATGAGAGAGAGAGAACTTTTATTTATTTTTAAATAGTGATGATGAATTAAATATGAATGATGATTTGTACGATTTCTTAATTTTTCACTTCAAGTATATTTTAGGTTTTGTAGGAACGTATGCAGTACAGTTTTATTAAACTGCAAAAAACAATAAATCTTTGAAAAAACCAACTGCTTGTACCAACTCCGAACAAACTGTGAACCACCAATTACATCTAGGAAACGTTTGTTTCATCTGTCGCTAACGACGCCCACTTAGGATGATGTAATACCACCAAAGTCGTCCCAGAGCAGTGAAATATGAAGTTTAGCCTGTGGTGGCGCTGCAGAGAAGGCGTTTGATATAAATTACGTCCTAACCAGTCGAGCTACGAGGTTAAGATTAAACAGTTCGCTAAGTATAATTCTGCGCTAGGAAATGCTTTAAAAAGTTACTATACTTGGATCCAACCTGTCAGGGGCACTTTAAACCAACAAACCGACAAAACCAACACTAACATACACATGTAATACACGCAGTAAACAACAGAGAATCTTGGAAACTTTTCATACAAGAAACATTCAATGCTTGGAATCAAGTGCGACAAAAAAAGAAGAAGCGCTAGAGGAAAAGCGCTACATTTGCTTCAGTCATACTTCCGCTACTTGCTACTTTCCAATTTAAAGTGAAAAAAAATAAATTGTTTTATAAATTTTTGATAGAAACACTGAAGCATCAGACAACATTCCACCTAAAACCTGTTTTCCTTAATGAAGTTGAGATGGCAGTGAAAACAAATGCGGTATACGCGCTGAATGGTGACATCATTCGTTTTCAAGGTCACTTGAACTTTACAAGATACCTGGATAGGGCTTTCCAGTGTCAGTTAAAGACAAAGCTAGCGCGTAAAAGTAGCGATAGCTCGTGGAAGTAGCCGTAACGCGCGCTACTTTTGGCTACTTCAGGCTGAACATGATCTTCTAGTGCAGTGTGTCAGACGAGGTTGGAAGGTTCTTTACCTCAAGGAATTGATCTTCGTTAATTAATAAAATATCATCATCGTCACTAGTTTGCTGCAACTTTTTTATTATTTATACGACGTTTTGTTTCTTCAACTTGTTTTCATTGCTTTAGGCCAGGCCCGTAGTTGCCGGGGGGACTTGGGGAGGCAATGCCCCCCCAAGCTCAAAGCTTTTAGTTATTTCTTTGTAAAAACATAAGCATTTTAAAACGTTTGTCTGACAATCTGCTGCGTTTGGGACGCATAATGTCCTTTCCAAGTGAAAACATGCGTTCCACAGCCGCGCTGGATGGTATTGGTGTGTTGTATTTCAAAAACATGCCTTGAAAACGTTTACTCTGAAAGGTATCACTATTCTAAGCGTTCTGTGATGGTTTAGCATATGTAGCCTAAATCTTTTAGTGAGGTCCACTGCACCAACATCGCTCTTTTCAGGGGCACAGAGCTCTTGAAATAAAGTATCTTCAACCTCCGTGATGACATTCATTAATTTTTCGCTTTCTCTCTCTGATCCCTCGTGCTCTTTGTTTCAAAGTTCTAAAAATCCACATTTTCAACTGCTTAAAATTTTTAATTTTTTGTCCTGAAAACACCAGGAATGGCATTTTAGAGCATATAAAAGTGCAAAATTTTCTGGGGGTGCATGCCCCCAGACCCCCCTAGGAGGCTCGCGCCTTCGGCGCTTGTCCTGTCACTTTATGACGTCATATTTAACATCACCATTTACAGCACCCCCATGGCCAAAAGTCACGAGCCGCCACTGGTACATAGCCTTTTACTTCGCAACAGCTTTTGAGCCCCCCCAAGCTAAAATGTATAATTACGGGCCTGCTTTAGGCAAATGATAAACACAATGGGTAACATGTTTTATGTGTAAAAACCTGGGAGCAAACCAATGCCTACCAAAACCAAAGGCAAATGGCCATTTGATCCTGAGCTCTTTACTGAAGTGTACACTTTGTTGACACTCGTATTAATCAGTTGACAATCGTATGTTTTTTTCTGAATGTTAATCAGTTGTGAAGAGCTCCGCTTGGAGCAGAGACCCGTCTTTTGGTGATTGTTATTCACAATTGTTCAAACACTTCAATTGTTTGACGTGGCACAGAACAGTTTCCGATGTTCAAGCAGTACCAGGTGAAACATCCCAATTTTTACTGAGCCACAAAATACAATCGGGACATTGAGAGTTTATTTAAGATTGTTTGAGCAGTTTAAAAGTTCAGAAGTTGTAGTTTGTGTTCAAACATTTCATAGCCTATTAAAACTTTGGGATTGGCAGCAGTTTGAGGCAGTCCATTTATTAGAAAAAGGAATGGAAATACAAGTTTATTATTATCCATTGCCATTCTAGTTATGAGGTTGGTTGACTTTGGTCTATCATGCTTTTTATCTTTAGAGTCAGTTGTGGATAGTAAACAAAGCGCCAGTTTATCAAATGTATTTTTTGCTTCAAAATCTACCAACACAAAGTTTACTTGAAAAAAAACTTTTGCTGTGAGAAGGGATATAGTTCTGTGAGACATCTTTTGTAGAATTTATTTGAAATACTATTTCAGTTGATTCCTTTGTTCTTTCGATCACTCGATGAATTGGCTGTTTATGCTTTGTTGTATCTATGGTTCCCCCCGGTGGTTGCAGAATTCGATCAAGTGGACGGGAAGGCAAGGACACTGTCATGTCTACCTTCATGACCGTCATCAAGTGTCTTAATGACAACTCTCAAACGCTCTGTTTCTCGGCAGCCGATTGTAGCAAGAATTGACAGCGATAGACACCATGTTTCGCCCATGAAACTGGGCTCGTTAATATCGCACCACTACTTCTCAAACGCTCTCTCGATCGGTCTCGAACTAGCGCCCTTCCGAACGTCATGAGAGGCACTACCAACGCTATGATAAACTGTTTTGGTTCGGGACAATTGTCGTTTAGCATGTTGCCGTAGTACCGTTTCAATATCTTTTATTTATAGAAAGCAAACTTGAAAGGTTTAAATAAACGCGTGGTCTGATTTCGTGGAGTGAGTGAGGTTTAAAGGGTCGGAAACAATGACAGTTTTGTCTCTAGCTTTGCTAGAAATGTTAGCCATAAAGCAGAATGCTTTCCCAGAACTATAGTGCATTTAGTACCAATTAATTTGGTATCATCTGATACTTAGTAGTGTTGACAGGGGTGTCCAGCGGTAGTTTTAGACCCGGGCCCGGCATGATTTTAGAGGCCCTTAACTTTACTTAAGGGCTCGAAAACTTGAAAAAACTGCTGTGTATTCTTTGGGTCTCGATTTGGAGCCTGAAGATCTCATTGGTACTGGGCCCAAATAGTCCTCCATGGCCCTGTTGACACTTTCACTGGGGAGAGTTGGGAATTGGGATATAGCGATACCTCTCAATGACAATGTAAGAGACCACAGTTAGAAGCGTTGGTAAATTAAAATTGAAACAAATTTTAAACTACGCAGTTACTTTTGTTATGAACCATTATGAAAGCCAAACTAAAAGACGTTAATAAAGCAAAGCTTTAGAACAACCACACATAGCAAAGTTCGTTTTTTGTTTACTCTGGCATGCATCGTTAATAACTCGCCACTTCCGAAAGTGTTGAGTAAGCTATTTTAAGTACCGTAATTGCACAGTAAATATTTTGATGACATTTATTACTCTTTGCCGCATTGAGGATTTCATTTGACGTTGAGTGGAGGTCCCACAGAATGTTTAGATTTGAGTTGATTCGGAAATTTTCAATTCGCTATATGTGCAAGCAACCGTAAAACTTTTAACGTTTAGTGTTGAAACAAGATTTTATTCCAAACTGGCAACACTTCTTGAGGACAGCGAAGTTGTCGGCAGCAGTGGCCGAGTGGTTAGCGCGTTGGGCTCGCAGTCGAGAGCCTGCATGTTCGACTCCAGCCACCCGCACTTGCTGTTGTTTCTCTAGGCAAGAAACTTTACAATAATTGCCTCCACCCAGTGATCGATTTCGAGTAATGGGTAGTACCAAATTAAAGTCATAAGTAGAGTAGACAACAGGAAACAGACATTGCCGTCGGCTGCAGCGTGGGTCAGGTGTACGTCGGAAGGCGCACACCGATGCATAGCGCTCAAGTCCGCTTTCCCGCAATGCAGGATAAAGATAATAAAACAAACAAACAAAAAGTTGATGACGTAAGAATGACCGACAATAAAAGATAACAATTCCAACGCACGGAAATGAATCTGACATAGAGAGTGACCCAATAGCGACATTATTGTGAAAAGGATAGACTGCCTTGCCGTTTCATACTTACGCGTTTCTTTTCTCGATTTTTGTGTATGTATATCAGTTCTGTAATTTCAATTTATGAAGAACATCAGTCAGTTGGTTACATGAAAAGGGCTAACATGAGTATGGCCGAAATCGTTTGTAATTTTTAGTTTATTTTTATGTCATTATGATAAATGCCGTCTGGTTGTTAGGTTTTATTTGTCTATGGTTGAAAGATGGACATTTAGTCTTGATGTATGTAGTAGGCTATATTGTATTGAAACTATTTTGAAGAGTGAGCTTGTTCCACCCTATGTACTTTGTAAGTGAAATATTTACCAAAAATGCTGCTTCCAACAACAATCTATATTTCAAAGATAGCACGTTGGGCTACTTTAAGTAAGCGAATATTTGTATAATCGTGTTCATTTTTAAGCATGTCACTAAACGTCTTTTCAAAGACACGGCCGCGTGCTATAGAGCGGTGTCAAACAGGCACCATTTTAAGAATTGTACCAAGGCTTTCCACAAAAGTTAAACTCGGTTTTATTAATTTTTCCAAATATGATTTGTCAACAGGTAGAGACTTGTACTATTGTAATTTCATTTATGTTTTAATCATACAAAAGTCATAACATTACATAGGCTCCCATGGCTCTCGAAAATGTACAGTTTGTGTACAAAAAGACATTGTGTACGCTTCAATTCAAGAATGAAAGCCTTTGTTTACAAACAATCAAACCTCACGATTCACCAAACGGCAAAAAAGTTTCTTCAATTGATAAAACAATTGAACTTCTGAATGTGATCGCGACTTCATCTGGACCAGACCATTGGATGGTAGATGTGAAAAACCGACCAATGTTGGGTCGATGTTTCAGTTTTGTTCAAACCGAAACAGTGGATTGTTTCAGTTTAACAATTAACTTTTGGAAGAAGCTAAAGAACCATCGGCGTCAAACGGAGACAATCAAACTCAAAACACACAACGAGAGCGATTGTTTGCAGTGGCGTGATTGCATTGTTTCCAAGCTCAATTCCTCTTTGAAAAGTCATGGCTACGTTCGTCCACAAAACCTGCTTGTGTTTATAAACCCGTACGGAGGCAAAGGAAAGGGGAAACAGATTTATGAGAAAGTTGTTTTGCCATTGTTTGAACTTGCTAAAATTAAAGCAACAGTCATTTTCACGGAGCACTGTGGGGACGCGAAGGAATACTTTCAGTCCAATGACGCATCGGCTTATGATGGCATCATTGCGGTCGGAGGAGACGGAACGTTCAGTGACGTCACAAACGGAGTTTTGATAGCGGAACAACGGAAACAAAGCGTCGGACTCGACAAAGGTGAAGCAGTCTTTAACGAAGCCCCGAAGTTTGAAAAACCTGGCGTAAGGCTTGGTATGATTCCTGCTGGATCAGCTAATTCAACCAATTGGACTTCACAAGGCATTAGTGACCCTGAAACCGCCACACTCCACATCCTTTGCGGCGAATCTCATCCACTTGACGTCAGCTCTTTGTACAACGGCCGTGGTCATTTCGTGCAGTTTTCAATCATGGGATCGTCCTATGGGTTTTTCTCTCAAGTCTTAAGTTTATCCGAAAAGTTCAGAAGTTTCAATTTTCGGTACGATATTGCGACACTGCGCGGTTTAATCAAACATGAAGAATATCCTTGCGAGATTTCTTATATTCTCAGTGATCCAGAGAGACCAATAAACGTTTTAAAAGAAACTTCTCGATGCAGGCGCCCTTGTCAGTCATGCTCAGATGAAATTATCCAAAGCGAAACTGAAACAGACAAACAGGAGATTTCTAGTTCTTTGCATTCCTCATGTGTCACATCTTCATGTTCAAGTGAACAACCAATTTTGCCACCATGTAGGAATAGTAAAACATTTCAAAGCGAAAATGTTGCTGATGAAATGACTGCTTTAAGTTTAAACGAATTCCAATCTAGTTTTGCCAGTGGAAAATCCATATCCAAAGATTTTCCTACAACAACAAAAAATGATTGGACAGTGAGTATTCGCACCTCAATTAAAGTTTTTGAATGTTTTAGTTTGCTCCTTAAAATATTAAACAAAATTGTGTCCAAATAAAAGTAATTGTGCATCTAGTTTTACTTCTGATGGTTAAAAATTTGAAGTGGTTCGAACGGCAAAGAAGTTAGTCTTCGTGTTTACCTTGAAGCATGACATTCAGTGTCTTTTTACCTAAATCGATTCACAACCACAACACAGCTAACAGGCTAACAAACAAAGTTATCAAAATATATAATCACGGCTATTTTGACATTGTATCCAATACAGTTTCACTCGTTAGCGTTATCAAAGTGATCCAAGAGGTACTTTGGGACTCGGGAAAGGGATCATTTTAGGGGACGGGAATTTTTTCAGGGTGCCTTGTGAACGAAGAACACTGCATATACTCTTTAGAGTCGTAGCCTATTATTTTGGAGGTGTTTTTATTTAGAGGCTTCCGGCCTCTCATTCGAACTGGGACCAAATTATACTCTCTACGGCCCTGTGTATGCCTTGTTTTTGTTGTTAGCTTATTTATTACAAAACTGTTTCTGGTATGCTTAGCAGTTGCTTTTACATCAAAAGTTAAAAAGTTTGGATTCCCAACAAACTGCAAAACCCAACTTCAACAGTATTTTGGGTGTTGGCCTAAGGTCTAAGGCCTACTCTTTGGCTACTCGGCCCAGGGTGATTACTCACATTTGTGCAAAAACCTTTCTAAAAAAAACTTCGTTTTCAGTTGTTTTGTCTAGAAAGTTGATATTTGACTTAAAAGTTAGTTGCAGAATATTTCAGCATTTCTTCTATCATATTTGTTTTCGCTCAACTTATTCCAAAACAAGCCCTCAAACAAACAGTGTAGCCTACTCTGGACGGGTTAATAAGTTGTAAAAAACTGAGCAGAAGAAAAACGTTTTGCTTTAGAAATCGCTTTTTTTCCAAGCAGTATCACAAAATATATCCGAAATAAAAAAGCAAAATCAAATTTATGGTTAAAGAATATTTCAAGGGCTATGCTGTTGCTACTTTTTCGTAAATCGGGCTCCATTTTGTTTCAACAACGCTACTTAAGTTTTAAATTAATCAAGCTATCGCACTTTAATTTGCAAAAGTGTTTCCATGAATTTTTTCAAATTTTATTTGAAGGTTGAACGGGGAAGGTTCCATATTGTAAACGCAAGTACCCATGCTTGTATCTACGCCAAATCTCCCAATGGAATCTCTCCTCCTGCTCATTTGGCTGACGGTACAGCTGATCTTGCATTGATCCGATCCACATCTAGGATCCAGCTGATGCGAGCCATGATGTCCAGTCACAGAAGAGGACAAAGACCCGATTTTCCGTTCATGAAGGTCCATCGTGTGAAAGGTTTCAGAGTCCAACCATTGTTAGAAAGCGATTTAACGTCGACATGGATACGGAATCATCCCCGAATTCCAGATGGAGGCACCCAGCTTCAAAGTCCAATACGGAGTAACAATTCCTTATCGGATGCTGGCAATAGTGTGTGGACAGCTGATGGAGAAATAACCGATTCTGATATTTCTATGGTATGGATTCACAGAGGTTTGATAAACATTTTTGCTAAAGGCATTGAAAAAGAATAACCTTGATTCATGAACCGGTGTGAACGCAAGTACTGCCTATGCATTTGAAACACTTTTTCTTTACACTGATGCAATTGATACGTGCGGTATTGCATTTTGTAGTTGGTACGCATGTATAGCTTGATGATAATTTAGGCGATAACACTGGCGAGTTTTTGCCTTCATAAAGGGCTCGTACTTTATTGGGTTGGCGACTATTTCCAAGTAATTTTATGCTTTCTGCTCATATATCAACTTAGAAGATGTTAATCTTTTTAAACTATTAAAGATTAAAAATAATACAAATCAATTAATTTTTTTTAAAGCTCTCATACTTTTTGTTCAATTTTATCGCTCCATTTTCCAGAATTATCATTTGTAAATTGTTTTCTAATGAATTTGAGTGTTGCCAAATTAGTCATCTTTTGTTGTTTTGTTGTTTTGTTTTTTTATCAAAAAGGATTCTTAGTTAATTTTAAGATAGAGTAAACAGTTTTATTGCATTATGATGATGATTGATTTGTATCATTTACACGTCTATATGATTGGATTCATCATGGACCATAAAGAATTTAATAATTTGTGCTTTTTTTGTTTAGGATAAAGTTGGTCGTCATTGTAGTGTGCCCTGATCTTTCACATAAAAACATTTGAGGAAATAGTTTTGGTTTTTATTTATCTTATAAACTGCTCTCTCGCAACTACATGGTTGTGTGGTTAGCTCTTTGTCTCCACTAGACGTTCATAATAACAGTTATGTAACTAAAATTGAGCGTTCGCGCTTCCTGTTTGCGTTGCTTCGAAAAATCGCATTTATTATGAAACAGATTGTTTCTCACAAATTATTTAGTTTTTTTTGTGTTGTTTCTGTATCCAGGCGTACGCCCGGTAGTTGAAGATTTAGATTAAGATTAGATTATTTAGATTAAGATTTAGATTATTGGATATGTTTTACCATTTGTCTACCCAATTAAAGTTTACACTGAATATGTCTTCAATTGTGACTGGACATGTCTTTACCATTTGTGTACCCGATTGAACTTTAAATTGAATATGTCTTGAATTGTGATTAGACATTTCTACCATTTGTGTACCCAATTGAACTTCATATTGAATACAATTACGTAGGAATATATATTGACATGTTTGTGTACGTACTAGAAAGGTTATGGTCAAACTACACCAGTTGAATTTTGTAGATAACCGTTACTTACTGAGGAGCAAAATGTAGTTTCATGAAAACAAACAAAATATTTACCATTTTTTCTTACATGTATTTTAATTTCTCTTGATTATTTGTGATAACCGACTTTTTGCTCTTTTTAGATTTTATTGTTTTTTATTGTTAGTGCACAGGGTTGTAGCATGAAACTGTTTGTGTTCACAAGAGCCGAAGCAAGGTCAAGGATGGGATTCTAAAACATCAACAAAACAACGTAAGTAAACAAAGTTGTTTTTATTTTCCGATGGTTCTGTGGTTTTTATCACTTTGCAATTATTAGAACCCTTTCAAAAAATAAGCAGCCTTCAAACTCATTAAGTAAAATTTTTGAAACGTTATCTTTAATTCCGCAATAAAACTTCGCAACTGAATTTTTTATTAAAATTCATCTTTAATACGTATATAACTTTTATTGCTTTATTTTAAGGAATATTTTTTTACTTTATGAATTCGAGAACGCAGATCGAAAACCACTGTAGGCTACCAGATTTTTACCCCACAGTGCAAATGCACAGAATATATCAATGCTTAAAATATGAACGCATAATTACAGAAGCTTGAATCTAGGTTACTAATTAGATTTGGATCAGTAGATCATTAATGAACATCACTGTGCTTTCTGACAAAAAGAAGTGTTCGTACATCACCAGTCTTTTGCTTGGAAACAACCCATGTATTTCCATGGCAGTATTTGGCAAAGAATATTTTGTGTTTAAAAACAATAATGCTATAAATTACTTAAAATTAGTCGATTAAAAATTATTTCAGTGAATTCATTTTGTCGATGTGTGAATGAGATGTAACGAAGAACCAAATTAAGCGAAGTGAAAATCGTTACGTCTGAATCTTTAATTAAATTTGTTGATGCAGTCTCGCTTGAAATTTGATAGTCTACCAATTCTTCTTCGTCGTATGAGCTGTTCTTCTGGACTATATGTTTGGGCATGATGTCATCAGCCACTCGACAGTCTCGTCATCCAGGGCCTTCAGTCCAGGCGCTCCATGTGGTGGTTGATGGATTGGGCAGTCATGGACGACATGATCTACTGTCTGGTCTGTGACGCCACACTCGCATCCCGGTGAGGGAGCCAGGCCCCATTTGCACATGTCTGAACGAAAGCGACCGACGCCGGTTCGTAGGCGGTTAAGCCGGACCCACGCAAGTCTTGCGAGGGACATTCCCGGAGGGTGGGGATCGACGTCGGGTAGGAAATCACGGAGTCGGGAGGTGTTGTTTTGCCACTCCATGTTCCATGTGTAGTTCGTCCAGTGTGCCGCACTTATTCCAAGATCTTCAACGTTGTTCAGAAGCTGTCGTGCGGCAGGCACAAATGGGCGTCTTGATTTCAGTCGCTGCTGTCCTCCAGGTAGGCGCTGGAATGTACTGTGGAGGAGGTGGTCGGGGTCCAGTGCGCGACGAGCAAGGGAAATCATGGCTCCTTTACGGCGAAGCTCAGCAGGTTGGATGCCTGCAAGGATGGGAAGGCAGTCCGTTGGAGTGGGACGCAGGCATCCAGTCACAGTGCGTAGTGCATCATTGATGGCGGTGTCAATGTGGCGGGTGTGAGAGCTGCGGCACCACACTGGTGCGCAGTACTCAGCGGTAGAATGGACAAGGGCCAAGGTAGCTGTGCGAAGGGTTTTCGCATCAGCTCCCCAACCGGAACCCGCCAGCCGCCTCAAAAGTGCAACGCGCGCAGATAGTTTTTTGCGCAGTGACTCCAGGTGTCGTCGGTACGTGAGTGACCTGTCCAGGGTTACGCCGAGGTAGGTGGGTTCGGCGCAGTAGGGGAGGTGTTCGTCATCGGTGGTAATGTTGATCTCACGTTTTGCTTCCTTGTTGTTTAGGTGGAAGGCCGCCGACACTGTCTTTGCCTTGCTGAGCTGTAGCTTCCATTTCTGGAGATATGTTGATATAGTTGACATGTCCTGGCTTAGGTTCCTCTCCATTGACTGCCAATCTCCGGCTGGATGCAGGAGAGCCAGATCGTCTGCATAAGCATACTTCCTGGAGATGGTGTCAGGCAGGTCATAGATGTAAGTGTTAAAGAGGAGGGGAGCCAGGACAGAGCCCTGTGGGACGCCGTTCCTGAGTCGACGTAGTCTACTTCGTCGGCCGCTACCGGTGGAAAGGGTAAAGCTGCGGTTTTGCACAAGTTCCATAATCATATGGACCATGTGCCTGTCAGGAAGGAGACGAAGTAGTTTGCAGGTAAGGCCGCTGTGCCATACAGTGTCGTAGGCAGCCGTGAGATCGACAAACACGGCGCCAGCCTTCTTTTTTGCCGAGAAGCTGTCCTCGATGTCTTGGGTCATCAGAGTGACCTGGTCTACAGTTGATCTTCCGTGGCGAAAGCCGGCTTGTTCCCGAGGGAGCTGAGGGTCTATTATCGGTTCGACACGGGCGTAGATAAGTCTTTCGAGTATCTTGAAGGGGATACAGAGCAGAGAGATGGGACGATAGCTCTTCGGATCCCCTGGGGGCTTCTTCGGCTTTGGGACTGCAACCACTAGGGCTCTTCTCCAGATTCTTGGGATGCGCAGGTGACGCAAGCAGCAGGAAAGGAATTCTTTTAACCAGGACCTCATAGAGGGGGCAGCTTGGAGTATTAGTTCCGGGCATAGGTGGTCAAGGCCCGGGCATTTGCCTGGCTTTAGGTGCTGGAGGGCGGAGGCAAATTCTTCTGGGGTAAACTCACCAGAGATGTTGCCCTCGACAGGTGTTGGGACCTTCCAGAGGTCCGTCATTTCCTTGAGGACGGACTTGTCTGATTCACGGTCTCTCGTTCTGTGCACTCCATTTTTCACAAGTTGTGAGGCGATGGCATTTGCTGAAATGGGGCATTGGCGACGAGAGGCACGTGATCTGCCAGTGAGGTTGTTGAGTGTACTCCAAGCTGTGCGGCTGGAGTGCGTGAAGTCGATTGAGTCTATGGCTTCTGTCCAGCGCTTCTTCCTCTTTGAATCCAGTCTTGCCAGCAGGGCTGTTGCTGAGTTGGTGGTGGCGGTACCCTGGGGGGAACGGAGGAAGTCGAGGTAAAGCCTGTCGCACTCCACATCCCAGCAAGGTATGTAGTTTTTCCGTCGACCTCGCGGGATGGAGTCTTTTGCCGCAGATATGATTGCATCACAGAAGTCCTGGTAGGCTTCATCCACTTTGATGGTGTGTGGGGATGGGAGGTACTGCGTAGCTTCGTTTGTGAGGAAGCTGTAGTATTCCCAATCGGCCTTTCTGAAGTTCCATCGCTTGACAGGCTTGCTCGGAATAGGTGTGGCAAGCAAGGGGGCCGTGATTAGCGAGGGTCGGTGTTGAGACCTTGGGAACTTCTCTAACACACGTCTGTCCGGCTGGCGATCATCGGGGTCATCACTTGCGAAAGCCAGGTCTGGGTTCGTGCCAGTGTTCCAACGACCGGAGTGGAAGCTCGGTGCGCCCTTAGGATCGTATAAGAGGGCGAGGTTGTTGTTGGTTGCCCAAGCGGCCAGACTATCTCCGTCGTTGTTGATGGAGTTGTACCCCCAGTCAGTGTGGTGGCAGTTGAAATCGCCAGCGTAGAGGCTGGGGTGGGGGAACACTGGGATGGCTGTTGTTGTTATCCGCGAAGGTGGGGGCTTGTAGACATTGACGATGTTGTAGCCTGCTACATCTACACAAAGCCACTCGATCTCCGATTGAGCTTGGGATTGGTCAACCAAGGACCAGCTCAGCCGGTCATGGACAAACGTGGCGAGGCCGTGTTTCCTGCTGCAGGTTGCGCCTGCGAGTGTGAAGTTGGTTATTACCAACTTATCCACAGATGTACAGTGAGTCTCCTGGAGGAGGATAATGAGGGCTTGATGCTTGGTGGCCAGGTGCTCGATGATGTTGAGCTTGCTGGCCGTGATGCCCTCGGTGTTCAGCTGCAGTACGGTGGGTCGTCGGTACTTTTCGACAGTGCGAGCACTGCCGTGCCCTGAAAAGGGCATTTTCCTACCCACCCTGCGCTGAACAGTCTCATTAGCTCTTGTTTGACAAGCTTCGTTTCGCATACGTATTTTGTATAATTTTGTATGTTACTGACGGGGGGGACCACGTGAAGGTGCTTGTCTTCCTCCAATACCAATACCAAGTCTACCAATTCAATGAGTTTATCACATTCCAAAAAATGAACTGATGTTTCCATCATCTGTTCCATGTATCTAGAACCAAATCCCAGACAGCAAAATCCGTCAATTTTGCATTAATACAACGACTACAGACGTTGAATCAATATAAAAATGTCGGATTCTTGGTCGGATTCTGCTTCGGATCTTGCTTTGGTTAACTTTTATCTTTGATAGTCCTAGTTTTGTTCATTTTTCTGCTATAAGTTGCTGCCTATTTGCTATGACTCTATATTAGTTTTGACCTTCATACGTCATAACACACAACAGAGGTGTAGGATAAAGTTGTCCAAACTAAAGTATTTGTAACTCATGGGGAACATTTGGAATATCACTTCGAACAAAAATTCCTTTGCTTCGGCTCGGTTTGGGATCGCTTTTCTTGTCAAATTGTCGAGGTTTGTTTTGTAGATCCAGAGATGTACGTATGCGCCGCAAATTCTACGCCGCATACATGCGGCGTAGACTTTTTGTTTGCGCTAACGCTTGCGGCCACATTTTTTTGGATAGTTTGCGCTTGAGGATGCGCCGTAAAGTTTTCGCGGTTTTTTAGCGCATAGCGTCAACGCATACTTTTTAATGTCTTAGTTGTTGTTTGCAATTTTTTTTGTCAAACTGCGAAATGTTGACGTCTTGCAATTGCCCATTGTTCTAGTGTTGTGTCACAGTGTCATCTATTGTTCAGTCAGCTGGAGTTTGTTTGTATATCGCACTACTGCCTTTGACGCTAGAGTCCCACGTGGAGACTGAAGTCTTGCAGAAAAAAAGAAAGAATTAGTTAAAACAACTTAGGCCTACTGCGAAATTACTTAGTAAATTACGGGTCAGAACAGGAATGTAATGTAAGCAAGCAAGTAGGTAGGTTGGTAATGTCGCTCCATGTAAAATGTAAACAATGACTTGCAGTGGCGGCTCGTTGTATTTATAGCAGGGGGTGCTGCAACCGGAGGTAGCCTATACTATACGTGAAAGAGTGAGCGCCAAAGGCGCGATGCCAAGCAAGGGGGTTCTGGGGGCATGACCCCCATAAAATTTTACCTTATTTTAGTGGTATTTCATGAATTCTGAGGCTATTTGAGCACTTAATTTCCTGATGTTCAACAAGTTTAAATAGGTTGTTTTAGCATGTGACCTTTGACCTTAACTTATTATCGTAAGTTAACAATGAACCTTAACAAAATTTAATTTAACAACAATAATGATAACCTAGTCTCTAAGCTTTATCTTTTTGTGCAGAAAGCAAAGCACATTAGTCTAACCATGTAACAACATCAGTCGCAGCCACCTATAATATCGTGCTTGAAAACAATGAAGTATTTGCAACAGTAGCTAGCTTGACCACGTGACCAGCAGGCAGCAACTGCAAAATTTGCAGTTCGAAATTGTAGGATTTAAAGCAACCTCAGCCAAAATATGACGTCATAATTTCTCTTTGTTCTTCTTTTATAAGATCGCAACTGCATTGCTTGCAGTTCAGAGCTGCCAAATACAGAACTTAAAAAATCATAATACTTTTTAAAATCCAGAAATTATGAAACTTCCAGTCGGTAGGATTTATAGAAAACATGAGAAAAAACGTGAAATTATTTTTTAAAAAAATACTGAAATATGCAGGGGGTGCTGCAGTTTCGCAGTTTCTATGGACGAGCCGCCACTGATGACTTGGCTTCGTAGTGTGAATTTTTTTTAGTCAAGCAGTGTTGAAGGCGTTTGTAAGCAATTGTGAGCACTTTAATTTATATTAGTTAAGTCTTGCATTTTGGGGCAAATCAGAAACTTCTCAGGCAATGAGCAGTGCAGCCTATGTATCTAAACAAACTCAAATATTTGGTCTCCGACCGTGATTGCTTGCATGATGTTGTACTCTGTATGTTATATGTAGTACATTACTTTGCCTTTGCCGGTCATTCTTGTTGTAGGCTATGTAGCGTAGTAATGTGTAGGCCTACATACAGTAAGCTATCAAGCTAAGGTAATTTTTACTTGACAATTTATACATTCTGTTGCGTAAGTATGTAAATATATATGTTTTGTAACTTGATGAGCAGTTTAGCAAAACATGCATCCAGGGGCCAATTGTGAGAGGCTTTTGAGTAGCCTACTGCTAATAACACTAGTAATGCTAACTATCCCTGAATGCTAATAACAAAGAGTTGTGCAGTTCAGAATCTAAACTTGCTTGTGTCTGGCAGTTTTGTCTTCCATTAACCCACTTTTTAAAAATCTCATAAAAAAAAAGCATAGAGCTGAGAGAATTATGGCAATTACTGAGAGAATTATGGCATTACAAGCAACATTAGTCTTATTCAAACGGAATCATTTTAAAAATAGTGTTTTTTATAATGGATTTTTAGGGAGCGACAGTTAGTATATTACTAGGAGCGACAGTTAGTATAATACTAGAATTTTCTTGATAGGCATATGGTACAGTTTCTTACACTACACTATTGTATTCAGGGAATAACTTACGGTAATACTAATCTCCAAGTGAAATAGAGCATGATAATACAAATCCATGGCCCTACATGGAAAAGTATTTTAAGCTCTCTTCTTCGAAAGGCAAAAACTTATATTTTCAATGCCAGATGTGCCTTCCGGCCAAGAAGATAATTTCTTGTAACGAGAAATCGCGAAGTGGCTTGAAAAGTGTGTTGTTTCGAGTGGTTTATACCGTGTGAATGTTTGGCACCTAGCAAACAAAATGAGTTTGCGCTAGAGTATGCGCTAACGCTGACCCCGCCAACTTTTTTTACAAGTTGCGTTGACGCATGCGGCGTATAGTTTTTCGAACGTTTGCGTTTGCGCTGACGGCGTCAATATTTTTTGTATGCGCGTACATCACTGTGTAGATCTCAAAAGTTACATGAACGTTTAAAAATAAAAAGTTTATTTTACTTTCCGCATCCAGATCTTTCCATAAACTTTAATTCAAGCTTTCAATTCAATTTTTGTGCTTAGCTGACATTGTGACTATTTTTTGGGAGACTCTTTATGACTCTGGACTCTCCTTAACAATTACGTCACGAATGAGTTGAATATTTTATTCAATGTACTGATAGACTGTAACTTGTGATTATGAAGAATACTGAACTGAGGTGAATATAAGTCAATACACTACTAAATAGCATCGCGTATGATACAATACTAAAAAATAAAAATAAAAAATGTAATGTTACACTGACTTCGACAACTACAACATGACTCCGACACTAAGTCGATTGAACTTATATTGTAATAACGTAATAAATGTAAAAATGTAAGAAGAATGGCGCAACACTGTCAAGGAAGCCTAATTAAAGGCGAACAATTGTGACATCACGAAAAGCGCGTAAAGCAAAATGCGAGACACTGGTAAGGGCAAATTCCCACACAAAATTAAGAGTGCAACGGTGCGGTTCCAATACATTACAGTATACACATCAAAATGACGGAACATATTTCGCATAATTGCCAATCTAAAAAAGTTGACCTTTTCTACAACGTTTGAACATTTGGCGACGTTGCAACAATTTAAAAAGAACAACTTTTTACGAGACGGTCATTGCATGCAGACTAGGGCACATCATTTCCCCCTCATTTTGGAAATTCAACTTGTGCCATTGAGAAATGGTGGCTATTCCATGTCAGGTTCAACCAAAAAAATATGGGGTCACTGGACCCCCTCTACGTCCACCATCTCCTTACCCTGAATTTGGTTTAGTAAAATCGCTATAACTTAAAAACTAAGCAAGATAACTACATAGTGTTTGATACTAAATTAATTGCAACTACTAGATTTAGTTCAAATATGCAAAGAAAATAATGTTTCAAAAAATTTCTACATACTTAAAGCAAGGATTAATAACGAAATTTAAACTTTGCCGTATCAAAATAATTATTATTATTATTATTATTTATTTGCATCAAGCACTGAAGAGACAGGCCCATATTCATAAACACAACACAAGTCACAAAACACACAAGGTTACATTATATAAGCAAAACTTATGCGTACATAGTCACGTTATAGTGAGACGCATAGTCAGAAGAAGCATAACACTCTGAGGTAAAAACTGCAACTAACCACTTGTTAGATGAGACCTGACAGCGGTTGACAAAATTAAATATACGATTTCGGAATAGGGCATGAAACGTAGGAATATGATGGTACGTCTGAATACTACTAATGCTAACACGCCTCGGTAATTTATGCAATGTTCGAAATGCATTATTGTAAGCCACACGCAATTTATTCATACTTGAGGATAAGTATCTGGCCCACAGTTGACTGGAGTACATAGGCAAACAATACGTGCGAAATAGTACATTCATTACAGCGGAGCGAAAATAACTGCAAACTGCATTAACAACTAAGTACGTGAATTTTTTTTTTAATTTGGGCAATTGGGCATGTCACATTCGCTTTTCATCATCTGAAAAGTATTTTTCAAGTTTTTTCTGTAGTTTTTGATGATTGATAGGCCTATTTAGTCTTTAGCCAAGATTATTCCTCTCAAAATACTTAAAAACAGCAATGATGATTTTAGTTTTTCTTTTATCTATGTATTGTTGACTTTTGTTTCTATATTTTTTGTTTTTTACTATATGTTTACATTCCTTGGTGGTGCTGGTTCTTTCTTTGCAGCGATTGTTTTTAATGCTTACTTATCGCATCCCACCTTTAACCGATCTTTGCCTCATCTTTCACCTGTTTTCCATTTTCGTCTGGATGTCCTTGTTTCCTCTTCCCATCATCTCAAGCCTTTCTGAGAAAATGGCAATAACCTTAATCGTGACTCTGCACTAAATCCTGTTCTTTAGTAGCCTACATTTTCTATAAAAACAGCTCTTGTTACATCTTCCATGCGCCCACTTTTTACTCTCCGCATCACTATTTTACCACGTGTTGTACATGGATCCACTTGTGAACAACCGTTTTTTCTGCTCCCCTTACTATTACTTTTGGGTGGTTTTTCAAGATTTACTTTATACCCTTGATCTCGAATGCTTCCTTTTATTTCCTACAGTTGTTTCCAGTCCATTCATTCTATGCTTTTTAAGACTAGATTATCTGCATCTAAAATTTCACTCAGTATGCCATCCCTTACTCCTCCAGTCACAACATCAACAACGAGAGCAAATATAAAAATTCACACTATTTTACTTATCCTTGGAATACCTTGGCTGGGATTTCACAAAAATCTTATCTGAATGATCTCATGTTACTCTTAACTTTCGTTTGTGCACCCTCATGCATTAATACCACCACCAGCTCTTACCAGTACCTCCGGTATAGCCTACCTCATTTCTTCATTGCTCACTCCATCACTTTCCTTAAGACTCTGTGAAAACTCTCTCTAAATTCACAAAAAAACAAGATTTTACTACAAGGAAAACTAAAATCTTCATTGTCGTTAATGATTGCTTTAGCGAGGAATGTAGTTGGCTAAAGACCATCATAATCGTCATAAAATTATATATGATATAGAAAATCGTAAAGAATATTTTTTAGGTGATGAAAAGAAGCAAATGTGACATGTCCAATTGCCCAAATTAAAAAAAAAAATTTACGTACTTAGTTGTTAATGCAGTTTGCAGCTATTTTCGCTTATTATTTTCGTATGGTAAAGTTTAAATTTCGTTATTAACTATGATGAAAATTTTGAAAAATTATTTTCTTTGCATATTTGAACTAAATCTACCAGTTTCAATAAATTTAGTACCAAACAGTAGGCCTAAGTAGTTGTTTTGTTTAGTTTTTGAGTTATAGCGATTTTACTAAACCACATTCAGGGTATGGAGGTGGTGGAAGGGGTCCAGTGACCCCGTATTTTTTGGTTGAATTGGACTTGGAATAGTTACAATTTATCAATGACACCAGTTGATTTTCAGTTGAAAATGAGGGGAAATGATACATTCTAATGCAGACTGCTGACTTTCGGCTATTCGAGTGATTTGATGGTGAACTAAATTATTGCAACCGCAACAGCATACAGGATGTTGTACAGTACTTTTCGTTCATGCTAACATGTTCAGAACAAAAAAAAGGAAACTGTCATATGTCATAACATAGAACTTGTAACAAAGTAAAACATACAAAACACCTGCTAGATTCAATATGTGATTCCGTAAGGTGTTTGATGGCAGAGATGATACTCAGATCAAACCACTACATTTTGTACAAACTACTACGTAATTTACATGCTGTTGATTTTTTTCATTAAATACGTCACACAAGACTTTAGCTTCCTTAGTCTTGTTAAAAACTTAGAACAATATATACATTGTACAATAAACATACTATTAACACTACGCTACAAAAACAATGATCATGCTAAGCAAAAAATTCAAGCACAACGAATTAATGAAACTATACTTGCTACTTTTTTGAAAATCTTCACAGCTTGTTTTACCCATATTGGAATCATCATTATTTATGCATCACATTTTGAGACTGCTTTTATCGAGGACTGAAGTTGGCTAAAGGCCATCATAATCATCATCAAATTATATATGATGTAGAAAATCATGAAGAATACTTTTTGGTGATGAAAAGAAGCAAATGTGACATGTCCAATTGCCAAATTTAAAAAAATTCACGTACTTAGTTGTTAATGCAGTTTGCAGCTTTTTTGGCTTATTATTTTCGTATGGCAAAGTTTCAATTTCGTTATTTGTCTCTACTTTCTATAGTTTTGTTTACACCTTTTGTTTATCAAGTATGTTGAAAATTTTTGAACCATTATTTTTTTTGAATATTTGAACTAAATCTAACAGTTGCAATATACTGTAGTACCAAACAATAAGTAGTTATTTTGTTTAGTCTAAGTTATAGCGATTTTACTAAACCCAATTCAGGGGGTAAAGAGGTGGTGGTAGTGGTAGAGGGGGTCCAGTGACTCCGTATTTATTTGATTAAATTGGACTTGGAATGTTCAGCATTTATCAATGACACAAGTTGAATTCCAGTTGAAAATGAGGGGAAATGATATACTCTCATGCAGACTGCAGACTTTCGGCTATTCGAGTGATTTGATGGTGAACTAAATTATTGCAACCGCAACAGCATAGGATGTGGTACAATACTTTTCATTTATGTTAACATGTTCAGCACAAAAAACAGTAATCTGTTATATGTCATAACATGGAATTTGTAACAACGTAAAATACACAAAAACACTTTGCAACAATTTAATATAGGTTCAATATGTGATTCTGTAAGTTGTTTGATGGCAGAGATGACAATCAGATCAAACTACTACATTTTGTACAAACTACTACGTAATTTACATGTTGTTGATTTTTTTCATTAAATACGTCACACAAGGCTGCAGCTTCCTTGGTCTTGTTAAAAACTTAGAACAATATATACATTCTACAATAAACATATTATTAACACTACGCTACAAAAACAATGATCATGCTAAGCAAAAAATTTAAGCACAACGAATTAAAGAAACTATACTTGCTACACTTTTGAAAATCTTCACAGCTTGTTTTACCCATATTGGAATCATCATTATTTATGCAATACATTTGGGTAGGTGCCTCTTGACTTACAGTTTTTCATATAGGCCATGGCCACCTAAAGATACGGCCTGATTTGTCGCATTTTGCAGATATTTCCAGGTTTTTCAAACTTTGGGCGAACGTTTAAATAAATTTTTCTAAAAAATAGATTTTTACGCTTTCTTTACTCTTTTTCCCAGATGACACAATAGGTTTTGACATCCTCACATGATGAAAAACAAAGAAAACTTGATTTCGAAGATTTTAGTCAGACTGTTAATTTTTCAATAACAGTCTGATTTAGCGTTTTTCATTTGCTTTTGCTAATTTTACTTTTTCGCATTTGCTACTGCTTCCCCAAAGCAACAAAAAGGTTTCATGTCATTAGGAAACCGCAAAAAGTAAAAACATCTCAAAAAATGTCAGTCAAGCACTAGCAGAGGCTGTAATCAAAATCTGCAAAATGTGACAAATCAGGCCGCATCTCCAGGTGGCCATGTATAGGCCTATCAAGTTTGACGTAATCATTACTTATGTTCTGTCCGTGTAAGAACTTTTGATGATCCCAATAAGAGTGAACAGGCTGTTAAAGATTTTGGAATAGCAGTAACTATATTTAGCTTTACATTAATATATAGATTTGTAGTTGAGAAATAAAGACCATTCTCTACTGACAACGGTGTCGGCTGCACAGCCGAGTGGTGAGAGCCCTGGAACGACGTTCGAAAGGGCGCCGGTTCGACACCGCTCAAGAGCATGCGGCTGTGTCTTTGGCAGGACACTTAAAGGCATGCCTGAAGGTGGACACGAAGATTGGCTTCCTTGCCTTCCACTTAATCTAAATCTTCAACCACCAGGTGTAAGCCTGGGTGCGACAAAAAAAACTGACAACGGTTACTTTATTTGTAGTGACGTTTTAAAAGTACTGTGATTTACAGCTTCTTTGTGAATATTCGTAAGAAAAAAGCAATAATTTCATGAAAAATGACAGCAACAACTCCCTACGTTTTCATATGTCAGACGCGTGTTTTTGTTTTGTTTTTTAAATTCCAGTAAAGTTTGGAAATATCTTATTGATTGCTTTTGTGATGTCGCGAAAACAGCGGCTAATCTGATAAACAGTTGCAGCAAGATTCTATCAACGTTTTTATCAAATGACAATACTACGGTTTCTTGGTTTCCAGTGATTATTGGAAATAAGTTATAGCCTAGTTTTTATTTTGTATTTATTTGTTTATCTTTGATAAGCAGCGACCGATCTCATGAAGGGTTGTTGCAATACTTTCATCAGTATTCTCGTCCACAGATAATCGTTCTTTGATTTTCAATGAGTTTTGGAAATATTTCTTAGCTATCTTGTATTCACTTGCATTTAAAAAACAACAACCAATCTCGTGAAGGGTGACAGCAATACTTTTATCAGTATCTTTATCCACTGACACTCGGTTCTTGATTTCCAGTGATTTTTGGAAATACTTTTTAGCCTTTGTAGATCTATTAATATTTGAGAAACAGAACCCAAGCTGGTAAAAGGTGGCAGCAATGCTTTCATCAATATCTTCATTCTTTGACACTCGCCTCTTCATTTTCAGTGATTTGTGAAAATATTTAATACCTTTTTCAAATTTATTATTATTTGAGAAGCAAAGGCCAAGATCGTGAAGGGTGATAGCAATAGTTTCATTACTGCTTTGATTTGTTGACACCCGTTTCATGATTTTCAATGAGTTTTGGAAATATTCTACAGCATTTTTGTATTCATTTAAATTGGAGAAGCAACGACCAATCTTCTGAAGGGTGACAGCAACACTTTCATCACTTTCTTCATTTCTTGACACTCGTTTTTTTATTTCCAGTGAGCTATGGAAGCAGTTGATAGCTTCTTTGTATTCATTTGTATGTGAAAAGCAGCGACCAATTTCGTAAAGTATGTCAGCAACACTTTTATCTGTGTTTTCATCTGCTGAGACTCGTTTCTCGATTTCTAGTGATTGTTGAAAACAATTTAAAGCTTCTTTGTATTTAGTCGTATTTGATAAGCAACGACCAACCTCGTAAAGAGTGATAGCTATGTCTTTGTCAGTTTCTTGATTTGTTGACAGTTGTTTCTTAATATCTAGTGCGTTATGGAAGTAGTTCGTAGCTTCTTCATAATCGTTTAGATTGAAAAAGCAAACACCAAGCTCATGAAGTATGACAGCAACTATTCCATCAGTATTCTTTGACTCTTGTTTATTGATTTCCAGTGAATTTTGGAAATAATTAATAGCTTCTTTGTGTTCACCTGCATTTGAGAAACAGCAACCCATTTGGTAAAGCGCAGAAACAATAGTTATATTACTTTCTTTACTTGTTGACACAGGTTGATTGATTTCCAGTGATCTTTGAATGTAAGTTGTAGCTTTTTCGTATTTCTTTATTTTTAAAAAACAGAAGCCAACCTCGTGGAGGGTAACAGCAAAACTTTCATCAGTATCTTCATCCAACGACACTCCTTTTTTTATGTTTAGTGACTCTTGCAAAGAATTGGTAGCTTCTGTGTACATCTTTGCTTTTAAGAAGCAGAAACCAAGCTCGTGAAGAATGACATCATTACTTTCTTCAGATGCTTCTTGCATTGACACACGTTTCTTGATTTTCAGAGATTGTTGGAAATAGTTTAGAGCTTCTTTGAAATCATGCGTATTTGCAAAGCAACGACCAAGCTCGTGAAGAGTGACAGCAACACTCTCATCACTGTCGTGATGTTGCGACACTCGTTTTTTAATTTTCAATGACTTTTGGAAACAATTTATAGCTTCGTTATGTTTACCTGAATTTAAGAAGTAGCAACCAATTTCATGAAGAGTGGAAGCAATTCTTTCATCTTTCTGTTTCGTGTTCACAGTTTCAGCGATTGTCGCTGATGGTAGGATATATGGATCTTTGTGTTTTTTAGTTGTTGAGAAACAGAAACCAACCTCGCAAAGAAGGGCATCAACCACTTCATTAGTGTCTTCGCATTTTGACATTTGTTTCTTGATATCAAGAGATTTTTGAAAATAATTTAAAGCTTCTTGGTATTCATTTGTATTTGAGAAGCAACAACCAATCTTGTGAAGCGTGACAGCAACAAGTTCATCCATTTCTTGATTTACTGATACTTGTTGAGCGATTTTCAGTGATTTTAGGAAATACTTTGAAGCATCTTTGTAGTTGTTTGTATTTAAGAGACAATAGCCAATCTCGTAAAATATAAAAGCTAACTTGGCATTGTCGTTTTCACTTTTACCTTTCTGGCTTTCATGATCTGATAAAGTGTGTAAGCTTTCAATTGCAGCCTTGTATTGATGAGTTTTTATTTGAGCTTTTGCCATTGTTTCAAATGCTCTTATTTTGCTGACTTGATTTGCACAATCTCTTGTTGAGACTGCTTCAGTTGATTCGAGGTACTTTTTGCCATACTCCAGTGATTCTTGGTAATGCTTCATACCAAGTAATACCTGACTGATCTTTAAATATGCTTTGAAATTATGTTTGTTAACCACTTGATCATCGTCATTTGTCACGTCTTTTTCTTGGTTTAATATTTCCAAGTACTTCTCTAAAGATCGGAGGCATGATTCAAAGTCCATCATCCTCATTCCAGTGGATGGATTGTTTAGAAATAGTTTCATGAGTTTGTTTGTTGGAACTTTTAATCTCAGAAATTCGCAAATTTGTACGTTTAATAAAGTGGAACTGGGATAGAAATGCGATGTTGTCAATTCAAACTTATTGCAGATATGGCACTGCAAAGAGTATGCAATTTGAAAGAAGTTGATGCAACTTCTTTCTCCAACAGCATCAACTAAAGAAACAGATTTTTCACTTGAGTTAGTATTTTGCACCCAGTCGACTTGTCCGTTGTTCGCCATGTAAACCCTAAGACGGATTTCACATGCGATGGCGACTGAAAGTGCAAGCTTATGTCTTGAGTAGTCAGTTATGTTATCATTTGTATAGAGCTGATCTACAATATTGAAACAGGAGTTTGATGAAATATTGTACAGTCTCTTTAGTGCTGATAAAAACAAAGTTACACTTCGATACACAACTCGCTTGTGGTTGAAATTCTCTTTATCTGAAAATGTTGAAAGGCTAGGTTTTGTTGCAAAATTTTCCAAGTCTTCTTTGATTTGTTTGGTCATATGCTCCAACAAAGATTCGTAAGAAGTTGAATTCAAACTTTTTTGTACTCCTTCAACGAAATCGTTGTATAATTCCATTTTACCAGCAACAAAAACAGTCTCAGTAAGAATATCACTGAGATGATAGCCATTTTTTATGGCCTCTTTTGTGTTTAGGTAATACAGCATTTCAGTCACTGGCTTTATCAGCTCAGTCTTCCATGGTTTATCTTCTGTAGGTTGCTGACGACCGAGAGGAGATTTGCAGGCATGGGACATCATTCCATCAAAACACACTCCTCTTTGCGTAACAGCATCAAAAAACCAATACTCATCTTCTTTGCCCTTTTTCTTCAAACAGTCAATATTTACACTTGGAAGTATAGTTTCTTGCAAATTGATCAAAATAACTTGAAAAATAACGGCGAACCAACGAAAATATTCCAAAATATCTTGATAATTGCTCCAAGATTGGCAGCCTTCTTCCAAAACAATAACATTTTCAAAATCCGAGAAAGGAGTGATCTCCTTTCTTGCCAGTGATCCCATCCCCACTAGAGCATACTCACAAGGGGTTTTCCCCATCACAGATTCGCAGTATTCACTGATTTCTTTCATGATTGATGTGTATTCCTTGCTAATCATGTGTTGAAGAAATTTTATGCTTTCAATTTTTTCAACTTCTAGTTCATGGAGTTTTTCATCATCAACTTCATTTGGAATTGTCTCTATGCTAAGCAGTGAACTTCTTACAGACTCTCTCATATCTTCGAGTTTTTCCTTTACTCGAGTTGCTTTCTCAATTAAATCGGAATTTTTCTTTGTTGTCTTAGCCTGCTGGAGAATGTGTGAGCATAAATTCTGCAAATCATGTTGTACTTGTGCTAGATTTCCAGGCTTTCTAGTGATGGAAGCATTCAATAGAGCAGCACTTTGTATCAGACTTATTTTGTCTGGTGTTCGTTTTTTATAAAGGAGTCCCAATTTATGGAAAATTGTTGCTGACTGCACTTTATCTTTTTCTTTACCATTTGAGAAACCAGCAGCCTTGAGATTTTCAGCAAGAAGTGTTTCTTCAGTTTTGAGAACTTCAGCAGAAGCAGTTTCGTAAGATTCTGTCATGTTTATATTTGTTTCAGCTCTCAGCCAGCGGTAGTTGTGCCATGAAAGTTTTGGATAATTTAATATCGTGGTACAATCATGTTATAGGTTTAATAAAATCTGCAACAATCAATACGTTACTTTCCTCAGCAATCGTTAATTCACAAAAAAGTAGCAAACTGAAAATTTTTAGAATCTCGTACTGAATAAAAATGTTTCATGGCAGGCATTCATATGCACAAATATTGTAAATATCGACAGAGAGCCTATACCCAAGTTAGATTAGATTATTTATTAGATTACACTGGTCCGAAAAAAAGAGTTTTTGTCTGCTGTATGGACTTTAAAAACTGATTTCAGTTAATTTTGGGGTGCTGAATCCGACTCTGAACTCAGATTTTTACTATCACATCAAGTTTTTGAGATATGATAACAAAAATACTTTATTTTTGCCAAAAGTGAAAGATTTGGCATTGCGTTTACCACCAACATATGCAGTGCTATATAACGAAGGGTTAGTGTTATACAGTAGGGTGGCTCGTTTTTGAACTTTTTTTTAAATTCTCTCAGGGTATTGGGGAAATGGTGCCAACGAGTGAGAAAACGCTCATGACAAAATTTGAGATTCGTAAAAAATTGTCTTCAGCCTCCTCGGGTCAAAAACGCAATTTTTTTCAAAAATATTTTTAGTTTGGGTAGATACAATATTATTTAGATATATCTAATTAACCTAAGAAAAAAAAATGGAGTTATTTGAACTATTCCTTCAGCTTCCTCACAGCTTCTGAAAATTTCCATTTTGCTGAAAATTTTGCATTTTTGCGGGTGGTTACATGATACATAATTGCGTTAGACATTTTGCCAGCTATAAAACGTCATTGTATTTCTCTTTATAGACCTGCCCTGAGCTGTTGCGTCATTTTTTAATGAAATTGGGTTAATTTGGTAGGAAAAAATGACGTCTTGTATTTGAATTTACGTCACTGACGAAGTTTGTAGTTATGTAACCACAAACAAAAATGCAAAATGTTCAGCAAAATGAAAATTTTCAGAAGCTGTGAGGAAGCTGAAAGAATATTTCAAATGACTTCAATTTTTTTTTTAGGTTATTTAGATGTATCTAAACAATATTGAGAAGTAAAGCCTAACAATGGTTCAAAACTGTCAACAGAAACTTTAAACCTTATAAAGAAGCGTAGAGATCTCAAGCAACCAATATCAGCAAGGAACAAAATCGAAAAAGCAGAACTTGACAAACTCATCAGTAAAAAACAAAGAAGAGACATAAGAAAATACAACTCTGATGTTGTTGAAGAAACAATCCGGAAAGGTCGAGGTTTTAAAGCTGCCAAAAAGAAGCTCTGCTTGGGAAAAGTTCATATGACTGGAATAAAAGAACAAGATGGCTCTATTACAAAATGCAGAAACCAGATAATAGAAAGAACAAGAGAATTCTATCAAAATCTCTATGCTAGCAATCAGGGTCAAGGGTCGGTCGACAACTCCAGTGACAAATCTCAAATTTTAGCAACCACTTCAGAAGTAAATATCTCTGAAATAAAACATGCAATTGGTCAGATGAAACGAAATAAAGCGTCTGGTGAAAAGATAATGTCACGCCTGACCTAATTAAAGATGCAGAAGAAACAGTCTCATCACCTCTTGCCCATCTGTTTACGGAATGCATTAAAACAAGACAAACTCCTTCCAACTGGAAGAATGCTATCATCATACTTCTTCATAAGAAGGGAGACCAAAAAGACTTGGGGAAACTATCGTCCGATTAGTCTTCTTTCAACAATTTACAAATACCCGAGTAATTACCAACAGAATTGCTAAGGATTTGGACTACCACCAACCGAGAGAACAAGCAGGTTTTAGGAAAGGGTTTTCAACCATGGACCACCTGCATACTATCAACCAATTAATTGAAAAAACAAACGAATATAACATCCCACTCTGCCTTGGACTAATAGATTATAAAAAAGCGTTTGACTCTGTTGAAACATCAGCTGTCATTTCAGCACTGGAAAAACAGGGAATTGACCAATCATACACTCAACTTCTCAAAAACATTTACGCGGAAAATACATCTATAATTCGGCTGCACAAAGACTCTGAACCATTTCAGATTCAAAAAGGGGTACGTCAAGGTGACACAATATCTCCAAAACTTTTTACAGCAACCTTAGAAGAAATTTTTAAGCAACTTAACTGGGAAGAAAAAGGAATCAAAATTGATGGTGAATACATAAACCATTTACGTTTTGCAGATGACATTATCCTTATATCTGAGCAACCTAAACAACTACAAACAATGCTAAGTGAACTCAATACAGAAAGCAAAAAGATTGCCTTCATATGAACTTTAACAAAACGAAAGTTATGTTTAACAAACTGGCAGACACCGACAGCAATATTCTTTTGGACGGAGCGACTATCGAAAAAGTAGATCACTATATATATCTTGGTCAAAAACTTACAACCAACTCCAATAAAGAAGAAGAAATCAAAAGAAGAATATCACTTGGATGGCAAGCCTTCGGAAGAGCAAGTTCGATATTTAAGTCAAAACTGCCTCTTTCTCTCAAGAAACAAGTCTACGATCAATGCATCCTTCCAACCGCTACATATGGTGCAGAAACTTGGAACCATACAAAGAAATTAACACTTAAACTAAGAACTATGCAGAGAGCACATGAACGAATCATAATGGGTTTAACATGGCGAGACGAAAAGACAGCCGAATGGATCAGAAATCAAACGAAATTACGAGATATATTGAGCACAATCAAGAAACTAAAATGGTCCTGGGCAGGTCATATAGCAAGATATCAGGACAATAGATGGACTAGAAAATTAACAACATGGACGCCACGAGAAACCAAAAGAAAGAAAGGAAAACCAAAAGTAAGATGGAGGGACGACATGGACAAACAATGCAATACAACCAATTGGTACCAACTAGCACATAATCATGTAAATTGGCATGAAAAGGGGAAGGCTTACGCTCTGCAGTGGCCTCTCACAGGCTGAAAATGATGAAACAATATTGTATCTACCCAACCTAAAAATATTTTTGAAAAAAATTGCGTTTTTGACCCGATTTTTCGATTTTTAGGCCCCGTGAGGAGGCTGAAGAAAATTTGTTACGAATCTCAAATTTTGTCATGATTGTTTTATCACTCATTGGCACCATTTCCCCACTACCCTGAGAGAATTAAAAAAAAAGTTCAAAAACGAGCCACCCTATTATACAGGCCAAAACAGCCTAAATAAGGTTTATGGACAAACATGGGCATATGCCTGCTCAAATCTTTGTGGTTTCATGCAAAACACTGACGGGGAGGGGGTCAGTTATATACTTTTAGCCTCCCTTTTAGCTTGTTATCACTGCCTTGTTAATGATGTTGCTTAGAAAACAAATTGGGATCAAAATTATAGTTTGTGGGTGTATTTCAGCTACTTAGGCTATGCACCACATGGCCTGGATTTGTGGACATAGCACAATGTATATGTGTGATAAACGCAACGTCAAATTTTCCACTTTTGACAAAAGTAACAATTTGTTATCATATCTCACAAACCTGACGTGATAGAATAAATCTGAGGTCAGATTTGGATTCAGGTTCAGCACCCCAAAATTACTCTAAATCAGTTTTCAAAGTCCATAGAGCAAAAATCGTGTAGACCAGTGTTATGAACCACAACATATAACACTAAGCAACGCAGTCTGATTTAGTATATTTATGTGAAAATACGTAGAATTATAGGAATCAATTGGACTTATAAGATTACCGACGACGAAGTATGGAGACACTTTGAGTGTAAACCTGGTTTCCTGATGAGAACTATTATGAAACGGTAAATGACATCATCATGCATACCTGTCGAAAATGTAGTCTAATCGAAGATTCTTATCGAAAAATGTGTCTAACCAAAAATTTCCTTATGATGCTTACAGTTGTCAATATTCAATGTTTTGGAATGTGATTGTTTAACACTAGAATTACCGGGACTTTTTACACCCTAGAATTACCACGGTGTCCTATAGGACACCTTCAGTGATGCAGCGTTTTTTTGTCTAACTGCTAGTGTTTTAACTATTATTATGCATTCTAAACGAAAGCAGATTCCCAAGAAACACATTTGCATGCAACTTGTATTGTTGAAAACCTATTTCGAACAAAAAGCATAAGAAATAAGCACTTTATGGGACAAGGTTTAGCAATCTTAGACTAGCCTAAAGATGTAAAAGAAACGTAAATGAGCACACTTGTGACCAGCCCATACATATAATGCATCACAGTATCATTTGCAACACCCGCTGAATTTCACAGAAACAACTTTTGAATCATTTTGCGAACACTTTCCACAGATAGGATTCTGACACTTGGAACACGTAAACCTCGTTGCATTGTTACAGCCTCTTCTATAGCATTTCCTGCGTTTTCTTGACCCAGGTGTCATGACAATAGTTGTTTTGTTTTGTAGTTGGTGGCGCAAACTTTCAATGAGCTCGAGTATAAAGTCTCTTCGTGATATATGGTTACCAGTCGACTTTACAAAAAGCGCACATGCGTTGATTGCGGCTATATCGAGGATGTTACCCCATACAGCTAATGGCCACCTCCTGGAAACTGATCGCGTACTGTACTCTACAAATAAGCCATTTGATCAAAAACGTCGACGCCGACTTTGTTCTCATTATAGAAACCGATCACACATGGCTTTTTGGCAGCCGTGGTGGTGTCCACATCTGGCGTAGATGCACGGTGGATAATAGACAGACTGTTTTTTTAGCTTTTGGTTGGTACTTTACATAGGTACTAAAGTGGCTACCGAAATGTATACGTAAAAACCTTGCTGTTGCTGTGTTACTAATCAAAGACTTACGGTTGTGTCATAATGAGTGAGTTTCGACAGGCAGCTATTAATAGCAAAAGAGATTTAGATTTAAAATATGGTTATTAAGCCAATACAGAGTAAAATGCTTTCTGGTGTCCTATAGGACATCGTGGTAATTCTAGGGTGTAAAATCAACAATGCGATATAATTTCTTGAACAAATATATTTGGAATTCGGGCAACATGGTAACATTATGTCAACCAAATTTTGGTAAAAGTCAAGGAATTCCAGAACAAAAGCTCTTAATCCGAAGCGGCAATTGCAGATTAAAGAAGACCCGGTGTCCTATAGGACACCGTGGTGATTCTAGTGTTAATGTCATTGCATTAGACTGATTGAATTTTAGTTTTCATTTTCAAAGCCTTATCTCACCACACTTTGCTTAGATGCCTTGGTGGGCAAAACATAATGAGTAAATGAATAAAAAAGTAACTAAAGTAAGAAAAGGTTTCCGTTAACTCTTACCTTTTCTTTAACTTGAACTGCGATTTCGCACAAACAGCAACAGTACTGCTAAGTTTAAGTTGAACCATAGGCACACGAAGTCCACCAACGCAATCAAATTTAACATATTTAAGTTTATTGCAATAATATTTACACAAACCAAAAAAGAAAACTGCATAGAAACAAATTTCAAACGTTTTCAACTTCACAAGATGTCCTGTTCAGGAATAACATACACTATTTTTACATCTAAACAAAATACAATGGTTAAATACTAAATTCATCAACAAGAAAAAAGCAGAAACTGCACAGTGCTTTTGATTAGCTCCACTCAACAATAAACACGAGAATCTCAAAGGTCACTGCAAATGCACTTCTCATGTGCAATATGTCAAAACAACGTATGCAATTTGAGACCATGTCCAGAGGCAGGTCTGAGTATCAAACCAAGATTTTCGAAGCACTACAAATCAAACGTAATAATCTACTTTTAAACAAGCAATTGTATGCTTGCGGGTTGTCTTTTTTGCTCTGTGTACTTTAAAATTATTTTTTTTCGCACCTTGCCTATCGTACTATCACATCATGTGACCCGTTTGACGCTATCTGCAGTGACTTTTGAGATTCTCGTGTTTATTGTTGAGTGTTGAGCCAGTCAGAAGCACTGTGCAGTGTGCAGCTTTTGTTTTTATTCCTGTTGATAAATTTAATATTTAATCATTGCATTTTGTTTAGGTATAAAAGTACTGTATGTTATGCCTGAAGAGGACATCTTGTGATGTCGAAAACGTTTGAAATTTGTTTCTGTGTAGTTTTCTTTATTGACTTGTGCAATATCATTGTAATAAACTTAAATATGTCAAATTTGATTGCGTCGCTGGGCTTCGTGTGCCTATGGTTCAACAAGACAACTCTCTACCAAAGCTTTATTTTAAACCTCACTGAATTACGATAAGACTAAAGCTGTGGTCTCCTTTGGGGTAGCCTGAGATGTTTTCTGGAGAAAAAAAAAAACATTTTCTAGCGCTGACCGGCTGAAAGGAAATGAAACGCTGGTGTGTCTTTCAAATATAGCAATTTGTATTATAAGGAACTAAAGAACTAAAACGCAGATGTTACGTCTTTCAATCGAAACTGAAAACCAAAGTTTACTTATGGTTATTTTTGCTGACGTCAAATAATCGTGTGCAGACATTCCTGGTAGATTTTAAGAAGCAATTTTACGATGGCTAGGTTTGTATAATCTTGAGCATTAAACGAATAAATAGAAGTAATATTGAACAAACGAATGCCATTGCTTAGAGTTGATGGCTTATAATTTATCGGAACGAAGTTTAGGTCTAAATGTCAAAGCCTTATCTGCTTTTTCATTTTGGGATGTTTAATTTTACATTTCAAGTTGAGAAAACGACCTAAAACGTCCAAATGAACAACTACCTTCATATATTCTAAGGTGGTCCATGGCTAGGGTGCAAAGTTTTTTTCCCCGCGAACTTTCTGTCTCATGTGCATATTTCTGTAAGTGTAGAAATTAGCCTACTGGTTACCGCGCGCAGTAGCCTAACTGTTTTTACCGATTCATTTTTTTCGCGCGGTTTTCAAAGTCAGCAGCCAATTTTCGCCCTCTTAGACCTAGAAATGTTTGGTCCAACTCTAACCGCCCATAATTTTAATGGGCTTAAGTTGTGCAGGTAGCCTATTGGTGCTGTTGTGATAGTCAGAAATACAAGTAAAACTGAACCACCTGGCTATCGTTGGACATCAGAATGAAGTGTTTTGAGAGATTGGTTGATTCAGATTGCGAAATATCTATTTGCCAATGAAATTGTGCAATCATAATAAAAAATAAGCTTACAAGGCCTACTATTTTTGAAAAGCTCTTGTGCATCGCAAAAATTAATTTAAAGAAAAAAAAAGATTGACTTCAATAGACGTCGAACCGTTGTTCTCACGAACATTAGGCACAAGATGAAACCACTGAACTAACCAAACCAACGAAAAAATGCTTGTATTCACAGGCAGTGCTCTGATAAACGAAAACATAAAAGTCCCCAAAGCTATGTCTAAAAATCCCTAGATTACATCAAAATTCCCTAAATCATTACTACATTCAGTTTCACGTTCTGAAACAGCTCACGTTCTAAATACCCCTCAACTTATCCCTAAGCCTCACCTATTAACTCTAGCTTTCTCTCCTCACCTCAAGCAAAACACAAGTGGATAGGGGCCCGTAGTAATAACCACTTCGATTAAAAATAGGCTATGCGTAACATTAACAAGTATTTGGCTACTACGAATTAGCATTTACATAATTGTCCAATATCTGTGTATTTGAAGCGCCTCTGAGGTTGAGCAGTTTTATTACCTGGCTGGAATTGGCTGTAGATCTAGAAGTATTGTCATTACTTGCATTACTGTCATTAATAGGCTAGATTACAAACTAAAAAAAACAAACATGTATAATGCATAAAATTCTCCTACTCTGTAACAAAGACATGGAGCATACTTTTTGCTTCAGTCTTCACAGTGCAGCTTCCTTGCCCGACATCACTAATCACGAAATTAACACCCTCGCTAAACGTGCATGAATTGCTGCTACCGGTACGTGCTAGACTGCTGAGGACTCTCGCCTCGACCTCTCTGCTCAAAGCTCAAGCCAACGGACAAAAAACAGCTCGCGGCTGTTTTCCGGGAAATACCCTGTAATGTGCTTGTCAATCAGTAGATTATGGGTATATTTAGCAACTTCGTGTTTCCTCTTTGCTAAATATGAACTCAAATATGGAAGAAAATTTCACAAGAAAACTTCCATTCGTTTTGTAAGCGAATAAGACGAAACTGCTAAAATCCGCAAAAAATCCCTAAATCATCAAATTCCCTAAACTTAGTTTTTCTATCAAAAAGATTCTTACTTAATTTTAAAATGGAGTAAACAGTTTTATTGCATTATGATGATGATTGATTTGAAGGAATTTAATAATTTGTGTTTTTTTATGTTTTGGATAAAGTTGGCCGTCATTGTAGTGTGCCCTGATCTTCCACATAAAAACATTTGAGGAAATAGTTTTGCTTTCTATTTATCTTATGACCTGCTCTCTCGCAGCTACATGGTTGTGTGGTTAGCTCTTTATCTCCACTAGACGTTCATGGTAAGAGTTATGTAACTGCAATTGAGTGTTCTTATTTCCTGTTTACGTTGATCCGAAAATCGCATTTATTATAAAACAGATTGTTTCTCACAAATTATTCATTTTTTTTGTGTATCTAGGCTTACGCCTGGTAGTTGAAGATCTAGATTAAATGGACGGGAAGGCAAGGAAGCCAATCTTTTGTCCATCTTCAGACATGCCTTTAAGTGTCTTACCAAGGATACAGCTATACTGTAGAAGCCTTCACTCAACTAAAACATTCAAATACAATCCCAAACGTTCTTGTATTTGCTTACACAGAAAAGCTTCTCCTATTTAAAACATTTAAATGTCTGTGTTGCAAAAGTTAAAATGTTTGCATAAAGGCAATTTTTGCTGGTTAGATGTGGAAAAATTACTGCACTGTCGCAGACAGATTACGACTGAAACCTTTAAAATTGTTGTGTGATTTGATTAATGTCTTTCCATTAAATTACCTCGTTGCTTCTGCACACATCAACAATTGGGCTTTTCTTTTTGCATGCACTTTGAGAACGTGTGTAGGATAATTTTAAGATGCTGAATCCAAACCTGATCACGGAATTTTATTCTTACAACCAATATTTGGCATGTGATTGACAAAATCGTGTTTCAAATCTTCTTTTTATAAGTGTGTTCGCAAGAACGTAGTTTTTGATTGAATTTCCATGGCGTAATATTCAATCAGACACGTTACATCAATACTGTAAATATTTGTTTAAAAGCGTTATCATTAGTTCGTGCATAACATCTGTATGTTCATGTAAGATAGCAACTACTGACCCACTTCAATTAACTCTTGCCTGACGTTGTCAATTGAAACTTTGAATTGATCGTCCATGAATTGTTTATATGTCTTGAATTGTTATTGGACATGTCTTACCATTTGTGTAGCCTACCCGATTTAACTTCACATTGAATATGTCTTGAATTGTGATTGGACATGTCTACTATTTGTGTACCCAATTTAACTTCACATTGAATATGTCTTGAATTGTGATTGGACATGCTTTACCATTTGTGT
Organism: Aplidium turbinatum; assembly: GCF_918807975.1. NCBI lineage: Eukaryota > Metazoa > Chordata > Ascidiacea > Aplousobranchia > Polyclinidae > Aplidium > Aplidium turbinatum. The sequence continues at coordinate 3,519,029 of NC_137474.1, forward strand.
ACCCAATTAAACTTCACATTGAATATGTCTTGAATTGTGATTGGACAATGGACATGCTTTACCATTTGTGTACCCAATTAAACTTCACATTGAATATGTCTTGAATTGTGATTGGACATGTCTTACCATTTGTGTACCCGATTAAACTTCACATTGAATATGTCTTGAATTGTGATTGGACATGTCTACCATTTGTGTACCCGATTGAACTTCATATTGAATACAATTACGTAGGAATTTATATTGACATGTTTGTGTACATAGTAGAATGGTTATGGTCAAACTACAACAGTTGAATTTCGTAGATAACCGTTACTTACTGAGGAGCAAAATGTGGTTTTATGAAAATAAACAAAATAGTTACGATACATGTCTTTTAATTTCTCTTGATTATTTGTGATAACTGACTTTTTGCTATTTTTAGATTTTATAGGTTTTTTATTGTTAGTGTACAGGGTTGTAGCATGAAACTGTTTGTGTTCACAAGAGCCGAAGCAAGGCCAAAGATGGGATTCTCAAACACCAACAAAACAACGTGAGTAAACAAAGTTGTTTTTATTTTCCGATGGTTCGGTGGTTTTTATCACTTTGCAATTATTAGAACCCTTTCAAAAAATAAGAAGCCTTCAAACTCACTGTTTGTGCCACCTACGCGAAATCACGTGGCATTGTGACGCCCCATGACGCCCCATGATGTCACAATGCCCCAAAAGGGCTTGCTGTGTTGCCATTCTTGGGGTTTGAGAGTTTTTTTTATTTTTTTAACCCCAAAAACGATTTTATACTCATTGATCCCCTTTAAAAAGTGAAAGTACAAATTATCCGCCAAAGGAGCTGCAGAGTTCTCTGTCGTTTCCATGGCAAACTGCAATTTCAGCTTCAGGTCCAGACAGCTTAGACTGTTTTTTTATAGGCTACACAACTGCGCTGTATTCAGGTAATGATTCTGGATAGTGCTGCTGTGTAAGTTTTTTCTTAGTTTCAATAAGATCATAAATAATTTAAGTTTTAGTTAGATGTAGGCTAGTGGTTGTTTAGGCTCGGCAGGTAGCATAGCCTAGTTACGGTACCGCACTGGTAGCCTAGTCACCGTACTGGTAGCCTAGTTATCCCCACCAGCAGAAATTGCCGTTTTTATATCGTTTCAACGTCGCTAAACGTTGAAATCGTGTAGAAAAGGGAACTTTTGCAGACTAGGATACGTTGAAGCTGAGAAACATTTACAGAAGCCCTTCCATTTGTTCCAAGAACCCAGTTAGCCTAACAGTTCATTGCTACATTATTTCAACGTCTGAATACATTGAATCACCCAGTTGACCTATCGTTTTTCTTTACATTGACTTCATGTCTGAATGGGTTGATTCTATGTAAAAATGAACTGATTTGCTGACTGGCGCGACGCGCTTTTGTAAATGCAATATGCTGCTTCACCGATCAGTCGATCAGTCGCAACGCCGATTTGCACCAAATCTTCAAAGAGCGTTCCGATTTTTTGGCGACGTATTTTTTAATTACCATGGCAACAAGAGCAGGAGGAAAATTTCTCCAAATTGCTCCAAACGATGGCATTGAGAGTGTTAAGTAAAATTTTTGAAACGTTATCTTTAATTCCGTAATAAAACTTCGTAACTGAATTTTTTATTAAAATTCATCTTTACTACGTATATAACTTTTATTGCGTTATTTTAAGGAATATGTTTACTTGATGCATTTGCAAACTCAGATCGAAAACCAGTGTTCCAGATTTTTACCCCACAGTGCAAATACACGGAAAATATCAATGTTTAAAATATGAACGCATAATTACAGGTCACTATTTAGCTTCGGATCAGTAAATCATTAATGGATAACTTGTTGTTCTCCATCACTATGCTTTCTGACACAAAAAAGTGTTCGTACATCACCAGTCTTTTGCTTAGAAACAACTCCTGTATTTGCAGTTTTTTTACATTTTAACTTTAATCTATTAAAAATCATTTCTGTAAATTAATTTTGTGAATGTGTGAAAAAAATGCTACCAAAAGCCAAATTAAACGAGGTAAAATCGTTACGTCTAAATTTTTAATTAAACTTGTTGATGCAGTGTCGCTTGAAATTTGATAGTCTACCATATCACATTCCAAACAACTAAACTGGTGTTTCTATCATCTGCTCCATGTATCTAGAACCAAATCCCAGACAGCAAAATCCGTCAATTTTGCATTAATACAACAACTGCAGACGTTGAATCAATAAAAAAATGTCTGATTCTCGATCGGATTCTGCTTCGGATCTTGCTTTGGTTAACTTTTTATCTTTGATAGTCCTAGTTTTGTTTAATTTTCTGCTATAAATTGCTGCGTATTTGCTATGACTCTATATTAGTTTTGACCTTTATACGTCATAATACACAACAGAAATGTAGGATAAAGTTGTCCAAAATAAAGTATTTGTAACTCATTGGGAACATTTGGAATATCACTTCGAACAAAAATTCCTTTGCGTCGGCTCGGTTTGGGATTGCTTTTCTACTCAAATTCTCAAGATTTGTTTTCTAGACCTCAAAGTTACATGAACGTTTAAAATTAAAAAGTTTATTTTACTTTTCGCATCCAGATCTTTCCATAAACTTTAATCCAAGCTTTTAATGCAATTTTTTTACTTGGCTGACATTGTGACCATTTTTTGGGAGTCTCTTTATGTCGCTGGACTTTCCTCAGCAGTAACTTCACGAATGAGTTGAATTTTTTGTTCAATGTACTGACACGCTGTAACTGGTGATCATGAAGAATACTGAATTGAGGTGAATATAAGTCAGTACACTACTAAATAGCGTCGCATACATATCAAAATGACGAAACATATTTTGCATACTTGCCAAATATAAAAAAGTTTCCTTTTCTACGCCGTTTGAACATTTGGCAACGTTGCAACAATTTAAAAAAAAAACAATTTTTTACGAGACGGCTATTGCATACAGACTAAGGTACATTATTTCCCCTTCATTTTGGAAATTTAACGTGCCATTAAGAAATGGTGACCACTGACCATTCCATGTCAGCTTTAGCCAAAAAAATATGGAGTCACTGGACTCCCTTTTTGCCTCTACCACCACCACCTCCTCACCCCCCTGAATTTAGTTTAGTAAAATCGTTATAACTTAAAAATTAAACAAGATAACTACAAAGTGTTTAATACTAAATTTATTGCAACTACTAGATTTAGTTCAAATATGCAAAGAAAATAAGTTTCTACATACTTTATAAATAATGGGTGTTATAAAAGCTATAGAAAGCAAGGACGAATAACAAAATTGAACCTTTGCTATACCAAAATAATAAGCGAAAATAACTGTAAAGTGCATTAACAAAAAACAGCAAAAAGATTTTTAGTTTTTCTTTTATCTATGTATTGTTGACTTTTGTTTCTGAATTCCTTTTTAGCTTTTACTACATGTGTACATTCCTTGGTGGTGCTGGTTTTTTCTATGCAGCGATTGTTTTTAATGCTTTCTTATCGCATCCTGTCTTCAACCGATCTTTGCCTCATCTTTCATCTGTTTTCCATTTTCTTTGGATGTCCTTGTTTCCTCTTCCCATCAGCTGAAGCTTTTGTGAGAAAATGGCAGTAACTTTAATCGTGACTCTCCACTAAATCCTGTTTTTCATTAGCCTACACTTTCTACAAAAAAACAGCTCTTGTTACATCTTCCATGCGCTCACTTTTTACTCTCCGCATCACTATTTTACCACGTGTTGTACATGGATCCACTTGTTAACAACTGTTTCTTTTGCTCCCGTTACTATCACTTTTGGGTGTTTTTTCAAGATTTACTTTATACCCTTGATCTCGAATGCTTCCTTCTATTTTCTACAGTTGTTTCCAGTCCATCCATTCTATTAAGATTAGATCATCTGCAACTAAAACTTCACTCAGTATGCCATCCCTTACTCCTCCAGTCACAACATCAACAACGAGAGCAAGTATAAAAATGCACACTATTTTACTTATCCTTGGAATACCTTGGCTGGAATTTCACAAAAATCTTATCTGAATAATCTGATCTTACTCTTAACTCCCGTTTGTGCACCCTCATGCATTAACACCACCACCAGCTCATACCAGCACCTCCGGTATGGCCTACCTTATATCTTCATTGCTCACTCCATCGCTTTCCTTAACTCAGTGAAAACTCTCGCTAAATCCACAAAAACACAGGATTTTACTAAAGCAAGAAAATCTAAAATCATCATTGTTATTAATGACTGTTTTTAGCGAGGAATGAAGTTGGCTAAAGACCATCATAACCATCATTGCCCAAATAAAAAAAATCACTTACTTAGTTGTTATGCAGTTTTACAGCTATTTTCGCTTAATATTTTGGTATGGCAAAGTTTCAATTTCGTTATTTATCTCTACTTTCTATAGTTTTGTTTACACCTTTTGTTTATCAAGTATGTTGGAAATTTTGAACCACTATTTCTTTGCATATTTGAGCTAAATCTACCAGTTTCAATAAATTTAGTACCAAACAGTAAGTAGTTATCTTGTTCAGTTTTTAAGTTATGGCGATTTTACTAAACCAAATTTAGAGTAAGGAAGTGGTGTAGGTAGATTGGTTCAAGTAACCCCATACTTTTTGGTAGAATTAGAAATATTCACCATTTATCAATGACACAAGTTGAATTCCAGTTGAAAATGAGAGGGAAATGATGTGCTCTAATGCAGACTTTCGGCTGTTCGAGTGATTTGATGATAAACTAAATTATTGCAACCGCAACAGCATATGATGTGGTACAGTACTTTTCGTTTATGTTAACATGTTCAGCACAAAAAACAGTAATCTGTTATATGTCATAACACGGAATTTGTAACAAAGTAAAATAGACAAAAACACCTGCTAGATTGAATATATGAATTCGTAAGGTGTTTGATGGCAGAGATGACATTCAGATCAAACTACTACATTTTGTACAAACTACTACGTAATTTACATATTGTTGATTTTTTTCATTAAATACGTCACACAAGACTTCAGCTTCCTTGGTCTTGTTAAAAACTTAGAACAATATATACATTCTACAATAAACATATTATTAACGCTACAAAAAGAATGCTCATGCTAAGCAAAAAATTCAAGCACAACGAATTAATGAAACTATACTTGCTTCTCTTTTGAAAATCTTCAGAGCTTGTTCTTCCCATATTGGAATCATCATTATTTGTGCAATAAATTTGGGTAGGTGCCTCTTGACTTGCAGTTTTTCATATACCAGATTTGACGTAATCATTATTTATGTTCTGAGCGTGTAAGAACTTTTGATGATCCCAATAAGGGTGAACAGGCTGTTAAAGATTTTGGAATAGCAATAACTATATTTAGTTTTAAATTAATATATAGATTTGTAGTTGTGAAATAAAGACCATTCTCTACTGACAACGGTTGCTTTATTTGTAGTGACTTTTAAAAGTACTGTGATTTACAGCTTTTTTGTGTTTACTCGTAATAAAAAAGCAATAGTTTCATGAAAAATGACAGCAACAACTTCCTCCGTTTCCATATGTTAGACGCATTTTTTTTTTTAATTCCAGTAATGTTTGGAAATATCTTATTGATTGCTTTTATGGTGTCGCGAAAACAGCGGCTAATCTGATAAACAGTTGCAGCAAGATTCTATCAACGTTTTTATCAAATGACAATACTACAGTTTCTTGGTTTCCAGTGATTTTTGGAAATAAGTTATAGTCTAGTTTTTGTTTGGTACTTATTTGTTTATCTTTGATAAACAGCGACCAATCTCATGAAGGGTTGTTGCAATACTTTCATCAGTATTCTCGTCCACAGATAATCGTTCTTTGATTTCCAGCGAGTTTTGGAAATAATGTTTAGCTATCTTGTATTCACTTGCATTTAAAAAACAACAACCAATCTCGTGAAGGGTGACAGCAATACTTTTATCAGTATCTTTATCCACTGACACTCGTTTCTTGATTTCCAGTGATTTTTGGAAATACTTTTTAGCCTTTGTAGATCTATTAATATTTGAAAAGCAGAACCCAAGCTTGTAAAAGGTGGCAGCAATGCTTTCATCAATATCTTCATTCTTTGACACTCTCCTCTTCATTTTCAGCGATTTGCGGAAATATTCAATACCTTTTTTATATTTATTATTATTTGAGAAGCAAAGGCCAAGATCGTGAAGAGTGATAGCAATGCTTTCATTACTACTTGTTGTTGGCACCCGTTTCATTATTTTCAATGAGTTTTGAAAATATTCTACAGCATTTTTGTATTCATTTAAATTAGAGAAGCAACGACCAATCTTCTGAAGGGTGACAGCAACACTTTCATCCCTTTCTTCATTTTTTGACACTTGTTTTTTTATTTCCAGTGAGCTATGGAAGCTGTTGATAGCTTCTTTGTATTCATTTGTATGTGAAAAGCAGCGACCAATTTCGTAAAGTGTGTCAGCAACACTTTTGTCTGTGTTTTCATCTGCTGAGACTCGTTTCTCGATTTCTAGTGATTGTTGAAAACAATTTAAAGCTTCTTTGTATTTAGTCATCTTTGATAAGCAACGACCAACCTCGTAAAGAGTGATAGCTATGTTTTTATCACTTTCTTGATTTGTTGACAGTTGTTTCTTAATTTCTAGTGAGTTATGGAAGTAGTTCGTAGCTTCTTCATAATCATTTAGATTGAAAAAGCAAACACCAAGCTCATGAAGTATGTCAGCAGCACTTTCATCAGTATGTCGATTCTTTGACACTTGTTTATTGATTTTCAGTGAATTTTGGAAATACTCAATTGCTTCTTTGTATTCATCTGCATTTGAGAAACTGCAACCCATTTGGTAAAGCGCAGAAACAATAGTTGTAGTATCACTTTCTTGACTTGTTGACACAGTTTGTTTAATTTCCAGTGATCTTTGAATGTAAGTTGTAGCTTTTTCGTATTTCTTTATTTTTAAGAAACAGAAGCCAATCTCGTGAAGGGTGACAGCAACACTTTCATCAGTATCTTCATCCAACGACACTCTTTTTTTTATGTTTAGTGATTCTTGCAAAGAATTGATAGCTTCTGTGTACATTTTTGTTTTTAAGAAGCAGAAGCCAAGCTCGTGAAGAATGACAGCAATACTTTTATCAGATGCTTCTTGCATTGACATACGTTTTTTGATTTTCAGGGATTGTTGGAAATAGTTTAGAGCTTCTGTGAAATCATGCGTATTTGCAAAGCAACGACCAAGCTCGTGAAGGGTGACAGCAATACTCACATTACCGTTGTGTTGTTTTGAGACTCGTCTTTTAATTTTCAATGACTTTTGGAAATAATTTATAGCTTCTTTGTGTTTACCTGCATTTAAGAACGAGCAACCAATGTCATGAAGAGTGGAAGCAATTCCTTTATCTGTCTGTTTCTTGACCACATTTTTACCGATTGTAAGTGACGGTGGGATATATCGATCTTTGTGTTTGTTAGTTGTTGAGAAACAGAAATCAACCTCGCAAAGAGGGGCATCAACTAGTTTATTAGTGTCTTCGTATTTGGACATTTGTTTCTTGATTTCAAGAGATTTTTGAAAATAATTTAAAGCTTCTTGGTATTCATTTGTATTTGAGAAGCAACAACCAATCTTGTGAAGGGTGACAGCAACAAGTTCATCCATTTCTTGATTTACTGATACTTGTTGAGCGATTTTCAGTGATTTTAGGAAATACTTTGAAGCATCTTTGTAGTTGTTTGTATTTAAGAGACAGTAGCCAATCTCGTAAAATATAAAAGCTAACTTGGCACTGTCGTTTTCATTTTTACCTTTCTGGCTTTCATGATCTAATAAAGTGTGTAAGCTTTCAATTGCAGCCTTGTATTGATGAGTTTTTATTTGAGCTTTTGCCATTGTTTCGAATGCTATTATTTTCCTGACTTGATTTGCACAATCTTTTGTTGATACTGCTTCAGTTGATTCGAGGTACTTTTTGCCATACTCCAGTGATTCTTGGTAGTGCTTCATACCAAGTAATACCTGACTGATCTTTAAATATGCTTTGAAATTATGTTTGTTAACCACTTTATCATCGTCTTTTGTCACGTCTTTTTCTTGGTTTAATATTTCCAAGTACTTCTCTAAAGATCGGAGGCATGATTCAAAGTCCATCATCTTCATTCCAGTGGATGGATTGTTTAAAAATAATTTCATGAGTTTGTTTGTTGGAACTTTTAATCTCAGAAATTCGCAAATTTGTACATTTAATAAAGTGGAACTGGGATAGAAATGCGATGTTGTCAATTCAAATTTATTGCAGATATGGCACTGCAAAGAGTATGCAATTTGGAAGAAGTTGATGCAACTTCTTTCTCCAACAGCATCAACTAAAGAAATTGACTTTTCACTTGAGTTACTACTTTGCACCCAGTCGACTTGTCCATTGTTCGCCATGTAAACTCTAAGACGGATTTCACATGCGATGGCGACTGATAGTGCAAGCTTGTGTCTTGAGTAGTCAGTTATGTTATCATTTGTATAGAGTTGATCTACAATATTGAAACAGGAGTTTGATGAAATTTTGTACAGTCTCTTTAGTGCTGATAAAAACAAAGTTACACTTCGATAAACGACTCGCTTGTGATTGAAATCCTCTATATCTGAAAATTTTGAAAGGCTAGGCTTTGTTGCAAAATTTTCCAAATCTTCTCTGATTTGTTTGGTCATATGCTCCAACAAAGATTCGTAAGAAGTTGAATTCTCATTTTTTTGTACTCCTTCAACGAAATCGTTGTATATTTCTATTTTACCAGCAACAAAAACAGTCTCAGTAAGAATATCACTGAGATGATAGCCATTTTTTATGGCCTCTTCTGTGTTTAGGTAATACAGCATTTCAGTCACTGGCTTTATGAGCTCAGTCTTCCATGGTTTCTTTTCTGTGGATTGCTGACGACCGAGAGGAGATTTGCAGGCATGGGACATCATTCCATCAAAACACACTCCTCTTTGCGTAACAACATCACAAAACCAATACTCATTTTCTTTGCCCTTTTTCTTCAAACAGTCAATACTTACACTTGGAAGTATAGTTTCTTGCAAATTGATCAAAATAACTTGAAAAATAACGGCGAACCAACGAAAATATTCCAAAATATCTTGATAATTGCTCCAAGATTGGCACCCTTCTTCTAAAACAATAACATTTTCAAAATCCGAGAAAGGAGTGATCTCCTTTCTCGCCAATGATCCCATCCCTACTACAGCATACTGACATGGGGGTTTCCCCATCACAGATTCGCAGTATCCACTGATTTCATTCATGATTGATGTGTATTCCTTGCTAATCATGTTTTGAAGAGATTTTATGCTTTCAATTTTTTCAACTTCTAGTTCATGGAGTTTTTCACCATCAACGTTATTTGGAATTGTCTCTATGCTAAGCAGTGACCTTCTTACAGACTTTCTCATTTCTTCGAGTTTTTCCTTTACTCGAGTTGCTTTCTCAACTAGATCGGAATTTTTCTTTGTTGCCTTAGCCAGCCGGAGAATGTGCGAGCATAAATTTTGCAAATCATTTTGTACTTGTGCTAGATTGCCAGGTTTTCTAGTGATGGAAGCATTCAATAGAGCAGCACTTTGTATCAGACTTATTTTGTCTGGAGTTCGTTCTTTATAAAGGAGTCCCAATTTATGAAAAATGATTGCTGACTGCACTTTATCTTTTTCTTTACCATTTGAGAAACCAGCAGCCTTGAGATTCTCAGCAAGAAGGGTTTCTTCAATTTTGAGAGCTTCAGCAGAAGCAGTTTCGTGAGATTCTGTCATGTCTATATTTATTTCAGCTCTCAGCCAGCAGCAGTCGTGCCATGAAAGTTTTGGATAATTTAATATCGTAGTACAATCATGTTATAGGTTTAATAAAATCTGCAACAATCAATACATTACTCTGCTCAGCAATCGTTAATTTGCAAAAAATAGTAAACTGAAAATTTTTAGAATACCGTACTGAATAAAAATGTTTCATGGCAGGCATTCATATTTACAAATATTGTAAATATCGACAGAGAGCCTAACAAGTTAGATTAGATTATTTATTACATTACACTGGTCCAAAAAAAAAGAGTTTTTTTTCTGCTGTTTGGACTTTGAAAACTGATTTCAGTTATTTTTGGGTGCTGAATCCGACTCTGAACTTAGATTTTTACTATCACATCAAATGTTTGAGATATGATAACAAAAATACTTTATTTTTGCCAAAAGTGAAAGTTTTGGCAAATTGCGTTTACCACCAACATATGCAGTGCTATACAACAAAAGGTTAGTGTTATACAGGCCAAAACAGCCTAAATAAGGTTAATGGAGAAATATTGGCATAGGCCTGCTCAAATTTTTGTGGTTTTATGCAAAACATTGACGGGGAGGGGGTCAGTTATACTTTTAGTCTCCCTTTTATCTTGTTATTACTGCCTTGTTAATAATGTTGCTTAGAAAACAAATTGGTAACAAAATTATAGTTGGTGGGAGTATTTCAGCTACTTATGCACCACATGGCCTGGATTTCTGGATATAGCACAAATGTGTGATAAACGCAACGTCAAATTTTCCACTTTTGACAAAAGTAACAATTTGTTATCATATCTCACAAACCTGACGTAATAGGATAAATCTGAGGTTAGATTTGGATTCAGGTTCAGCACCCCAACATTACGCTAAATCAGTTTTCAAAGTCCATAGAGCAAAAATCGTGTAGACCAGTGTTATGAACCACAACATATAACACTAAGCAAAGCAGTCTAATTTAGTATATATTTATGTGAAAATACGTAGAATTATAGGAGTCAATTGGACTTATAAGATTACCGACGACGAAGTATGGAGACACTTTGGGTGTAAACCTTGTTTCCTGATGAGAACTAGTATGAAACGGTAAATGACATTCTCCAGGCATACCTATCGAAAATGTAGCCTGATTGAAGATTTTCATCGAAAAACTTGTCTAACCGAAAATTTACTTAATGATGCTTACAGTTGTGAACATCCAATGTTGTGGAATGTAATAGTTTAATGTCATTACATTAGACCAGGGATTCCCAACCTTTTTACGATCTCGTACCACTTGGACGCTCTGTACTGCCAAGCGTACCATTTCTTGCAGAACAACTAATTTGATCGAATCATATTTTATTCAGAAGAATAATATTGGCCTACTAAAATAACACTAAAGCACCACAACTAAATTTACTGAGATCTTTGTTTACTGTCCACCAATTGGTCGATTCGCGGTGTAAATTTGCTAACAGCGCAGCGAAAGTCATTTCCGGGCGCACATAGTCGGTTTCGATTTTTTGACTTGATGTGTTCGTCATGACTGAAAATCCCTGTTCGCATTCCCACGTGGAAGGGAAAATCAGTAGCTGTAGTACAGCATAGGAAGCTAGCGTTGAATATGAAGAGGCCATACTGAGCCAGAAGTTTATTGGAGAACATTCCTTGTAACGGTTATTGAACATTTTATTCCGATCTATTTTTAGCTTACAACTAGCATTATTCAACGCTATTTGCAGCTTAAAAGCTATAAAACAGTAGATGATATCTATCAAGAGCAATCATTTGACATAATTAACGCCCACTGTCCCACAGCGTTGTATGGCTTTCCAAAGCAACTGTGCTCCTTGTTGGCTATTGACATGACCTGTATTTTGAAGATCGTAATGATACGTAACAATAAGAATAGGCTTCCGGAAAAAAACAGATAACCAAAATATAAAGTTGTGAATCCAGGTTTTTGTAAAAAAAACGGAAGCTACCCGCGTACCACCTGAAAAACCTTCGCGTACCACAAGTTGGGAACCCATGCATTAGACTGATTGAATCTTGGTTTTCATTTCCAAAACCTTATCTTACCACACTTCGCTTAGATGCTTTGCTGGGCAAAACATAAAATGAGTAAATAAACAAAAAAGTAAGAAAATGTTTGTTTGCTAAGAAAATGTTTGTTGAGTTTGCGGAAACCTTTTCCTTTTTTAACTTGAACTGCGATCTCGCACAAACAGCAACATTACTGCTAAGTTTATTCTAAACCATAGGCATACGAAGCCCAGTAACGCAATTAAATTTAACATATTATCTAAGTTTATTGCAATAATATTTATACAACTCAATAAAGAAAACTACATAGAAACAAATTTCAAACGTTGTCGACATCACAAGATGTCCTCTTCAGGAATAACATACAGTACTTTTACAGTACATCTAAACAAAATACAATGGTTAAAAATTAAATTTATCAACAAGAAAAAAACAAAAACTGCACAGTGCTTCTGACTAGCTCAACACTCAACAATAAACACGAGAATCTCAAAGGTCACTGCAAAATGCACTTCTCATGTGCAACATGTCAAAACAACGTATCTATTAAGCAATTTGACATTATGTCCAGGGGCAGGTCTGAGTATCAAACCAAGAATTTCGAAGCACCACAAATTAAACGTAATAATCCTCCTTTAAACATACAACTGTATGTTTTAGGGCCGTCTTTTTTGCTCTGCGTATTTAAAAAAAAAATTTTGCACCTTGCCTATCGTACTATCACATCTTGTGATCTGTTTGATTCCATTTGCAGTGACCTTTGAGATTCTCGTGTTTCTTGTTAAGTGTTGAGCTAGTCAGAAGCACTGTGCAGTTTTTGTTTTTTTCCTGTTGATAAATTCAATACTTAACCATTGTATTTTATTTAGTTGTAAAAGTACTGTATGTTATTCCTGAACAGGACATCTTGTTATGTCGACTACGTTTGAAATTTGTTTCTATGTAGTTTTTATTTTTGGCTTGTGTAAATATTATTGCAATAAACCTAAATAGTATATTAAATTTGATTGCGGTGTTGGGCTTCGTGTGCCTATGGTTTAACAAGACAAACTCCCTACCAAAGCTTTATTCTAAACCTCACTGAATCATGATAAGACTAAAGCTGTGGTCTCCTTTGGGGTAGCCTGAACTGTTTTCTGGAGAAAAAAAAAACATTTTCTAGCGCTGACCGGCTGAAATGAAATGAAACGCTGGTGTGTCTTTCAAATATAGCAATTTGTATTATAAGGAACTAAAGAACTAAAATGCAGATGCTACGTCTTTTAATTAAAACTGAAAACCAAAGCTTACTTATGGTTATGTTTGCTGACGTCAAATAATCGTGTGCAGACATTCCTGGTAGATTTTAAGAAGCAATTTTACGATGGCTAGGTTTGTATAATCTTGAGCATTAAACGAATAAATAGAAGTAATATTGAACAAACGAATGCGGTTGCTTGGAGTTGATGACTTATAACTTACCGGAACTAAGTTTAGGTCTAAATGTCGGAGCACCTGCTTTTTCATTATGGGATGCTTAATTTTACATTTCAAGTTGAGAAAACGACATAAAACGTCCAAATGAACAACTTCCTTCATATATTCTAAGGTGGTCCATGGCCAGGGTGCAAATTTTTTTTTCCGCGAACATTTTGTCTCATTTGCATATTTTTGTAAGTGTATCCATTACTGGTTACCGCGCGCAGTAGCCTAACTGTTTTTACCGATTCATTTTTTTCGCGCGGTTTTTAATGTCAGTAGCCAATTTTCGCCCTCTTAGACCTAGAAATGTTTGGTTTAACTCGAACCTCCCCCCCCCCCCCTAATTTTAATGGGCTTAGGTTGTGTAGGTAGCTTATTGGTGCTGTTGTGATAGTCAGAAATACAAGTAAAACTGAACCACCTGGTTATCGTTGGACATCAGACTGAAGTGTTTTGAGAGATGGGTTGATTCAGATTGCGAAATATCTATTTTCCAATGAAATTCTGCAATCATAATAAAAAATAAGCTTACAAGGCCTACTTTTTTTAAAAAGCTCTTGTGCATCGCAAAAATTAATTTAAAGAAAAAAAAGATTGACTTCAATAGACGTCGAACCGTTGTTCTCACGAACATTAGGCACAAGATGAAACCACTGAACTAACCAAACCAACGAAAAAATGCTTGTATTCACAGGCAGTGCTCTGATAAACGAAAACATAAAAGTCCCCAAAGCTATGTCTAAAAATCCCTAGATTACATCAAAATTCCCTAAATCATTACTACATTCAGTTTCACGTTCTGAAACAGCTCACGTTCTAAATACCCCTCAACTTATCCCTAAGCCTCACCTATTAACTCTAGCTTTCTCTCCTCACCTCAAGCAAAACACAAGTGGGTAGGGGCCCGTAGTAATAACCACTTCGATTAAAAATAGGCTATGCGTAACATTAACAAGTATTTGGCTACTACGAATTAGCATTTACATAATTGTCCAATATCTGTGTATTTGAAGCGCCTCTGAGGTTGAGCAGTTTTATTACCTGGTTGGAATTGGCTGTAGGACTAGAAGTATTGTCATTACTTGCATTACTGTCATTAATAGGCTAGATTACAAACTAAAAAAAAACATGTATAATGCATAAAATTTTCCTACTCTGTAACAAAGACATGGAGCATACTTTTTGCTTAAGTCTTCACAGTGCAGCTTCCTTGCCCGACATCACTAATCACCAAATTAACACCCTCGCTAAATGAATTGCTGCTACCGGTACGTGCTAGACTGCTGAGGACTCTCGCCTCGACCTCTCTGCTCAAAGCTCAAGCCAACGGACAAAAAACAGCTCGCGGCTGTTTTCCGGGAAATACCCTGTAATGAGCTTGTCAATCAGTAGATTATGGATATATTTAGCAACTTCGTGTTTCCTCTTTGCTAAATATGAACTCAAATATGGAAGAAAATTTCACAAGAAAACTTCCATTCGTTTTGTAAGCGAATAAGACGAAACTGCTAAAATCCGCAAAAAATCCCTAAATCATCAAATTCCTTAAACTTAGTTTTTCTATCAAAAGGATTCTTAGTTATTTTAAAATGGAGTAAACAGTTTTAATGCGTTATGATGATGATTGATTTGTATCATTTACACGTTTATATGATTGGATTCATCATGGACCAGAAGGAATTTAATAATTTGTGTTTTTTTTTGTTTTGGATGAAGTTGGCCGTCATTGTAGTGTGCCTTGATCTTCCACATAAAAACATTTGAGGAAATAATTTGGCTTTCTATTTATCTTTTGACCTGCTCTCTCGCAGCTACATGGTTGTGTGGTTAGCTCTTTATCTCCACTAGACGTTCATGGTAAGAGTTATGTAACTGCAATTGAGTGTTCTTGTTACATGTTTACGTTGCTCCGGAAAATCGCATTTATTATAAAACAGATTGTTTCTCACAAATTATTCATTTTTTGTGTATTACTATACAGGCTTACGCCGGGTAGTTGAAGATCTAGATTAAATGGACGGGAAGGCAGGGAAGCCAATCTTGCGCTCACTTTCACCTTCAGGCATGCCTTTAAGTGTCTTGCCAAGGATACAGCAATACTGTAGAAGCATTCACTCAACTAAAAAAACATTTATATTCAAATACAATAATAAACTTTCTTGCATTTGCTTACACATAAAAGCTTCCCCTATTTAGAACATTTAAATGTCTGTGTTGCAAAAGTTAAAATATTGGCATAAAGGCAATTTTTGCTAGTTGGATGTGGAATAATTACTGCACTGTCGCAGACAGATTACGACTGAAACCTTTAAAGTTGTTCTGCATTTTTGTTTTGTGATTTGATTAATGTCTTTCAATCCAATTACCTCGTTGTTCCTTTACACATCAATAATTGTTTTTTTTTCTTTTTGCATGCACTTTGAGAACGTGTGTAGGATAATTTTAAGATGTTGAATCCAAACCTGAGCACAGATTTGTTTTCTTACAACCAATATTTGGCATGTGATTGACAAAAATCGTGTTTCAAATCTTCTTTTATAAATGTGTTCGCAAGAACGCACTTTTTGATTCATTATTATGCCATGGAAATTTAATCAGACACGTTACATCAGTACTGAAAATATTTGTTTAAAAGCGTTATCATTAGTTTGTGTATAACATCTGTATGTTCATGTAAGATAAAAACTACTGACCCACTTCAATTAACTCTTGCCTAACGTTGTCAATTGAAACTTTGGATTGATCCTTGTCGGCTGCGTAGCCGAGTACTGAGAACGTCTGCGCGACGTTCGAAAGGACGTGGGTTCGACACCGCTCCAGAGCACGCGGCTGTGTCTCGGCAAAGACACTTAATGGTAAGCCAAACTAAGGGGAGCAGCTGACTCGAAGACTATATGTCACTTCGCTGCTTCCTGTCGTCTGTTGTATCGCATCTGTGATCGCAGTGTAGCCTACTGTATGTTATCGCAATGGGCGCAAATAAAAGCATGATTATTATTATTAGTATTATTCCTTCATGATTTATTTATTTGCTTTGACTTGTGATTGGACATGCTTTACTATTTGTGTACCCGATTAAACTTCACATCGAATATGTCTTGAATTGTGATTGGACATGTCTACCATTTGTGTACCCGATTGAACTACATATTGAATACAATTACGTAGAAAGTTATATTGACATGTTCGTGTACACACTAGAAAGGTTATGGTCAAACTACAACGGTTGAATTATGTAGACAACCGATACTTACTGAGAAGCAAAATGTGGTTTTATGAAAATAAACAAAATATTTACGATCTTTTCTTTACGTCTCTTAATTTCTCTTGATTATTTGTGATAACTAAACTTTTGCTATTTTCAGATTTTATTGGTTTTTATTGTTAGTGCACAGGGTTGTAGCATGAAAATGTTTGTGTTCACAAGAGCCGAAGCAAGGCCAAAGATGGGATTCTAAGACACTATAACAAAACAGCGTAAGTAAGCGAGGCTGTTTTTATTTTTCAGTGGTTTGGTGGTTACTTTGATATAACTTTGTAACTGAATTTTTTATCAAAAATCATCTTTAATAACACTATGTAACACAAAATTTGTCCTTGGGTTAAAACTATTATTTTCTGATTTAATATGGCCTAAATCAACAAAAATGAGCATTCATAAAGTTCAAACTTCGGTTTTGACTTAATGAGATTCATTTATTGGATTTTATGGCTAATTGTGCCTTTTTAATGCAATGACTCCCACTATATCTTTTTAAATCAATATAAAGAAGTTAAATCTAAGATTATTTAATGTTGTCTGTGTTGTTATTCTAAAATAATGACGATGAACGTTGTTTCAGAGATTCTTTAAATACATAAACAAGACAAAAACATGTATAGAACGCGATTTTAATTTAGGCTACAAGCACGGTAGAAGACCTAAAGGCCTGAATACCCTGCTACAGGCCTTTGGTCAAAAGTATTACAGAGCAAACTTATACGTCGTCACTTAAAGCACTTACAACTTATAACCTATTACAAAGAAATGTATTTTTTTTTTGAGATCGGCGATGATATATCAGTTTTCTTTCACGTAAACGGTTCATATGTAGTCCTCCATCATACTTCCATTGTAGGCCAGCTGGCCTTTGTATAGCGTTCCTCAAAAACCTGATATCTTGATTAAATCTTTCACCTTGTTTCTCTGAGGAGTCGCCCTTTTTATCTTTGAATTGATCAAGGTGAGCATGTAGTGCGTGTAGTTTCAGTGACATCCTGCATCCCATATTCTAATACGCATCCCTGAATTGATCAAAAAGCACCCTCTAGTTCTCTGTCTTGTGTTTGCCCAAAAATCTGTTTACTACAGACATGAAACAGGTCCAAGCTGTCTGTTAAACTTCAGACAACATCTCGATCAGGAAAATAAATGGAGTTTATTAGCCGCTTCACTTCAAATCACGTAAATATTCCAGCTTTGGTTTTGCATCTTGCAGTTTTTAAAACAGCTCTTTAATTGCTTGAATGCTCCACCCTCTGTAGAGTTGTTTAAGACCTAGTTTTACGTGCAGAGAAGACATCAGTATTTTTGTTGCATCTACCAGAGGTTGTTGTTTTACATTATAAGGTCCAATCTCATAGCTGGTTGTTGGAGGCCAATTCCTCTTCTTGTGGTGAATAGCTGTGTTTCTGCTATCCCAGAGACAAAGACAGCATTGAAACTTGATAGAACCACGCTGAAGCGCCATTATGAAGGCATTTATCTTGAAATCACCAACAACCTCCCAATTGTAGAGGTCCTACTTCAATGCACTCATCACGATTTTGATGTTTTAATATTCTTCCTTCATATAAACTGAGTAAGCCGGAAGAATGGAGGGACACTTGTCTGCGTTACTCAACAATACAGCTGTGAGACTTCTAGATGAGCTGTCGATGAAGAGCTTCCACTCAAGGATTGCAGGAAATGCCTATTTAGCTTGAAAGAGTTTTTCTATATCATGGCAGTAGCATAAACTGTCTTTAAATATGTAGAACACTGAAAAACTTCTTTGTGAAATAAGTTGAACACTGTCATCCAATAAGTTCCATTACTCTATTGTAGAAATGAGTAGCTTAGCATTGTACTTTGTCAATGACCATTTTCCGACACTATCGTTTATATCTTTTTTGTTTGCGGTAGTAAGGGCGCTTTTCACCAGTAACTCGGAGTTGAAGACAAGACAAACACACTGTGTAGGGTTGCATCTCGCAAAGCAGCAAATGTTAATAAATTGCTCAAGTAAGGTATGCGACTGCAAAAATGCTCAGCCTTTTTTGTTTCATCACAAAAGCAAAACCTTGCAAGGCTTTGTGTGAAAACAGAATCCAATTTAGGAGCAAAATGGGTGGAACGCCTGGTTAATCTAATTAAAAAACGAGCCCAAAATGTAGATACCAAACTCATGTTCAGCAAACAAACGTTTTGAAAACTATACTGTCTTCATCTTCAGTGGTATAAAAACATTTATACCACTGAAGATGAAGACAGTATAGTTTCCGATACGTTTGTTTGCTGAACATGAGTTTGGTATCTACATTTTGGGCTCTTTATTTTTGATTAGAACCCAATTGTTACTTAAATATACCCATTACTAGGTAACTATTGCTGGAAGCAGCTGACAGTAAATTTTCAACGTTATGTATATGTCTATTTTCATGAGAAATGAGAAAAAATTCAAACTAATCTGAGGAACACAAACCTGAAGTTATTGTGGTACAATAAAGATTTTTTGTATTTTTTTGGCAAAAGCAAACAGAAAATAGCGATTATTTCCAAAGGACAAAAAAATTTTCTTTTTTTGTTACACTGTGATAATTTATATGACTTTTATTGCTTTATTTTTAGAAACTTTTTATTAAATCGATGCATTCGCGAACTTAAATCGGAAACCACTGTACCAAATTTTTACCCCACAGTGCAAATGCACGCAATATATCAATGTTTAAAATATGAACGCATAATTACATAAGCTTGAACCTAGGTTACTAATTAGATTCGGATCAGCAAATCATTAATGAACAACTTGTTGTTCTCAATCACTATGCTTTCTGACAAAAAAGAAGTGTTCGTACATCACCAGTTTTTTGCTTGAAAACAACTCGTGTATTTGCAGGACAATATTTGGCAAACTATATTTTGTACTTAAATACAATTTAAGAGTATAAATTACTTAACTTTAGTGTGGATTAATCTTGTTGATGTGTAAAAGAGATGCTACAAAAAGCCAAATTAAACGAGGTAAAATCGTAACGTATAAATTTTTAACTAAATTTGTTGATGCAGTGTCGCTTGGAATTTGATGGTCTACCAATTCAATATGTTTATCATATTCCAAAAAACTAAACTGATGTTTCCATCATCTGCTCCATGTACCTACTGTAAAACCATATCCCATTCAGAAAAATTCGTCATTTTTACAATAATTCAACGACTGCAGACGTTGAATCTATGTAAAAATGTTGGATTTTGCTGACTGGGATCTTGCTTTGGTTAACTTTTTATCTATAGTCTTAGCTCTTTTTTTCTGTTGTAAGTTGCTGCGTATTTGCTATGACTCTATATTAATTTTGACCTGCTGTGTACATCATATCACACAAACTGAGATGTAAGAAAAAGTTGTCCAAAATAAAATATTTCTAACTTTATTACAAATGAAAAAAAGAGAATCTCTACACTTTAAACCCTGATTAACGTAAAGTCAATAGAGAATCCGCGTAAAGCAGATACAAAAGCATCTAATTTAGTGGAAGTAATATTGACGACCTTTTAAAGTACATGTAGTAACATGTTTAACATAGCATCATAGCATCATTATACAGCATGCACATTAAAATGATGGGGCACATTCCGCATGATTGCCCAGCCAAAAAGTTGCTCTTTTTACAATGTTTCAACATTTGGCGACATTGCAATGGCAAAAAACAACTTTTTACGAGGTGGGTGTTGACGCAGACTGATCACTTGTATTCGGGAACATGCTAAACCTTTCATTACTTGAAGGGTTTTGCGTCTCTATTCTTCTCACCCATGCTACAGCATTTATACATGATAATTTTACTATTCATCTATCGGCATTCGGCATGCTTAGCACAAAAACAAGAAATCTGTTATAACATGATATTTGAATGAAAAGGAAAAATACACAAAAAAAAAACTTGCTAGATTCGGTATGTGATTCTATATGTGCTTCAGTAGCAAGGTAAGGATCCATGTCAGGGGTGGGAAAAACGTGTCAAACTGAGGACTAAAAACTGCTTAAAATTTGAACATTGGGTCTGGTTAGCTTCAAGAACAGTCGGCTTACATTTGCTACAAGTCATTAGTTGAACCATAGGCATACGAAGCCAAGCAACGTGATCAAGTTTAACATCTTCAAGTTTATTACATTTTAGAAACACAAAACTACGCAACAAATTAAGTATCGAACGTTTTCGACATCACAAGATGTCCTCTTCAGGAATAATAAACATACAACTTAACTACATCTGAATAAAATACAATGGTTAACTAAATCCATAAACAGAAAAAGACAAAAACTGCACAGTACTTCCGACTAGTTCAAACTCAACGATATAGGCTCTGCGAGAATCAAAGGTAACTGCATCAAAAGGTGTTGAACAGATCACATGATGTGGTAGAAAGGCAAGGTGCAAAAACTAGTAAATACACTACTAATAGTTTTTCGCAGCTTGCCTTTCTACCATATCATGTGATCTGTTCAATACCTTTTGATGCAGTTACCTTGTGATGTCAGCCAAAACCAATCAAAAATAGGGTCTTGGCAAGGTTTTAAAATTTTGGAAAATTTTAGCCGAGAGCTGGAAACGGCCACATTTGGATGTCTTTGACCTTTGACCTTTTAGAGTGACAATACGAACGGTGTTGTGTTTTCAATACTTCTCAGCAGTACTATCACCTGTAAAAAAATTAGGTTCTTACCTAATTTACTTAAGCAGTAATAAGACCTCAAACATGGCCAAAAATAAAAAAAATTGTGCCCCTCGGCAGACCCTCCCAAACTAAATGCTTTATAACTCTCGTGTTTCTCAATAAATTTCACTCAAATTTTGCAGGTGTTCATCATATAAAATAATGAAAAGGTGTGTAAAATTTAAGAAAAATTAAAGACGTTAAATTTCTTGACTGTGTGAGTTGACACGGAATGGCCCAATGGTAAATTTTCAAGTGGCTGGTGGCAGATCAAGCTCTCGTCAGATTACATTTTAATTTTGCACAACTAGTTTTAGTAGTAATTGGCAAGTTTTCCAACCCCAAGCTAATAAAAATTTTATAAAAAGTTTTTTTCACTCCACCCTAGGTGCAAAGCTCGAGTGAGATACACAAATGTCACAGGGCACGATCAACTCAAGTAATCTGTAGGAAAATTTTATTTTATCTGATTAAAAAATAGAAAGCCTAAAATGTAGATACTGAACTCATGATATCAACTCATTGTATCTGCATTTTGGACTCTTTACTTTTTGATTACATTAACCAGGCTTCCCAATCATTTTGCTGTTAAGTCTACGTTAGATTTAACGTTGTGCAAGTTGTACACAAAGTTAACTTGAGAAAAATAGATAATATTTAATAACTCTTCAAGATTAGAGGTTATCAACTGGAGCATTTTTTAACTAAACAATAAAAAAAATGTCAAAGAACGGCATAACGGTAACAATAAAAACAACATTGATAAATGGTTTCCAAACTTTTAGTTGTCATATACTCTGAAAGATATTCTACAGACCCCAACGTTTCCAACAATAATTTTCAGCGCTTTCATTTTAGTGTTTTTTATTCCTAAAATTAATGCTTCTTGAAACTTTTCACGGACCTTTCGGGAGCAGTGGACACTAGTTTGGGAACCACTTACGTAAACCAACGATAGGTAGACTTCTGTTTAAACATTTGTGCTCATAAAATTGACACAAGCTATTCATTAAAATGTCTTAAGAAAATCTGTTTAAAATTAAAACAGCGGGCTTGATAAGCTCCCAGGAGCCGGCTAAGCTCCTTCAAAATGCAAACAAAATCTGAAAAATATTCATTAAAGTCGTACACCAGTTGAATCTTAAACATAGAACCTCATTACATTGTATTGTACTTTAAGGACAAAGCAAACCTTACAACCAGCGACACACAATTAGTACTTAAAATGTTTATTTTTGACACTCGTTCCTGGATTTCCAGTGATTTCTGGAAATACTGAATGGCTTCTTTGTATTTGATAAGCAGCAACCAAAATTGGTAAAGAATGGCAACAAAACTTTAGTCAGTTTTTTTCTCTATTGGCACTCGTTTCTTGATTTCCAGTGGTTGTTTAAAATGATTGATCGCTTTTAGGTATTAGTTTGCAATTGAGAGGCAACGACCAATCTCGTGAAGAGTGATTGCAATACTTTTATCAGTGTCTTCATTCTTTGACACTCGTTTTTTGATTTTCAGTGATTTTCGGAAATGGTACAAAGCTTCATTGTATTTATTCGTTTTTGAGAAGCAGAGACCAATCTCATGAAAAGTGATTGCAGCACTTTTATCAGTGTCTTCATCCTTTGACACTTTTTTTTCTATATCCAATGATGTTTGGTAATACTCAATGGCTTCTTTGTATTTCTTCATATTTGATGAGCAGCGACCAAGCTGGTAAAGAGTGGCAGCGACACTTTCATCAACATCTTTATTCTTTGACACATTTTTCTTGATTTTCAGTGATTGTTTAAAATGATTAATTGCATTTTGGTATTCACTTGTGTTTGAGAAGCAGAGACCAATCTCGTGAAGAGTGATTGCAACACTTTCATCAGTGTCTTCTTCCTTTGACACTCGTTTCTTAATTTCCAATGATCTTTGGAAATACTGAATGGCTTCTTTGTATTTACTTGCATTTGAGAAGCAGAAACCAAGTTGGTGAAGAGTGATTGCAACACTTTCATCAGTGTCTTCATCCTTTGACACTCGTTTTTCTATACCCAGCGTTGTTTGGTAATACTCAATGGCTTCTTTGTATTTCTTCATATTTGATGAGCAGCGACCAAGCATGTGAAGAGTGGCAGCGACACTTTCATCAACATCTTCATTCTTTGACACATTTTTTCTTTATTTCCAGTGATTTTTGGAAATGGTACAGAGCTTCTCTGTATTCACTTGTATTTGAAAAGCAGAGACCAATCTCGTGAAGAGTAATTGCAACACATTTGTCGATATATTCATTCTTTGACACTCGTTTCTCAATTTCCAGTGATTTTTGGAAACACTCAATGGCTTCTTTGTATTTATTCATATTTGATGAGCAGAAACCAAGTTGGTACAGAGTGGCAGCGACACTTTTATCAGTGTCTTTATTATTTGACACATTTGTCTTGATTTCCAGTGATTTTTGGAAATGGTACAGAGCTTCTTTATATTCACTTGTATTTGAGAAGCAGAAATCAAGTTGGTGAAGAGTGCTTGCAAAACTTTTATCAGTGTCTTCATCCTTTGACACTCGTTTTTCTATATCCATTGATGTTTGGTAATATTCAATGGCTTCTTTGTATTTTTTCATATTTGATGAGCAGCGACCAAGCTGGTAAAGAGTGGCAGCGACACTTTTATCAACATCTTTATTCTTTGACACATTTTTTTTGATTTCCAATGATTGTTTAAAATGATTAATTGCATTTTGGTATTCACTTGTGTTTGAGAAGCAGAGACCAATTTCGTGAAGAGTGATTGCAACACTTTCATCAGTGTCTTCTTCCTTTGACACTCGTTTCTTAATTTTCAATGATCTTTGGAAATACTGAATGGCTTCTTGGTATTTACTTGCATTTGAGAAGCAGAAACCAAGTTGGTGAAAAGTGATTGCAACACTTTCATCAGTGTCTTCATCCTTTGACACTCGTTTTTCTATACCCAGCGTTGTTTGGTAACACTCAATGGCTTCTTTGTATTTCTTCATATTTGATGAGCAGCGACCAAGCATGTAAAGAGTGGCAGCGACACTTTTATCAGTGTCTTTATTTTTTGACACATTTGTCTTGATTTCCAGTGATTTTTGGAAATGGTATAGAGCTTCTCTGTATTCACTCGTTTTTGAGAAGCAACGACCGATCTTGTGAAAAGTGATTGCAACACCTTCATCAGTATCTTCATCCATTGACACTCGTTTCTTGATTTCCAGTGATCTTTGGTAACACTCAATAGCTTCTTTGTATTTCTTTGTAATTGATAAGCAGAAACCAAGTTGGTGGAAAGTGATTGCAACACTTTCGTCAGCATTTTCATCCATTGACACATTTTTCTTGATTTCCAGTGATTGTGTAAAATGATTAATTGCATTTTGGTATTCATTTGTATTTGAGAAGCAGAGACCAATCTCGTGAAGAGTGATTGCAACACTTTTATCAGCATGTTCACTATTTGACAATCGTTTCTTGATTTTCAGTGATTTTTTAAAATGATTGATCGCTTTTATGTATTCTTTGGTTTTTGAGAAGCAACGACCAATCTCATGAAGAGTGATTGCAACATTTTCATTAGTGTCTTCATCCTTTGACACTCGTTTTTCTATACCCAGTGTTGTTTGGTAATACTCAATGGCTTCTTTGTATTTCTTCATATTTGATGAGCAGCGACCAAGCTGGTAAAGAGTGGCAGCGACACTTTCATCAACATCTTTATTCTTTGACACATTTTTCTTGATTTCCAGTGATTGTTTAAAATGATTAACTGCATTTTGGTATTCACTTGTGTTTGAGAAGCAGAGACCAATCTCGTGAAGAGTGATTGCAACACTTTCATCAGTGTCTTCTTCCTTTGACACTCGTTTCTTAATTTCCAATGATCTTTGGAAATACTGAATGGCTTCTTTGAATTTACTTGCATTTGAGAAGCAGAAACCAAGTTGGTGAAAAGTGATTGCAACACTTTCATCAGTGTCTTCATCCTTTGACACTCGTTTTTCTATACCCAGCGTTGTTTGGTAATACTCAATGGCTTCTTTGTATTTCTTCATATTTGATGAGCAGCGACCAAGCCGGTAAAGAGTGGCAGCGACACTTTTATCAGTGTCTTTATTTTTTGACACATTTGTCTTGATTTCCAGTGATTTTTGGAAATGGTATAGAGCTTCTCTGTATTCACTCGTTTTTGAGAAGCAACGACCAATCTTGTGAAAAGTGATTGCAGCACTTTCATCAGTATCTTCATCCATTGACACTCGTTTCTTGATTTCCAGTGATTTTTGGTAACACTCAATAGCTTCTTTGTATTTCTTTGTAGTTGATAAGCAGAAACCAAGTTGGTGAAAAGTGATTGCAACACTTTTGTCAGCATTTTCATCCATTGACACATTTTGCTTGATTTCCAGTGATTGTTTAAAATGATTAATTGCATTTTGGAATTCATTTGTATTTGAGAAGCAGAGACCAATCTCGTGAAGAGTGCTTGCAACACTTTTATCAGCATGTTCACTATTTGACAATCGTTTCTTGATTTTCAGTGATTTTTTAAAATGATTGATCGCTTTTATGTATTCTTTGGTTTTTGAGAAGCAACGACCGATCTCATGAAGAGTGATTGCAACACTTTCATCAGTGTCTTCATCCTTTGACACTCGTTTTTCTATACCCAGTGTTGTTTGGTAATACTCAATGGCTTCTTTGTATTTCTTCATATTTGATGAGCAGCGACCAAGCATGTGAAGAGTGGCAGCGACACTTTCATCAACATCTTCATTCTTTGACACATTTGTCTTGATTTCCAATGATTTTTGGAAATGGTACAGAGTTTCTCTGTATTCATTCGTTTTTGAGAAGCAACGACCAATCTCGTGAAGAGTGATTGCAACATTTTCATCAGTTTCTTCATCCTTTGACACTCTTTTATCTATATCCAGTGATGTTTGGTAATACTCAATGGCTTCTTTGTATTTCTTCATATTTGATGAGCAGCGACCAAGCTGGTAAAGAGTGGCAGCGACACTTTCATCAACATCTTTATTCTTTGACACATTTTTTTTGATTTCCAGTGGTTGTTTAAAATGATTAATTGCATTTTGGTATTCACTTGTGTTTGAGAAGCAGAGACCAATCTCGTGAAGAGTGATTGCAACACTTTCATCAGTGTTTTCTTCCTTTGACACTCGTTTCTTAATTTCCAATGATCTTTGGAAATACTGAATGGCTTCTTTGTATTTACTTGCATTTGAGAAGCAGAAACCAAGTTGGTGAAGAGTGATTGCAACACTTTCATCAGTGTCTTCATCCTTTGACACTCGTTTTTCTATACCCAGCGTTGTTTGGTAATACTCAATGGCTTCTTTGTATTTCTTCATATTTGATGAGCAGCGACCAAGCATGTGAAGAGTGGCAGCGACACTTTCATCAACATCTTCATTCTTTGACACATTTGTCTTGATTTCCAGTGATTTTTGGAAATGGTACAGAGCTTCTTTGTCTTCACTTGCATTTGATAAACAGAGACCAATCTCATGAAGTGTGATTGCAACACTTTCATGAGTGTCTTCATTCTTTGACACTCGTTTCTTGATTTCCAGTGATCTTTGGAAACACTCAATGGCTTCTTCGTATTTTTTTGTATTTGAAAAGCAGAAACCAAGTTGGTAAAGAGTGTTTGCAATACTTTCATCAGTATCTCCATCCATTGATACTCGTTTTTCTATATCCAGTGCTTCTTGGAAATAGGTTATAGCATTTTTGCAATTGTTCATGTTTGCGAAACAGCAGCCAATTTCTTGAAGTATGAAAGCTAACTTGGTACTGTCGTTTGCATTTTCATTTTTTTGTTTTTCATTTTCCAATAAGGTGTTTAAGTTTGGAATTGCATCATCGTATTGATGAGCTTTCATTTGTGCTTTTGCCATTGCTTCGGTTGCTTGTATTTTGCTGGTTTGAGTTGAACCACCCCTTATTGATTCTTCCTCAATTGATTTGAGATACTTTTTGCAATATTCCACTGATTCCTTGTAATTTTTTATACCATATAGTACTTGACTCATTTCTAAAAATTCTTTAAAATTTTGTTTGTTATCCAGTTGATCATTGTCTTTTGTCATGATCTTGTCTTGTGTTGACATGTCCAAGTCCTGCTTTAAAGATCGGAGGCATGGTTCAAAGTCCATCCTCCTCATTCCAGTGGATGGATTGTTTAGAAATAGTTCTATGAGTTCGTTTGTTGGAACTTTTAGTCTCAAAAATTCGCAAATTTGTACATTTAGTAAAGTGGAACTGGGATAGAAATGCGATGTTGTCAATTCAAATTTATTGCAGATATGGCACTGCAAAGAGTATGCAATTTGGAAGAAGTTGATGCAACTTCTTTCTCCAACAGCATCAACTAAAGAAATTGAGTTTTCACTTGAGTTAGTATTTTGCACCCAGTCGACTTGTCCGTTGTTCGCCATGTAAACTCTAAGACGGATTTCACATGCGATGGCGACTGATAGTGCAAGCTTATGTCTTGAGTAGTCAGTTATGTTATCATTTTGTGTAGAGTTGATCTACAATATTGAAACAGGAGTTTGTTGAAATTTTATGCAGTCTCTTTAGTGCTGATAAAAACAAAGTTACACTTCGATAAACGACTCGCTTGTGATTGAAATTCTCTTTATCTGAAAATGTTGAAAGGCTAGGTTTTGTTGCAAAATTTTCCAAGTCTTTTTTGATTTGTTTGGTCACATGCTCCACCAAAGATTTGTGAGAAGTTGAATTCAAACTGTTTTGTACTCCATCAAAGAAATCGTTGTATATGCCTATTTTACCAGCAACAAAAACAGTTTCAGTAAGAATATCACTGAGATGATAGCCATTTTTTATGGCCTCTTCTGTGTTTAGGTAATACAGCATTTCAGTCACTGGCTTTATGAGCTCAGTCTTCCATGGTTTCTTTTCTGTGTGTTGCTGACGACCGAGAGGAAATTTGCAGGCATGGGACATCATTCCATCAAAACACACTCCTCTTTGTGTAACAGCATCAAAAAACCAATACTCATTTTCTTTGCCTTTGTTTTCCAAACAGTCAATATTTACACTTGGAAGTATAGTTTCTTGCAAATTGATCAAAATAACTTGAAAAATAACGGCAAACCAACGAAAATATTCCAAAATATCTTGATAATTGCTCCAAGATTGGCAGCCTTCTTCCAAAACAATAACACTTTCAAAATCCGAGAAGGGAGTGATCTCCTTTCTCGCCAATGATCCCATCCCTACTAGAACATACTGACAAGGGGGTTTCCCCATTACAGATTCGCAGTATTCACTGATTTCTTTCATGATTATTGTGTATTCCTTGCTAATCATGTTTTGAAGAGATTTTATGCTTTCAAATTTTTTAACTTCTAGTTCATGGAGTTTTTCACTACCAACTTTGTTTGGAATTGTCTCTATGTTAAGCAGTGAACTTCTTACAGACTCTCTCATTTCTTCGAGTTTTTTCTTTACTCGAGTTGCTTTCTCAATTAAATCGGAATTTTTCTTTGTTGCCTTAGCCTGCTGGAGAATGTGTGAGCATAAATTCTGCAAATCATTTTGTACTTGTGCTATATTTCCAGGCTTTCTAGTGATGGAAGCATTCAATAGAGCAGCACTTTGTATCAGACTTATTTTGTCGGGTGTTCGTTCTTTATAAAGGAGTCCCAATTTATGGAAAATTATTGCTGACTGCACTTTATCTTTTTCTTTGCCATTTGAAAAACAAACAGCCTTGAGATTTTTAGCAAGAAGGGTTTCTTCAATTTTGAGAGCTTCAGCAGAAGCAGTTTCGTGAGATTCTGTCATGTTTATATTTGTTTCAGCTCTCAGCCAGCAGTAGTTGTGCCATGAAAGTCTTGGATAATTCAATATCGTGGTACAATGTTACAAGTTTAATAAAATCTGCAACTATCAATACGTTACTCTGCTCAGTAATCGTTAATTCACAAAAAAGGTAACAAATTTAGATTTTTTTTTAAAGTACCGTACTGAACAAAAATGTTCTATGGCAGACATGCATATGTATAAATACATATAGACAGAGAGCCTAATTAAGTTAGATTAGATCAGGGCTTCCCAAACTTTTTTGCTTGCGACCCCTTTTAATCTCCTAAAATTTTCCGCGACCCCCTTTACGGTTAAAAGGATAAACAATGCAAAATATACGTTTGTGATATTTATTGAAAGGTTTAATTTGAACGAAAACTAAAAGCAAGCTATCCGTACTCGAAGCCTACTAGTTTACTAGGCCTTGTAGCCTGCTGAAAACAAAACCAAACAAAAAGTAAACACATTTATTCACTGTGATGGGTGCGACTGCTCCCTGCGACAAAGCAAGTCTAGCCGGCGCTCGATGTTTGTCAATGCTGGTCTCAAGGCAGCTTCAATGTTGTTTACGCTGGAACGGTATTTTATCAACTTTGCAAACACTAACACGCACATAGGCTATACGTGGAGACAAACGGCAGGAGTGTGATTACTGCTAAGCCAAATAGGCCTAATGGTGAATATTCCGGTCCAACGTTAGGCTAAGCCAAAAAGTGTGAAACTTTTTTCCAGAAAATTCAAGCCACACCTTAGTTGAAAGATAGATCTGCAAATTTTTCCTGAGATTTGAAAGAGAGGTAATCGATACTTTGTTTTTGCATGGTCCGCCCCGTTAGCTCAGTGGTTACGTGCCCAGCTCAAGATCACGCGGCGCAAGTTCGACTCTCGGGGTGTGCGCTTGAGCAGCGCATTTTAGGACTGCTCTCCATTAAGCGGCACCTAGTGAATGAAATAATTCCCCGGCAACAATCGGAAAACTTCACTCTGCCAATCTCGGTAACCGGCTGTGTCAAGAGCCTTTACAAGTATGCGAAACTACCAGGAATAACCTATCAAGGCTTTGCCAGTCCGAGGATAAAGATTCAAAACCAACCAACCAAATGGGTTTTGGATCCAATCTAAAAGTATTGTCCAATTCTGGAAGAAAATACTTTTAAGCTCTTTCAACAGTCTTGACAAGTGTCGATAACCAGAGGCTTAATATAACGTTTGATTCCTCGCCATTGTTAGCCAAAAAGCTTTGCAGTAAATGAGATTATTTCAAATAAATCATTTTTAATGTTTTGTTTCTAGATGTTTAATTTTTTGATAAACGCTCCAACTTTAGATTTCCATGTAAAAACATAAATGTTTTCTCCTTGGAAGGACAAATTAAATGCGTTTCCTTTTTTCAGAGAAACCTGACAAATAGCATAATTTGAAAAGCCTTTCCAAAAACGTGTTTACAAACACGGCGGACAAAGGCTACACTTTCTCCGTTGGAAAATTCACGACTTAATTTTTTAACACTAATAACTTGTTAAAGCATTGGCTTTAGTTTTGAAATCCACGTTTACAATGCAGAAAAGAGGATTTTAAACTCCTATTTCATATTTCACTGGGCTATATAAATTTAAAAAATACTGGTAGCCTATTGAGTGCACGACTCTTAATAGTTAAAAACTTTCACAGCATCTTGCATATAAGCGATAATATGCAGTGCTTTGTGTAAAATTTGTATACTTTCTGCGACCCCCGAAATTCGTTACGCGATCCCTCTGGGGGTCGCGACCCTCACTTTGGGAAGCCCTGGATTAGATTATTTTATTAGATTATGAACTACAGCATATAACACTAAGCAACACAAAATTACAAAAATAATTTTGATTTTGAATTTGAATTTTGAATTTGAATTTTGATTATAAAAATGAGGCTGGTACACTGTGTGTTGTGTTGAGCAGCAAGACGAGACTAATGATAAGAGACAGTCAACCGCTTCAAGTGGACAGTTTGCTGGGTGGTTCACAAAAAACAGAAAAGTTTTATTATTCAACTAAGCAACACAGTCAAATTGAGTAGCTATATTTATGTGAAAATACGTAGAATTATAGGAATCAATTGGACTTATAAGCAGTGTTGTACGCGTCATTGAAATAAATTGACGGCGTCAGCGTCAGCGCTAATTTCTAGCGCTATTTTTTGCCAGCGTATTATAAAACGGAAATATCTCAACCACGTTTAGGCTAACAATAGCTATAGATAAACAGCAGGTATTATGTTTTGAGACTGTATTGTAAGTAGCTGCTTAACCTGTTAGTTAATTCCTTAATTGTAGAACCACAAGCATTTCAAAACGTTTGTTTGACAATCTGCTGCCTTTGGGACGCATATTGTCCTTTCCAAGTGAAAATTTGCGTTCCACAGCAGCGCCGGTTGATATTGGTGTGTTGTATTTCAAAAACAAGTCTTGAAAACGTTTTAGTCAATTCAATTCAATTTATTTTTCTTTGTCCGAATGCAAAAGAAATGATGTTGTGAAAAAGAAATACAGTAACAAAACCAACAAAAGGAAAAGGTGGCAAAACCTTAATGGTTTAAGACGTGCATGAAAGGATCTAATATTTCGGTATATGCATCGATAAATATAGTTAAGCACAGCCACCAAACCTTTACTCGGAAAGGTATCACTGTTCCAAGCGTGCTGTGATGGTTTAGCATGTATAAATCTTTTAACGAGGTCTATAGGCCCACTGCACCAACATCGCTCTTTTCAGGGCCATAAAGCTCTTGAAATAAAGTATCTTCAACGTCCACGATGCCATTCATGGATTTTTTGCTTTCTGTCTCTGATCCCTCGTTCTCAATACATGGGTGATCACCATTTGGCGAAGTTCTTCCGCGTGTATTCCAGAGAACCATTCCAACCAACGCAAAAGCCGGTAATTCGGATGAGTCGCGCTGGTCAGAATATATTGTGAAACCATAGGTGAAGCTCTTATTGTGAAACGAGATTTTCCATGAAAACAAAAATTGACGCATAGCGCTTGACGCTTAAAATGGGCAAAATAGTTGACGGCGCTATCACTTCCGTCAACTGAAAAATAAATTGACAGCGCTAGCCTCAGCGTCAACAAAAAGTTGACGCCGTCAAATTGACGGCGTCAACGTACAACACTGCTTATAAGATACCGACGACGAAATATGGAGACACTTTGGGTGTAAACCTGGTTTCCTGATGAGAACTATTATGAAACGGTAAATAACATCAGCATGCATACCTATCGAAAATATAGTCTGATCGAAGATTCTCATCGAAAAACTTGTCTAACCGAAAATTTACTTATGATGCATACAGTTGCCACTATTCAATGTTTTAGATGGTGGGGGTTGCTTAAAGTTATTCCAATGCGATGTCCAACCACACTGTGAGCATAGGGTTGCTTATTTTAAGTTTTTAAATGTCATGTAAACACTAGTGTGCGTGTCACCGTTATTGTGTTTCACGAACAGTGTTCCCTTTATGCAAGTTTTTGTTGGCAAAATAAGTCGGTGTGCCAACTCAATTTATAATTAATTGGAAAAATATTATTTATAATTTTAAAGACTTTTCTGGTATTATGAAAATATTTAGCTTAGTACTGCAAAATGTTGTTAATCAACAATTCTTGCCATGCTGATAAGCACCGCAAGTGACAGTTGTCTATAATCAAAGAAAGACGGTTTTATAGACCCTCACAAAAAGGATGAAAAACCAACTCATTGCTTTTTTTAGAGGGAACACTGTTCATGAGTTACGATAGAAACGTTTTTTCGGTGATTTCCACAAGCGTTTGTTTCATAGTGCCTGGTTTCTTTCTCCCTGTTATTGGAGCCTATTTTTCGCTGATATGTTTGCAGATCACTATTGTTGCCTGTATTACGATGTGTCAAACATTTCCTTGTTTACTGAAACTGTTAATTGCAAGATATCCTTTGTGAAGCGAAGTGACAACACCTCTCTTGCTTGGCGATGAATATTCTGATGAAACCGCTCGCTTCGCTACAAGTGTGCAAAACAAGTGGCCTCGTTTATTAGGCATCGTTAAAGAAGTCAAAAGTGTGGTTAAAGGTGCTTGGCCTGGCAGTAGCGTTGTTCGACTAATTTTGTTGCTGCGATATTCTAAGACAAATATTCACAACATGTAACGCTGGATACGAAATGCGTTATTTTCTGGCATAAGAGTCAATTTTATTACCTAAAATTTTATTAGTGCCGCCCGCCACAGCTCTCCTTAGTGCCAAAGTGGCCCGCATGCAAAAAAGGTTGGTGACCCCTGGCTTAGATGCTTTGGTGGGCAAAATATATAATGAGTAAATAAACAAAAAGTAACTAAAGTAAGAAAAGGTTTCCTTAAACTCTTACCTTTCTCTTTTTTAAACTTGAACTGCTATCTCACACAAACAGCAACTTTACTGCTAAGTTTCTTCTAAACTAGGGGTCACCAACCTTTTTTGCATGCGGGCCACTTTAGCACTAAGGAGAGCTGTGGCGGGCGGCACTATTACAATTTAGGTAGGTTGACTCTTATGCTAGAAAAGAACACATTTCGTACCCAGTATCCAGCGTTACATGTTGTTAATATTAATCTTAGAATATCGCAGCAACAAAATTAGTCGAACAACGCTACTGCCAGGCCAAGCACCTTTTACAATACTTTTGACTTCTTTAACGATGCCTAATAAACGAGGCCACTTGTTTTGCACACTTATAGCGAAGCGAGCGGTTTCATCAGAATATTCATCGCCAAGCAAAAGTTGTGTCGTCATTTCGCTTCACAAAAGATGTCTTGCAATTAGCAGTTTCAGTAAACAAGGAAATGTTTGACACATCGTAATACAGGCAACAATAGTGATCTGCAAACATATCAGCGAAAAATAGGCTCCAATAACAGGGAGAAAGAAACCAGGCACCATGAAACAAACGCTTGTGGAAATCACCGAAAAAACGTTTCTATCGTAACTCATGAACAGCGTTCCCTCTAAAAAAAGCAATGAGTTGGTTTTTCATCCTTTTTGTGAGAGTCTTTAAAAAACCGTCTTTCTTTGATTATAGACAACTGTCACTTGCGGTGCTTATCAGCATGGCAAGAATTGTTGATTAACAACATCTTGCAGTACTCAGCTAAACATTTTCGTATTACAACCAGAAAAAGTCTTTAAATTTATATAACATATTTTTCCATTTTATTATAAATTGAGTTGGCACACCGACTTATTTTGCCAACAAAAACTTGCATAAAGGGAACACTGCTCATGAAACACAATAACGGTGACACGCACACTAGTGTTTACATGAAATTTACAAATTTATAATAAGCACCCCTATGCTCACAGACAATTTTGAAATTCGAAAACAGACGTTTTAATCAACCACTGGGACAGTGTGGTTGGACATCGCATTGGAATAACTTTACGCGACTCCTACCTAGAACTGCAATCTGATTGGTCGGTGGGTGGAATCGTATACAAACCGAAAATATGCTTCCCACAAAGTATTTTTTGCCTTCATGCTCTTTAACTCCTCAGAAAAGTATTTTTAGTTATACTTGTACGCTGATACCTTCCGCGGGCCGCACATACCTGCGTGGTGGGCCGCATGCGGCCCGCGGACTGCCAGTTGGTGACCCCTGTAATCTAAACCATAGCCACACGAAGCCCAGCAACGTGATCATATTTAACATATTTAAGTTTATTACAATAATATTTACACAAGCCAAAAAAGAAAACTACAAAGACACAAATTTCTAGCGTTTTCAATATTACAAGATGTCCTGTTCAGGAACAACATACAGTACTTTTACACCTAAACAAAATACAATGATTAAATATTCAATTTAATAATTTATCAACAGGAAAAAAACTGCACAGTGCTTATGACTAGCTCAACATTCAACAATAAACACGACAATCTCAAAGGTCACTGCAAATGCACTTCTCATGTGCAACATGTCAAAATAACGTATCTATTAAGCAATTTGAGACCATGTCCAGGTGTAGGTCTGAATATCAAATCAAGATTTTGGAAGCACTACAAATCAAACGTAATAATCCTCCTTTAAACAGACAATTGTGTGCTTGCGGGTCGTCTTTTTTGCTATGTGTATTTTAAAATTAGTTTTTTCGCACCTTGCCTATCGTGCTATCACATCATGTGATCTGTTTGACGCTATCTGCAGACCTTTGAGATTCTCGTGTTTATTGTTGAGTGTTGATCTAGTCAGAAGCACTGTGCAGTTTTTGTTTTTTTCCTGTTAATCAATTTAATATTTAATCATTGTATTTTGTTTAAGTATAAAAGTACTGTATGTTATTCCTGTAGAGGACATCTTGTGATGTCGATGTCAACAACGCTAGAAATTTGTGTCTTTGTAGTTTTTATTTTTGGCTTGTGTAAATATTATTGTAATAAACTTAAATATGTTAAATTTGATCACGTTGTTGGGCTGCGTGTACCTGTGGTTCAGCAAAATAACTGTCTACCAAAGCT
The DNA here is from genome assembly GCF_918807975.1 of Aplidium turbinatum. NCBI lineage: Eukaryota > Metazoa > Chordata > Ascidiacea > Aplousobranchia > Polyclinidae > Aplidium > Aplidium turbinatum. Next base: position 3,554,657 of record NC_137474.1, read on the forward strand.
TTATTCTAAACCTCACTGAATTACGATAAGGCTAAAGCTGTGGTCTCCCTTGGGGTAGCCTGAACTGTTTTCTGTGAAAAAAACCAACATTTTCTAGCGCTGACCGGCTGAAATGAAACGCTGGTGTATCTTTTAAATATAGCAATTTGTATTATAAAGAACTAAAGAACTAAAGTGTAGATATTACGTTGCTCAATCAAAACTGAAAACCAAAGTTTACCTATGGTTAGTTTTGCTAACTTCAAATAATCGGGTGTAGAGTGTAGACGTTCCTGATAGATTAAGAAGCCATTTTACGATGGCTAGGTTTGTATAATCTCAACAATATCCTTGGCTTCAATAGGCTAGGGGAAGGTGACCATAGTTATGCAATTTTTAAAATTTTAATCAAAACCTGAATCATGAGTAAAATTAGCAAACAAACGTAATGATGTGGTTATAGTACAAGCATTTACCAACAAAATGCACCACAAAAATGAAGTTTTGCAAATAAACTGATAGCCTATAGGTGCTTTTGACATTTTAAAACGGTGACTAAAGTTGCACAACTATGGTCATAGGTGTCCATAGCTGTGCATTCCGCCATGTTGAAAGCGATTTTCTAACCACACTGCGAAACCCTTTTTCAGACGGAGTGCAGGTAATGCAAGCTCTATGCTGTAGCGCACCCAGCATGGGGCTAAGGGGGCTCAAGCCCCCCCAAACCCGTCACCAAAAATGTAGTTTTTGTATGTTCCCTATTTATACCTTTTGCTTACAGGTTAGATATGAATAAGACATAATAATACAACAAGGCTGAGCATTATAACAATACCGTTTATTTTAAACATTTACAAATAGTTTTAACAGTCGAACGTTTTCGTCTTAACTTAAGCTCTTATCATGAATCTGAAAATATTTATAAAAATGCAATAAATGTCAACTTTTTGAAGGTAAAATTACGTTAGAAAAAGGCAAATAGGCTACATGAATAACTACATAAAAATTTGTACCACAAGGAACGTGATAGGCTACATTAAGTAAATGTTGAGGAGAATGGACACGCCTCCAGCAAATATTGTTGGTTCAAATTTGGGTTGTAGCATTTGATTAACAGTGCTTCCTGAATTTTGGTGTCACATTGGCTTTTGCGTAAAATTTTAAATGAGTCAGCAGAGAATTTTCGATCTGTGCAAAAAAAACACTCCATGATATTGTCTTTGATGGCACTTTTCTTTAACTCCCTAAAGTTCAGATGCTCCCGTACCGGTACTCTCGTGTCAAATGTCTAGTGGACATACCGATGTACCGTACGTCCAGGGTATGGGATGGAATGGAAGACGTTTTTTCCATCTTCCATCCTGAGATTTTCTTCCATTCCATCTCAGAAATCTCTTCCATCTTCACATTTTGTGATCGCCGCGTTGAATATGCCACAAATAAACCTAAAAACCATGGCTTTCTGATTGGTCAATTCTGCCTAACCAGTGCTGTATTCGAGGGTATACGGCGGCATACGCAGTATACTCTCTGCTTTTACGAGCAACTATAGTATGCCCTCTGGTTTTCAAAAATTAAATAATTTTGTATCTCTAGTCCAATTTTGATGTTGATAATTCATGTTATGGTAGAATAAAGATTATTATTTTGCAAGTTGTGTAGTATTTATCATTTTGGCAAATCTGACAGTATACCCTGTGCCTAACGACAGTAGGCTTGACAAATACGCGTCAAGCAACAGTCCCGTTGGTTTAATCATGGATTTAATACGAACCGAAAATCGAATTACTTCAGCAAGCAACGTAATATTTTTCATGTCTTGATAAAGCGTTAGAAAGTTAATGATGGAATTGGGATGGAATGATGGAAGATTGTCTTCCATCCCATCATCAAGATCTTCCATTCCTTTCCATCCTTGACATTGTCCATCTTCCATCCCAAAAACTGTCTTCCATTCCATCTTTCATTCCATTTCATCCCATTCCCTGCGTACGTCAATGCCGAATCACACAGACATGAAAAACTGTATAGGCCTACGACATTTGAGAGATAAAGGCGTCTGGGACTTTAATTGAAAATACGAACTACTTTGGATGTTTGTAAATAGGAAAAACGTCCACATCAAATTTACTGTTTACAAAATTAGTGTTTTGTTTCAAACTGATTTCGTGCTAGTTGTTGTTTTCGCATTTATTTGTGTTGGCAAACGGAAATCTAATTCTATTTTGTCATACCTGACGAAAACGTCGAGATCTATAGAAGATTGCGAGAGTGGACGTAGGGATGAGGAAGCTGATGGTGCTAGTAGCATGGAGCTCTTTTCTAATGAGGCCAACTTCTAATCTGATTGAGAGAACGAATCCTGATGTATCGGCTACCGGTGGGTTGTAGGCCGTGAGTGCCTTTAAATATTAATCAAAGAGCTGGGCATTGGCCTATTGTTACTGTCACTATTGTCGCAAATCACTCGGGCGACATTTCTTAATTAGCCCCCCCTAAATTTTTTTCTGGGTGCGCTACTGGCTCTATGCACCTTTACTGATCACAAATAAGCTCACTTTCCTAGAGAATCAACATCTACTAAAAATGACAACTTATCTGATATTTCAAAAACCAGGGAAAAATGCAACAAACTGACATTTACAGCAACAACTTACAAAGAGAACGTACTAGAAATCTGTTACCTATGAGAGATGAGCAGTGAGCACATTACTTAGACTTAGAGGCATCACAGGAGGTGTCATGCTTGATCAACCATGCATGAAATGGCACACACACAACCATGGATCCTGCACAACTATGGTCACTTTCCCCCATAATATGAAGTCAAGCATATACAATTTCAGTAATTCTTGAACGTACACCTGTGGCTTAAGCTAAACTCCTTCACAATGCGTAAAAATTTGTTGGCGTCGTTTAGATTATTGGTATTTTCTCCGACTGCTTTCGTGCTGTGATTTGTCTATTGCAAAATATTCTGGGTTATTACATGCTCGTGTACGTCACTATTGTAAAAAGTAAAAAAAGTTTCATTTTAAGTCACATACATGGCTCCCTGGAAATTTAGCATATAACATGTTTTTAACATCTTTATACTGAGTTAAGTGGTAGTTAAAACAGAGCTTACAAAATATTGATTTACGCGTTTTCGTGAACAGTAGTTATTGTCATTGCGCGTTAGCTCTTCTTCAACCTACTGTCACTTATTGCTATAAATTAGGGATGGAAAACCGGCGACCAACGCAGTGGCGTAGCTAGGGAACGGGCGGATTCAGATTTTGCCGCCCCTTCAAGAAAAAGCATGTGAAAATGAAATGCGTTTTTTTATCAGATTACACAGGCCGACAAAAAAATTTTGGAACAAAAGATGAGAGTCATTTTAGAGTATTTCACGGCCCCTGATTCCGAAAATGCACTTAGTTTTTTCGAATTGGCTCTAGTTTTCGAGATATTCGACAATGAAAAATTTTTTGAAATCGTTACTAAAAAGCTTTGAATTGGCACATTACTTATTTTTAGCCCTGCTTACCCTTGTGATGTCATAATTGCACTTGTCTAGTTCAATTGGTTGATGTTGTACGAAACTTCAAAACGCAAGCAAGCAAGCAAGGGTTGAAATGAACTGTGAATATTCAATGAAAACAGTTGTGAATCAGTACCTCACAAGAAAAATAGCTCGAAAGTCATGTGTTTGTCAATGCAGCTTTATATTGAAAAGGCAGGCCTACTGAAATGGATACTTGTACGAATGAAATTTTATTCTAAGCCTTTGCTAAGGCTAAGTTTTTGCTCCAAGAAGTTTTTTTTTATCTATGGGCTAATAAATGGCATAGGCTAATAAAATATTCCTTTGACGAAGTAGGATGCTGTCCTCTATAGATACGGCTGCATTGACACTGTCTGCTTTGTAAAGCGCTGAGGAGCAACGCATTCTGCGATGGATTATTATTATTACTTTGACATGAAACTGGTTGATCAAGATAAGTCCTGGGTTCCTCCTAAAGTATGCAAACATTGCACTCAAACCCGTTTCTGGGCTCAAGGCGGAGAAGAAGTTCAGAGTGTCATGGCGTAAAGAGAGCCGTGGAATCACCTTATTGATACTTCTGTACGGTGAACATGTTCGAATGAAGTCGTCACAAAGGAAGTTGGAACATCATGTTTACATGGAGTGTGCAAGGCGGGCATTGCATGGACGTTGCCATTTATGGTTTCTTTTTGCCCTCTCTTGTTTCAAGTGGTGATTTGCTTGAAACAATAGTAAAACGGACATGACCGAGAGTAACTTCAATACCTTCAGCAATGTTTTGGAGCAAGGTCAAGGTTTTTCTCAAAACCATTTCTACCACCTATTGTAGTTAGAGATTTAGTTATCAAAAGTGGCAGCTGGAATCTTGGCTTCTCATCTCGATCAACGTGGCATTCTTGACTCCGAGGCCAAGATTACGTTCTTCCGTAACAAGGATAAAATTCTAAGCAGCTACTTTACTGAATAACATAACTTTGTATTCTGTAATTATATAAATGGCCTTCGTACAATGATGGGTGTTGCTCAGTAGGCCAATCATAATAAAGAGTTGCGTTTGTTCATCGATAGCTTTGTTTTGCTTATTTGTCTAGTTTGTTAAGCAAAACAATGTATGCATTTTGTTTGTACTTAGTAGCTTAGTTAGTAAGTCTGATACTGTTGAAGTCAACAACTATATTAACGCAAAACACAAGTTATACAGGTAGCCTATATTCTACATCTTGCCTCCTCAGGCTTGCTTCACGTCGTATTTTGATTGTTACTGGGCCAGTAAATGTTAAATAGCTGTTTGCTTGGGTTGTAATCAACGTGATTGGTTCCAAATAGCGTTTATACAACTGAGAAATGTGCCTGGGATTACTTTCAGTTTTGTCTACATAATAAACGACACGACGTCAAATCTATAGGGTCTCAAAATTGGGAAAAAAATGTTTTTGCTGTATCTCAAAAACTATAGAGCCAATTCGAAAAAAACAATTGCATTTTCGGAATCAGGGGCCTCGAAATACCCTGAAATGATTCTAACATGTCGTGCCTTTAAATTTTTTTTTTCTTTTGTTGGCCTGTGTTATAATCAAATTCAAAAATCGTAGTCTGAAAGTGCCGCCCGGAGCGGTCCGCCCCCGCCGCCCCCTCGCTACGCCACTGGACCAGCGAGATCATTAGTGTGACTCACATTAGACTCTTGTGGCTCTACAGTGTACAAACATCATCTTTACGACAACAAACAACTTTGTTAAATAACATGATTCGTTCTTCTGGTGCAAACTAAGCTGTACTTTGACAAGATGTATAAGTTGATAATCTTTTTTATTCCGTCGTTTTGTCAGTCAGACACAACTGATTTCTTCAGGGGGCTAGGTCAGGTAGTGACTACAGGTCTATCATAGCAAAAATATAGGACCATGTTGCTGTAAATCAAACAAACATGGAAAATGAAATTCAACTTCCAAACAAAAATTATCGCACGAAAATTTTGAAACTAGAAAAAAGACTTTAAATGTTATCAATCAACAAGAAACTTAAATTACGGCAGATGTCCAATGATATCTGTGACCTTGTTTACTCAATTTTGTACTGCAAAAAATCTTTATTCTTCAACACTACAATAGATTTTTCATAAAGAGGTAATTACACCTACAATATAATGTGGAAATAGCGTCTTCGGAGAATTTTATTGTTGCAGCAAATTTGCAGGCCGTGCTGAGTTTGCCTCTGGAGTAAATAGCCTAAGCGTTAGCACCGTGTATTCTCTTCATTGTACAGCAGAAGCCAAACTGAAACTCAGATTTAACTGGGCAAGTGTTATTTTTATATAAATATGTAAAATGATTACGCTTCCAAAGATAAATATTCTCAATACTCTTTCAACTTTTGCTTTGGGATAATGAATTTTTAGTGGTCACAATCCTAGACTTATGGTCGACGTGACAGTCTTACCATAAAACATTTAATGCGGTTTTTTTGGGGGTTGGATTTCTTTGGTATTCTACAGTAACTGGTGTCGCCTTTTTGTTAACCTAACCCAACCATGACAAGTTTGTGTTCTTTGTAAGTGATATTTTAATATTATTATTTGCATTGCTGGACGTAAGTATGCAGTACAAGCCGTGACCTGGTTGTAAAAGCACCTAAACGTATATTCATTGAATCTACTTCTTTCGTGTGCGGCAAGATTGTTTATATTTCAGGGCAGGTGATGGAAAGCCAGGGGAGTGTAGCTTTGTTCAGTTTTGCTATGCCATGCATTCCATTTAGCGCCTTGTAAATGAGACATTCAAGAACAACATGGTCAGCAGTTTGTTCTTCTGCGCCGCATGTGCAGGCCGTAATTCATTGACTTATGATTTAAGCTAAGAAACGGTTAATGGGTCATGCCGTATTCTCGACTCGAGTTTACCGCTTTTTAGTGCAGGCCGTTGTGCAACGTTGCCCGTTCTACTGCATGACTGCTGATGATGAAGACCTAACTTGTCTTGCTATTTCTCATAAAGAACAAACTCCTTCACAATACTTTATTGTCATAATAGAAAGTAACATAATTTATATAAAAAAAATTCCTAACTACATGAAACGCAGTTAAGCAGCAGAATAACCCAGACAACAAAATCCATCATTTTTTTCATTGATTCAACGTCTGTAGACGTTGAATCAATGTAAAAATGACGAATTTTGCTGTTTGAGATGACCTCATTTGGCCAATACAGTACATTGAATAGGGCGCAATACAAAACGTAGAAATCGACCAAGAAAAACGCACAACTGAAAAAAATGAAACGGTCTAGAAATAAACTCGTCATTTTGGTTCGTTATAAAACGTTTAAACGACCAAGTTGTTGATTAGAATGACGTGCAAAAAAGCTACCTAGAAAATGACAAGAATACGAGGATTCACATTTTCAGCAAGGATTTTGTGAGACCAATACCCAAACAGCAAAATCCGTCATCTAAAGAATTTTTGCTTTTTGGGTATATTTGTGTAACCTCCATAATTGGGTGAGCAACGCTACAATGTTTATATCGTTACGACGACGTAGAATAGAAACAATCTTACATCCTCAGAGAGCAGCTGCCTGATACAAACATTCACCTGTTTGTTGTCATGTGATGCTGAAACGGTTGAAAGACAAAAATCACAGTCTATAGAATACAGAAAAAAAATTCATTAAGTTAAAAACGCAACGACTCGGTTGGTATTGTCAGTGATTTTAATAATGATTTGACGCATATACTTTTGTCAAGTCTTTGAAATTGGCAGTGGTATCAAGCCGACATACGTCAGTCGATGACGTCACAATTACGCAAGCACCCCTGTGAAGCAACCAAAAGGAAGACCAGTGGACAGCCAACCCCAAAGCCACAGGTCGACCTTGACAGCACTCTAGACTTTTCAAGAGACACATTTCATTTTTCTTCTATATAAAGTGCTCTTCTGTCGTGGGTAAAGTGCTCCCTAGATTTCGAACCAGGGTTGGGTTAGAGTTGATGTCGTTTATTTTTCGATGTTCCTTTTCTCGGTATTTTTTTACTTCGTTTCGCAAATTCTGCAAAGAAAAAGAAATGTTTTGAGAACTCAAACTTAAAATCAGTGCTTGCTTCATAATTAAAGATTTATAGAACACCTTAAAAATCTTTACGTATACTACTATTTAAAACTCTTCAAAAAAAAAAAGAATTTTCTGACACGTTTTAAGAAAGTTATTTTTACCGCCTAACCCTGCCTTCTATTGTGAGGTAACATAGCCTACTGTGCTAAACAACAAACTAACCATTAACTCCTGTTTTTGGGTTTCCCACTCCTTTTTCTCAATTTTGAGTTTTTCCATTTCCGCTTTCAGATCACCTAAGCCGTTGACGTCACTTCCGTTCACTAACCGCCGCTCGGTGGCGCTGTTACTCTTGAAAATTGACCTCGACAGCTTGTTGTTGGGGCGGGGCCATGAATCAGTGCGAGAAGACGAAGCGATACTTTCCTAAAAACAAAGTAAGAACTAAATATTTTACGGGTTAGTTACAATAGAACATAATCTCAGTATCTTTTCATTGTTTATATCAGGATTGCGGAGACTGGGTCGGGTATTTAAGGCCTAAATCTGTACAAAAAGTGATGTAGATATCACACCAAAATTAAAAATTTAATTTCTTGAGCACAAGCTTTGGTAAATCATAACAGTTTAGTTTTGTGTAAACTGAAAAAAATGAAGTTTGTTGGTGACCTGTGCGCGAGTGTGGTCTTATTTTGGATTGTTCGGTCTTTTTTTCTTTATTTGACATGAGCCCGGTACGCTTTTCACAAACATTTTACTTGCGATCTGCAAGTCCAACTTGCATAAAACTTCATAAAGTCCTAGACAACCACTTTATCAGTTCACGTCTTTACGAGATTAAGTCAGATCAGTACACGATCTGATGAAGGTATGCCGATAAAATGGTTGTTTGAGGTGCCATAATTTACTAACAGAAACATTAAAAGTGCCTCTTAATTTAACTACTTACATCACCTTAATCTACAGTCCCAGCCGTTGTGTTGTAACGTGTGTAAACGGCATGATTTGGCACACTTTTGCTATTTTCTATGACACAAACAGATTATGAATGTGCAGGCTACATCTTTACCCATGGCTACACTTAACTACAGAAAGTTCATGTCTTTTTATTAAATATTGAAGATTTTATAAAACTTACTAATCCGGTGTCCGAATCCAAACTAGTAAAACTTCCACATGATTGGCAGGGTGAATTCGAATGAAGATTTCTGAAAAAAAGAAATTGTTATATTTGTGATACCTAACATAGGTGATAAGAACAATACGTGTTTTCATATCGCATATACACCTTGCTATCAGCACAGTTCTATAGACCTGCTGCTGGCACCATTTTTGTCAATGTTGAGAGATAAACTGGAATAAAAGTTTGTGGCATTTTTAAACGGTTCGTGACATGGACACTTTCTCTATCTTGCTACCGAGTCGGTTGTGGACCATTGCTGCACTAAGGACTTGCTCTAAAAGCAACATGTGTCGATAACGATTGGACATGGAAGAAATGGGTCACATAAACACTGTCTGCATCAGTGGCTCATGCCCTACATGTGCGTATCGGAAGCTTAGTATGACAAACGCCGTCTAAGCGTCACCTCTCCGTGCCTGCATCCCTGACGCCCCGGTTTGTCTCATCGGTCTGCCGCTACTGAGACGGGCGTCGGGTTTGTCAACTGTACACTAACAGAGAGTGGCGCCTTACTGTGAATGTGGCACTGAAGAATAAACGGCGAACTATATCATCAACAACAATATCATACTTTGGAGGCTAAATGTATTGGAAGGCTACGTTTGTTGGACGTAACGTAACGTTTGTTGGACGTTACGTAACATTTGTTGGACGTTACGTCCAACAACTGCAGTAGTTGCTTTCTAGTAGTCTGAGAAACTGTAGGAAATCTGGTAAAGTAAAAGATTCTCAAAGGCTCAAACGATAACCCCCCAAGCTGTGTTATTCCGCTGTAACGACAGGGAAATCGAATGACAAACAATGCAGGGCATTATGACGCAACAGATGGAAGCAGAAAATACCAACCTTAATTTCTTTGGAGAATCGTTCAGTGACGTCACACTGCCTTGATTCGATTTCCGGTCAAGGTTCAAGTCGGACACGTGACCGCTGTCATGACTATTTTGATTGGACGAGAATGTGCTGTGGAATAAAAATGTAGGTTGAAGTAACCCAAGAGATATCATTGCCTGTAACAAATTAGCACTTTGTTGGATGGTGTAGTAGTTATGAAAGTTGTGATGAGATAGGGCTCTCAAATTGTATTTTCATGCTAAATTGCAAGAAATTTTATTTTGTGACTCGATTGTGACAAACTGGCGAAAACACAGCAAGTAACATCATGTATGAAATAGGTTTTTCTGCAGTTAGTTTCGCAAACAATCGCCACATTGTCAAAGCTAATCTCACCTTTTTCCATCCTGGCTATCAAAAGTTGAACTTCTTTCAATCTTTTTACGTCTCCCGTCCTGCAATGACATCATAATGACGTTACAAGAATATAAAGTCATCGGTTAATGCAAGTAGGCTCAAACATGTTCATGGCCGGTAGTCGAAGATAAGATGTACACTAAAATTAACATGTTACTAATTGTCTTGATAAGACATAGAGCGTCTGATAATCGAAAGTACTCGGCTATCACTAGGCGCATTAGCACCGTGGTCATGCAGTACTTGTGATACAAGTAGCGTACAATCATCGAAATTGCAAACTTGATGCTTCTGCTTGCTAAACAATTGAATGCTTCCAGTGAAAGAATAGGCATTTTTATCACTCAAATGAAACAATATCACACGTACCAGACTTGTTTTCGAATCCTGATGTTGAAACTTTTTGGTCATGTCAGGGCTGCCATTCTGATCATCCACTGGTTTCGAAGGCCTTGTCAGTTTCTGAACATCATAAATCTTTTATAATCGTAAACATTGGTGACTCTTGCTTCACTTCATTTAGATGCTTTTTTGTTTTTAAACAAACGTCAGTGTGATGCTATAATACTTTTGTTTATGACGCTCTGAACGTGGATTGCTTCATCAACTCACCTTGAAAGCCTCAAAGAATCCACTTCCTGAATCCTTTACTGTGTCTGATGAACCTGACGTTGTGCTGATGTTGTCACCACCGGATTGTGACGTCATGCCCAAAATGAGCTCACTGCCGCGTTGTATTTCGTCATGAAGCTGATCAAGCAACATAGACCTGCAAAGCAGAGAAATTAGCCTCCAATTTTGTGTCAATGTAGGAGCACCTACAAACGCTTCATCTCAATCTCTATTATAAAGTCTTCAAATGAAAATATAATTTTTCTTGGTCTGTATCGAGCTTGTAAATCTTTTTGTCTTGTAAAAGATGACTTTTCAATGCATGCAACGTAATTGGTTGCATAGCCGAGTGGTGGCAGCCCTGGTTCGACACCGCAGAGCAAGCGACTGTGCCTTTGGCAAGACATCTAAAGGCATGCCTGAAAGTGTACATGAAGATTGGCTCCCTTGTCTTCCCGCATACTTAGTTTAAATCTTCAAGCCTGGATTCGACAAAAAATGGGTACAGAAAACAAAAGGTGTCTATGCATAATGCATTTACAATGTAGCAACAGCAGGTCTTAAATCTATTGTAACGATTCTTCAATAAATTAAAGGAATAATTTGACATCTTACCTCGTCCTGTACTGAAGCTTGGCGAATTGTTCAGACTTGTAACAAGACCACTCGGCGTTCATCAGCTTACAATACAACCACTCTCTAAAAGCGTCGTCCTTCTTGAACACTGCTGGTTCCGGTAGAGTAGGTTCGAACTCTGGCACATCTTCACGGCACGTCACCGACACCTTTGATAAAAAGGCACAAAATTTCTCAACCAGTTGTATATAAAAATTTTACCGTTTCTACGGTATTAGAGCATTACATAAAATGCAGTTATCATTCACTAAAAACATTAACAGGCTGTTTCACCCTTATTGAGATTATCAGAAGGTTCTTATTCAAATAGAATCTACTTCTACATTCTATTAGTATTAAACCTTGTTAATCTAATCTTTTGATAGTATGCACAAAATGGTATGCCGAATAATAGTCTAAACTGAACACGTCTTGTCAATTTTAGGCCACTGCAAGTACACAATGTAAAAACACAAATTACCTTGTATTTACATGCGTCAGTGCCAGGATTAATGGGTTGAATGACGATGTAAGCGTGCAGGAAGTGCGAGGTAATCATGTTTGGAACAAATGGGGTGTTTTCCTCCTGGAAGACTATGGCGACTATGTCATTTCCAATGTGTCTTTTCCGTTGGAGCTGTTGTGGTAAAGAGTGCAGTATAAGAGATTCATTTCATGCTTGTATAGTGTACCGGTACAAATCAAATCGTTAAAATTAAGAATTATTTTCTACCGTACCTATTTTTTTTTTAACATTTTGTATTTTCAAAATTAAATTTACACAGTACTTTTTAACCACAACAAATATACCAGTCCGGTTATCCCAGTTTTTGTTTATCACAGGTTACCGTTACAGCAAGTTAAATATGATTTAACTTTCACACGTCTGCAGCACGAACAAAGGTCAATCTTTTTGTTTACATTACCGGCACTCATTTTAAATCTCAAAGGTTAACAACTTCAGTATTTCATTGTACATATCAGTATTTGGCTGTTCACAAATCCCGTTGAATTATTTTTACGGTACAAGGTACAAAGTTTAATCCTAATACGCTGATCTTCCATAAAATTCGACATGTACCTGTTGTCTGTCTCCTTCAACATAGGGCAGCATGGTGGAGACATGAAACATTACTTCTTTGTTCTGGAACTTTCCGTGAATAGAGGTTTCTCCAGTATGCCCATTAGTGACGTCAAGACCTCCACGGAAACCGCTGAACCCCTAGATGAAAAGATAAGTTTTTAAAAAAAATAGTTACATTGTTTCAGCGTTACTTTTGTACATTATGTCCCCAAAACTCAAGTATTCAATAATTGGAATAAAACATCTTTTCATGTCATAACATTTCTTCTAGCCTTGTTAAGTCTTTATTGTAAGGTGTTACACCGCTCAGAAGATACAGAAAGTCTCTTTGTTCAACAACGGCATACAAGACCTTTGAAGAAGACATTTAAAGTAAGCAAACAAAAACATATCGTCTTTGTGTCTGTTCAGCTAACCCTAAGACAACCATAGGTAGACATTTACAGCGGTATACGTAATATTTCTTACTTGTAGGTTAACGCTGTCACCCAGGAAGTCAAGGAACTCCCTGAATGCGGGACTTTCATCACAATTGCTGAAGACTTCCTCTTCCTTGCATTGCTTCTTTTTTTGATAAACGACTCCGAATTTATAGAATGAGTTTAGAGAGTGTTCGTCAAATTGAAGAATGGATTGCCACACGTTGGGACAAGCTATAGGCTCAAATCTGATGAATAAATGGTTAAATTGTTCGTTTAACTGTTTCTGTGTGTCCTATTTTTGACACTGAACTTGCCAACATCAAATATACAATGAAGAATGTTCATTCAAGTACGTTTACGTCACAAATGACTACTGTATCACTTCATTGTCACCGATGAATCTAGCTTATACAGCAAGACAATGAGACCAACCGTTCCCAAGCAAGGTTGACAACGTTTAGTGTTTATAATGAAATGACCAGTTTAGAATTTCCTGTTCATTGAGACTTGATGACAATTACTGTTGAGTGGTAGCAACCTAGGACAGCAGTGGGCGACCTTCCGTGCATGAATAAAGAAAACAACGGGGGTGCGGCCAAATACCAGCCAATAATATTGTTTCATGCTCAATAGCCCATACTTCCTTGTATATTGGTAAATTAGTTTTAATTCGCGGCTTTACAAGGAACGTTTGCCATGACACAAGTAAAAATAAATGGGAGTTGTTAAGTTATTCAGAAAACGAAGCGTATTCTACCCATCACACAACCCCGACAGCAAATCAACCGTTTTTTCATTGATTCAATGTCTGCAGACGTCGAATGAATGTAAAAAACGATTGATTTGCTCTCTGGACATACACTGAGTTTTTTTATGAATGCTCCGTGTATCAGTCTTCGTCTCAACATGTGGTGTTCTCAACCACTAGAACTGTTTTCAATAAATAACGAACTTCTGAACGCACAGTAAAAATCTGATCTCACGCTATCAACTGAAATTGATTTGATTTAAAACGCAATACATACCTTTCTACATTGATATTTTTACAAAGAGCTTTAGCCCATTGTACGGGACCTCCACTTTCGGGGGTTACAGGGAAGCACTTAGTCCACGAGGCGTGGCGACATCTAGAGGTACATACGTCATGAGTCGATTTCACAACTTTGTAACATTTGAGAAAATTTATGTGAAAAAAAAAACGAGAATAATCAACAGTTACTGCACATCTTCAACGACTTGTGTAATTCTGTTTACAATAATACTAATTATAGCTTGCAAAAACAACATAGTTGTATCAACAACAAAAAAAAAAAATAAAAAATAAAAGTAGCAAACCTTAATAAAACTCTGTGTTGCCCAAGGCTTCCTTTCTCAAGTGAAGGTTCGTATTTTATCGACATTACCAGAGACCCAATTGTTTCATTGGTTTCATCGAACCCGTACAAATTGACGTGTTCCTGGAATTGTGACGTTTTTCATTCAGTGACGTAAGTCATTGTGTCACACACAAAGAAAGTGAGCAATTTTATTTCCTGTTACATGAAATATACAACTGTGTGGGAAAAATAAGCTTCAGACAATCTTGGACTACTCAATTCAATTTAATGCTGAGACTCACAAAAATGCATTTTTCAAAATCGCTCTGCATGCACAGCGTAGCCATTATTCGACAGTCCTTGCTTTGCTTGCGTAAGAACTGCAATCTCTAATACAGTTTATTTTAGCTGTCCTTAAATAGGCCTTTGTTAATCATGTATAAAGTGAAATACCTAACCTTATGGGTGACCACTTTAACAAACCTGAAAGACCATTGTTGTATGGGTTAATGGGACTGAGGGCCTATTCTTTCGCCACCCCATGTGGGCGATGCTTCCCGAGAAAAAATTACCATTTTATGGTAAAGATTATGGAAAATTCTACTGTTGCCTACTTCTATAGAAAAACGTAAACTTACTTTTCCGAGAAAATGTTCCCTATAAGCGGTTATGACGTCATCTCTTTGCAGACGACAATGGATTGGCGATTCATTTGCAACCAGTTGGGACGGCTCAGTGGCTATGTGAGGGGAGTCCGTGTGAAAACCTTGCGCCCAGTACCCACCTTGACTAGGGGGGATCACTTGGGCATAAGGGGGACCTTTACGCAATACTTCGTTGATGGAAGGATACAGTGCTGCGGGTTGAGAGGGCTGTAAAACAAAGCTTTAATTAACCTTCAAAACCTTTCATCGTAATGTAATAAAAATTATTTAAACAACTGAAGCTGCTTTTACTTCTTTATATTGAAGAGGTAGATTGTTAAAAAAGATCTCTTTTGTATGGAATACATCAAGTATATTCTAAAAACTTTAAATTCTGATGTTTAGGCGATAAAATAAAATTAATCCAATCAACACAACTGTTAGCGCATGTTATGCTATACAGTACACAAAATATGTTAGTCAAAATAATTAAGATCAGTATGTAACAATTTAAAAGAAGTTTTGCTACGAAATCAGAGATAAACACTTTAAACATTTTAACAAATGTAAAGTTTTTCACCAAACAACATCAGCTTTTTGCAGTTGATTTAATTATTCTTAAAGATGTGCCTCATTGCCACAAATCTTGTAGTTGAAAAGGAAATAATTCCACCAATGCCGCCTGTCGTTTTGCTTGACTCATGGTGTGTCACAAAAAATGTTGAGGATGTTTCAAAGTAGGAAATTAAGTATATTTCTTGTCATTTGTTTAATCCAATCATGATACAGTGCAATCATATACTAAACTATTCAGATTTGAGATTTTGTGAGCTGAAAGTCAAGGGAAGAAATTTTGATGTCGACCTGCACCATGTCATTGATTGCCATGTGAAGACACAGCCTTATAGCCTCAATGGGCGTCGAACCGACGTCCTTTCGAGTGTCGCCCACATACACCACTCAACCAAGCAGCCCACGGCGCAAAATGAATGGAAAACAGGTTTTGTAGAAAAAAAATAGCAATATTGCGTTTCAAACGTTAAATTTTGTTTCAAAACGTATACGAGATAATTTGTAACGCAAAAAGTGCACAGCAAAGTTAAAGTCAAGCAAAGCAACAGTTAGGCTTTTGTTAAATCTGTTGTTTAAATCGCCATTTATTGAAAGGTTGAAAAAAGCACGACACAAAAGTGGGGATAGTGGGAACACAAAGTGAGCAATTTTGATTCGCTAAATTCAGATTTATCACAAATATGATAAACAAGTCATCCAGTTGAAAAAGTACCGCAAGGAATTTACACTTTTCACTCTTTAAGGTCTTCATTATTATTTTGTATACTTAAAATACGTTTTGAGATGCATGTAGCAATTGGACTGAGGCAATCGTCAAACACAGCATGAAAGCTTTAAAGAAAAATGCCAAAAACACACAAAGAATCCAGCAATTGGTGATTGTGTTTGTAAAAGCTTTTCGAAATGTTTGTTGAAAGTTTGACAATTTTTTCAGTTCTTTCTCGTGGACAAAATGAATCAAAGTCCGCCAAGTACCTGGTTATCTTGGCAAGGAATGCTAGCAAGATGAAAAGAGCACCTTTGTTCATCCATGCGCGTCCCCTTCAAAAATAAAAAAATGTAATTTTTGCATATAACTCAAGAAAATCGTTCTTCCCAAGCGAGTGGCCAGTTTTAATTTTAGCTTTCTGTTACTGGTAAGCTGGAAGCAAGCCTCTGAGGTTAATAAAATATTAGTAATCAAAAAGCCACAATCACTTCTTTAATGAAAGTATGGATACACAAATAAAAATAACAAATCATGTAACATACCACAACATATCGTGAAAGTATCATACATTAAAAAACAATGTCGAAGCAATGTATAAATAGCAGACTCTATTTACATTTAGCTATTTAGTCAATTTCGCAGTGAAGACATTGAAAAAATATTACTACACTGCAGAACAGATGCAATTTTTGTTGTAAGTTGAAATTGTAAAGCTGTAAAACAGTCACTTCTCTATATCCCACTCGCCCGAAATAGATTTCAAATAAAACAAAGCAGTTTAAAAGTTCATAAATTAGTAATTTTGTATCATCGTTTTTGTGCTTATGATAAAGTGTGTTTTTGTAGACTATATCCATCTCAAAGATATGCGTTGCTCTTAAAGATATTGATCAAAGCTTTACAATACAACAGTTTCAGCCAAGGTGTATTAAGGTGACGCCTACTGCACCACATCACCACCCTGCACAATGTGGCAGTGATGTATTAACAAACTGTACACAATTCAAGCAATCTACAAATGGAACTGGAAGGCATTGGGCCAGCTGGGAATCCCTTAATTATTTATACACTACATAAAGTACACAAATTGGGGCTCTTGAAACTTTGAGAACAAAAACACCCTCACCTCTGACTGAAAGCTATACTTTCCCGAGTTTTTAAACCTTCTGATAGACAAAACTGACATTTTGCAAACTTTTGATGTTGAACGACGTAAAGTCACCACAAAATACCGTGTTTATCAGATGATCGATGATTATGTAGCTTACGTTTTAAAAACTTAAGGTGAGCCATCTGGTTTGACAAACAAAACTATTATATTCGTTTGAAAAGCCATATGCTGTCATGAAAGGGGCTATTGTTACATACAGAAACTAGTCACACATCTGCACTGCTGGCACTTCAACAGCACATGATAGAGCACGCATTTTGCTTTCTATATGCACCAAGTGAATGTCTCGTAGCAATATGGCAACACTGACTAAAACTTTCTCGCGCTACATTACTTGTAAAAATGTGCAATTTTTACAACTAGATAGCAAAAAATTGCACCTGAAACGACAGCTAGATAGCAACAAAGCATGGCAACAACAGGGACTTCCTGACAATAACTCTTCGCATAACTTGTGAACAAACAAGAAAACCATTGTGTGGAAAGTCTAGCATATGGAAACAGGTTCCACTTCCGTTTGTTTGGAGTGCTTTTCTATTATTACGTCAACTACCATACACGGTACAACGTGTATATTAACCTCCCACGCCTGAGAAGTGTGACGTATTGAAGAGTTGCGGTTTTTCTTCAAATTACGATGAACGTTGGAGATTTAAATCGGTGCAGTAATACTGTATCAGTTGAACGAGTTTGCTTTACAGAAGTGGCGTCGAAATTACAAATTGCGATTGACTGTCAAATAAGATCACTAAAAGTCAACGTGTATTGCACAACGAAAATAACGACAAGTTTAATAGCAGCAAATCACTTTGTAAGCCTCACATTTCCCTATAAGTCTTTTGTTTGTTTGTTTATTGCATCCAGGCTTACGTCCGGAGATTGAAGATTTAGATTAAATGGACGAGAAGGCAAGAAAGCCAATCTTCGTGTCCGTGACCACCTTCAGGTATGCCTTGAAGTGTCTTGCCAAAGACACAACCGCATGCTCTTGAGCGGTGTCGAACTGGCGCCCTTTTGAACGTCGTTCCAGGACTCTCACCACTCAGCAATGCTGCAGGCTTTTGTTTAATGAAACGATATCACTAATTAAGAGTTTTTGTTTGTGTAGACAGCGCTTGTTCTTCACAATACAGTATAATGTTCAAAATATACACAAGTTCTTTTTGGCTTGGTTTTCTATCTTTTCTCCTTCAAACGCGTTGCATGCTAAGAAGCGGAAAACTCTACAGCAAAATGGCTAAGCTATAATTAAATTTTGAAAGTCTTTTGTTTTAAAAGTTTTGTTGTCGCTGTGTGACATGAAAAAATCATCTTATGTGCACCAGAGGAGGTTGATAATTTAATTGACATCTTACTAACTCATTTATGTTATATTCATTTGTTTTATGGCAAGACTAATGGTTTCTGGACGGAGTTCTGAACCTGCAATCCTAACTTTGGCCAGCGAAAAAGACTTAATAAATAAGGACTCCTTGTTACTTTAACAACGCCACTGCCAATGGAGAGTGGTGAATGGTGATATATAACTTTTGATCCATAGAAAAATAAAGCATAAACTTTTTGTGGCAAGATACGTGTTATTTTTTATTTTGAAAAAAATAAAAGCTGATTAGAACCGCAGAAATTAATGTATATATGAATATATATATACATTTGTGTATGTACATGTTACATGTAGATACAGCAAAAACCTGACATCATTCTGAGAGTTAAATACACCGCCGTCCTAGAAAGAAAGATCACCACAAAGCAATAGAGCTACAATTGATGCTACACTTCCCGAAAAATGGAAAACTTAACAAAGTTATTTCGCTCTTGGTTGATTAACACTGATTGGGCTAATTCGTGTAACTCGTGCATGTGATTTTTATAGAGTGTTAAAATTACGAAGCAGCAGAACAAAGTTGTGTGTCCAAGGTAAATGCACAACAAAGTCTAAATAATACTTGAACTTTGTCGAGCACTGTATCCTTTGAATTCGTGATCGGTCTCCTTTTCTAGCAGCGAATTAATTAGGCTTGTAATTGTTCTCTAATATGTGACATTGGCTACCCCATTACCTTTTATTTAAACAAAGTCTGCTATTTTGTAAATGTGCTACGTAAAGTGACTTCCGCAACATTAATCTATCGGCTACAGCAAATTAGCAGATTAATACAAAAGCTACATACTAAATTACTGAGTTGTTTAAAGCTGGACTGAAATTTTGTGGTCAGGAAATTTAAACCTAATTCCTAACATTTAAACGTGTTAAAGGAGCCATGTTATCTCACCTGCATTTTTTCCAACATGGCAAACAAATCATCAGCCTATATTAAAGAAACACATCAGTTAGAAACATGCTTTTTGTTTAATGTAATATTTAAAAAAATCTACTAATCACAACAGCAAAATTAAAAGCTAAAGAAAGATTTTCATGCAAATCACAGCAACAGGTTTGAGAAGCAGAAAGCTGTGGCAATTATGGCGTCATTATGATCGCGTGCTGCGTTCAATGACTTCACAATGTCGTCATCTTTCAGCAGAGTTGAAATTATTTGAAGAAACAACATCGGAAACGCTGCTACTGAGCCTCACCGCAGGAAGCACCCCCACATTTTTTTTTTAAATAACTGTTCACCTTGCTAGCTTCATTTGCAAACTTCCCACTGTCATCAGAACAGGATTCGCAAAGAATTCCACCATTTTCTTCTTTTCTGAAGAACAAAGTGTTGAGTTTAGATCTTGGAAAACCAATTTATTTGATAGACTTCTGATCAGCAATTTTGATGTAGCTTTATGATCCAGTCAGGCATAGTAGCTTAAATGTGACAAGTTAAAAAGTGCAAAATCACGTTTGGGTCACACTCACACAATAGTTCTAAACTGGAAGAAACGATCTTGTAAACAACTTCTATATTCAGTTAGACTTAATAACCAATGCTTATAAGAAACTTTCTATGAAAGGTGATAAGTAACTATTTGATAAAAACTTTGTATAAATATTTTCAGGCAACAGGGGCAACACAAAGTGGGAAAAAAAACAGAAACGCCTTCTTTTCCGGGTCTACATGTTATTTTATCAAGCGCAGACAGCCTATTCAATGACTGATGGAACTTAGCAAATGTTGTCTCTCTATCAACATCTTGCGGCAGATGACAAGACAGCATTTTTGTCATGAAGGAAGTTCAAAACTGTTTTGCTTGTACAGCGCAAGGCTCACAGTCACAACAATGAATACTGTGACGTGATAACACTGTAGTTAGTTCAATTAAAACTGCAATCATCATTGTTTTCGTCTATAGTCTGTATGAAACAAAAACAACCAGCAAGTGCTTCAAAAGACAATTTGACGTGATTTATCGCGTGTTAGCCTCACTGAGTATACTGCAATAAACCATCCACGTTCATGCACTAGCTATGCATAAAACTGACATTGATTTTGCACGAGAACATACTTGGTTATCAGCATTCAGTGCATAATTTATTAATGGTTTTATAACTAAGGCCACCCAAGCCTAGGCAAGTCAAAACTTGATATCAAATATGTTTGCTTTGTGCTGAAGATGACAGAATAATTAATGCAGCCTAACGGTTTGTAAAATAAAAAAAAAATACATTTTGTAGTTAATACTTTGAACATGGAAATATCTTAAAGCTGCCTTGCAACTGCAGCAATTGGTTTTTCAAGACATTCATTTCTTTGTGACTGCAAATACAGCTTGAATTCAGATTTAATTACACAAAAGCTCACATTGATTTACACCAGTACCTGATAGGGTTCGTTATGTAAGTCGCCAGAACAGCTGCTGCGGCTGCGCGTTCTGCCTCGGCTTTTTGAAGTGACGCTTTTTGAAGAACTGATGCGAATCCAATGAATCTGGCAGCTATCTTAAAAGTGTTCTTTTTCATTGGCATTCCGTTTTGATCGGTGAAAAACGCGTCGTCATTCGACAAGGAATCATTCAATGAGAAGCTGTCGCCTGACGCGACAGAAGACACAGCGGACCTGCGCGAACGTAAGCGGGCAGAACAGTGGCGTCCGGGTGCCGTGGAAAAATCTGTGTTCTTCAACAGAGGATGTTTAGGGTCATTATAGAAAGCAACTTGATTTTCACAATCAGGAACACTGCAGATTCTTTGATGACGTGATGCAGTCCGCTGTTTTGATTGGCTGATTGAACTTCTCAGTGAACGACGATTAGGTGACGACCAAATCACAGTAAAAGCCTGATTGCTGGGCGAGTAATATCCACTTTCAGGATCGGGACTAAAGGACAAAGTTTAAGGGTCAAGGGTCGAACAGTAAAGCTGCAAATGGAAACGAACAGTCACACAACCTCACAAAAAGGCAATACGTAAATTCAACGTTAGTTTTACCACAACTCGTTGCTAAACATAAATATAAGTTCGAAGTTTTCAAATCGACCATACACAACAGCAGCTCAGTTTTTGACTTTGCGACATTTACTGCCTGATACTCTGAAAGAATCTAAATTCTAACGCCCTGTACGCTTAAGCTGACATTTCTGTTATTTAAACTTCCAGGATGCCCCATTCATAATAAAGTCACACAAGCTCTGACATGCGGCTGACACTAAAATAGAATAAGAATGTTGATATGCTGAACAGCATTCACCATTTTGCTGGCAATGTTGGAAGTAGAGTTAAGCCTTGCAAGACATCTTAGTGCACAACAACTTCATCTCACACCATAAACATTATGTGGTTAGTTCAGTTACGACAACAACCTAACTGCGTCATTATTTCCATGGCGTGTGCTTTGTCGGGCAACATTCTTAGGTTCATCACAACAAAAATTATACGGAAGTACAGGGCCATTGAGAAAATAATTTTAGGGGCCTGGTACCACTGAGAAACCCGGGCTCCTAAAATTACCCAGGGGCTTGAGTCCAAATATATCCCATGGACCTTCCTGTCAACGTTACTTAGGAAGTCTCACTGTATAAAATACGACGACTCCAGTTGGATGCTGAAAATTACTGCACAATCAAAACTATTGAACGACGTTACTCGTAGGAGAACCACATTGTCGGAATATAAATCGAGTGCTTGGTACTTGTGGTAGCTTCACAACCTGGAGTATTCACAATTTAAAACAAAGAATTTAACATTTCACTTGTTATTCTAATTTAGCCATTGCGTATTTTTAGAGCTAAAACTTTGCAAACACAAGTGCTACCAGCAACTTTCTTACCAACAACCTATCTGCTACCTGCTTGTCTAGTGGACAGCTTGAAGACTTTTCAAAGCAAACATGTTACCTGCCTGTGTTTGTTTTGTCACAAGCCTCAAACCTTTACAAACAAAAGAAACAATATAATAATCTTCGCCTGACCCTCAATACACAAAAGAACTGCTCACAGGAGGCGAAAAACATAACTAGCAAAATCTGGCTATTTTTGCATTGATTCGACGTCTCAATCAATGTAAAAAGGGCAGATTTTGCTTTGTTTAAACCAATATCCAACTCTTCCTTTATGAATTAACATTAAGGAATGTTGTAAAAGCGTAAAGAGCGCACTGGGTTTTGTTTTACAAGCTGAAACATCGACTCGAAACACCTTCCTAAAATTTAACTATTTGAACTTCACTTGTTCGTAAGGAGCTGAATTTTCAAACTCAACCGACAATACGGCAACGAAGCCTTGTCTGAAGAAGCTAGTGGATTAAAAGCGACAAAAGATGTTCTTCCAGCTGGAAAGTTGTCTTTTTCACGTCGTTTCAAGGTAGAAGCGATGTAAACACGTCAACTTTTGCTGGGTGAGATGATTCGACTGCGTGTGGCTTTGAAAAAGTCCCATTATGAATCACAGAAGATTTCAAAATCTGGCAGAAAAGCAACAATTGTTCTCGATTGGTTAAAAATATAAACAAAACTTTAATCAGACATCACTTCAGTTTTAATTTTTGCTGTGCTGTAGAGATAAACAGGAAAAAACATCAAGTTTTTCTTTGAAATTAATTCGCAAAAACAATTTTCAAAAAATCTTTGATTTGTTCACTTGTAACCGAAAACAAACACGTTTTTTACCAAGCAACTTTGCAAGTGCGCTAAACGCGGAAGGTCTTGAAGAAAGGTTTAAAACTGGGAAGAAATTGAACCTTCAAACCGTTTAGCAAATATCCAGGCTTAACATTAAAATGTAATATATAAAGCCAAGTAGCATTAACAAATTCACCATATTTATTCAAATATTTGTTGAATCCGGTGCTGTTGCTTGGGTTTATATGTCTGTGGTACAGAGACGAACCCTGTAACCAACCTCTCACAAAAAGGTAGCAATACAACATGTAATTGAAAGAAATTGAACATGAAATTGGCTTCAACGACAAGTTCTAGCGAAAGAAATTCTCCAAAAATAAATCAAAGGGTCAGCACTTTGGTATTAATTTTCATCATAAAAAAAATAGCTAAATTGCAAAACAATTGCGGAAACAAGAACGCCTTAAAAGTGCCTACTTCTTGTTAATCGTCTTTCGAACTACGTCACTGTCTTAGCTGTAAACTTCACATTGGTAACAAATAGATTTCGTGCAATAGAAGACGTGTGCACGCAAATACAACCAGCTCTCAGCACGTGACACGCGCATTGTGAAGTCATTGCTATTATCATAAATTCAAAACATGGGGATATTTTTTTATAACAACTCACAAAACTTGGAATAACCTGGGACAAGGTTACAAGATGCCATTCTACAATTTTAAAATAATGTATAAATTACTGGCAAAACTTGTGTCCTTGATATTTTACATTATTTTTTACCATAACAATAAAAAAATTACATGTCAACAAAGATTTGGATTAAAAAAAAAAAGATAATCTTTATGATGGAATGGACAGATTTATATCTGAAAGTAGAGGATGGGGGTATATTACTGTCCATAGAAAGTAGGCAAAGGGTTAAATGAGTAAAATACAGGATGGGATGATGATGGATGTATGATTGGGATAAATTATTGGGTAAGCCAAGGTCGCGTAAATCCTTTAAGTAAACAAGGGATTAATGAAAGAAGACTGATGATAATTCATTCTACTCGTTTTTAAACAGCTTGTAAACATATTACGGTAGTTAGCATCAAGAACCAATTACTAGTAAACATTACAATAGTGATGCACAAGTTCATATATTTCTTTCCGATATTGTCTTTACCTATTCAGCACAACTCAGCCATTTCACATTGATCTAAAACCTACAGGCCCTTGATCAATGTCAAAACCGACTGATTTTGTGGAGAGTTGGCAAGTCCTGTTCGACCTACAAGACACTTAGTTTCCACAACTTAAAACAATCAAATTTCTTAATAATAGATACATTCAATACTATTAAATCTTGACTCAAAAGACAGACTAGTCTGTGAGGTTCTCTGAAAGTTGTTTTGGTTCACTACGGACCATTTTCGTGCTTCAATAATTGATACTGTTGTGACAAGTTCAACGCTTACACAACAACCTATCCTGGCTTTTCAATAACTTCGACGCACAATGCTCATAGCTTTGACATTTTTGACTGTCATGTCTGCGTAATATAACTAGACGTCAAACACTAAGTATCCACTAGAATCTTTGTTTTCAGAATATGTTTCTGACAACAGGTATCAAACACTTGAAAGCATTCGAAACCAAAGACACTGAGCTAAACAATACAAATCCAACATAAGAAAAATATGTTGCTAAGCCGCCTCTTCAAAAACACACAACTTTTTGTAGTTTGCGTAAAACCTAAATTGCTTTGTCGTAACAGTTTTCAAAACCTATTAAATCCACGCGGATGACGTAATGACGACGTCATTCACATGTTAAACTTCCTGGTTCAGCTATGACGCATATAACTATGCAAAACGTTTAAAATATGATTTGTGTTTTACTTCATCAATCATATCGTCAATCTCACTGAAGAATCAAAAAATTTGCTGCGGAAAGTTCGGGAACTAAGAGATTTCTTATGGGAAGGTAAGCTGTATGTTTTGCCGTTTTGCAATTTTGAAACAAAATTTTGCAGCCTCAAAGCATTTAAGTTTCTTCATGTCACGTTAGCCTGACCTTATACTGCTGTGATCGCTTTTTGTGGCATTCCTAAACTCACGTAAGCTACAAAAAAAACACGATAAACCACTGTAGCTTCAATAAGTGAAAAGACCAGCACTTCCGCACGGTATGATGCTGATTTCTACAAAACATGTACACGAGTTATGACTGAAAAAAGGGCCTATAACACTTCGAAAGAAAAACCTTTTGACTCATTTCTGGTTTAAACAGATTTGTTTTTTTCAACAGAATCATGAGGCATGTCATTTTAAAGCTGGAAAGATTGTAGGTTTTCTTATAAGGATTAGTGTTTCCAGGTAGTTTAGAAAGGTCTTCCAATTTACAAAGGTCAAAATGTATTTGACTGTATTTGGTCATAAATAACTTCCACATTTTTATGCATTAATATGTGTACCTTCCATTAAATTAACTTTTTTGCAGCTTTGTCCATTTGCGTACCCCCAGCCTAGGTCTGTTGATCCTATTTCTGGCTACAAAAATGTGTATATACAGTATATTGACGAATTGATCCTCTGCTTGGTCTTTTATCTTGAACTTGAACAAATAATAAAGAAAGTCACTGCCTCAGTGGCGCAGTGGTTCGAGTGCCTGCCTCAGAGTCGGTAGATGTGGTTTCGATACCCCATCGGGTCACACCAAAGACCTCATAAAAATGACAGTAAATCTGTTCCTGCTTCGCATTTAGCACTGAGGAAGTGGGTTTAGAGAAATTTATACACTTGGTATCCAAACCAGTCATCGTCAACGTATGCAGACGTTGAATCAATGCAAAACTGATGGGTTTTGCTGTCTGGGCAGCGCCAGTTTAACGGTGCGCTGAGAGATAGGATTACTTGCAAACTACCGTGATCTACATTCACTAGCCAGGTTAAGATAAAGCCCAATTGGTACAGTACTGGATCGTTCACGCTAACAACAAAGAAATCGCTTAACATTTGCAGCTTTCAAAATAATGTCGCATTAATATTTCATTCTGATTCTGCCTGCCATTACCAAAAAAGGAAAAATATAGTTTTTCATTTGCAAACTTATTATTTCTATTTGATGACGTTTGAGGAAGAAGACCGAAGTGGGGAAACCACCTGCTTTAAACTGCAATCAGAAAATCACGCTTGAAGGCAATAATGTTTCAATGATGAGCTGTGCTGTGTTGCTGCTGTGCTAAAGTCCAATGACCATTGTAGTGAGAAAACAACTAAATGTAGTCACTAATTATGAGTCTGAAATAAGTGCAAGTTGAGTCTTACTCTTGATGACAATTGTTTAAACTGTTTTGTTTTAAACAACAAAGCTGTGATTTTGCTTTCATGTAATTTACAAATAAAATGATTGAATGTGAACAACTATATGCTACTGACGACTGCTGATCTACTTGTTATGCAAGAATGCCCACGTAGTTACCGAACAAACGGTCTGACGACACAACAACAATCATGCCACTTCTTTCCGAACAAAACAGTTTATTACTTCATTTCAATTGATTTTTTTTAGTTTCAGTAAAAATCTGATTTATTTTCTAGAATTTTTTTCTTATTTTAATGTAAATCCGAGTTGAGTGAAAATAAATTGCACCAAGAAAATGATTTTCCATAAAATTTATCATCACAAGTCACAAAGTAATTGACCGCTCTCTCCAAATTTTCAAACATTTCCATATTCAACTTTTTAATCAGAGATATATTGATTTTCTTTATAAAGAAATAGCAAAGCATAACAAAGTGATCTTTGTCAAAGCAACTGTTGCCATGACAAGCCTCCGAGTAGGAAGTCTGTCTCTCGGGTTGCTGTAGCTCTCAACTATATTGTCTCCACAGGAAAGACATCTTCCATTTAAGTTCCATGCAATACAAACGACGGAACCGTAGCTTATCCAATATAAACCATCATATCCTGATTGTGTTGCTTTAAATAACGAAATAGCAATAGGCAAAGGCAGCGCTAACAAACGACAATACAAAGCCACTGGCGATAAGCTCTTAAAAACTCTTTAAACTTTTCATAGACGTCATTCTAGTTCAAGTGGTCATGAAATGTGTTTAACTTGGGAAGCACTTGTGGTAATTTTCGCTTGTAAAAGGACAGATACAAACATCAATGAAAATTTTGAACTGTAGTGAATAAATAACTTAATCAATCGACATAAAAATCAATTTGCAGTGGAACAGTTTTGTTAACTTAACTTCGTGAATAGTACTCAAATCAAGTCAAATGACTTACACCTCATGCATTCTCACTGTGCATTACAAAATACGATTTGTCTCAGACAGCAAGTCAGTCGTTTTTTTACCTTGATTTAACGTCTGAAGACGTTGAATCAATGTAAAAAACGACTGATTTGCTGTCTGAGGTGCGTGTCTCGAGGTCTAAACTGTTTCTGTTTCCAACAATGCTTCACAAAGATGTAACAACAATGACGTCACGCAGGTGGACACAAAGATCATTCCTTGCTCCCCCCCCCCCCCCCTGACCACTTAATCTCTACCCTCAAACCAGTTGGCGTGAGTCTGGAATCGATTCTCAGGCTATTGCGGTGATGCAAAAACAAACAAACAAACAAAAACACTAAAAAAACAAAGAAAAATCTTCACCATCGCATTTGTTACAACTGTTTTCATTGTGCACGTGAGATGAAACTACCATCAGCTATGGCATCATTATCAATATTTATGACACCGAGTCATTTTCTTTGTTGCGCCATAATGATTTTCGAAACTTGGTCATTATAAGGTGAGGTCGTAAATGATAGTGCTGACAAAAGAGTATTGATATTAGAAAGAAATAGGCCCACTTCGATTCTATATGATAGCTAATCAATATGCAGAAGTTATTAAAATTTAAGGAAATAAAGTTCTGAAGAAATAAAGTTTCTCGCGTCCAGCTGCCTGCTTTAGTCTTGATAGGATCTTCAAATAATTCATATAAACTTTAATAAATAAATATTAAACCGAGTTCGAAATATATAATACATTGAAACCATACAAATGAAGAAAATTGACTGAAACACTGTAATGTCCTGAATCAAAATCCATCCGTCTAAGAAAGATATCCAGTCAGCAAAAGTTGCCGTTTTTGGATTGTTTCAACGACGCCAAACGTTAAAATAATGCTAAATAACAAGTTATGCTTACAGGAATATGCAGACCCAAAGGCAAGCACTCTAAGCCACCAGCTTATATTTTAACCCGTTCCCGCCCAAGAATTCTAATAATGAATGACCGAAATAATGCACATTGAAGGGATAATTTTTTTTTGAAAATTAATTTACATTTGTTAGATGTATGATAACAAAAATTCAACACAAAAATGACGGTTTTGCCGGACAAGGGAATAGTCTGTTGACATGCCAACAAAAAAAACATAATTTCTTCTCGGTTGGAAATAGATTAAAAGGTCTTAAAAGTGGGCATTGTTAATGCAAAATCCCCGGACCAGCGCATAGCTTTTGAGATGAGCAATTGTTGTTCTTTCATATTAGCGAACCTTTAGTTGACTGCCATCATCTTCATTAAATTCCTTCCTCTCGTCGAGGAGTGCAGGCAATAAAGCGTCAAGTTTCTTTGTTGAAAGATTTTCTATTGCAGTTTTGTAATCAAGTCCTGACCAGTCTTTAATATCGTCAGTGCAAATTCTTGGTGGTCTGCCCCTATTTTGTTTTCCATTTATTTTTCCCTCTAGTAATTCTCTTTGAGTAGAATTATTGCAAATCATATAGCCAAAACATCTCATGGTTACTGTAGCCACTGCCTTTTTTTTATTAATAATAATCAAAAAATATTGACACAAGAAGACTTCATCAGGTGTAACTTATATTATGAAACAGTCACGGAACAGTGTTATTCTAAACAACCTCGACTACAAAAATGACTCCAGTGGCGAATCAAGCAATGTAGGCCATGGATAGAGGCAAACATAAGTGAAATTCCGACCATTGGCCTTACGTTTTATGCGAATGTCGTTATTTTGAGTAGGGACCCACTTTTACATTTATTTTGGTGGTTGGTTTCCAACTTGGTGGCTACAATTCTTGCTATACCTAAAACTTTTCACCGAGACACAAAAATAACAAAATGTCAACATGAGTTTTTTCTCAAAAGCTGTGAAAAGCTACAATTACCTTTTGTTCATTTACTCTGTGTCAGAATAATGGAGTCAATTGTAACATAATCCCGGCTAAATAAGATGAATAGCAAGTCAACAATACAATCTTTGTGGCCATGTATGACACAGTGCCACAAAGATGGATACACAATTACTGAGAGACAAAATTTAACTTAGCAAATCTGATGCTTGCAATCTTAAATTTCGATCAAATCTAACTAATTGGTTTCAGCTATATACAACCTAACTAATTTCATTTCATGAAAAGCTAACTCCTTCTCCTAATGACTGGTAACAGAATGATAGAACCAAAGTCCACAGAGTCAAATCTAGGTTTACAACTGGTCAAACTGAACACATGAAATTTGAACTTATTTTAGTCGACAGCGTAGGCGTCTGCACTTTGACACAAGTAAAAAATCATAACCACGAACTGCGACATTGATTTGGAAACACTTCACTTGACCAGGACCCTGTCTTAATGAAAATAAAAAGAATTTTCTCCCAAAATTCGTCGCCATTTTACGATATCACAATCAAGAGAAACCATTGAATCAGAAACAAGATGACTATTCACAATGAAGAGATTGTAGCCTCCACAAAGCTAAACACGCCACCGGAAAGGAATTAAATACTAGACAAATGACAGAATCAACCGGAAAAAGAAAAAGCCGCAGATTTGGACAATACAGACTGCGACAGATTAATTGATGACCTTATTTTTACATGCCTTTTTAAACCAAGTTTTGTATGAAGACAATATTGTAAACCAAATATCGACGTTAAGCAGACGACAGTATCACGAGACAATCAAACCCGTGACATGCCAAACCAAAGCAGACAAGCATTTGTGGTTGAAACTCAGTCATTTGAACACTGATCTCTAGTCGTTTGGACTCAGTGGAATATAGATATGCCAGTAACAGATATAGGTAGAAGTCTGGTACCTTGCGCTCTATCATTCCGAACAAGTCAAAAATATTACACACACACTTGACAAGGGAAGTTTTAACTTTGACCGCAATTCAAATTATGATGATGGCAAGGAAGAAAATTTGCATATACGTTTTTTGCTCTCGCGAAAGAAGTATACGTACATAACATAAACAAATAAGTAAAAAGCTTCCCAACGTTTTCAACACATCATTGTGTCCTCATCTCAGTAATAGACTAATCATGAATACATTTGCAATATAAATTCTTCTTTTTGTGTTACAACAATGTAAATGTCTGCAGACGTTGAATCAATGTAAAAAACGATTGATTTGCTGTCTGGGAAAGTGCTACAGCTCTATATGTTTTGCTTGGATGAAAAATCATCATTTCAGTTTTGGGATCAGAAAAACACAGATCAGTTGTGGCGCTTTTGGCTCTGGGTCTCCAATCATTCTGTCGCGAAATTGAAACATAGGAGAAAATCTCTAGCGGTTAAATTTCATTTTTTCTGGTTTATTATTTTTAACGTATGGATGGTTTTAGTGGAAAAACACATCGTGTGAGTCACGAATTACGTTTGATTGTTTATTGTTATAGCAGAATAACAAGGAGCGTTGGGCCGACTTAGCCAGCAAAACCCATCTATAAACGTTGAAGCAATGCAAAATAACACGGATTTTGATAGCTGAAAATTACTGAACACAATGATGAGGAAAATCGCTGCTTATCCAAGCAGAAAAGTTCAAATCCAAAATCAAAACAAGAAATAAAACTTTTAAAAGCGATTTAAAAATTTATAAAAAGCACAACATTTTCACGCGTGCGTCATGAACCAAATTATTATAACAACGATAACTTAACAACTTCAACCCAAAAAAGGAATCGTATCGTTCCACCAGAGGCACGACGTGTCGGGTGAATTGAAACAAGTGCCTTGGCATTCAAATAAAACACAATCTACTCCAATGAATCTATCAACTGTCAAACGTCCAACATGCTTTTTGGTCATGTCCCTCTCATGTCTGGGTTAAAATTGAAGAATTCGTTGTTAGTTTCGCTGCATTTGCTATTTCAATACCAGCTCTTATTTTTCGCCTGATTTAATCTCTAATTTGATTGGAAGCCAGCCTCGACAAATCAGTGACGTCACCATGAAGACTAATAACACCAAATGACGTCACAAAATCAGATAAGATTTTTGAGGTTACTGGATTTCCTTTTCGTGCAAATGTGTTGTACAACTTTAAACATTTTTTTACTCAATAAGACATTTGAGACGGCCATTCTACAGAAGAAGCGGTTTCTGCTGTTGCTGTTATTTATTCTGATGTTGCATCAAGAAAAAAGTGACAATTTGTGAAAGAAAAGCTTCAAAATTTGTTCAATTGGGGCACATGAACCAGTCATGTTTCCCTGCTGCTCTCAGTTGTACAGTTGCAACGTTACAAAATGTTGTTATGATTTAAAGACGACATTTGCTAACTAGGTGTCACCATCATCCAATTTGCCTTCTGGACTTGTTTTCTTCGAGCAAACAACATATTAAATTTCACCAGCTTTGTGCAATAAAAATGAAATTTAGCGTTACATCAGTCAACAAATCATTCTTTTTTAACATTGATTCAACGACTGTACCCTTTAATCAATGTAAAAAGAGGGCTAGTTTGCTGCCTGGAATTTATAACCTCCCTCCACGCAACGTAATTGTCTGACAGCGGTCTGAAACAATGCTGTTAGCGTTTGATTAAATTAATCTCCGTCTATGGTCTTCTGTAATACCCCAGATAATAATTAATGATTGGAAATTTACCAATTTTAGAAAGGTTTTAGTGGAATTATTTTTTCATGAAACTTATTAAAGAAGCTGATTTATCCCTTCGCGACACCTCTTTTGTGACGTCACAGCCGCATGAATCCACGGAATATAATCCGATTAAAATCTTAAAGAACAAATATAAGAAACATGACAAGCCATAAAATTTCTCGGCATAAACACCAAGTCTTATGCTTTGTAGCCTGCTGGGCTAGAGATCAGCCTATGCATTTTCCACATCAGTCAATACAAAGCGGTTTAAAGAACAAGCATGAAGTGCAAAGATGTTCGTCAAAACAGGTGAATGCTTTCTGCGCACTTCACCTCCATTCTATCACTGGTTGCCAATCGATGACGTAAATAGAGACACAACAGTTACAATGAAAGTAAGCAACGCAAAGCAGAGAGCAATTGGGATTAATAAACCAGTAAAATATATGAAATCCCAACAGCATCCTCTGCGAAGATAAGTAATAACAATCAGATGGTGCTCATTCAAACAGAATCGTTTTGATTTGAAAACAGCCTATCAAATCCGTCTAAGAAATACAATCAAGGTTTCAGATGAGTCTATGTGACACTGTAATTATTGCAATTACATCCACGAAAGTAAACGAGGAAAACTCTTACTCTAAGTATTTTATGATGGCAATTTGTTCAATAGATTTCGCATGGTGAGACAACAAGCAGCTGATGCTTGAATTTGGAAAAGCAAATTATTACACAACCACATGCTTCTATTTTCTGAACCTTTGAAGCTAATTTTTAACCCTGTTTTTCAATATACAGCTTAACTCAACAGAACAACGGCTAACCTTTCTGACTAATGAGAATAAAGTTTGCTCTATCGTTTTCTATAAAAGAAAAAACTTTTCTAAATTGCCTTAGGAAGGTAAATGTTTTAACTCACAGTTTAAATCTTCCCACCTGAATGCTCAGCGTGGTTATAATTACCACGTAATAAACCATTTTATATATACACAACATCGCCCAACTAAGTCTAGCCTACTTATTTCTACTTTGTTTTTTGCATAACTTCAAAACCTGCCGCTGTTGTGTATTCGGCTTTATTGACCCAAGCCAATAAGTTTATAAAACTACACACCACCAACACACAAACACACACACACGTTTCCATTTCCATCATCTTACTTTTCGTTTAAAAACTACGTCATTGTTAGGTGTGCTGTGACGTCACAAGTCAATGCGACATCACGCCGAACCAACAAGAAAGTAATTTCATGGACAACGTCAGGGATACCTCATGGTGACAGCTGGCAAATACGTGACGTCATCATCATCGTCTTCTTCATCGAGGCAGTAACGTTGTGAAGGAACATACCGTAGTCGGACTGACGTCATCGTTGATGTCATGTCTTCAGATGAAGAAAAGTACAATAATCCAAAGTAATCGTCATCAAGTGCCAAGTGAATAAAATGATGAAACTAAACAACTTTTGATCAAACCTGAAAACTCCATTGAAAAAAGAAAAGCATAAAAATTCAAAGTACTGTTTCGGTAAAACCGTCTGTCTTTACATAAACTATGTTGCAAACCTCTTGAGTCAAGACTTTAACGCACATGAAAATTAACATGTTATTGAAAAAGAAATGACAAAGAACAATTCCAATCGCTGAAGAACGGTAGCCTACTTGCGAAATCTGACAAACTTCCTTGTCAGCAAGTCACTGTTCGCACAGCCATCGGCGCTATTGCGCGTGAGGAATTAGCTTCGTGTTCTAATTGGTATGGAAAAATGTGCTTTGAGTGAAAGCACTTTGATCGGTAAGACGAAAGCGTAAACGAATGCTACAATTACTGTCCAACTGATGGGATAAACAACTTCCTTCTTTCTTTTTTATTTTTATATGGCCTTAAAATAACTCTTAAGCTAATAAAAACAAACTGCCTCATAAGGGTGATTGACAGTTCCATCTTCAATGTGGGTGGCTTAATTATAAGGGAAAATGAATCAACTGATAAGTACTGTAGGTGCTATACTTTGCATTATAATAGCTCTTTTCAATCGTCAGTAAGTAGCTTTGAACGCGATTTTTTTTTTTAATTGTTTTCGTTATGATCACCACAAAGGGAGGAATTTTTAAAAGAAAATTGAGCTGGTAAAAATAATGGTAATGAAAATTTCGTTTTGAAAATAAACATTCACTGAAAATAAACATTACTGTATAATAATAATATTGAATGCCAACTAACTGCTCATTTGTGTTTTACAGCTGAGTTGTGTCCACATACAGCTTTGCTGCAACAACTCTATTGTAAAATATGTGTAGTTGTATCCTATATTATCTCAATTAAAAAATAACTACAAAAAACTGCAAGCAATCTTCCTTTTTTGAAACCAGTAGCCTAAAGCTAAAGAAATCTTAGTAGAATGAAATTTCTATCTTTGTTTGAAATATCACAACAAAACAAAGTAAAGAAAAGCCAACGACTTCCATCAGTTAAGTTTCAGACATCTGCAAGCGCTTACTGATCCTACGTTTGCTGGTTCGACCACGATACTTTCCTCTCATTCTTTTATGATCAGTCTTACTGAAACTTGCCAGCAAAAATGAAGTCTGACGAGCCGAAATCAATGATAAAAACGGAGCATCTAAGAGTATGGTCTGATGCAAATACCTGCAATTTCTCAAGTACTTCCGTCTCTTCGCTTGGTTCTATCTTTAAGTCGCACCTTGCTGCAGCACAGGTGCATATTAGTATCAACACTCAAAAGCAACTGTAAGCCACAAAACTCAACTCAAAACGAACTGAAAAGATAAGAATCAGGTAACTGCTGTTTTGTGTGTTTTTGACCAAACAATTAATGAGTGGATATCCTGTGTTTTTCTTTCTGATCTGAGTTTTATTTAAAAAAAAGAGCAGCTGAACAAGTTAACATCGCTTTCTGCATGTGACTTAGCTATAACTTGAAAACAATTCAAAGTACTTACGATTAAAACTAAAACGATTAAAAGGGAATTTATGCTAAAGAACAGTTTACGATTTTCTCCCATATTAGCTTCTCTCGTCGCCTTATCTTGGCGGCACTGCGATAAAGCCGCGATTTATTTACAATATTCTGTATTGGCGCATCTCGCTTATTATTCAGCCATTATCGTTTTGATTTTCCAACAAATCGCCAACGGAAAAGATAACAGTGAAATAAATACCTTGAATGTTTTAGGATTTAGTTATGTTGTTGCAACGTTTACATATGTTCAATCAACCAAGAAAATATTCAAGTTTGAAAACTGAAATTGTAGCGCTAGCAACAGTTATCTCAAATCGTTTGAGCACTTTTTCTCAATTACATTATTATATTGGAAATGTCACAAAGTAAGATTGAGTCTGTTGATTTGTCTATTTAACTGTTCGTTCAATGAAGCACGAAGATGTTGATACCTCTATCGCTGTGCTCTGGAATGAACGTTGTTCATAAAATTGACCTTAATCTGCAACTTAACAATTAAAAACTAAAACTTTTATGAAATATTTGTAAATAAGCTTTTTAAATTTGAGGCCGATTTCAATTATGCAACGTTGCTTTCAATGCCACTTTCCGTTTTCTTGTAATGTAAAAATTAAGTGGTTTACTACATAATTCGAATATTAGGCTATCTTAAAAACTAGATTAAGAAGTTACTTTTACTCTGCAACGGCTGATCATAACAAATTACTTTTTAACCATGGCGGTGTTAGAAATGTTTATAGAATTTAAAACAATATAAAGTTGATCCCAGCCAGCAAAATCTGTCATTTTACATTGACTCAAATCCGCTGTTTTCCTGCCACTACGTGAACGCACGTATCTCGCTATCCCAAGCTATTTCATTCTTTTTTTCATTTTTCTTCTAATTTTTAGAAAAATTTCACGCTGCTCGGTTCATGATAATTACGCTGTTTGGAGAAAAATAATAAATAAACTAAGAATCTAATTCCCAAGTTGGATCTAGTGTTATTCATCACTGCAAATCACGGAGCACATTTTTACTTGGAACTGTCCTAAGCGACCTTGAAAAGCGCTAAGAGCAACGTGTATCTGCGATGAATACAGAGCTATTATATAATAATCAAACATTATTGTCATTATTAAAAACTCATTGAGTTGCACACTTGATTGCATTCATTCAGTTTCCAGAGTGGGTGCCCATCAAATTGAAAGGATTAAAACGATAAAGAAATTCATTTGCTTCTTTTAGCCTTTGATCTTTTGTGCTGTCAAAGCGTTGTTGAATGTTATATGAATGTTTGTAATTTGGTTATTTTTGCCTGAAACACGGAAAGTAGTCTTTGCTTTTCTTCTAAGGATGTATAACAGCTAATGGCTTGGATTAAAATGCATTAAGGTTTTTCGTTTTAATGATTTTCCTTTATTTACGTGGTATGTTATATTTTAATTGAACGCTTAAAAACTCACACAGTCACCGCTATTGCATGATACTAACATGGCAAAGCATTGCATTTGAATAAAAGCATGATCTTTGAATTTTCAACAACTTGGAAACCATGGCCGCCTGTTGCATTATTGAAGAACATGACTCAGTTAAAAGCTAACATATTTTCCAGGCATCATAATGGGTCATTTGTTGAATTGCACGTACTGTCCCGAATAATCGGTAAACTGCATTTCATGACACTTTCACGCAACAATTCAAGCAGTGTCAGCTACACTCTTCTTACGTTATGACAATGCAATTATGACAATCACCAAGAAAAAATAAATGAAAATCTGAGCTAAAACTTGTCTGATGTTTGCGTAATGGCAAGCACTAACTTGGCAAAGCAGATTTGTATCTATTAATAAATTGTCAAAAATTACGGTGATAAATGAATTGATATTCAAAAATAAGTGCTGTGGTGCAATTTCTCTTGTTTGGAAGGTTTTTATTGGTCCCAAACACATTTTTCTGTGTAATTTTATTATTCAATACTGAATTTCTGATACTTTCATGAGCAACCATTTAGTTTCAAAATAACCTTTGTTTTTAAATTAAAAAGCACTTCTAGATCATGTCGGATAATTATTGAAAAACTTTTACAGCCATGGTAGCTGTTTCACTCAATTGCATTTTTGACTTGAGTCAACCTTGCAGATAAAACGGAACTTTTATTGGCTGGTCAACAACTGAATGAAGTTTCGAAAGATGCGCAGTATTAAAAATTAAGCTCCAATGTGATCTTAAATTTATCTCAGAAAAACTATTACAAATTGCTGCAATCAATTGCTAGTTTCGTATGACTCTAACTTCTTGATGTTTGAGAAAGATTCGTTGGTTGACTAGTTAGTAGAACAAACATTACGCTTGATGGGAACGACATTTTCCCCTACGGCACTAAGAAATTCTGGCTTCTGTCTTACGTTTTTTTACAACGTTTACTCGTTAAGCTTACGCTCTCTTTTTTTAATAAAATTCACCATTAAATTAACTGCAATCTTTTCCAGCAGAGCTCATAAAACATCAGCATTTTAAAAACAAAGAAATGTCATTGTGACATCATACCCAAATGCATTGTGATGTCGCAATAAGAGCCACAAGGTCATAGCGGAAAAAGCAGTGACATTACTGTTACACTTTTTCAATGTTAACTCTCTTTGTTTGCGATAAAAAGATTTTTCATAACAAACTCATCAATATGTCTGATTACTTCCGCAAGCGTGGGAAAACAGCCTCCGAACTATCATGAATTTCTGCGATCTAAAAAAACTGGTAATTTACTGGTAACACATGATAATTTACTTAGTTTTTGACATAAAAATCGAACGTTGGCCAGCAATCAAGCCTAGTCAGTTTTTAAGCAGGGCTGCCAGACAAGTTTGGATCAATCGCACTTAGCCTAAATCGACAAAAATGCTTTATTTTTCTTGCTTTTATTTCAATGCGAAGTGTTTAATTTTTTTAATTGAATTTAAATTTTGTTGCTTTGTGTCAGTGGAAAAGTGACAAAAATTGTCATAAATTGTTATTTTGGGCTCAAACTTTGTAATGTTACGTCGTCTGGATTTGATTTTTGTTAAATTTCGTCTGAAGAAAACACTATTGACCTATTGTGTTATTCGATTACACTCAATTATTTCTCATTTACTTTCTATTCAATTTGTTTGTCAAATTATATGGTCACATTGCGCTAGTTTCATGCAGCCTAACATTTACCACTGAGAGTCACTCAGCCATTTCTTTTATGACAGAACAATAGGCCTAGGCTATACCTTTTTTTTAAATTGTGATTATTTTTGTATTGTAATACTGTTACTGAAAATGTTTTTACTCGTAGCCTTGAACTATTTATTGGCTTGAACTTTTCTTGGTTGCACTGAAGTTTAAACGCCCTTGCTACAAGAGTTTATTGATTTCAAAAGTTTTTCCTATTTTTAATCACCCGGAATAAAGTTTATATTTGAATAAAACCACAGGACTTCACTTAAGGATCGCAGCAGCACATGATTTTTTTTTTTCTTTCATTAATATTACTGAACATCAGCCTATCTTGTTTCAACGTAATTTGCCGATGCTTGACATTTGTCACATTAAGAACTGGGAAGCAGCTGACTCGATGACTGATATAGTCTTTCGCTGCTTCCTGTCTGTTGTGGTATTTAGATAGCTATGGTACTATTTTATTCGTATTGTGTATAATTGTACCGTACTATTGTCGCAACAGACGAAATAAAAGGTTTCTCTCTCTCTCTCTCTCTGGTAACAGTAGCAGTTGTCTAGAACTGTTACTCAACTAAGACTACCACTAAGAAAAAATAGACCTCAGACTAAAAAAATTAATGAATTTTTTTTTTTAATTATTATTTTGGGACAGTCTAACGTTCCCTCCTTAAACTTTTTCTACGTAAAACTGTCGCATGTGAGCGAAGGCACGAAAATTTCAAGCACAAGAAAAGCTTATCCAATTTTGAGTTACCGTACAAGCAATTGATCCCACCAAGCCAGCACATGTTTAAAACTTTCAAACCCCACGATGCTGATCGGAAGAATAAGATATAAACTACCAAAAAACATTACAAAAACACTAAAAATACAATTTTTTCCGAGCAACAGTTGAAAGCATATTGACCAAAGGTGCTGAAAGTTAAACTCTAACGAAGGGCATGGAAAATCGTCTCAATGGTTGCTACATCCGACTTCTAAGAAAGGCACATTAGCTGGAAACAACATGTCACAAACAAAAATCTTTATGGTGACTTTCCACCTCTCTTTGAGACAATCAGAAGACGAAGACTACAGCCGGCAGGTCACTGCTTTAGAAGCCAACTGAAAATTAGTGATGTTCTTCTTTGGGAGCTAAACTATGGTACTAGGAAAAGGGGTCGGACAGGTAAAAACCTTTCTTTATCAATTAGAGGCATTGGAGTACAGAAACACGAACTTTCAAAATTTGAAGGTGGACAGAAATGTTTGGAGAAACTGCGTTGATGGCGTCCGGGCACGCCCGAAAGGATGATGATGATGAAAAATCTAGAGCTTCAAAAAGCCTCTGTTCCCCGTGTAACTTGGCAACCCACATGACGATAACTGACAGACATAGAACTCACCATAATTCAAGCTAACTGGGTTAATGCTGTGTCATTGGTTCTATATCGCTATTGCAGCTATTCTTTGCGACAATGTTTACCACACTCAGAAACACAACAATATGGTCCATGTATCTTTTTTACACCGATTGTAATATTTTTTGAATGGAACACGACTGTGATAATTCCTTGTACCGTGTACTGCCCTCGTACTTTGATAACTCATTGTGGTCTCAAGCACGTTTTAAAGTTCGTGTTTTGTCGCTTCTACCATGTTGACACGTATTGTTTTTGTTGTGATGGTTAGAAATAAAATAAAAAAAAAACTGTACCATCACTTTTGTTGTAAACATTTTTTGCACCAATAAATGTGAGTCTTCAGTCAAACAAAGAAAAAGTGCCAGAAAATACAACAATTTTGGTAGCAAAACCACATTACCACTATCCGGACAGCAAAATCCGTCATATTGACACTGATTCAACGTCTGCAGACGTTGAATCAGTGTAAAAATGAAATGCTGACTGGGTGGAAACATCTCTGTATCAGTGCGTTTCCTATCACAATTTTTCATAACGCGAATTATTATGATTTTAGAAATGTAAACTCCCATAATGACAAAAGTCATTGAATTGACCTCGCCGAGAGTCGCGTGCAGGAAATGAAGACATATTGTTACGAAATCAATGGGGTCATTCATTCCCACGCAGTGACACAGGGGCACCACAAGACACTCAAATTTTAATCAAAAATTGACAAATTGTATTATTTGCGACGTTTTGTCGATCAGAAGCGAACCATTTTTTCAAAAAAAAAAAGGAAGCGATGTTTCAACAACGGGACATGCATAATAGAAAACTACCAGGTGTATAACGTTAAAAGTCAGACTTACATACTTACACTTAAAATGCTGCATAGCCTATATATGAGCCATTGCTACCAGGTAAAGATACATTTTTATATGAACCACTTTTGCACAGAAATATTTACATGTCAATTTAATGCTGCGATATCGAAAGTTAGACAAACAAAACAAAGTAACTTTAGCTGGTTTCTTTTTACAAAATTGATATCAAAAGTTTAGCAAAATAACAAAGTCACAGCTTACATATAACAGAACGTATTTTTGTTTGTTTAACTGTAACCTGATGCCAAAAAATAAATTAATTCACATCTAAACCTCCAACCACAAGAACATGAAGCGTCATTGTTATTACGTCATTCACTTTATTTCTACAAAAATGACAATGAGCAATTAACCAATAACATGTGTTCACTAAGGTTAGGATGCATGAAACAGCTGCTTAGTTCTTACCGCAATGAACTGCTAATAACATGGCCAACTTATAATGTGCATATGCTAATACAATTGCCGCATGTTGTTGTTTTTTTAAATTATCAAAAATACCTTAATTTTTTGTTGTCCGTTGATATCCATATCCCATTTTCTTTATCTGTTTTTTTCTTCTTACTTCCAAAACGCCGTCTACCGGGCGATGGTGTCCATTTTTTGGACCCGTTAGATGTCGTAAGTAATCCACTGAGCGCGTGCCAAGATCGCTTTTTTTCAGAAAAATCAACAACTTTTGTGTAAA
The DNA here is from genome assembly GCF_918807975.1 of Aplidium turbinatum. NCBI lineage: Eukaryota > Metazoa > Chordata > Ascidiacea > Aplousobranchia > Polyclinidae > Aplidium > Aplidium turbinatum. The sequence goes on from NC_137474.1 coordinate 3,595,809, forward strand.
CAGCCGCCGGACATTCGTCGCTTTTATGAGTGATCCTGGTATAGCTGAGGCTCGGCAGCGACGATCGAAGCTCGGGCGACGACGATAATCCAGGACTGAACTTTTCCGCGCGCTGATTCGTGACGTCATCAGCACTAAGTCTTTCTGACAATCGCCGGAGACTTTTCATCTTAATTTAGTTTCTGTGGCAGCAAATTCTTGATATGATTGAATGACACTACGCAAGATCATACGTTTCTATCAAAGAAAAACACTTCGGTCAGACATCGCTACACAGATGACAATCACTGATTATGACGCACCCGCATGTTGTGACAACAACTACACCAGCACAACGTAGGATAAAACAGGAAAAGAAGTAACTTTTTACTAACATCAATACTTCTTTCTTAAATAATGCCTGGTAAACAGCCTCATTCAATTTTCACTTCTTTCTTAGTAAGAGAATTTGCTTAGACTAAAAAGTTCACCGCCCAACAATGATGGAGAGATATGACTTCTTCAAAAGTGTCCTGTACGTTCTTTTTAAGTACAGCGGTGCCAACAAAAGTTTCCATTTGTTGAGGGAAACGAAAAAACGGAAACTGGCTAGGTAGAAGCACCAGCGTTACTACAACCTCATCAGTAAATCATTTATTTTACTTTTTGCTGGTACTCACACACCTATAGCTTAACCTCAGTCAGCAAATCAGCCTTTGTTTATATTGATTCAACGTCTGTAGACGTTGAACCGATGTAAGAAAGGCTGATTTTGTGGCTGCAACGAGATTCCCAGAAGAAATATCAGACGCTAACTCATTTTACAGATATATTGTAGTTAAACTTTAACTGCTGTAAGTGCGACATTTTAAAAAACTAATCAACCGAAAAATTTGGTTGCAAGGAAATGTCGAATTCTTTTTATTTAATAGTCATTTACGTAAAACGTAAAAAATGCATTCAAACCGATGTTTTGGGTTGTTATCAAATTACTGCTTGCTCTACCCTTCTTGCACGCTTTAAGTAAGAATTTGTATAACATCGTTATTTATAATGATTCAGAATTGCACCATTCAAATCAGAAGACAAAAATCACCAAACAAATATTGCGAAAAAAGCTGATAACATCATGTGGTGAAATACAAGACCTTGTGAAAGCTGGTAAAGAACCAAATTAATAATTTTAAAAATTGAGAATTTAGATCTGAAAGTATCTGAATATTTGAATAGATATCTAAAAACGTTTAGATAAATATTCTTCCATTTCATGTCTTATGATTTCTTTACCTCAACTGCCCATTAAAAAATCCAACGCTTCTTTAAAAACGATCGAAATTTAATCTAAATGTAAACACAAATAAGCTGAGCCATGGCCACCTAAAGATATGCCCTGATTTGTCATATTTTGCAGAAATTTTCAGGTTTTTCTAACTTTGAGCGAACGTTTAAATAAATTTTTTCTAAAACTTAGATTTTTATGCTTTCTTTTCTCTTTTCCCCAGATGACACAATAGGTTTTAACATCCTCACATGTTGAAAAACAAAGAAAATTTGATTTCAAAGGTTTTAGTCAGACTGTTAATTTTTCAATAACAGTCTGATTTAGCGTTTTTCAACTTACTTTTTCTCATTTGCTACTGCTTCCCCAAGGCAACAAAAAGGTTTCATGTCGTTAGGAAACCACAAAAAGTAAAACCATCTTAAAAAATGTCAGTCAAGCACTAGCAGTAGCTGTAATCAAAATCTGCAAAATGTGACAAATCAGGCCAAATCTCCAGGTGGCCATGGCTGAGCATTTAATTTTGTGCTCTTTTAACAGTCTTATTCAGTCACTAGCAAATCTATTTTCTGGGGGAGATTTCTAAACAAACCAAAAAATTTTCTTTGCGTTTTATTTGGTGGATTTCTTCAAAAAATGGTTGCAATGACAAACACACCGAAGGTACAAAACACCGCAAAAATTAATGCGAAAAAAGATTTATTACACCATACGGTTTTGAACAAGGTCATGTATAAGCTGGTAAAAAACAATTTGGTACTTTTAAAAATCGGAAATCTTCCCATTGGTCATGTGACAAAACTTTTGTGCTGAAAAGTTCTACAATTATTGTAGACATGGCTGAATCTAAAATGTAGCTCATATTTTTATGCGACTGCTTACTTTTAAATGAAGAATCTAGTCTCTTCACAGCCTCTCTGGTCAACTACACCAACTGTTGCTTAACAACTACATCAGCGATATCAAAGACATATTGATAGTTGAAATAATTAGGCGAGTTTAATTACAACTAACCCAAAGGACTGTATTTAAATGATAGTTGTACTTAGAACAAGAAATGTGCAAATATGTCATTCATCATGTCTTCTCCTCAACTGACCATTAAATAAGCCAGCGCTTCTTTAAAAATGATTGAAATTTAATCTAACCTGGACTACATGCGAAAAAATAAATAAGCTAAGCAGTTAAGTTTGTACTCTCTTTTCAAACAGTTATGATCAATCACTTAATTATAACGTCCTCGTTTTGTCGCTTCTACCTTTTTTATACCTCTGTTATGTTTGGCGTTAGTGTCGGTTGTTTGGCGTTAGTGTCGATTAATGTCGATTGATCAATTTCTACAGCTAAAAGTATCAATGAAGAATGTAGGCCATATACAACAGCTTTGAAATCTTATAAAACTAGAATGTTTATAATGCTACAAAAGTGTATTTTAATTCAATTTCAGATTTCAAAATGGCCATTTCTTCGTCAGTTGAAACGCATTTTGACTTGCTAGCTGCCACCACTGACAAGGCTACTCTTTAATCCCTACTCATTTCAGAGCCTGGCTAAACTGCGGTCAAAAACTCGGTCTTCAAACTCGCCGAAATTTCAAATTGAGTCACCTGTTGTAAACGTCATAATGACTCCTGACCTGATAGAACCTCATAGAAAATTATTAGTCAACTGCGAAATGTTCCAAAAAATCAAGTCATATATAGATGTCAGATGCTTTTTAGTTGCTTTCCATGCACAGCAATCAACCCCTTGTCACTTTCGTCGGAGTACAACAATGGAATTTGCATTTGGGGATATTTTGAAATATTTTCAGATCCCTTTTCGCTATTTTTATAGATAACTAATTACAATTTCTTGCTGTGCATCAAAGTTTATATATTGATACAAAAGCCACTTTCATTGTCTATTGCCACTATTGTCATATGTCACATTCATTTGGTTAGACACACAAGCAACTTTCATTGACTAACTAGCAACTTTGCAACTTTTGTTTTAATTTTGCGTCATAGTAGGTTGCACGAGGTGAAAAAACGTCTGATCTAAACACAAAACCTTTAACAATTGGAGTATTGAAAGCTTCGAAAAGCAAAAACCACTTTCCATCTCTCAAATTTAAACAAGTTTTCAGCTTCACAGAGCCATTACCTGACTCTACTGTGGTGATTACTCAAAGTCTACATTCGCTTCATTACTGAAGTAAGCTTGGCAACTGAAAAGGAAAAACACACAACTGCGAGCTATCTGATACTCTGCATCAGTGCTCACAGAGCGAAGTAATTTTCAACATAGCTGTAAGGCAAAGTGCGAATCACTGTAATAACTTGTAAGCAAACACTTTTTCAAAAAAACAAGCTCTGTAACTGAAAGACTTTATGCACTTTCTGAAACCAAACTTGATATGAGTCCAGTATAAAATATACAAATAAGCAAAAGGTTTTTTCGATGAGAAATTAGAATCCAAAACCGAACAGTGACAACTGTACATTGATAGACCGGCCTAGCACCGGTAATGAAGTTCGCATCAAATTGAGAAAAGGGCGTAGTTTATACAAGACATGCATCAGAGTCTACAGTCGTTGTTTCGTCTTAAAACAACACTCGTAGCACGCAACACTTGCTATCGCACATCAGCAAAACAAAAGGTGATTTTGATGACACCATTTGCTTTATGACGCATTAAATCCTCGCAGGTGAATTCGCCCAGTCCACAAAAAACTTCATCATAAAAATACAAAAAATAAACTAACTTTACTTACTCAAAACGCTGTGTAAGCTTTTTATACAAGTGATTGCATCACTGTTTTGTACTATTTTGAGCACAACCAAATCAATCAACTCTTATCTTCACAACATCAACAAAGAGATTTCACCTCCACTCGGCATTATGATTTATCATCAGCGAAATTGGATGTTTACAATAACCAATTGAGCACACAGTCTGCAAAAGTTGCCGTTGTGAAGTCAAATTTAGCTACTAAACTCGCACTTTTGCATCGTTTCAGCGTGGTAAGACGTTAAAATGATATAAAAAGATGACTTTATTGCAAATTAGGAATTCATTTCGGTTTTACAAGTTACTTAGTCGCCGTCTGCACCTGGACAACAATTATCATTTAGACTGGAGCATGACCTCATTTTCGCTCAATGTCGAATTATGCTGATTGCTCTGGACTGGCAAATGGACCAGCTATAGACTACTAGATAAATTACATTTTTTAAACATTACACAACGTATAAGGACAATACATAAAGCAGACAAAAACGAAATAGGTAAGTTAAGATAAACAGTAATTAACGTTGTCTAAACAGTCTAGGTATGACTTAACCTTGCTTTTTTTCGCATCTTTAGGCTTATGCCAAGTGGTTAGGGATTTAGGGTAAGTGTACGGGCAAGGAAGCCAATCTTCGTGCCCACCTTCAGACATGCCATTTTTAATAGAAGTAAAATGTGAAAAATAAATAAGTACAAAAATATTGAAGAATTTTATTTTCAGCTATTTTGTATTTACCGAATGCACGTTTTTTATATATTTTAATGCTGGGATGTTTAAAGAAACTCTTCGTGAAAAAATGATCGACATTTGTGATTTTCTCACTACACTTTTATCTCATGTTTACTCTGGACAACGATAAACGATCCAAAAATATAAACAACGGCTTGAAACACGGTATAGTAAACACGAAGATAAAGGTATGACACTATGACAATGCAATGATTATTAAAAACAAGCAATAAAGCAGACATGCACTAGTTGCTTTTTGGAGATGATTCAGATTTTACAACAAAACATTCTGAGAAATCGCTTGGAAAACACCCAAAACAAAACCCAGTAACTTTGTTCAATCTTTGAGAAAAGTAAAGGCAAAGTTTCCAAATTTCCTTTGTGTATCGTAAAGATATCTTTATCACCATGATTGTAAAAATCGAAACCAATAGGTTGGTTCCTTGAAAAAATTGCCATAAAAAAACATCTAACTAAACTCGTAAAATTTGGAATCATGCCTCAAATGCTGCCGCAGTAAATTTCTGTTTCTGAGTCACAAAAATGCTGGTAATCAAAACAAAAACTGTGACATCAAAAATAAAGTCTTCGCTCTCACAATTCAAGACTAACACTCACTATCGTCAACCAATTAGAGATTAACTTTCTGCTCCAGCAACAACAGACAATGACGCATTAGCGCGCCTATATTCAGTATCTTAAGTTGCCCTTTTTATACCATTCTAACGCTGAAATAACGTAAAATGGCAAGTATTCTATCAATTTCATCAAAGAAAGTGTTGAACAAAACTTTTCAAATAATGCGTCAGACAACCAATCTGAGCAGCTTTTCAAACAAAGTTGTTTTGAAAATAAAAATTGACGTCTGGCTTCCGTAATACCTAACCCCTTCAGCATTACGACACTTGACAGAAACAGGTCGGGTCGTGCCACCCAAATCAATCTTTTGCATTACAGGAAGGGTTCTCAACCTGAATCAATTTACCCATGTGGGTAAACTCACTAAAATAGAAAAAAAAAACTTACATCATAAATGCACAAAACCTGATCAAAAAAGCTGATGGGGGTGAATTAAATTGAAAGCTGATTGGGTTGAATTAAATTGAAAGCTGATTGGGTTGAGTTTACCTCCAAATGGAAGCTTGGGGTTAATGGAAAACCCATTCATGTTAAATAAAACTGTATGTGGTTGGGAAACAGCAGGCTACGGCAAATGATGTGAAATGACACACATGGCAGCTTTGGCAAGCCGTGACGTTGTGATCACGTGACACAGCGTTGCATGCCTTGTTCGTTCTGTTTGCGTTGCATTGGCTGTTGTTGAAATGCCAGAAAGTCAGTTTTTAGTAAACACAAAAATTTAACTGTGGCATCATAGTAGCACTTAGACAACAGCACAACCACTTTAGCAACGTACGTACTCGGATATTTGCTGTTATAGATATTTGCATGTTATGTGGTTTATTACAACCAAATCTTTACATTTCTGCTTACAATGCTAAAAAAAGGGGATTTTGCAAGCTGGGCCTAGATGACATGTTAAGGGACTCCACCTGCCATCCCTGCTCTGGCCAGCAAATTAGTTCATTTTGCATTGATTGGATGAGACTGGTTCAAAGAACGGATTTTGTAACTGAGCAAGTGCAATGCAATTTCCAATAAAACTCTCATGCCAACACAGAGAAAGGTTTATCTAAAATGCAATGACAAGATTCATTGGCTTCACACCACGCACACATTGTGTTGCCCCAGAAAGCTGCTCTTTTTTATCATTTTAAAAAACATGTTTGTTTTATATCATCAATAAATAATAAATAGTCGACTCACTTTGCTGTCTTCAATGCCAGAGGAACATCGCATCTGTAAAATAAATAAATGAATTTAATATTTCAGTGAGTATCAATATTTGATGCTGCTATGTTAATTGATTTATCCTTGTTATTTTGATGCCTTCTTTGATTGAACATTTGGTTTGAATTTGCAAAGAAATAGAAAAAGTAGAACACGAAAAAGTTTTCAACTCTGCATTTATTCAAACACAAGTGCATTAGCACACTCCAAGTCTATGCATATTGCTTGAGAATAGACGGTGGTGTGAATAGAAATAATAACCATTAAGGAAAAGGTGCCGCTCTAGTCATTTTAAACAGCGAAAATCAATATAAAAATCAAAACGTCTTCTAGTTATGCAACTGGCTATGGTGATTTTTTCAACACTAATTTTCTGGCTGGAAAATCGGATACTTTTTCACTTTTTACGTTGGATCAACGACACCATGAAGTTTTCCGTAAGAAAACAAAACATCATCATCAAGACAAATCCAAGGTTGTCTCCGTTTTAATGTTTTTCTTAACTTTAATGGCAGTTGGCAAGAAATCAACTTATGAATGATTCACATTGGAAAAGAAACAAACAAAGAGACTTTCTCTTTTCGTACAACCACATATTTTAATGTGATCCGGCACGTTAGAAAGCAATCTTCGCGAGGTAATGGGCCAAATAGACCTTGAGAGCGTCCAGAAAGTGTTGGCAATATTTGGAAAGGAAATAATCTATGGAAGTTTGTACAAATAAACGTTTTTACTGCTTCGACCGCAAGATTTTAATTGTTTGTTTTTTTCTGATTTCGTGTAACAAACTTCCCTGCTTCTTCGTGGTTTTTGCAACAGCTGATTAAGAATTGTGATTACAATAAACTTTCATTGCAAAACCAATTACAAAATCTGGGAAAACTTATGCTAGCAGTATTCGTCTTACCGATCAGGCCTAACTTTTCGTGGTCTTACTGCTGGAGATCGAAAGGTATCCAGCCATTTTAACTCAGGCATGCTGAGCTAAATTATTAAAGTAACTTTAATATCTTAGTTTAATTTAGAGCCAGCTCTATTATCTATGTAGAGATATCCTGCAAAAAGGCGATATCGGAAAACTGTCAAAAACGACATGTCAGTGGTTGAGGTTTGACAACTCTAAAGGTGTTAGTCCCACTTCACAACCTATATCAAGGCGCTGTGAAACCAGACCAAATTGATAGACTTATGTATTATGCACATCACTCTATTGAACTAACGTTATAATATTTTCCACATCTGAAACAATAGTTTCTAGTTTCTGTCTCTGGAAGTACTTGCTGATAGTGCAAAAAAACAGACTCACAAAAGTTAATTTTTACGTTACAAAAACTAGGCCGACTTGGTTTAACAAAGTGTCAGCAGTTGGAAGTATTACTTTTGCTGAGCAGATTATTTTCAAATTAAAAACCCAACCATTGTTTTTGAATTACAATTTGTAATTGGTCCAGAGACAGACAGCACTTCAGTTGCAATATAAAGTTTCACTTCGGTTTGAACGGGACTTTTTACTGTATAAAAATTTACAAACAAATTTGGGATTTGGTGTACAAGTCTCCGCTCTCGTCATAAATACTATCAAGTAAATATACGTCAGATTGCAATCGACCAAGACACATGGTTGAAAGTGTGTGAACACTGAACAGTAAAGTACTTTCATCTTATATGTTTGGTCGATTCCTGTTGATGACGTCATGGTATTTTTACCAGGGCGGAGACTTGTACACCAGCTCCCAAAATTGTTTGTAAATTTTTGTTACAACATTTGCTGCATCCTTCTTGATTTTTGAGTAAAACAAACTCCATTTACTGCACAGCGTCTGCCTGCTTGTAATTGTGACATCATAATTATCAAGTATACGTCACAATTAAAACATATGCTGCCCTCAACAGGTGACACAATCGATAAAGTGCTAAAAATAAACAGTGCTGTTGGTATTCAGGAATAGAGTTACGGAGATGACATTCCGAACACGTGTACTAGCTCGCTCTTTAAACATCCTTAACAATCTGCGTATTGACAGAAACAACAGTTGTAAAAATCTTACCAATTTTTTAATTGATGAAAGCATGAACAGTTGTTGATGTAAAATTTTACGATTTTGCGTTTAAATAATTAAGTAAAAGATAGTCTGTAGCAATATGTTTCACTACGGTACCGAAACTAAAGGAATTGATAAATGTCTATTGATTGATTATGGGAGAAATGGAGCTGATATTGTTTGAATAAATATTTGCCTTTAAATTTTAACATCCAACGCAGTGTTTCAAGTCAGTTTCTTCACGCCATGCAGCAAAAAATACAAAAGGATGTATTACGCCACCTGGCGGATAAATAAAAGCAAACAGCAGCTACAACAAAAAAGAGTGAATTGCAAACAGGTTGAATCATGAAACCAAGTCCACATGAAAATGCCAACGAAAGCAAAAACGTTCACATCCCCATCAACTAAGCCTAGGGTACGATTTCAGTTACGATCACCGCTGAAATAAGCCTCCTCAATTTGCACTTCTGCCATCGCCCTTTTACCAAGCACAGCCGACTGAACTGATGATGTGTTTATGAATGCAGAAGACCAACAATTAATCATCAACAACAATCCCCAACAACCTTCAAACTTAGCAACCTTGCTAGCACTTGTTTACTTAGTAATAATTCTTTTTACTTATGTTATGTTGCCAGGCCTTATAAATAAACGCACCATCTGTACTACAATTCCCATAAGTAAGGGGAGCAATAACACCGACACATATAGAAAAGAAATTTATTTAATTTTCATCAAGGGACACAAAGGGCGTCTCTGTTTTAATTGTTCGTCTATTCTAGTTTGTCTCGCATTGATCTGACATCTGCTGAAACTTAATTTACACGGCGGCCTAGAACGCCCGTGGTGATGATTCCCACATATATCATACAATAGAATAACTTTCTTAGTAAACTATCATCCATTAATTATCAAAAACTTGATGATAAGCAAAAAATAACATGCTAGTCTCTCCCATATACATCGGCAAGAACCAGATCGTAACATGACATGAATTACATGTAGCTTTTTCTAAAATCTTTTTTCTGAAATCAATGCTCTTTTATGGGACCCCTTGCACTCTTTATGGTCAGGCATCATGACATCCATGTAGTCACTGTCATGCAAGGATTTAGATTTTGCTTGAAAACGAAACTGAGAGAATTTTTTGATCATTGTTCAAAATTCGATTCATAAATTTTGCAAGTTTATTATCCCCAATCAGTACCAGTACCACCGTTTCAATTTTCTCCTTGTTTCCTCCAAATAACGTTTTCTAAAAATCAACATATTATCACAGTGCAAGCCCAGACAGCAAATCAATCGTTTTTTTTTAAATTGATTCAACGTCTGCAGACGAACCACTAAATGTCATTAACTTCGTTTCTGCTACAGAAACAAGTTTGTGGTGTGAAAAACAATCCAGCTAGCAATCATTTGTTTTTGCATTGGTTAGTGTTAGAACATCAGCATACGTCAAATGATGCATATAAGTCATCAACAATGTTAAAAATTATGATTTTCTCAATGGTAATGACTTTACATAGATGCAAAAGCATGCCGGTAACTCTATCCTGAAACCTTCCAAGTTAACTAGTTACCAATTTCTGCCAACTTAATATTTGGCGTTGGTAAGTCACTACAAAACGTATCACACTGTCTAGGCCCGTGATTCTCATACTTTTTTTTTATTCGCAAACCGTTCGAAAGATTCGTACAGTGTTAGGGTACCACTTATATTCAGAAAACCTCAAAAAATTAAACTCGCATCACGCAATATATGCGGTCTCTGATTCAGTGGCAGCAGCCTAGCCTGCTCTGTGCTAGTGCTTGCCGACTGCGTATGGCTTGCCCTGTGATTTCGCTCTGGGAGGATATCCGCTATTGGCCCTTACTTTAGTGTTAAATTATCGTGCAGTTAATCAAATCAACTGCATTTGCATCGAATCAACAGCATTGGTTGCTGAATCAATGTATTAACAATAGGTTAACAATTATAGTAACTTAGGCAATCTTTTGAAATTCCTTTTAATCGACAGATGATGTTAGTTTATTGTTACATAACGTGAAAGTTATATACTGTTCTCAAAACCTCTCCCCATCTTTCAAACAACTACCACGTAAGTCTAGTCTAAAATGAGATTTCTGATGCAAAGCTGTTTCTTGATAAAATATTTCAATTGGTACAAATTTTAAATAAACTGTTTTTATGTTAACCCGACTTCAAAGTCTGTTGAATAAATTTTGAAACCACAACAGATCAGACTAGCAACGCCCTTCTTCTTGTCACCAGGGAATATTGACGAAATGTGACCTCTGCGGCACTGTTTCCTTTTTGATTTGACGGCCCTGTTGTTGGTAGTAAACACCGCCATCTTGATACGCAGCCCTTATGGCGGCGTTTCACGCAATTACGTCGATTTCAAGTCACCAGATGTTTAATCTTAGTGAGATTAAATGAATATCGATTGTGACGTCACAGTTCCAGCAAAGCTCTCAAAGTGAGTCCTTCTCACAAGACGCAAACATAACAAGCGGACATCTTTCGAAAAATCAAACCGCGCAAGACAATTCAAAGATACAAATCTAAACATTTACGAAGCAACATGTCTCCATGCATCATCGAGTTTTTCAGCAAGCAAGGTGCAAGCCAAATCATACGACTCACTACAAGATAGCTAATCCTGACAATTTTCACAAAGCTCTTTTTCGGCAGTGTGTTAATGCGTTTACTTTTTCTCTCAAGCTTCTGTTAATGAAAACTCCATGTCAACAAGACAGCAAAACAGATTTGCTTTTGTTGACATCTTAGTAACTTGTTATTGTTGTTGCACGCTCAAAAACCTTTGCAGTTTTGCACACAGGACATTGAACTAAACATATTTGTGTAAATATACGAATTGTCTTATACCCAACAGAGAGACGGTGGCAACCAAGCCCTAACCAGACTCAACTAACTTCTTTGTGGTATCTGTATTAAAAGCTACAGTTCTTAATATCACGGTTACGCTGCAAAATATTAGTCATAACTTTTAGACGTTTCCTGATCTTCAATGCCTTTTCTTCTACCTCTTCCATATAAAAACACAACTGCTCATTCACAGTTGAATCAACAGAAGACATATTCTCAAATTTCAAAAAAGGTTTGAAAGAGTGAAGTGAAACCTTTCACAATCAGTTCACCTTTTTTGCAACAAACTGCCTGTACGATAATGTGATCAAGACATTAGCCACTTTGACATCGGATAATTCTTCCAGTGATGATTTAAAACGCACTCATTATGTCGGATAGGAAATAGTCATTGTTTCTGTCCTTGATAAGAGAGTTTCTCATTTTCGCGTTTCACTGAGGACGGAAACCTGAATTTTGATTGAGTCACATTGGACATTGTGATGTGTCACATGAGGCAAAAGTCATTTAAAAGTAATTGGTTACTTTCACCTCTGGCAGCCTCCCAATTGTGAAAGAAGTTCAGTGAAAGAAAAAAATATTAATTTGGAAAACTATTTCCGCTATCGCTGACACCTGCAAGTCAATTGGCTAAAAAAGTGTAGCTCATTTGCTGGTTGGAATCTTTTAAAAACGACAGGGGGGTGGAAAAATTATCGTTGCCCTTTTATGACCTGCAGAAACAGAGTAGGCACAATACATTACAAAAACCTGGAATCAAACACAACAACAAACTACTCAAAGCTAAGTTCACAATGTAGACACTAGCGACTTGTTTTAGCCTGATGATGCGAGTTCGCTGTTGAAGTAGCGGTTTGCACTAGACTAGATCCTAGTGACTAGGGATTGTCCATAATAGACATGCGAAACTACATCCGCTTTTAGCTTATCCGCCACACTGAAAAGGTTACATTTTTTTCTGATTTACAAACTAATTTACTTTTTATGGGTTATGTAAGAAAAGTGAAGTTGGTTTTGTAATTGAAGGTTTTTAGTTGAAAGCAAGCTAGTAGTAAAGCGTAAAAAATGTCAAATCGGCAATTGACCCTTCTACTGTTGCCGGAACAGCGGAGTTGCACGTCTCGTAATGTACTGTCCCTTGCGAAACTAGAAATTTTAAACCGGCATAAATTTTAGTAAAGGTTTTAACTTAAGAAAAAAACTACCTTTGTCTGTTGTGTGGCCACGAACATGTTATCTATCTTTGAAAACAACACAGTATAATTAATATTAAAATATTATAAACTGCTTTTTGCTAAGGACTGGTTGTAAATTTTTGCAACACCGTTGCGAATAGGCAAAACATTTCATCAAAGTTGTCTATCTGTTGCATGAAGACATTGTGTTCGCCCTATTTTTAACACTGAAACCTGTTTTTATTTTGTTATCATCAAGGTAAAGTCACATACATGTCATTATTTTAAAGGGATTTTATGTACGGTGTAGGCTGATGCAGCCATTCTAGCAATGTTTTTCACGAAAGTCTACAAAGCTCATTAAAATTTGGTGCAAAAATCGGGAAAGAATTCAGATGTTATTCACCAGGTCTTGTCATTTCAATTACTCAATAACTGGACACTTTTGAATAATTTATATCGAAAATTCATGGAGTGTTTTCAAACAAGTCAAACCGGTTTGTTTTTGCTGATCGCGAATGAAGGGATTTAAATCTTGTTTTTTTTAATGCATTTTTTTTTAGTTAAAAATGCACCATAACATAAAGTGAGCCGGCAAACCAAAAAAATGCAACGCAAAAATACGGATAAGCAAATCACTGCTTACTGAGATGACTGAGACAGCAAAATCCGTCATTTTTACAGCAAAATGCGTCTTTTTTTACATTGATTCAATGTCTCGAGACGTTAAAAAAGAACTGATTTTGTCTGGGTTTTTTCTCAAGGTATGTCACATGACCTTTATCAAAAAACAGGTGAAAAGACTGCGGTTCTTGTCGCCCAGAGTTCAAATGCTAATTTTATTACATTTTCAGAATTTTAAGGTGCTTGAGGTGAATCGAGTTTAAATTAATGCTAAAAAAAAACAAGCAGAAAAATGCTTCAGTTGAAACTAATCCTTATTTTCAAGGAAATAAAACTAATTGAAAAATAGGCCAACTATTAACGCAGTGCTTTTGAATAACGTAAAGCCTGGATAAACTGAGATTTTAATACAATCAACTTTTCATCATACAACAGGAAAAGTTGCATAACAACGTCAGTAAAAATTGGACATACAGCCAAATGTATTGCAGATATTTCTAAAAGCAAACCATTAAAGAACTTCGACTAAATTACTCGATGAGCATCATATTCAGGCAGGAAGTTTTTCATCATCACATACTGTTCAATGATTTGGACAACACAAATATAAGACCAGTTATGTTGAAATAAAGACAACAAGAGAAATAAAAAGAAACAGCCTCCATTAACCCAGATAGCAGCGTCCGTCAATTTTGCATTGATTCAACGTCTGTCGACGTTGAATCAATGTAAAAATGACGGATTTTGCTGTCTGGGAAGATTTTAAACAACAGAAATCCTTCTAAAAATAAAGCAAAAATTATAGCAGCTGACTTACAAAAGTGCACAAGGTAACGCTGTGATGCATGGAAATGCTGCCATGTCCCCTGGGTATGGAAATTTAGGTTGGGCTTCCATGTCACCGGATTCAGGAATACTTTCGAAAAATAGTGAAATTGCTAATTCAGCAAGCGATAACTCCTTCAATAAATGTGCCAAAAAATCGAGAATCAAATTTTAATCCGTTGTGTCTTAAATTTCGACTGCAAAGTATCCAAACTGCTAAAAGGTAGGCGGCTACTGGCACTCAGTTCCTTTATTATTAAAGCCTGACTTCAACTTTTACACTTGAAAGCTGAAAGAATTTAACAACCCCGGAGTTTCCTGAACTGCAATGCTGCTTCAGCGAGTGTAGCTGTTTAGCCTACCGAGCATATGGTGCGCGCCGCAAGTCTACCTTTTAAATTTTATTTACGTTCAAGGCGATATGGAAATAAACAAAGCTCTTATGCGGAAATTTCGAGTCTTAAATGTTCAAATGTTGCTGTATGCAAATCAATGTGTTAATAATGAATGGGATGCAACGCATAAATTAAGAAGCTTCTACTGTATTTTCAGCCATGATTCAATTCGTTTAAACGTCATATAAAAGTTTCAAAATGCAGAAAGTATCAGCTGTTTTAAACGTTTATACACTTCAAGCGAAAATATGGTTTCTGTCTGCAAAGCAAAGTTGAAATCCATGAAAGCATGCACAGCAGCACATCTCACCCGGTGGTGTTGGAATCTACTAAAAGGGGTTTTTGTAAAGTAAAAGTCCGCCCAGATAGCTCAGTTGGTTAGCGCGTGACTTTTGAAACGAAGAATCTTCAAGATCAAGCGGCGCTAGTTTGACTCTCGGGGTGTGCGCTTGAGCAACGCACGTGAAGGACTGCTCTCCATTCAGCGGCACCTAATGAATGGAATAATTCCCCGGCAAGAAGACTTCAACAATCGGAAACTTCACTCTGTCAATTTCGGTGACCGGCCCTGCGTCAAAAGCCTCTACAACTATGCGAAACTGAATACTAACAGTTTCTTTTGCCTCCCCAATTTTTTTTTCTAGCTGCGTCACTGCGTTAAACTTGATTTGAAGAAAAATGTGTTGATCTAAATGCCGCAAAGCTTGTTGCAGAAAACACAAGACACGGAAGCAACATGTTTCATTACAATAATCAGTGAACTTAGGAAGCGGTGGCTCAGACTTGAAGAAGCTGTTAATTTTTAATTGAACATCATACATAGCCCAAGTTATGCAATAAGCTCAAATACTCGACGTAGGTGTACAAATGTGGTAATGTAGCTCTATAGTAATTTCCCAAGTGAGTAGCTTACACATCAAAAACAACAAACATGTTTATTAACTTGGGAAAGGAGGCCAATTAGTTTTTAATCAAAATGTGACAGATCATTATTGAATGATGGCCATTTGATTGTTAATTTTTAGTCTGATTTTGTTTGAATGAGAAAATCTTAATAAAGCAGAGTTTTGCGTTCAAAGCATAAAATTACACTCTTTTAACATAGCTTTTAGCGTCTTGATATCTTTTCCAGTTGTTTATTGTTTTGTATTTGTGTACATAGCGTCACGTAGCGGAAAATTAAAATATAAATTGCTGTTTGATAGATGGCGCTGCATCCATAGAGGTAAAGCAACAAAACAGATGGCAGCACATTGCAGGAATGAGTTGGAACCTGACGCGGTGGGGAAACATTAATAATTCTGTACACTACAGCACGCTAGAGAGCAAACTACGAGCATTCCAAATAAAGTTGAACCTCAGAGTAATTGTGACCAATGACGCGTTGTTTGCGTTTGGTCTGAAGGAGAGCAACCTCTGCACATTTTGCAAAATTGCTACTCGAATGCCTTTCATTTGTTTTGCAAATGTCATGGTATAAAAAATTATTGGGAAGATGTTTTTTTATGGATATCAGCAAAACTGAGAGCAAATGACCAGTTGATTCCATTTGGAACTGCGAATTCTAATTTGCTAAATTGTTTACTTTTATGCGCACGATATGTTGTTTATCGATGCAAATATGCCGAAGCTAGCCCGACAATTTCCCAGTTCATTCAAACTATGAAAGAAACTCAGCAATCAGAGCGAGTAGCCTAATCGCCGTAAAGTCTGAGAATTTGAAAAAACACCAATTGAAATGGAACCACATGACATAGATAGATAGTGAACTCGAACTCGCATGCATCTTGCTGATGTGCTGATGGGTACAATATCTGTATATCTTTTGTGTTTGTTATCTGTGTTGTTATTGTGGTGTAATAAAAGAAAAAATAAAAGGTTTACAGAAACCAAAAAAGTAAAAAAAAAAAACAAGAGCATGCTCTTGTGACTGAGATGTCAAAACAACAAGTCGTCATCTAGAAGTTCCTTCCTAAGGAAGAACTTGATATCACGTTTGCAGAGTTAAAAGGTCACGATGGAAATGCGCAATAAACAATAACAATACAAAAACCGTTTACCGCAACACATATCAATCTCGGGAGGGTAGGCTATCAACTACCCCCATGACTACAACCACAAACAGCAGCAACCGTGAGTGCGGTGAACACAACGGCGGAAATGTGACTTTTGTTCACGAAATTGCACTGACACTGTCTGCTTTGTAAAGCGCTGAGGAACAGCACATTTTGCGATTGATTTAGCGCTACCGTAAATTTTTACGACGAAATTTTTTTCCCACGAGATTTCTGTCTCATTGATTCTAGTCACTCTAAAAGTAAGATTTTCCGAAAGTGTTTTGAGAGATTGGTTGATTCAGATTGCGAAATAACTATTTGCCAATGAAATTCTGCAATGATAATTCAACGGGCGTCGAAAGTGAAAAAAAATTTCGCGGCCCGGTCGCGAAATTTTTTTTTACCACGAGATTTCGGTCTCATTTACATATTTTGGTAAAAGTTTGTAACCGTGTGAATGCAACATTTTCTCGTTGGCACGGTTGGTTCAGTGGTTTCATCCTCTGCCTAGTGATCGCGGGCCTGCGTCAGTGATTCAAAGCCTCTACAAGTATGCGAAACTGCCAGGATTAAGCTCTGCAAGAAGCTTTCCCAGTCCGAGGATAAAGATTCAATCAATCAATCCTCTTCAATGAACTTGCATTTCTATCTCCTAGCCAGCAATTGATTTGACTTCTTCAAAAATTCATTTCAATTGCCTGAGGTAGCACACAAGCGCTAACAAAACCTTAATTCTAATCTTACATTTTCAATTGAGATTTTAGATAAGGGGGTCCGAAACTACATCCACTTTTGGCATCCTCCATACAAGAATAGCTACATTATTTTCTGATTTACAAAATATTGCACGAAAGCTTGTAGCGAGATGTAAAAAATTGGCAGTTTAGCAATTGACCCTTTTAAACTTGCTGGAAAAGCGGAGCTGCGCTTCCGGTTATATAATGTTCCTAATTTTCACTTATTACGCCGCTATGAAATGTGGGTATGATTTTTTAACCAAAAAACGTTGTAAAAACTTGCATGTTAGATCAAATGAAACCACAGCCTGTGTGTGTTACAATTACAAAAAAAGAATTGTGATTGCAACAGAAACAACTACATTACGTGACAATCACAGAAACAAAAACTGTTTCGCAATTCCGGAAAACGTGGAAAGCGCTACATGCGTCATAAAAAAGGAAACACAATAATCAGGTGATTGTTGAGTCACAATCGCGATTCATCGCAAACTACAAAATTAGCCTAACCTCTTCCAGAGTCACCCGAGTTCTTTAAAATAGGTTTTTAATTGACGTTATCACAACGTTACACCCATGACGTATTTTGCTATCTGTCACTCAACACACATAGTCAACAAGGAAAATATTATAACAGTATATTTTTACATCTCTTTTGCCATAGCTGGAATCTTTGACTGACATTAAAGCGATGAACACTTCTCTATGTGCTGACAAAGCCAAAAATACGGAAGCTCATAAAAACGCTTTGCTTTACCCCTTCCAGTATAAATTATATATAATAATATAGCTCCACATCCATAGTGCAAATTATGTTTCTAGGGGTTGTATTATGTCCAGTTAAATGTTTCCAAATGAGTTCAGAATTCTCTTAAATTTCTAGTGAGTTGCAGCAACAGCTGGAAAGGTACGTTGTGACATCACGTCTTGCATAAAAGAATATATCACAGATTCATAACAACTATTTTTTTCTTCAAAATTTTAACACAATCAACAAACAGAGTCATAGACTATTCAGCTACGACGTAATAAATTGCCTGAAACATACTTCAGATATGAGTGAACTGTACAAGAGCTTAAAATGCTGTAACTGAACTCATGAAAAAAACGTTTTGACAACCCAACTTTACAAATTATTTCAAAGCAAGAAACACAACTTACAGGAAAAATTGTAAAAATATTCAGTTAATTAATTTCAAAAAAGATTTTCTTTTGGTGGATCAATTTATCTTAATCCTACGTGAGCAAGCTATGCTGGAACTCCGACCACTCAACTTATGCAACGCTGTAAGGAGAAATATACCGAAGCAACAGCGATCGACATTTTATTTTCCAAATTATGCTCAATATCTTTGGTTAAACAAAATGAAAGATAAATTATTAGCCACGAAATCTCTCAATATGAAAATTACTTAAATTTTGCCACGCCCAGCAGATACTGCCCTCTGATTAGTGTGTGCACAGCTTTGTATGCTGAGCGAGTGAAGCTCCTGCAAGGTGCCCGGAATTTATAATCAAATCAATCTTCCGCATTACAGAAGATCAGTGTTTCTACCAAAATCAACCGGTTGAGAGATTCCAGACATCAAAATTCAAAAAGGTGTCCATAGAGTGACAGGGAGAGGGCGTCCAAAGAAAACGCTTTTCGTAGGCCAGTTTTTACTGCAGATGTAACCCGATCTGTCTGGAGGGCTTTTAGCCTGCAAAAAGACGACTTCTACCCTTATCACAAAAGAGCGGGCCGCGTCCACAACAAAATTTTGTAAACCAATCTATAAAGGCACCAAATCTCCCTAGCCATAGTCCAGCGTTTTTAATTGATAAACCAGCGCTTCTTTGGTGCAGGTCGCCCGTTTCCTGACTCTATACCCCATTTATACGGGATGTGGTTGGTCGGTTATTATCAAAGGTCTTCACGATCTAACTTACAGTATTTTATTCTGTGTTAGTGACTGCTCTTGTTTTTAGCGCTGTTGGTGCAAACAAAAGTTCAAACAATTATAGGTAACCCACCACACTATAAATATTTTTGACGATTGATGTTTGAATAAAGCAAATTATTTCTGAACGATTTGTGACAAAAAAGCTGATCGACCGAACAAAGGACAACAATAAATTGAAACAAGGCAATAAATAATTATCTTTTGGCCTATCAAGTGATATTACAACGACATTATCTCAGTGTTCTTAACTACTGATCATTGATAACATCGATAACTGTGTTGCTCATGTTCAGGCAACAGAAACCTGCTTTACCCCGTCCACTTTTTCTAAGGTACAAATTACCATCTTACCTTTTGCTTGATCTTTTATTTCTTTTTGTTATAGCTGTCCGTGTGGCCGGTGGTGTAAATGACGATGATGAGTTTAGAAATATTGATGAACCACTCGAAGAGTTTCGGATTTTCTTGCCATTTTTCACTTGAGACTCAACTTTGCACTTGTGTTCTGGCAACGACTGGCGACGCAAAAAGCTTGCGTTTTTATATTTGTCTTTTTGAAACTCTGATTTTTCAGCACTGCTAAAGGAACGACTGAAAACGCTCTTGAATACTTTAAAACTTGACATTGAATTCCGCTTCAAGCCAACAATAACTGGCAACGATTTTCGTCTGTTGGCTTTCGCTTCAGCTTCATGTGCTGAATTTTTCTTTTTTCTCAACACAATCGGTCTGTGGTTATTCAAGCTTCCGTTCCTATCAATCAATTCACAGGAAGTAGAACTATCTCTTGATGGGAGAGTATCACAACTTCGTTGGCGAATAACTGGAGGTGTTTCTGCATCTCTGCCATCCGTTTGTGAATTTTGATCTTTAGCCTTACTCTCCGTCCCAAGCAAGTTAGAATTACTACTTCCGCTCCAAGACACCGAATGTTCGAGAACACTCGCTCGCGCTACCATGGAAACTGGTCTAGTATTGCATCGATAATCTCTATTATGACGCAAATGAACCGATATGCTCGGAGATAGTTGGTTTGATGAAGGCGTCTCCATCTTGATTGACGTATCTTTCGCGGAAGTGTCTGTTTCGATGAGGAGCGAGTCGTTTGCATCGATTACGTTGCAACTCCTCGATGTATTGTTGCCGTTAAAAAGTGACAGTTTGTTTGTGCTGATTCTAGCAGGGGTCGAAGGTCGATCAATTGTCACGTTTTGACGTCGAATTGGTGAGAGGCGTAAAGGCCACGCATCTTCGTAACATTTCGGAAAGTTTCGGCGAGGCAAGTCGGAAGAACCAGGTGACAAGGCAGCATTTTCTGCGCCACGTGACTTCGGTGGCGTAAAGAACAAATGTTCTGTTCTCAAAGCAGCTGCAGTAGGAAGTGCTGTCATAGTGACGAGTATTTGCTACAGTGACGTAACGATGACGTGATAAAGATATGTCACGTATCAGGCAAGCACTTAATAATTTTTAACAAATTCGTATTTTCTCAACAGTTGTCATTTTTCATCACAAAAACCATGACGAAACCTACAAAAAAACACAAAAAACAGAACCATGATATCATCATCATTGTATATTGATGATATGCATTGATGCATAAAGGATCACCTGCCGGATTAGCAAATACTTTAAAGATACAGTTTGCAACAACTACTGTATGCTATCAAGAGCTTCAATGGCTTGTGAGTCACCTGTGTATTTCAGTAAGTAGTCCACACTATTTCAATTTTACAGCAACCTAAGTCACAAGTTTCATTTTTAAACATTTTTCAAACTACTTGTACATCAGCTGAACTACCTTACAATATATTCTTTCGTCAATATATGCTCTGAAATTTCAATTGAAATCCTTTCAACTATCTTAAATGGCATATTATACAAGATATACCACTCGATACAAAAGTAAAAGATAAAAATAGGAACCAGTCTCGTGCTGTTCTATAGGTGTTCTTGATCATGAGTTTATAGCTCGTCTGTGGTATGTGATTAATTTTGGATTAATATAAATATTTTAAACAAGATTATCACAAAAACCTGAGTGATCATTGTGGCAAGTGGAACTTGTTTATGAAGTTTTTAATTGGGTTCATACGACATCAAAATACCATTAATTTCACATAAAACTATAGCAGTGATGTTAGCTAGTAAGAAGAAAGGTTTTCAGAAGTCGTTAAAGTTGTTATAAAGTTTATGGAAAAATAAACCCAATTAAAATTAGAAAAAGAATTTAAACTGTTAACGCTGACAGTTGAACAGCTTTCTTGTTCGTCGTTTGTGTCTGAAGTCTGAATGCATTCACCCACACTCAGTAAATTTTCCAGTTTTTTTGCATTGATTCAACGCCTGCAGACGTTGAATCAGTGCGAACACGAGTAATTTTGCCAGTTTGGATGTGTTTTCGTTCAGATCGGGAGCTCTTTTCGACTTTAACCCCAACTTAAAACCATAAGAACTTTGTGTTGTTTGTACACATGCGATACAACACATCTGGCATTTGAAAAAAAGATATATATTGCTTGAAAGTCCCACAAGCTTTTATTTTTAGTTGCAAAGGTTAATGAAGAAAAATGCTGAGTTCATCTGGCTCCTTGTTCTTCAATGCAAATCATTAACCTGTCCTTTCTTCTTACAAGACTAGGCTAAATAAACACTTATTCCAAATTTATGTTCTTCGCCTAAGCCTAAGCTGCAAAAGCATCTGTTGCATCAACAAATACAAAACCAACATCTCCAGAGCAGGGACTGGAAAGTTGACATGACAACAAAATATAACCGCTATTATTCCATTATATCTTGATGTAGATCTTATCATCTGATAGGTCGTGACAGTGATGACGAGACATTTAAAAGTCCTCCCCAGACAGCAAAACTGTTTTTACATTGATTCAACGTCTGCAAACTTTGAACCACTAACAAGATAAAATTGACAAATATAATTTTATATTTGAAATTTAAAAGTTATTAGCAACAAAAGACAACTTCAATAACTTCAAAAAACAACTTCAAATATGACGGCTGAAAGAAACGTATATCAGTAATGGATACAACGTTATATAGAACACTTTGTTATAATGACTTCAGTACTGTTACGTATCAATATTTTGTATGTGCTAAAGTTTAACCCGATGCCTATGCATCCTCAGAGCTGAATTGCACACAGCCATAACATAGCATTCACAGTTAGTCTACACAGGATAGGAGCAAAAGCATTTTTCTGTTGCTCTTCGTTGTAATTCTTTACTAATACATGTAATTCACAGCTGGAGGTTGAATCATCTTCTTAAAAAAGTTTTCTTTCGCAAATATTTGTTAGGACAAACATTAATAACTTACTCTATATCCACACAACCTCACTGTCATCGATCATAAAAAAAAGTTGTCAACTTTGAGAACTAGATAATCAAGACCTGTTTACACAACGCACTACTTTCAATCCACTTGTCGTGGTATAAATCTCTTTCGCGATGCCACCTCACACAAGAGTAAATTGTCCTTCTTTCAATTGACAAAATCTTTTTCGACATAAGTGCTCTATCTACTGACATTGAGAAAACGCAAGAGAAACACAGCTCGGTGATATTTTTGTTCAAACCTACCAAGCAACTCAGTCCTTCATTAACTGTTTGCAAACGTTGAATCAATGTTAAAAAGGCAATTGTTTGCCGGTCAAGAAATTGTCACTGTGACACGCCCAAATTAAATTTATTAATTTTAACCCAACGATTTGCTCAAAACTACTGGCAAGAAAGGAGAGATCAACTAAGCAATGACGTTATGATACGTTCTTTAAACGTCAAGTGAAGATCACAATATTTCAGGTTACCATTCGAAAAAGTTTACACAAACGAAAGTACTTTTTTTGATAAATATCTGCCACTTATGTTTAAATTCGCAGATCTGCTTCGCTTAATTACTGGTCATAAATTGGATTGAAACGCTTACGGCATATACAAACTGCCAAATGGCCCGATTCACACGTACTAGTGTGCAAACTTGATTTGTAATCAATGTTTATGGTACGAATCAATGTGAGCCAACACCACGGCGGTACCTTTGAGGCCATAGGTGTCCAAATTCATTACACATTTTAATAAAAAGGTACTTTTTGTATCTGTTTACCACAATATGACAATGTCTGACAACATTACCACTGGTATTATAAATGAGACTCTGGTAATGGCAGTCGAACTGCAGTCTATAGTCAAAGAAAACACACGCAACAGTAGAATACATCAGGAAAAGTATGTTAAATTTTCATTGCAATGCATGTTGCAGTAGCCTATGTCACTAATTGATGGCATAGAAGTGCAATAGGACCCTTTTGACTTAGATACTGTAAACCTAAGTTACATAAATGCAGATATGTGGTTCAAAAATAAAAGATATATTCAATATAGCACGGTCATTAACAGATAAGGAACAGTCCTTTTCAATTTTGGTTTTACGCAAGAAGTTTATGCTACGTTGTACGTAAAAGCTAGATCATAGTTAGGGAATTCTGCCTAAGGTGGAGATTTGAATAAAAATAGCTAAGCGCTCTAAGCAATCCAATGTCGGATATGTTATTAAACATAATCTTCAATGTAACAACAAACACAAGGCTATTAATTTCTCAGCTACACTACTACTTATAATTGGTTTTTTTATCAAGCTCAAGTCTTCTGCTGGCGTATCCCATGACCTGTGTTGCTCATAAGACAAACTGTAAAATTTACCTCACCGCTAACATAAACTAAATGATAAACATCGGCTGCTTAAAATTTGCACCACCACTGTCCCAAGGATGGTAAAAGTCTTGATTATCATATTGGTCAAGCAAAAAAGTCTCTCAACTTCATACGAAGAAGAAAACTTTTCTAACTATGTAAAGGATAAGTTCTTGTAAAGCCGTTTTATGAAAAACATACATTACTTTCTGTGATGACAAATTTCAAAATCATGTATCCCTCCATTACAAAGTCAATATTTCATTGAACCGTTCAAGCGATTAAAAACTCTAATACTGTAATCGTAAAACAATAATTCTTAAAAAGTCTATTTCTCTTAACTCTAAACTCCCAGATAATATTCCCTCATAAAATAAACATGGTCTTTCTTTTGTTTCACTTCATTACTCTTCTTTAACTAACAGACTTTGCTATTTTTAACATTTTCAAAATCAACTGTCTGGGTTCAAACATGGCATGGGTCATTGGGTCATACATGCTAGAAAAGATCGCCTCCTTAATAGGAAATATACTGTGACGTTTAATAGAGGAAATGTATCTCTTTGTGTGAAATAAAAATGATATCCTCGATGGAACCAGTCTGGGGCTTTTTGCCAAAGTTTTGCAAAAGTTTACGTCTTGCCTTTTAACCGGAAACTGGAATTAAATTCCAGAACTTGTAGCTTTCAACCAACACAACTCAATTTTCCCAAATAACAAAAGCCGTCATTTTACACTGATGCAACATCTGTAAACGTTGGATCAATGTAAAACCTCCATGTAAAAATGTGGCTATTCCATTCTTGTATTTTCGTTTGAATTCTGTCTTCACTAAAAAGCATTTAGCAAAAAGTTTTTTTCTTGTTTTATGGTCGTTTTCTTGCATTTCGTAATATTGTTACCGCTTGCCATCTCGCAATGCCGCTAAAAGCTTTAGGTCGCAAAAGTGTTCATCTAACCGGTTTCATGACCACTCACGAGTGATTTTAATCCAAAGTCTTGTTGGTTTTGTTGAGCTTTATATTGATGGTAGCTTAACGTTTTAAAACGTTATATTAAGGTAAAACGCCCGGAATTGTGACAATGTCGTTATCATTGAAGAACTGACATCAGCAAATTAATTAAGGTGGTGACGAACTGAACTAATGCTCTTTCCATTCGTATAAGCAACTAGTTGATCATCATGATCTTGTTCTAGTTAGGTGCATTAATATTGCAATTTTGTAGGGGATTTTCAATGCAAAGATTACTTAACTTTTTTGTTGCCTTCATTATTTAAACGTAATTTGACGTTATAGCAATGAAAACAGGTGACTTCCATCATGCTAGATGCTCTATTTCATCCTGGATATTTCAGTATTGACCATTTCTGAGTGGTTTCTTCGTCACCCATCCAGAAAGGTCTGCTTTTGTGCATTGATTAAACCTCTGAAGTCGTCGATTCATGTAAAAGATCAAATTTCACTGACTGGCTGTAGGTCCACCTGGCATGGTGGCCCATTCTGGTAATCCCTCCCTCTTAATATTGAGGATTAAACTAAGGTCTGGAACCTGAAAACGCTTCTAACATGAAGTCATACTGTAACCAAACCTTACACCATGAGGAATATTAATTTATAGCTTTTCTGCTTTCTCATATGATACAAGATGGAATTAAATCAAGCCATCAAAGAATTAGATGTATGATACAATTGTTTGAGTTTAAATTTTTAAATGTTCAAAAGTTTAAATGAGGTAAGTATATCAAAATAGTTGAAAAAGGCCCTTCTTTATTTTAAGCATGAGCACTTACAACTTCACTCAACACTACACCGACTTATCTCTACCGGCTTCCTTTGTCACGACTAAAGCAAAAAGATATCTTCTTTTGGGTTTCTTAGCGATAATTACCTCTTACCTTTAAGCTTGAAATAACATGTCTTACTATATAAGGCCTTAGCAGATACGAAAGTAAGTAATCATTACAGAATTAACAAAATACTTTGTGAGGCAACTGAATCTTATCGTTCATTTTGCTTCCAGCAAGAAAGAGTTCTGTATGCTCTAAGACAATGTAGCAAATCGATTCATTTACCAAAGTTAGAATTAAAGGTAAACTGACCTCAATTTCACAAGCAAAATTTGTTGACCTACGTTTTTAAAAAGGACCTTTGTTTAAACAAACCCTTCAACTTTTAATTTAGTTCTAATGCACTTGACAATACAGTATACGGCTCTTTTGCGCCTCATAGTAGTCACCTATGGAGATGGATCCGTCATTTTCGGGGGATAAACAAAATGTCTTGCAACGATTCAACGTTTGCAGATGTTGAAACAGCGTAAAACGAAGGCAATGAGTTATCAAATTTTTTTGAGTAAATATACAATTGTAAGCATAAGCAAACTATTTAAGTAACCGCTTTTAGGGTTGCTGAATATACATGCGTTTCCCAGATTGTAAAAACCGTCATTTTAACATTGATTCAACGTCTGCAGACATTGAATCAATGTCAAAATGACGGATTTTGCAGTTTGGGTTGATGCTTGATATTAGCCCTTAAAAAAATCCATAGGCCAATTAAGAAACTAATACAAATATCACATAAAGTTTTATGGAAACTATCGACTTCGAAAAACCTACAAAATGTTGCAACTGAGTAAGAAATCGTTAGACTAAAAAATGTTTAAATTGGCAATCTTTTTGAAGAACAAATCTGAGTTTATGTTTTACGTGGATGGTGGAGATAATGTTTTTACAGTTACAAATCAGTTAATTATTCGTAGCTATTGAGCAATTATCTGCGGCGATCAGCGCACAATCCAAAATTACAGTATTTTTGAAGCAGCTTAGAAGACATAATCACAATCATCCCTGTCATGGCTTATAAGTGCGTCAAAACAAGACAGTTTCAGAAAAAATATTACTAATGTGCCCCTCAGCTACTGTACGTTTGCTCGTTTGAAAATCTAAAGTTACGTTGCTGACCGCTATAAACAGAGCCACTTTAACAAGCCGAAATTCTGCCACTGAAAATGATTAAAATGAAACCGCCAACCAATCATAAGCTACGGTTTAAGTGACGTAAAAAACGGCAAAAAGAAGATGATAGAAAGCAAATTAAGTGATGGATTTTTGTCAGCTAGTTGGCTTAGGGGTTAGGGCTAGAAAGTAGTCATTTCATTGACACGGGTTCGATTTCCACCACTGCTATTGCTCTTTTTTTTCTGTAATTACCAAATAAAGTTCAAAACAAGCATTAACTCTCTGGCTGAGTGGTAGAAGAGTCACAATTGGACGGTAGCCTCTTATAACATGTTCTGATTGGTTGGCGGTTGCATTGTAGTCATTCGCAGTGGCAGAATTTCGACTTGTTAAAGTGGCTACCCTATAAACATGGTATCGCACACAAATATTTTGGCCTGTTTTCATCAAAACACAGATTTTGCATTTGACTACCAGTTTCTGCACTACCTAGCCATTAAAAACGTCCATTTTTACATCGATTCAACATGGCTAAACGTTGAATCGATGTAAAAATAAAAATCTTTGTATGATAAGATGTCAGCAACAAACTGTCACTACAGGAAGTGGGTTCAAATTGTATAAAACGTCCTTTCCCTGCTAGCAAAAAAATTAATTGGCACTGTCAAGTAAAAAAATGGAACACTCCTTCCTGTTGTTTCTATATCTGGCCGCTTCAGTGGAAACACAAAATCTTGCCAGAAAAACTAAATGCAAAAGTTTGATATCATTAACGTCTATTCAGCGTAATTTATAAATTGTTTTCACAATATACATTGTCGTAGAAACTTTTCCTTGTTCTGGGAACCTGGAGACGTGATCTTAGTCATCAAATATTTGTTCAAACTCTAGCAGGGAATAACTTTCAATGCCAATATTTTCTTACGGGTTTCCTTCTGATAATCTCCAGTTACAATTGCCCGAGTGATGGTGCAATCAAAACTTATAAATTGTAAAACTTTTATGTGATCAATGTTTGGATCTGTTCGTGGACGTCGCTGTAATAGCAGGCATATAATGAGTCGCTACAATTGCACGCATGTAATGCGTTGCTACAATAGCATGCAAGTATAATGCGTCGCTATAATAGCATGCATATAATGCGTCGCTACAATAGCATGCATATAATGCGTCGCTACAATTGCACGCATGTAATGCGTTGCTACAATAGCATGCAAGTAATGCGTCGCTATAATAGCATGCATATAATGCGTCGCTACAATAGCATGCATATAACGCGTCGCAGCAATTGCACGCATGTAATGCGTTGCTACAATAGCATGCAAGTAATGCGTCGCTATAATAGCATGCATATAATGGCAAGATGCTAATAAAGCGACGTCCATGATCTTTTGACGCATCCAATTTGTATTATAAACATAACTACAACTGGCATGCAACCGACAGTGAGATCTCATATTTGGTGCCGAATTTGCTTTTCTTGCGTTGCTTCATTACCACTGCCAAATGCAGTACCACACTAAAAGGTACACTTTTTTCCTGAGCATGAATACTTGTTCCTGAGCTTGATCTCGTAAGTTTTAACTCTCTGTAATATATTTATTGTGACTCTGTGATAGTGCTCCACATGGTATTATGCTTTAATCTTTGCTTTCAATTAAATTTATTTGGCTTCATGTAAATCTCATTCATAATCTCAATCAATTTTTTTTATTGTCCAGTTTGCAATCCAGCTCCTTGCTTCATAAAATGTCCTTCTACGCTTGGTTGAAGACAGATGCTCTCCTCCATGTTATTTCATAATCAATCAGGGTGGGGAGCAGCCAAAGGTCCAAGTATGTTTTTAGGTTTTCAGGAACCGAGAGATACTGTAAACTTTCGGTAAACAACCACTGAATATTGTCATCAACCTTGTAGGGAAGTGTTTGTTTGTTTTTGTACGAAGCTAAAAAGTTGAGCTATGTCCGGTCGAAACAACAGTTCAAACTCTATCCGACATACGCTGAGGATAACAGTATCCCAGCCAACAAATCGTTCTTTTTTTTGATGATCCAACGTCTACATACGTTGAATTAGTGCAAAAATGATCAGGTAGCTGATTCATTTTAATGCTTCTATATTCTACATCTGTGGTGTCCTTCTCCTAAAAATAGAACAACATACAAACAACGACGAGGTCCACAGGTGTGAAGAGATGGATGTCGTTATCGCGATGGTAAAGGATTCCTGATGAAGATACTTTTAAATTCTTCTGCACAATTATTTTCCTGCACAACGCTTCGATACAGAATGTATTACTTTTGCTAGGTGGAAAAATTTATTTAATATATCCTGGCCGAGATTTGAACCCAGGTTGATGAAATCCCGAGAGTGCTTGCAGCTACTACTGGTTGGTAGTTTTCACCACAACTAACCATACCTTTCGTCATTTACCATTTTCCCCCGCTTACTAAAGTGCCAGAATATCGCTTATTGCAGCTAAGTACTTTTTGTTGCAACCAGCAAACAGTAATGATAAAAAATGAAATGACAAAATATCTTATAGAACTTTTTGAGGCAACAATATTCACAACCAAGCATCACCTTTTCAAGATTCTGTCGTCTAGACAAAATGTCACAAAAAGTCATATACGTGAAGTAACACAGCCGAACGCCAACGACGGATAGCGTTTAACTGAATTGAGTTAATCCTTATCACTGACATGATGCATACATCAGCCCAGACAGCAAACCAGTCGTTTTTGCATCAATTGATTCGACATCTGCAGTCGTTGCATCCATGTAAAAACGATTGACTTTCTGTCTGGGCGGTAATACTCATAAATAATAAAGTCCAAGTCTACAACTTCAGTGGAAATTTCGCATTACAATTGCTGGTGAAAAAAACAAAACATTCAAAAACTTGGTGCGAAAATTGAAAAACTTTATCTCGTCTTTTCGGTATGATTTTGTGACGTAACTATAGGAACCAAGTTCCAATCTCATTCCAAGGAAATCTAGTTGACAGAGTGAACCCCGGGAGTAGAAATAAAAAAAAAAATTATATGCCTGTACGTAGGCTACATGGCTTGGGTAGCAGTTTCTTATGTTGTTAACACAACGTCTAATGGATGTTATTATCAATAATGCATAACGACACGATCAGCGTCTATTGATAAACTATTAGAAAGGCAGATGCATTATTACATTCGTTCCGTTCTATTATGACATCAAATGTGGGGTGCTCAATATAATTAATTCATGTTTTTACGTGGGCCAAATTGCCATCTTATTCTTATGCCATTAGTTTTTCTGTTTAATTATAATGACATCATAGGTTGAAAATTTTAAAACCAAACAAGCAATGAAACGAAAACAATTTGATTATATTAACTACAATGACAGATTGATGGCACAGCGTTGAAGAATAAAACCAAAGATTAAAGAAAAGAGTCGTAACTTTCATAGCAAATACCGTTTCTAAACTTTTGGTAATTATAAAAGCGTCAGGTGTACTGTGAACTAGTCAAACTACTGTAGTGTACACGTGCATATACGCATGCCTATACGTGCTATGTATGCTACATATTTTACCATTCAAATAGTACCTTATACAGTTCATGCATCTTTTTAAGGATAAAATCAATAATATTCTTTATTTAAACATTTTTAAAGCTTTTATTAAATAAACACCCATGAACCATTGAATATCACATATTGGACATTCTATTATCTTGGAAGGTTAAACTATGCGTTTGTACAGAGCGGTGTGTTAGGGGTGGAAAAAACATGCTTTTCTAAATGATAATACCGCTCGTGGTGGAATTTACAGCTCCAACACTTCCGGAAAAGAAATCACTTCTATATTTTCCACTCAGATAATTATGTGCTTGATGACATGAGCACAAATTGATGAGTTATGCCCTTGCTCATGGGAAAAGAACCACAGTAACCTCTGGAACGTGGTATGAGGCATGCCCATTTTCATTTTGCATTGTGCAAGATGATAACAAAATGCACTCTGCATTCAATAAAGTAAACAAACAATTGTGTCCTCAGAAAACTATGTAGTTTTAAGAGAGTTCTGTTATAAAATATATGTGGTAGCAATTTCTAAAGGGAAACTCTGGTACTTAAACACTGGTTGGTTGTTTTGCATGAAACATAGGAACTTTTAAAGTACCACGTTGCACGTTTGAATGACATGACGTCACCACTTAAAAATGTATTTTTGCCTTAAAATCTATGACAACCAAGAAGACTTCACTGTTTCACAAGCAACGCATGCGTACGTGCGAGGTAAGTATGACCTCATAATTCAAAGTCCACATGCAGTATGTGTGGTCGGAAAAGCTATACTTGTTAACACACAGCGTATTTTAAATTTGGAAACCTTGAAATGGCAGTGTTTCCAAGACAAAAACGATCTTTAAGGAAAGATTTTTTTTAGATTTTTTCATGTATAGAAAGAAGTCTTGATAGTTGACAGGAAAAATTTCACACAAAAGCTTGGGAATTTGTGTTTGTTTTTAACACCTTACTCAGTTATCCATCAACCGCGCAACCGGAAATTGTAACGTGATAAACATGTGACCTGTTATGTCACTTCCGGTTTCTGCACAAGTTTTCAATTAAACAATTTGCAGAATGAAACTGCAGTTGTGAAGGTTTCAACATTGGTATAATGTTAAAAAGCATTGATTTAACGTCACAGATAATTGCAATAATTGCTGCAACGTTCGCTATCTGCATATTAATGACTGAATCAAGCAGGTGATAATGAAACGTTTCTTAACGTTGCTATTCGTTGAACCCCCTTTCTACTGTGCAGATCAAATGGACAATTCAAAAGTGGAAAAGATAATTTACTGACTTCAACAGATTTGCAGCATTTAAACAAAACAAAGATCTATCGCATTCATTAATATTGATCAAACGTCTTTCAACGACAATGCATAGTTACAGCAAGCAATTTCTCAAATTCATGTGATGACTGCGCTGCAAAAAATACCACTCAGCTAACTCAATTAAACGTTTTCTTGTTGCATAACTTTTACAGCTTAAAACCTCACAGCAACATTCAACAAAGCTTCTCATACCTAATCAACTCGCATTAACCTGCATATGGAAAACTGTGGACCTTCACGAGGGTAACTTACTTTTTAGCAACGGCTGCTTGTTCATGTGATGAATCATACAGTAAGAGAAGGAATATCTACTTTTTTTGTTACTAACGTTTAATAACGCCGGCTTCATAGCGATGTGTGAGTGCCCTGGTTCAACACCCCTCAAGAGCAAGTGACAGCATCTTTCGTAAAACATTTAAAGGCATACCTGAAGGGAACATAAAGATTGGCTAACTTGCCTTTCGTCCACTTAATCTAAATCTTCAACTACGAGGCGTAAGCCTGGATACTACAGACGTTTCATACACCATGTTAATAAGCATCCTCGCAGCGAATGAGGTTTCGATATGGAATGATACACGAGACGTGGAAGCTCATGCACCGAACTCTTGCGGCTGTCTGCTCGCTCTAAAATCTCACTAACCGAGCCTGCCAAACGCGCAAACATAAATAAGCAGGTTTTGCTTACTATCAAAATGCATGAAAGAAAAACACTGAAGGATTGCAACGTATGCTGTTGCATGGTGGTGTTCATTCAAAGGAACCTGTGATCAATAGCCCTGAGTCAACTTTATTGTCTTTCGATAAACCATTGAAATATAGTTGAGCAGTAATGTTGTAACAAAATTCTATTCGAATAAACCTGGCAACAACTATTATTTTGAATACTGAAAATTTGGGTGTTCATCAGGATAATGATCGTTTCTAGCACTAGTTGCAACGTTCATCTGATTGAACTTACTTTCACTTACATCAGATGAACGTTGCAACTAGTGCTGGAAACTATTGACTTTATAATTAGCAAGCTATTTCAATTAGCCGGACAACAAATTAAATAATGTTGCCGTGGTATGCCGGAAATACTCGAGGGGAAAAAGTCGTCCTTCTCAGGTTAATTCAGCATTTTAAAACATTCAAAAATGTAAATATAATTAAAGGTCTGATTTTTGCTACCTAAAAAAGTACTCAAACTTATTAAAATACACAAGCACGGGACACAAGTTATGTAATTTCTAAACGGGGAACGACCTTGTTGCCGGAAAACTGATCAGCGTAAGGATTTTAATTTTCTACTAACAGACTAAATGAACCAATTTCACAAATGTAGATACAAACGATTTGTTTTAGCCTGATGCTGCGAGATCGCTATGGTAATGTAATAGCGTTTCATCACGAGTTTTTGGAACACAGTTCCCCTAGTCATGTGCAATAAAAACTTGGATCTACAGTTCTAAAATAAGCAACGATGATGCTGCTAAAATCAAGACTTCATCTACTGTAAATGAACTAAGGTTGCGCTTGATGTCTGGCTCAAGAGCTTTTTTGTCTTACGCTTTCGACAGGCAAGAAATCGGAAGTTTGAATGGCATTTCAAGAAAAACGGTCAGATCAGGATTTTGTTAAAATTTTATGAGTAATGCGGTAACTCAGGGGTTGTCTGAAAGTTCGCTTGATGAGCTTCCAACAGGCTTATAATTGCTTCAATTAGTTCAGTAATAATGACGTAATGACGTTTCTATGATGATTTCATCAACTTATCATATGATTGCTGTGGGTTGGACAGATGCATCACATGAGTAATTACGCAATGCAACCATTCTTATTGAAAATTTTGTGGTGCGCTCTTTAAATTTTAATACATTCACTCAAGTTTGCGGTGAGATGGCGCAACGGATAAGGCGTTGGCTTTCCGATTATGCAAACCTGGTTCGACTCCCGGCTTCAACTGGTTGTTGAAAAAACACCGCTCACCTCTACCCAGGGTGTAATAAATTGGTTGGGCGTAGTTGCTGAAGTAAAGGCGGCCGAGAGAAAGGAACTGGCCACCCTACTCTTCTTAGTGCCGAAGGCTTAGTATAACGAGAACCTTATCTTCTCATTCCCCAAAGCTTAGTATGTGAGTATGGGACCTTTACCTTGTATACATTTTTCTCCAAACCATAAAAAATTAATGGAAATAATCATTTCTGAACTAAGCTTTTTTGACCAGCAATTTCGCATGACAAAACTCAAGCCTGTCGAACCGGTGCTCGTTGGAGTGTCGCAAATGCACTGACGTTGTGTTTTTCGGCAGTCAAGTGTAGCTAGAATGACCGCGATAGACACGTGTTTCGCCCATGAGGCTGGGTTCATCAGTATCGCACCGTTAATTCATGCCACATAGTTCTAACCTTATTCCATATCACACATTTGATATCATTTGTCACAATTTTACTTGCAATGCTAAGCTTTCTAAATAATTATTTTGTACAGTTATAGCTTCTCTTTCTATGTTTTTCACCTTTGCGTAATTCTAAAGGTTATATCAACTAATAGCAGTAAATTGATGTTGCTTTCCAACTTTGATCTTTCTTTGTATAAAGCCTTGTCGGTGATTTTAAAGCTTTAGAAATTTAAAGTATCTAACAAAAATAACAAACATACAGTAGATCTACATATTCCCTTCGGTTCAAAAATGGTAGTGATAATATATTTTTTTCGAAATCAAACATTACACTGATGTAAACATTGGTCATATGTTGTTGTTTTTTTTCAATAATTTGCAATATCTACTGCATAAAGGCTAAAACGGTTTTAAACTCTATCTTAATATTAACTCTATCCTGCCTTTGATTTGCGTTTACAAGCCCACAACCTGGCACAGTGACATCAACAAAGCACGGTATTTGCACGTTTGCATTGTACATGTAGTTTCTATGGCACGCAGCACACAGGCGGAAATGCTTTACAATTTGCCTTTTTCTGGAATACACGTGTCTATTTTTAGACTTGCAACTTCAAAGAACGGATTTTTTTCCATTGTTTACTACAGAGTTGCAGCTTCACACTAATGGCAGACTATTTTAATATTCATCGAAGCCCACTCAACGGTGCAGTCAGCCATGACGCATCTACTTTAGTATGCATCTTTGGTTTTTCAAGTTTATTTTGTAAAAAAAATAAAAAAAAAATTAACTATCTCTGACACTCAGAGCAATTTTGATGTCAAGTTATGCTGTTCAAGCTTTGTTTTCCTCTTAAAAGTTTTTGAACAAACCGAAAACTTTCCATTTGTTTTTTACTTTTGTCTTACATCACAAAGCCTAATACCCTGGGAGGTTGCTTGGCTATACACGTTTTACAGCACAACAAAGTGAAACTCATTGCCAAAGCTCAATTTTACCACTGTTTCACCAGAAAGTATTGTGATCTTTAAATTTTGTCCTATCCAACACTGCATGTTGATTCAATGCCTTTTGAGTTTTTTCCCAGACAGCAAATCCACAATTTTTTTTACATTGATGGCGTTGACGTTGAATCAATGTAAAAAACGGTTGATTTTCCGTCCATGTTACTACCTTGCAATAATCTCAGAACTTCAATTGAATTCTTACTGTTTGCTTCAAAGGCAGTCACTCGATCATATAGCAAGGTAGTAGCTTTCTATCATTTCCTGCATTGATTTTATCATCATCCAGTTACTCCTTTCAACCGCAGCAACAAACTCATTTGATGACGAGAAAATTGAGCTCAAAACTGTTGTGATAGTTTTGTTTTTTGGTGTAGTGTCGCGAATCACATGGACAATGGACAAGCTTTCAAAACAAAAATGTATTTTCACGTTTAAAACATAAATGTGGTGGACGCTGACATTGCGTACATACACCCTTTCAATATTTCTCTAATAGTGAAGATGCATGCAGCAATAGTGTGCGAAATGTCAGTATTTTTTCAAACCAGAAAAAAAAGCTTCAGACCAGTAAAGTTCAGTCCTGATGTTGTTTGAATCATCTTCAGACCAGATAAACTTTTTCAATCAAAATTATTAAATTTCAGTAAAATTTTAATAATTAAAATTTTAGTTCAACAAGCAATAAACTCCAGTTATACAGTAATGAATATTTGAGATTGTCAATTACTACAAAGCATCAACCAAAATTACCTCGTCTTGACAACAAATCTTGAACACACGTTGGTGTAATGTCAATAGTGTAAAAATAATGTTCATCCAATAGCCTTGCTAACAACTATATTAAACGCTTTAGTTTTATGATGTATTTGGTATACACGCTTTAGGAAACCAAGTTAGTTTTGGTTGCAATTTTTTTACATTGATTCAACTTCTGTAAACGTTAAATCAACGTTAAACCGATCTTTGGCAGCTGAGTTGACAAAGATATCTTGTTTCGCTTCGGTTTGTGTGTTTGCCCACGACTTTCAACACCCCGCATATTCTGAATAAAGAATATCTGCCGCGAAACTGCATAATAGACTGAATCAAACCAGCGGTTTCCAATGACGTCACAATGCAAGTAATTTTACCTAAAATTTTATGCAAAGAAAAAACAAAGATTTGCAACAGAAAAACTGTATTTTTTTCAGACTAACTCCCTTTTTGCTTTGTTTACTCATGCGTGGCCAATGACCTAGCTCAACTTTAAGCGAATTGCCCTGTCCATAAATTTTTATTTGATTTTAAACCTTAGCTGAAGTTGGGCCTTTGTGACAGTATAGACCCAGACCTGGCATTGCAGTAAATTAACAGCTTGACTGTAATCGGAAAAACGTTTTTGTTTTTGTTAAAGCCAAATATTTCCCATACTACTTGAGGGATCACTTTGGGCACAAAAAAATGGAAGAGATGCGGAAAAGATGTTAATAATAACAATGTCTTTTTATAGAGCGTTATATCCGTTATAAATAAAACAGTGCTTAGCAAAGAAAACAAATTCCGTCTGAACCAAACCGCGTATTTGAAATCTGCAGGTCGCTGCAGCAGATGGAGTCTTTTGATCGATAAACACCTTGGAGATATGACAATCGTCTCTATGAACCAGCTGACTGCAGTCCTTCTGACCCTTGTAGCACTCAGACAAAGAATTGATTCTTGCTTTGAACTTTGCAAATCGTTTGTTTAATTTACTTCATATCCGAAAGTTTCGAGAAGAACGCCCACAATATCACGTGGTTGCTGCAGCGGCCTGCAGATTATAAATACGCAAACCGTACAGAGGCGTGGCACAATTCGTTTGGTCTTACACGTCGTCTTTGCTCGCGTAATCCACTCAACCATGGGAAGAGCGCGAATACTACCAGGATTGCAGTTCTCGATTCTAGTTTTTCGCTTCTTTTCGTTTAGCAAGTTATCGCTGTACAATTAGCACAACGCGATTGATAAAAGTAGCCTATTCTTGTCTGTGCATCAGGCCAGTCAAATACCAAATCGAAGATATCGTTTGTCTACAATGAAGAAATGAAATAAAAAAAACTATGGATACAAACTAAATGAAAATTCTCTATCAGTTTTCTGGCGCTTGCAGGCTGAACTATCACATGGTTTTGAAAGCATTAACCAGTTTCCTTTCTGACGTTT
This sequence comes from Aplidium turbinatum, assembly GCF_918807975.1. Lineage (NCBI taxonomy): Eukaryota > Metazoa > Chordata > Ascidiacea > Aplousobranchia > Polyclinidae > Aplidium > Aplidium turbinatum. Next base: position 3,633,241 of record NC_137474.1, read on the forward strand.
CGTCAGCTAGCACAACTGACTTCATCATGCTACAAGTGCAAAACATATTTATCTTCATAAACATATAAACAACATCAACAGCGATATAACGAGCCAATCACACTTTAAACTCAATCGACCTCGCAGTTGCATCCCACCATTATATCGCTTATAATGGGGGCAAAACAAAACTGAGATAACTCGTTGATTCTACAACCTCGTGTGACTCCATTGTTGCTTAAACAAAGGAAATCCGCTGTGAGCCGACGAGGTGTTTCAGTGAGCTACAGTACGGTAATAATGCTTCACTTAAAAGCTTACTTGCCTGCTCTAAGGTTTTCAGGATGTTATCAACATAATTTTGTGACGTCACTTTAAGCTTAGAGACTTATGCTATAGCTGGTAATAATAAATGATAATGTGTGTTTTTATATAGCGTCGTATCCTTCGCAGAATGGGTTGATCCTCACCCCTTTACAAAGAAGACAGTGTCGGTGTAGTCGTGTACAGGCGCAACTGAGTACATTATCACCTGAATCCAGTGGCGTAGCCAGGGGGGGGGTGGGGGTTACAACCCCCCTCTGGCACGCGTGTGACGTCACGATATTGAGAATGATGCTTTCAGTCTAAAAAAAATTGCCTAATTTTAAACGAAAGAGCGAGTTTTGCCAATACCAAACATCTCAGCCAGGAATTAGCAACAAGAAAACATAGAGACTTAGCTTTATTTCCGAAAAATGCCGAAGAAAACATGATCTTATCCTTTTGCTATGCCACCGGACAGCACCATTTTACAGGAATATTCATACCCAAATTTTTGTTGAAAATGCTCTCAGAATGCACCAAATTCAAAGTAATTTTTCAATTTTTCTGGGGGGAGCCCCCCAGACCCCCCGCCGCTGGGTCGTCAAAACCTCCCCTTTTTAAAATTCCTGGCTACGCTACTGCCTGAATCCAATTCATCGCTGAGCGCCAAGCAGAGATAAGATTCAGTATCACTTTTAAATGGTTTTGGTATGACTCGACAGAGTATCGAACCCATGCCTACCGATTCAGAGGCGGACGCTATAACCACAAGCCACCGAGCCGGTAATACGTAATTGTAGGGGTACGTGATTTTGCAATGCAAATTTTGTGTTTGTCACAAGTATTTCATACAGATATGGTTTCTATTTCCATTCTGTGACAATGCTTTTTATGGAACCTCTTCCACTGTTGGCCTCGCGATGGCCAACCACCAAGTAAGCAAGTGAGTGCTAACTACAAGTACACAAACATCGAAACCAACTTTGTTTCCGTGAAAAGGTCATTTTAAAAAAACATTTTGCTTTCCTCTCCGAGCTGACATTTATTGTCGGATAGAGGTAGATTTGCCTCCAGTCGGTTACAGTGAAAATGCTAATACTGCACTTTGATGCCTCGAGTCACAAGAAACCACACACAGGTTTCACCGTGGTCGATTGTTGTCTCACAATGAAAATGCAAAAAATGGCAGACGGGAATCGAACTCACGACATGTCTCACTGCAATGTCTGCTTACCAACAAGACTGACATGACGTAAATCTCTACCGCCATCTAACAGTTCTCTAATCTTTGTCACAAAACCACGTGTTGCAGAAACAGCCCAACGATGGTGAGCTGGTCTGAGTGATGAAACGATTTAACTTCGTGCAATCGTGTAAATGGTCACAAGTTCAAATCTCAGTAACATCTCTTCTTTTACAAAAACGGTATTTTTTTTATCTAAACCAGACCTGAAAATTTGTAGCGTCGCAACAGATTCCTCCTTCTCAAGTAAATATCATGCATCGTATTAGGTTTGATATTTTCAAATATAAATTTTAGGATTAGCAGAAATAAAACAAAACTATAATGGGAATTGAATCTATTAATATGTATTGAAACTGAATATGCTGAAAAATAAATTTTAATCTGACAAAGATAAAAATAAAACATATCGAAAACACAAAAATGAGTAAACCAGAGTAAAGATTTACAGTACACTTCGATGTTAACATTTCAAGTAACCAACTCCTTTTAAAAAGTACTGAAAACTTGTGGATCCATGCATTTACTTGAACCGCAACAAATTTAAAGCTAAAAACCATAAGACACAAATTGCTTAGAAGTATAGACACGTGCATACTTTCCTTGCACAGAGTGAGCCTGATAACAGATCTTCTCTGCATCAGCTAAAATCACCACTTAAAATTATTTTACATTCTTTATTTGCAAAAGTTAATGTTTGATTAACTAACCAATGCCTTTGACAAGAAACTAATAAAAGTTTTGAGAAAGTGCTTTGATGAAAAAAGCGTCAAATAATAAAAGACGCGTCAAAGCGTCAAAACTACCGAATGAAACTTCTAATACCCACTGTACCAAACGGTTGAAGGCATTTTCTGAAACATCAAAGTTATCAGGAAACACTCAAACGTTGTTGGAAATGGAAATTCTCTAATATCTCTTGCTAATTAATACAATGTCGGGTTTGCCCCTATGTCCTTCCTACAGCATACATAAAAAGTTTAATCATTCAAGAACGTGGATTCAAAAGAGGACGCGGCAACGTCAGACGTCACTTCCCAGTCAGCAAAACTCGTCATTTTTACATTGATTCAACGGAAAATAACGCATTTTGCTGTCTGGATTTAGCTTACACATCCTTCCCAGCATACAAAATTCCAAACATACCGTATTCCTTCGAGTATTGACAAATTCAATAAAATCTCTACAGTTTATGTTCAAGACACTAGTAGCAGTCATATCCAAAACACTTGTGTCATTTTGCGAAATGCTTGACAATGGCATCCCAATAAGATTTCTATCGGTTTAAATTCTTTAGTTTTATATAAAGTCACACATGCTTCACCTTTTCTCTTTGAAGGTGATAAAAAAAACTTTTCTGTCAATCAACGTTTGCTGTATTTTGGGGTAGAACATCTGCCCTAATACCATTCCATGGTAAACGTGCTAAAATATGAATTGTATGCTACTGCAAGCACATTTTTACAAAGCAAAATGTTGTTGGGCTGTTCTTTATCACACATCCCGTAACTCGTTCTCAGATTATCAGCCGCCAAATGCAGTGTGTTGATAGGAAAAAGACGAAAACATTCGGTCGCAAAGACCGCGCTTCAGCATTCACGCAAATTGTCAATGAAAACTTCTGTGAATATCCATCGTTATAGTAACTTGTATTTTATGTGATATTGAACACTTTCATTTCGAAATAGAGACTCTTGTAATTATTGATAAGAAAATTATCAATGAACAGACAACCTACTTTCTACATTTGAAGCAGTCTTTGTGATATTGGACTCCGTTGACGCAAACGTGGAGATCGGAGTTGGAATTGAGGATAAATCCGCATCCGTGACACTTTAATCCGCCTGTTCCGTCACTGGATGATCTGAAAGACAACTACAGTGAAACTTTCATTGATAAGACATTTAAATTCCCAACTCAACATTACAAACTTAGTTTAATGCAGACATGTTGTGTTCTCAGAGCAAACAACCATATCGAGAGGACTAGCTACGTTTCTTAACACACTGATAATAACAGTTTAGTGTTTCCACACATCGCTGCTGCATCCATGGTTGATACTGATTTTTCAGACAGCTTTAGTGAAGCTGCATAAAGTAGCCACTGAAGACACCACAGACGAAAAAACACACATTCAACAGACAAGAACGCTGGCTTTCGTTGGTTATACGCGATGCTCGTTACATATGAAAGTGAGCTTTGGCACATGAACAAATAGTAAACGATTTGCACTTGCAATTGCATCTGATATAATAATAGCAATGCTTGTTTTGATATGGCGCTGTATCCATCGCAGAATGCATTGCCCCTCGGCGCTTTACAAAGCAGACAGTGTCAATGTGGACGTATAGAGGCGCAACTGAGTACAATATTACCCGAATCCATTCCATTGCTCATTGCTCAGTGCCAAGCAAGAATTAGATTCAGTAGTATTTTTAAAAAGTTTTTGGTATGACTCGACAGGGTATCGAACTCATGCCTACCAATTCAGAGGCGGACGCACTAACCATTCAGCCTCCAAACGGGTTATCTATGAGATATCCCATATCATAGCCCAGTTATCATATCACATCCCATATCATATCCCAGACAGCGAAATTCTTCAAGCAAAAAGTGAAGGATTTTTCTGTCTGGGTTATAGGTCTACGGTTGTGCGTCATACACAAGTCATATAAAACTATATTTCTCCAATGCAAAACCTATTGCAAAACAGGAAGATTGTAATCCAGTCTTTGGTTTGTTTCTTTAATAGCCTGGCACTCTATCTACTACGCATATGACGTCACCGTCACGGTAGGATGAACGAACAATACCAACCGAACAGACAAATCGTATCACGTGACCCAGGTTTTTGCTTCTGAATTTGCTAAACAAGGGATTCTCAACAGTATGACCTTAGTTTACACCGAGTCATATTCTGAAGCTAAATTTACCCCATCAGTTTCTTTTAAATCATATTTTGGCCGTTTTTTAGTTCATTGCGTAGTCTATCTTTTCACATCAGTAGATTTGCCCCATTGATAAGAGATACTTACACCTTGTGACAAACAGGGGCTCATATAACAATGCACATTGCACATGCAGACTGTTTCCAAGAATTAAACTATCATTGTTTTTTTCTTTTTTTTGTGCAAAAAAGATCTTCACCTGCAAAAGCCGTTTATTGCTATGTGTGTTGCTTGTAATAGCACTGGCATTTATAACCACCTTAAACGATTATAATGTTAACTTAAGCTTAAAATTATAAACGTCTTCTTATGCACGCCTGGCGACCTTCAAACAGCCGTTGGATTGTGACATCAAAAGTACGTGCTTTTTGCAAGACACTTAACAACATTTTGGAAAGTGGATGGGAAAAATGACTTCCTTGCCTTCCGCCCACTTAATTTACAATCTTGAACCCAGTTAGTTTTATATAAACTTTGCATTAACTACATCTGCAGACGTTGAATCAATGGAAAGAGGAATCGCTTTGTATTTGGAAAATAGCCTACCAGGCATACTCCTGCCTGAATGCAACAAAACAAAAACATCTGGTCCGTGTTCATACTTTCCAATAACTGAGTGCTTCCGAAAGCTGAAAGATTTCTTCCTTGTGATAAACCCGGAGTCAGTGTTAGACCGTGACAGTTTTGAAGGCATTTTTTAGCAACAATATTCAGCTGAAAATTCGAACAAACAATTTTAACAATTACAGTAACAGTCAGCTGTGGAGAACAATGGCAGGTTAATCTGATCAAAAAATAAAGAGCCCAATATGTAGATACTAAACATATATAATATTTATAGCATTACAGATGAAGACAGTTTAGTTTTCGAAACATTTGTTTGCTGAACATTAGTTTAGTATCTACATTTTGGGCTCTTTATTTTTTGATCAAATTCAACTTTGTTGCTAAAAAACTGACTTTATTACATCACGATATGATTAACAGCTGCCACAGTATACCAGTACTATTGTTGTAACATGACGTTAATATTATGACTTAAAAATGATAGCTTTTGATCAAAATATAATAAAGGTCTAGGTCGCTCAGCAACGTACTCAATATGAGTTTCATGTCTTATAGACTACAGACCTTACTACCCAAACAAGATCATTCAAGTTTTTAACCTTACAAGGTACTGTAACCTGTTCTGTCCACAGTTATGTGAATACTAAATATCGTATAATGCAGCGGGTACTACTTAAAGCGAGCACTTCAATGAACTAAATGAAAACTTTGATCAATGATGTGACGGTATTACTTTAACACAAAAAGTTCTCAAACATTGGTGCTCATTTACTTCTTATTGACTTTTTAACTAAGAAAAGTCTTCCCATTAAACTTTTTCGAATTGGAATCTCCATATTTAGTTCGTAATCTATCTTTCTTTATCGGCCTTTTCCTAGTGATTCCTTTGTAAAGTTACTTGTATTGACAAAATACTGACAGACTTTCAGCTAAATTGCAAACTCTTTTCACGACCAAAAACAAAATCTTGTACACAATTCAATCAAATAATCTTATTTCAGGAGACATATCGTAACTCTTACAAAAATTCTTGTTCGTTTAGCTTCTAATCTACCAGTGTTCAATCCCAACAACGCCAGGCATATGGAGGTTAACAGGAAGTTACTATCATATCAATGCACCAACGTGCAGAAAGGAAGTCTGCCTCTCTCGTAGAAATGGTCAATTGAGCTTCTAGATTGGTATAAAATCAAAGCAAATCTTACTCAGCTGCATTGCCAAGTGGTGAAGGCCCTGGTTCGACGTTTGACAGGACGCCGGTTCGATACCGCTCAAGAGCATGTGTCATGTGTTTACGACACTTAAAATGCATGCCGTCGATTGCGGAGTGACGCCCCTTCGACTGTGGCTTTTGGTTTTTCTTCATGATTATGAATAGTACGAGACTCAATAGAAATGCCTAGTGCCCTTCTTAGGGCTATGGCCTGCTCATCTAAGTCTTACTCAAACGCTTTCTAACTCAGACAAGAGCTGACATTTAAGCATCAACAAAAGCAAATGACGCTGTTTTGACTGCATAAAAAGATCTATGGCTACTGAGTGTGATTTCTATTTAGATATTTCCTGCTTTCATTAGCATTTAAACGCAAAACGCTTGGAAAACAGTGCTGCATTTCAGTTTTTTAAAACTTTGAACGAAAATTGAAAGCTGAATGCAATAACATGTACCCAATACCAATAAAAATTCCGGCTTTGAAACATTAGGAATTTAAAGAATACCGGGTGTTTTCGTCGTTATCGAGCTCAAAACAATTCCGTTCATGACCTAAAAACACCACCTAGACTTGTCTGTTAACGTTGCTGGTAACGACCAAGGTCTATACTTGTTGTAAACCGCACCCTTCAACTTGCTTACGTTTATTATTCAGGTGGTACTGCTAGTTTACGTTTATCAAATCCTGGCATTTGCACAACGTTCTAACCTCTTAGTGTAATTTATTAAGAATCGATTTCGCTATAGTAATAGCATCTTCAGCTTATTCAAATAGAATCTGATTTTATTATTCAGAAATTGATATTTTTATCGACTCATTGCATTATTGCCTTATCAAGAAAGCGAATCAGTCTCTTTTTTACGTTGATGCAATGTAAAAAGGTATTGATTTTTGGTATGTGTGAACATTACGGAAAACGCAGTTACGTGACACTAAACCGAAGCATGCATTTTATCATCGAGGGAAATAAATCATTTTTCAAGCTATATGTAAAAACAATTGAGAATATTCAATCGATTAGACAAAAGAAGTATCGGTCGATAGAAATTTTTGATTGATTTTTTGTTAACATACTTATCAGCTCAAGTCAGGTAATACTAACACACAGTTTGCTTCATCTAACAACAAATATCACCGCTACTATGCTATACATTAAAACGTAAACTAATGTAAAAGTGCCGGTTTTGTTGTATGAATAACCTTTATTGCTCTGCACCTAAATAGCATGTTATACACAAAACTATGCTTAGCAAAGACAAATGTCATACAGCTATTCATTAATAGAGGTCTGCATCTGAACACTATTTTTTCATTAATTACAACATAAAAAAAATAATTTGCTGTTCAATCACGGACAATTAAATGCCACAACATGTGTCTCCATTTGATCTAATGATGATCACTGATGATATTTCATCAGCACCGAGTGCGGCCACGTTGTAACTACATAAAAATATCAACAATTAGCGTTCAGAAAAGCAGTGAATATTGTTGCACAATGATGAATATGCTGCTTCTGCAAAGCAACATACACGCAGCTATATGGGATAGACCGGACATGAATCATTGAAGTGCTTTGCACATAGCAAGTGAAAAGTTTAAGTAAAATCTTAGCATCGCCGATGGGTGAGTGTGTGTGAGTGTGAACGATACTAAAGAGGGCGCCGGTTCGACACCTCTCCAGAGCATGTAGTCGTGTCTTGGCAAGACACTGAACGGATCTCATTTGCCTTTTGTTAGGACTGGTGTTGTGGTTGGTTGCTAAAGATTTGTATAAAGTGAACAAAAACACATACAAAAAAGAAAACGTTTCTAAAATTGCAACAACAGTTGATACCTTTTTATCGCACTGCAATAACTAGCTCATGTCAAAACCCAAAATTGCAACACGATAAAATTAGGCAAGAGTTCACAGTAGATTGTACTTGTTGTTATAGCCTACCAAAAACATGCTAAACTAAGTACTAGTGTGTTTGAATTAAAATGAAGCTAAACGTTGGTCAAACCTTGGGGGATCACACGGCTCCATTTATTGCCATATCTAATGAACAAGATTGGATTTTATCTTTCCAGATAGTTATCATTCTTTTTTACATCGATTCAACGTCGTCAGAAAGAATCAATATAAAAAAGATACATTTTGTGACTGGGTTGACGCTTTTGATATAATATTATAAATAGATTTCTAAGAATTGCGCGACTTTTTGAAGGAACTTTTGATAAAATGTTAATCTAAATTTCAGTTAAAGCCCTATATTACTTCACCTTTAAAGTCGGAAGTTACATTCAGACAACATATTTTCCTCGTCTTTTAAGAATCATAACACAGACAAAAGTCTATCTATCTGCATATCTGCCCAATTGTCGAAAGTATATTGTTAACAATACTTGATAATTGATATAGATAAAGACAGTATAACTTTCTGAAGTTTGAAAATCATATTCAAGCGTTCATGCTGTATACATATACTCTCTTTTTTTTCTAATTACTAATTCGCAATGGAGCATGAGGGAAAATTCTAAACAATTCTATTCTGCTGACGATTGGTGGCAGTCTACCTTCTTGGACAAGGTGGCAAGAAAAAGATTTCTAAGTTTTTAAGCCACGTAAAGTCACAAAACCGAACCTGTTTGAAAGATAAACTGTGCAGAAAACGATAACAGGAATGATAAGGAACTTTCTACCTCATCTTTTCTCCGTTTGTTAACGTAACTAAACCTTAAATAAATGTATGAACAACTTCACCAACTGGTTCCACTTGTATATCATATTACTGCATCCTTTACTAAAAGGAATGTTACCAACACAAGGTGGGTCTATTAAATTCTATTTGTGTAGTATGTCAATATTTTCACCACTGCGTTTGCATTCATGTTAGTGACTAGACGATATACGCAAATGACTGACATAACTTGTAATTCAAAAAGCAGCACAACAGAACATTGAAGTAAATGTATTGCTTAACCCAGGCCCGTTGAGAGGATAATGTGGGCCGATACCAATGTGGTCTTCGGATCTCAAGTCAAGACACTTCGTAGAAAAACTCACTGTATCCAAACAATGCGAGGTGGGTTCTTCAATTTCCCGGGCCCTTTAGAAAGGTTACGAACCCCTGAAACCACCCAGACACGGGTCTAAAAGTACCTCTTGGACCCCCTGTCAACGCTACTAGCTCAAACTAAACCTTGTCTCAACTAACACCCATTGCAACCATGTAAAGGTTGGATAAGCGTAACCCAAGTGGGAAAGAATCTAGCGTGGTGTGCTTGCCACATATCCGACTTTGGAATGAGGCAGCTTTTGTGTGCGCCGAGTCCAACACCACAACACGCGTGTCGTTGCTAAAGGCGAAGCGAACGCTATCTGGAAGCAAGTGGTGTGGAATGCTAGGGCTGTCCTGTCACACCAGACGCTTTTATCAAAACGTTTGAAACAAATACATACAGTATTACAAAACTTTGAAGATTGCACGAAACAATCCAACCCATCTAAAGACAATTCTAAGCGACTATTACAAATCTGCCATGTCTGTGCTTGGGTCAGGTAGGGTAGATTTTCATCCTGACTCTTGGATTTTGGGAGTAGATGTACCACCTCATGTCAAATTGTAAAAGTCGAGTAGAAAAAGTGATGATAATAAATGTAGACCAATTATGCAGTAAATCTGTAACTTCTCAACACATCAAGTACTATTGGCTGCGTGTGCTGGCGGTGAGAGTACTGTACGAAGGACATCGGTTCGACGCCTATCGGAGCACCTGGCTATTTGAAGAATTTTTCAGATTTTGTCAACTTTTGGAGACTGTCTGAATGAATTTTTCTAAATATTATTTTAACGTCTTCTTTACTGTCTTTCCCAGATGACACATTTAGTTTTAACATCATCAGACGTGGAAAAACAAGGACAATTTGATTTCGAAAATTTCAGTCAGACTGTTAATAGTTATTTAATTGTCTAATTGAGCGATTTTTAACTTACTGTTTCACATTTTTAGTGCTTCCCCAAGGCGACAAAAAGCTTTAATATGATTACGAGTTAGCAAAAAGTAAAAAAAAAACTTAGAAAATTTCAGTTTTCAGTAGACAGTAGCAGTAGCGGTACTCAAAATCTGCAAAACGTGACAAATCAGGCCGCACAGTAATTTAGCAAGACGTCCAATAACTTAAATGGATGACACGAAAACTGGCTTTTTTGTCTTCCCATCCAATTAATTGGACGGGAAGACAAAAAAACTAATATTAATCTTTAACAATCAGGCATAAACTTGGATAAAAAAAAAATCTAATATCTTATTGGTTATTGCTAATCACACTACGTTTATCGACCTATCGGTTGCATCAATCAATTTCCTCGGTGTCTCACTCGCTTTCTGGCACCCTAAATTTTGTAATTTTTAAGCTGCCTGACTATGACAACTGCAAACGCCCCAATCGTTAGATGTTATGCATTCCTTTGACCTGTCACTTAATTTAACGGTGAGATTACATTTCTATTATGACTGACCAAATCTCCATACGTATAAGTAACATAAACTTTCTCAATTTGCATGCCCATGCAAAAAGCATATTCACATTTAATAACAAAACGCGTACCAGTGCCAGCTCAAAGCTATGATTGACAAATCAGTCTCGCAGAAGGAAAATATAAAAAATGTGGGAATCCTTATATCATAAAAAAACATTCTAAACCTTTTACATAGAATTATGTTTTCTGACTTTGCTATATCAAAAAGTGAAAAACAATCTCAACATTTGGCTACAAATATTAAATGCGATGCGATGACAGAAACAAGCAATTTGCAATTTTACATTTCCAACCTCGTTTCATCTCAACTGGATTTACTTTGCAACAAAACTACTAAATTATCCGAACACCCAGAATACAATAACTACAGTTACTCTTTTACATAAACTCTATATCTCAACGGGTTAAACCAATATTACAAGAGTTACTATGGATGAATCGATGAGTTAGAATCCACCCTGTTTTGTTTACTCATAAATACAGTGCTGCATTTTGCAAGAGGTTTGCAGCTCCAGCATATGACATGCGTTTGACTGTATCTCCAACTGTCCTGATTAGCAAGCAGTAGTGCACATTATCCAAACGTGGAAATAACGTAATGATACGTTATGTCGTTGCTATAAAGAATTCGCCGCTTTCCAGTTGAAACTTAAACGCTATACTTCCTCTTCACCTAACCATCAATTGTAATGTGAAACCACTTCCAACCTCAAATCGAACCTCCTCAGACTAAATAATGAGCCATTCACGCTGGCACTGATACAACAGCTAAACACGAAATTCTAGCGTCAAACTGATGCATTGCAACGTTAAAACAACAGGTAAAATCTGACTGTTCATCTGGGAACGTTGCACTTGCTACAAAAATCATTGATAAAATCTTGTTATCAGGAACAACTTGTTCAACATGTGGCCATGAAAGTTGCCATATATAACTGGTAATCATTCTTGTTTCGTGGGAGAGATATGAATAAACTTGTCTGGCGTACTCCAGAGATTTGCTGTTCAAATTTAGGCATTGACCTGACCACTTAAAATAGCATTTCAACCATGTGATTTTTCTGACACCAGTTAAAAACTGAAATATCCAGCAAATTTTTTGATTATTTCCTGGTTGAACTGGTTTTGCATTGTGTTGATCAACATATTATATTTAAATTAACTTTATTCTGACACACAAACACGTTTTTAAGCCTACGTCATCTTACAATCGTTTAAAAATCAATGATGTGTGTAGCGTTACTTTGAAACAGATTACACTTATACAGCAGATCAACTTTTTCATGGCTCACAATAAACTACGTATTATATTGCGTGGG